>NC_133617.1:276648487-277385987 GCF_048593235.1 Sminthopsis crassicaudata | reverse complement strand
GATAAATCTTACTCAATTCACCCTAATGTCACATTACTTTTCTTGGCTGTCATATCCCATTGTTGATTCACTTTGAGCCATAGTCCATTACAACTCCCTGACCTTTTTCAGATGAATAGCTGTCTAATTAGCTGTGCTGCCCCCATTTTGTCCTTTTGAAGCAGAGATTTTTGAACCCATGAAAAACTTGACACTCATCCATGTTAAATTCATCTTTTAAAATTCAGCCTAATGTTCCAACCTGTCATGAGCTTTTTGAAACCAGACTTTGCCATCCAAAGTTCCACTTATCACTCCAGATTTGTGACACCCAATATTGGAGAAGTCTGACATCTATGTTACTCTGACTTAATTCATGTCACAGGTTTATTGTCTACATTGGTATTTCATGTTAACTTTCTTATAAAACATTAAATTTGAAAAGTTGAACAGCATAAGACTAACACAAATATCTGGGACATTAACCTGGAGACCTTTCTCCAAGTTGGACTAAATCATTAATGTTGTTAATTAATGTCATATTGGAGGACACTCATGGCAATGAAAGGCAACTTAGTTATTTTGGAGAAAACCTTTCCTTATTTGAATTAATTCAGCTTGTTTTGACATTTTCATTAATGTTTTTTGTTTGTTTGCTTTTTATGTTTTGAGGAGGAATTTTCCTATTTTGGAAGATGGAATGGCTAGAAATGTAATGACCATACATGGCTCAATCCCTTTACTGATTGACACATAAACTTTGGTTTACTATGTGTTTGAGGTGGGCTGATTTTCCCTTTTTTAGATGATTAGATGACTAGGTGGATCTTTGTTCTCAAATATTTCCTCATGTGTTTACTATGTGCTAGCTGCTGGGCTTGGCCTTTGTTGTATGAAGTGCTTTAAGTTAGTTAATTAGATAAGGCATCATTTGATAATCAAAGTGAGTAAGAAAAGGATAAAGTCACAAAGTGTTCATTATAACACCAGACAGTGAAAACACATTATCAGTTTTAGCTCTGTGGCAGTTCAGAACTCCTGAACTCAAATGATCCACCAACCTTCGCCTCCCTGGTAGCAGGGAGTACTAATATATACAATCACTTTGTGCCACTGACCTTTTATAATACTGTTATATATTTTTTCTATTTTATCCTTCTGTACCCTTCCTTAACTTTCATCTTCTGCCCATATCCTTTAAAAATGTATCCATAATAGTCTTGTTAGACATAGATTTTTTTTACCCTTTCCTTACCAGAATAGTTTATGTGTCTTTATGTATGTATTCAAAATGCCATTGTAGGAGCTTGTCAATCCTCCTGGACTGATTTGGATTTTAGAATTTTAGTCCATAGGATCCTTTGTATCTTTTCTTTGAGTCCTTTGAAATCCACTCTTCTTAAATCTAGAGTGAATGTCATATTATTCCCAGCTTTCTTCTCCCTGATCACAAACATTATGAAAGATGGAATACATCCTCTCATGATTGCCATCATTTCCATGTCAGGAACCAGTTTCCCTGCATTGATTAGTAATGTATCCAGACTAGAATTTCCCCTTATTGTTTCCTCCAATTTTGAAGAAAAAAAAAAGATCATAAAGTCAAATAAAGAAGTCATTAACCACTCTGCTTTTAACAGTAAATGCCCAGATAACTGAAATTCCAGCTCACCTCTGTGCCAAGATTATTATCTGTTAGTCATATTCATCATCTATTTCCTCTTTCTGTCTTGCAGTTCTGTATCATGATTACAATTTTTATTGATTTACTTTTTATATGACTATAATTTCCTCCAGCATCTCTCTCCCTCTCAGAGATTCATTCTAATTTTAAAGAAAGGGGGGAAGAAAAAAAAAGCATAACCAATCACACACACATTGAAAAAGTCTGAAAATATGTGCAATCTATGAGACTCATGAATCTCCCACATCTTCAAATGAATGGGATGGGGGTATTGTCTCATGTATCTTCTTTCAAGACATAAATGCCAGTTATTTTGAAAAAAAAATTCCTCATGTGTTTAATATGTGTTAGCTGCTGAAATTGGCCTTTGTTGTATGATGTGCTTTAAGCTAGTTAATTTAGATAAGGCATCATGTGACAATCAAGGTGAGTAAGAAAAGGATAAAGTCATAAAATCAAGGAAATGGCCATTTTAAAAAATGATAGGAACACTGTCTCTCAATTATTCTTTTTCTAGTTAGGATAGTGGATAGAATTCTGGACTTGAAGTTGGGAAAACTTGAATTTAAATAGCTAAGTTATGCTGAAAAGTCATTTACTTTCTCTTACTGTCAATTTCTTCATCTGAAAAATGTGATAAATAATTAATACTGCCCCACAAGACTATTGTGAGAATCAAATGAGGTAATGAATCTAAAGTAATTTGCAAGCCTCAAGTTGCTATGTAAATATTAGCTATGCTGAACCTGGATTCAAATGTGACCTCAGACACTTATTACTCTAATGGCTTCGGACAAGTCACCTAATCTATGTTTTCGTATGTTATGAGGGCCAAATGAAATAATATTTGTAAAAGTTTTGCAAACTGTAGAGTACATATAAATGCTAGTTATCATCATTAATATTAATAATAATTACCAAGAAATCATTAGTACCTTCAAAGAAATGAAATATTTATTTTGACTGTTCTCCTTAGTATTGAAAATAAATCTTTTCTTCTATAGCACAAGTACAGAACAATAATTTTATAATTATTTTAAATGCTGCCTTTTTCTTTATAGTACTTTCTTTTTCTAGGTTGTTTTTTTTTTTCAGATTTGATGACATTCTATAAAGTTGTCAGCATAATGATCACCCAAAAAATACTCTAGAAAAGAGAGCAAAAGACATAATTTCTTATAACACCAACATGAGGTTAACTCAAATAATGATCAGGGGATGTCCTGAGGCTAGGCCAAGACAAGGTGCCTGCTGGTTCCAAGCCTATAAACTGAAATGTTTTCCCAGCTGGAAACTGTTTGGGTGCACTTTGCACTTAGGGGCCAGATGTGAGGTTCAGCTGAATGGTTCTGTCCTTCCCAAAGTTTATCTGTGGTCATTATAGTTCAGAGGTAAAAAATAAACTTCATTGAGGTGCTTTGAAATGCAATTCACCTGGCTGTAGTCCGATTTGCTGACAGGATGAAAAAATATTTGAAATACAGAAATTCAGCATGTCTGTTACATGTTGAGCCAATGTCCTACAAGACACTTATCCTAATGACATTAATGGCTTTTAATCTACTCTTATCTTTGCCAAGCCCTTTGCCATTTTTTAGAAGGGTGGAACCATTAAGAAAAGTAGCTCTGAGCTGTGGAGGCTGGTCTGAGGTGATGGGAAGTACATATTTGCCAATTTTGAACATTTATTGTATTGAATCACTGAAAAGATGTGTTAGCAAATATTCCTTCTTGAACAGAGGATCTGGTTTCCTGCTATGTAAGGATCAAAATCCCACTTAGTTGGAGTTGGAGGAGGGAGACTTGTTAGGATCTGGAGTTTCTTGACTAAAAGAAAAACACCACATATGCCACTCCACTTTAATAGAGTCATAAACCTCTCAATAAAGCATTTGGAAAAGAAGGGAGGAAAGGGAAAGAATATGCATATACAAGGAGAACAACTAGTCTTCCAGGGACAGAGTGCAAATGCTAAAAAGAGCAAATAAATGTTGGTTTTTTAAGTGAATTAACCCTTGTTAAGACCCAAGAAAAAACACAGTTCAAAATTCTCCTGGAATGGATACAAGGGTCTTTTTTGAAGGGAGCAGGAAGGGCTTGAAAAGGAGAGATTCCAGACTATACAGGCCACTGGCCTGGGAGGGGTTAAGGTACATTATCTGATCTTCCACTCCTTCAGCGAACAATTAATGACCGTCTGGAGAAGTTAAAAGCTAGAAGGAAAGCCAAAGCTCCTCAAGACTCCAGCTGGCATTAAATGACAATGAAGAATTCAAAGGCCAGACAAAGCTGTTATTATAAACCATTGGCCAGCTAGAAAATGAAACCTAAAAGAAAAAAAAAAATAAGAAGAAAGGGGAAAAAAACCCCAACAAAACAGAACCTGGAAATGATGATGCTTTGGAGTTAGGTAAATCAAACTCCAGTTGTTAGACAAGCTTTTTTTACTTTTGCAGTTACAACTTGTCTAGTGAAGTTTAAGTTACAAGATTTTCTTGATGGTGGTTGGAAAAGTACTGATAGTAAAAGATGTCCCTTATAAACCTACAATGCTTTAAAAAAAATATCCACGATCAGTTATTTAAAGTGAATTTCTTTCACTTAAAGTCAAAAGGCATGTGACATGTACTGATAAATATTTAGGAGGTGGTGCTGGGTGTTATTTCAGCAGAAAAAAATGTCTTGAATTTATGACCTTGATATCTTGTAAAAAATATTCTAATCTTGCAGGCTTAGCTAATGGACTGTCAGAAGTCACCAAATCCCAGAAGAAAAGAGTATAGGATCCAGATAGGAAAGTTATATGAAGTTAGTGTTAAAGCATCAGGGAGAAAATGCTGAGTTTCTTTAAAAAACAATAACAAAACCAAAAAGAACTTGGGTTAAGTCAATCTTAGAGTATGTTAAAATACTTATCTGAGTTTTATCTCACATCTTTATATGGACAAAAATATCTGTTATACCATTTTAAGAGTGCATAAGCAAATAGGAGAAACCATTGCTTTTGCTCCCATGGAAACAACAAATCCTATATAGCTACAAATCATTTGAAGCAGATGAAGGCAGGTGAGAGATTACTGTGGCTAGTCAGTTCCCTAGGAATGAGGATTTGGAAGTACCAAAGGCCCTTATTTTCTTTCTTACCTAAAAAGCATTTATTAAGTTTAAGATTATACAGAGCACTGGCAGATTTTGGACACAGAGGATTATGGGGGTGAAGAGCTTGCCTTCTGGGAGTTTTTAATCTAGGACATACTATAGAAAGGGAAGCATGGTGGAATGGAAAGAATGCTGGATCTAGAGTCAGAGGAAGTAGATTCAAATCCCATCTTGGACAGTCATTTAACCTCATTAAACTTTACTTTTCTTGTCTTTAAAATAAGGAGACTGGCCTCTGTGTTCCCTTTTATAACTAGATTTATGATCCTATCAAAAGACTTGTATATGACATGCAGTTATTAGAATAAAAAAGCACTAAACAAATTCCTGAATGTATAATAAGACGTTGACACTAAAAATAAGAAAAGATATCTTTAAAGTCACTTTAACTCTGATATTCTGATTTAATCATACTATACACATGTAAGGAATAGAATTATTAAGTACCTATTAGGGGATGAGTGGATAGTGCACTTGGGCCTGGAGTAAGGAAGACCTAGATTTAAATGTGGCCTCAGGAACTTTTTAGTTGGGTAAGTCATTTCACCAGGTTTGCCTTAATTTCTCATTTGTGAAACAAGCTGGAGTAAGAAAGGGTAAATTTGACAAGAAAATCCCTAATGGGGTCATGATGAGATATACATAGAACTTAGATGACTGAACAACAAACAACAGGTGTCTGATTCTGTCACTTCCTATGTGTGACTTGAAGCAAGTCGTTTCTCTGGGTCTCAGTTTCCTCATTTGTAAAAGAAGACGATTGAAGTGAATAGTCTTTAAGGTCTTTTTTAGCTTTAAATTGTTGATCCTGATAAGTGTTTGAAAAAGCCAAATGCAAATCTTTCCTAACCTTCATGTGGCCATGTGGCTTAAAATCAAATCTCTACATACATATACACACACATAGATATGTGTGTATGTGTATATATATATATAATTTCTATCTATCAATCATTTATCTATATAATACATTGAGAGGGACTCAGGAAAAAGTTTCTCTTAGAAAGTGGTACTTGAGTTGAGATTTGACAAGAACAAAAGATCCTAAGATCACTCTGAGAAACTGCATGAGGATGGATAGGAATGGGGTAAAAAGAGACAGGAAGACTAATTAGGAGACTATTGCAAAAGTTTAGGGCTACAAAGAAGGAATTGTAATGAAAGTATGTTTTTTTTAAACCTGAAAACATTATGTATATAAATGCAAGTTGCTATAATTAAGATGGAGCTGCTTCAGAGTAGGGATTGTTTCATTCTTTGAGATTGTATTTCCAGCATTTGTCCTAGGGCATGGAACATTGTAGGCACTTAATAATTTCTAATTATTACTGACTAATTACTAGCTGATTAATTGGAATAATTGAAGTTACTAGATTGGAGGCAACTAGGGCTTTGATACAGTTATTGGAATGGAAGGGGATTTTCTTTCTCTTCCCATAGCAGAATTCTAGCTGTCCAGCTCCTATATAGTCTCAGTGTATCACCATGTCCACTTGTCCTCACCCACTTCCTCATACTGCCATTGGTATTGTCCCAATCAAGCTACTTCATCTGAGATGTGTACCACATCTAGTGCCCGGAATTAGCAGAGATAGCTATATTAGGGGTGAAATCTGTTTGGGCTCCTTTTCCTTGTTGCTAGAACCCTTGTCTTTTGTAGCAAATTGTTTTACTCTAGGTATGTTTTTCTCACATTTTTTCCCTCTTTTGAGTTTATCATTTTTTGGTATCTCCTGAAGACATTGTATTTCCTAAAAACACTCTTTAAAAACTTAGTAGCTTTTCATCCCATTCCACTTTATATGTGGTTAATGGGAAGAGATGGTATTTTTCTTGGTCTCTGATGCCTCTTTCCAACTTTCTAAAGTTATCTTAATTCTGACAAGATCAATATTGTCTTATTTGTGTATTTCCATGACTTCTCCCTTTTCCCCTTGATGTACCTGGCTCATAATCTTCTTCACCCCAAACCCTGCCTCCTTTGAAAATGTTCATTTCTTAGTTTTTCAAATCTCTTTAATTTCCATGACTTCTATCTAAAGCACATTATAACCATTATGCCTTAGATAACCTTTTCCCCTGCCTATCTGAATTTGTCCTTGTACTTGGTACTTCTCATTTATCAGATGCCACACTTGAAAATATCTTAGTTCTGGAGCCAGAGGATCTGAGTTAACAGAACATCTCTGCTCTTTATTGCCTGTGTGACCTTAATCAAGTCACTTAATTTCCCTGAGCCTCAGTTTCTCCATCTTTGAAATTAGGGAATTGGACTAGATGGCTTTTGAGATATTTTACAGCTCTAGATGGAACATTTATGAACTCTAGTTGGATGATAAGTACAACAATATTTTTATACTGGCTCAGAATCTTGATAATTTAAGCCCAGTATGCACTTAGTGGCCAATAGAGAATTAAGGTCAGTGCTCTTTTGGACATTGTTTTTTCTTGTATGACAAGTTCAAAGGTGAGGTATGACTAGATGACAGTCTTGCTTTCTCTATGTCCATCTCTCTTTCTCTCTCTCTCTCTCTCTCTCTCTCTTTCATATGTCTATCTCATATCTTTCTCTTGCATGTCTCTTGGCTCTCTCTCTCTCTGTGTCTCTCTTGTCTGTCTGTCTTGTCTCTCTTATATGTAAGGTTCCTGTCCTAGGAAAAGATCAAATATTTTGGTAAGTGGTATTTCAGACTAAAATGAAAGTCTTGAGGTCAAATTTTATCATCACGGGTATTTTAAACAATGATGCTATCTTGCTCTCTGTTAGCTCTGTTAGAACCCTCCCACAACTTTAGGCCCAACAAAATCAGGGGAAATTCCTCAAGCCAATTCTCTTGAGGCAAGTAAACATGGAAGTCGTTCCTTGGGTGTTCAGCTAAGCAAACAGAAACTCTAGTGAATTAAAAGCTTGAAATAATTGAATTAGGGCACGAGGAGTTTGATTTCATGGTAAACTATGTTAACATATAAAGCCTGATACTTCTTTATGCTCTTGTTTGGAAAGGTTTGATGTCAGAAAAACTGGATTCAAAACTACTAGTTTTCTCATTTACTATTTATGTGACTTTGGACTATTAAATTCATTTTAGTTCTCTTAGCTACAGTTGCCTCATCTGTAATGTAAGGGGATTAGACTAGATCTCAAAATTCCCTTATATGCATGCGTCCAAATCCAATTACCTCATGGTGCACTTCATTTTTGACTACTACAGAACTGGTCATTTTAGTCACAAGCAAACTTTTTTCCCCTCTGGGGAACATATTGCATAAACATTGTATAATTATTTCTTTTTTAGAGATGCAATTCAATCTCATACATATATGCTTGGTGTCAACATTCTTTGCAGAAGCATTCTGCTCCCTAGGCTATAGATTGGAGTACAACTACCATAAACCCTTGATTCCTTTTCATCTGATGTCATATATCTCAATATCCTTACAGATAATCTATTAATATGACTACTGAACCCCTGGGAGTGAAAAAAAAGATGTAGAGAAATTTACAGGAGGGAAATGAACAAATATCTCAAATTTCAACAAAAAAAAAGAAAGAAAGAAAAGAAGAGCATTGTTTCAGCAGATATTGTCTAAGCTTTGATTTTGACTCTTGGTAAAATACTTAAATGTATTTTTAAAGGGATCATTAGTGAATATTTAGAAAAGGAAGATGTGATCAAATGGAATCAAAATTCTTCTACCAAAAAAAAGGTTAAGCAGATACCTTTTTTTCTTTTTAAGACATGCTACTAGACATAAGAGAAATGTGGTAAATAGCATTTACCTGGATTTTAGCAAAATATTTGACAATGTCACTTTTGCCATATTTGGAGACTAGATAAAGTAATATGAGCTAGACAATAGTAGATTCAAAACTAATTGAAAGGTTGGACAAAAGGTGTGGCCCACAATGGCTAAATCTCATGTTGGAAGGAGGATTCTAGGGAAGTGTCCCTGAGATCTTTGTTTTGCCTTTGGATCAATGTCTACTTCTAATCTCTAATTTGAACAATGGTTTAAATGGCATGGCATATATATATATATATATATATATATATATATATATATATATATATATATACACACACATACACACATGTATATATATATATACACACACACATACACACATGTATATATATATATATATATATATATACACATACACACATGTATATCTATCTATCTATCTATCTATCTATCTATCGATCTATATTCTTATTACTTGAAGAACTGTTGGGATGACATGAAATTTTTTCTGTTTATTTCCAGTAACTAGAACAAAGGATAATCATGAAAAGATGCAGAAGTTGCTCTTGATTTAAGGAAAATGAATCTAATTATTGAGCTGGCCTGTCTTTGGTGGTGGTAGGAAGATGTTAACATGAAACTTGGTTAATCACTTGTTAATAAAGCTATACAAGGTACATGCATTGAACTGGATGGCTTCTGAGGTCCATTCCAAATGCTAATTTTGTAAATCTCCCAGAGGAATTCTTAAACTTCACTACAAATCATGTTCATTAATACTTCTTTTATTTGTCCTGAACTTACCTCACTTGAGTTTCACAAGTTGTAACCTCATTCTAGTGTTTCAGAATTGAGTGATCAAGTTTATTTTTACCTTATCTAGCTTGTTTATAATTCAACCACATCTTTCTCTACGCCTCCACAGAGATAGGATGAAGATTTATTAGAAACTTTTTCACCTTTCCTCATGCATTCAAACTAATCCTGTCACTTTATTTGGTTTTCTCATATGAACTTTCTGTAGTTTCATTCTTTTTTTTTTTTTGGAAAAAAAAAGTTATATAATAGAACTTCACCAGACTTCCGGATATATATCAGATTTTGAATTAAATGCTTTCTTTGTTTTTTTCTCTCTTTCAATATCCTTCTTGATGATGCCTAATAATGTGTCATGAGTCCCTTTTCTAGTGTATATATGAAATCTCACAGACATCCATTTCTTATGCACAGTTGAAATGCATTATCTTATGTTTGCATACCCTGACATTCAGATACTACTCAAATCCTTCCAATTTTCTACTAAACTTGTTTGCTTTGAGCTCTAAAATCTACTTGTTTTTCATTTCTTTTTGACAAAGACTGTTATCTTGTTATTTTCAACTTCTTCCTAACCTTTTTGCATTACCCATATCCTAGTAATTATTATAAGACACAGGATTACAAAAAATTTTACTCTGTGCTTTCATGCTTAAAACATATAGTTGTAGGTGAAGTCATCCAGATCCAAGAGACAAATATTGATTCACAATCTGGGGATAAGGTCAGAAAAGGATACTTTTTGAATGAAGAATAATAAGGATTTACATGTAAAGAATAGGATAAATGAAATATTCTCTGAAACTTCTTTAAGATCAACCTTATTTAATACCTAGTCCTCCTGAATATTTTCTTGATTCAGTGATATACCACTCTTATGGCTCATCTTATGCTTCTCAAATCTTTCAAAATGTGTCCTCTGAGTAGTAAATAATTTTGGTTGCTTCATTACTTTATTGAATGTGGGGTTTTTTTGTGTGTGTGGAGAAAACATAAAGCTATGGATTTTTATGAAGATGGAGAAAAATGGATTCAATGACAATCTAATTAGATGAATGTATAGCATATTGTATCACCCAATTACAGAGTGGCTGTTGATTGTGCAAAATCAATATGGCAGAAAGTCTCCAATGGAATATTTGTTTTGTGCTATTTAATATTTTTACCAATGACTTGAATAAAGTTATAGATAAGAAGATCATTGAATTTGAAGATGATATAAATCCTGGTAGACTAACATGTATGGGATGACAGAACAGAGTTCCAAAAGGATCTTGAAAGCTAAATAGAATACTGGCATGAATCTGATAGAATGAAATTCAATAGGGATAAATGGAAAGTTTTGCATTTGAATGAAAAATAAAATAAAATCAACCACAACACAAGAATTTGTTCTGAAAAGACCTAGGAGCTTCAGAAAACTGAAAACTTAACATTTGTTGAGTGTATTATCATATTCAAGGAAATTAATTTGATTTTTTGGTTGCATTAACCTCCATTTCTCTTAGCAGATTGATTGTACTTCACTTATGTTCCTTTTCCTTTTACATCCTCTTAAATGTTATTTGCCTATATTCTCCCCCCTATTATATTATAGGCTTCTAAGACCAGGAGCTATTTTGTATTTATTTTTGTACCATTAGTGTAAACAGAATGCTTTTGTTTTTAACCAAAAGTCTAAGGAAGACAGATATCACTAATGGTTGCTAATATTCTGATCTATAGAGAAATATGTTCTATAGTAGAATAGGAACAATTCTTTTAACTTTATTATCACCTTAGCAACATCTTACAAAAACTGGAAGTAGCTTTGCTTTGATTCTACTCTTACTTAGTAACCTTCTGTGGCTTAATTTGTTCTGACTTGGAAGGAGGAACTCTAAGTACTGAAGTAAATATTCTTGTCATTGAATAGGTATCGTTCACTGCAAATTAGTAAAGAAGTATTCTAATGCATAAATAAATCATTGCTGAGTTTGACTAATATAATTATGTCCTATAGAAAAGGCTGATAATTTGTGTAGCTAAAGACTAGACTCCACAGTGTGTTGTTCCAAATGAGGCATGATAAACTGAAGAGGCCATGTGTGCTGTGGCTTAATAGTCCAACCTTGTAATTACAAAACCATCAGTTCTTCTCTGTGCGTTTTTCATGACTGGAAATCACTAAAGGGTTTTTTGTCTAAGGTCCCAAAGCAGTCCTAAAGACTGTACTCAATGGCACACTTTCATTTTGTACATTTGTACATAGACCATATGAACATCTTTTTCTTCAAAAGTGGGCATTGCAAGAAGTTTTTAATGGCTCAAATTTCCCAAACTAGGTAAACTATGTTCCTGAATAAAACTTTTTAGATATAATGAACAAAGAAGGATTTATCATATGCCTACTATATGCAGGTACAACTAGGGGGTACAAGGGCATCTTCTTTATGAATTCAAAACTAGCATCAAACACTAGCTGTGGGACTCTGGGCAAGTCATTTAAACTGGTTTATCTCATTTTTCTCATCTGTAAAATGAAGTGGAGAAGGAAATGGCAAGGTCCTCCAATATTTTTGCCAAGAAAACTCTTCAAAAGAGTTCCAAAGAATTAGACACAATTGAAAATGGCTGAACAACAAGCAATATGTACAGGGCACTATGCTGTTTTGATCCTCCTAACAACTCAAAGAGGTTAGGTGCTATTCTTTTTATTCCCATTTTACAATTCAGGAAACTGAACAATAGAGATTAGATCATTTGTCTAGTGTTATACAGCTTTTAGATATCTGAAGATGAATTTATGTCTTTTTGACTGTGGGACTTGCTCTCTATCCATTGCACTATCTTGCTGCTTTCTTGTTCAGAACCAATCCATTAGAACTTAGAACACATAGTTCAGTTCCAGAAAGAATTTCTATTTGTCTTTTAGTAGTGTCCAGATTTATTAACTTGCCTAAATTTTGAATCAAATCAACAGCAAGCAACACTGGAAATACAAATATAGGCCAAAAGTGATAGTCCTTGACTTCAAGAAGCTTACACTTTAATGCATGGAAACAACACATAGTAAATAACTGAAAGGTGAGGGGCAGTACTTATATGGAACCATGATAGAGAAAGTTGAGAGAGTCAGGTGGAATAGAGAAAAGAATGAAGACATGGCAGAACTCTATGCTTTTATTAAAATAGAAGTTCTAAGAGGAACTAGCCAGAGAAAGGGGCCACATGCATTTTTCAGTGTGAGAAGGGTTAATAATAGGGTGAACTTTGAGTTTGAGGATATAGCTGGGGCATTGTAGAGAAACTCAAGAGATAAGCCAGGAGAGGAATGCCATTTTAGTAACTGTCATACCAAATTTCTGAATAGTAATTTTTAACATTAATATGATCCTTTAAGATTTGCAAAATGCTTTATGCATTTAAAATTCATCTAGTCAATATGGAAAGATAAGGTGACTCAAATGGCCTTTAAACAAACACTATATTGGAATGGCTCTGACTCCACATGAATGGAGCTTTTTATACTATTGGTATCATAAAGCTATGTCAAGGAAGATAGAAGCTAAGCAAATCCCAGGGGCAGCTCTATTGCCTTTTAGGAAAAACAAATGTCTATTTTGGGTAGCCCAGGAAATTTCAATTCTATCCTGATAGTTGAGGATATTGGGATACAGACATGGAGTGATTTGTTAAAGTTCACACAATAATCCAGTGGAAGAAATGGTACTAGAACCCAGGTCCCTTGATTTCTATATCAGTATACTAGTTTCTCCATAGGTCCTATTTTAAATATACCATAAAAATAGAGAAGAGGCAAGAAGAGAATAAGCATTTATATGGTACCTACTTCATGCAGGCATGCTATGCTAAACTCTTCCTAAACATTATTTCATTCACAAAGTCTATTGAATGGGTGACTTTTTTGGTTCAGCAGTCTATCTTCTCTAACAAAACTTTAATGTAGAGAAGGGGAAAGCTGGCATGTGGAACACAACCAAAAACTTTGATTGCCCAAGTCTTTTTTTTCCAGGTGCTTATTGGAAAAGATCAGGACCTATGTGCCATTGAGAGATGCTCAGATCCAAGGCTGAGACATGTGGTACAGATGGGATCTAGTTCCATGCTCCATAGATATTTTTTAGTCAGATCTGATGGTGGTGAGATGCTTACCCTGAATTCTATCTCTTTCATAGAGAATTGTATGAATTTATGTATAGTAAAGAGTAGAATGATGAGACTAATACACAATGATTATTTCATTTAATAAGAGCAGAAGAACAGAGAGAAGACCTAAAAATTGAAAGGACACCAAAGCTATGGAAAAGTCCGGAGATTAAGTTCTCTGTGTGTATGTGTGTGTGTGTGTGTGTGTGTGTGTGTATGTGTGTGTGTGTGTGTGTTTCTATGTAGTTGAACTTTCATTTCCAAAGGGGAAGGCAACTACTTTATTATGTTTAGTTTTGAGTGGTTGTGCAGAAGATACTTTAATAATGGAATGGAGGTACCATGGTAAGATGGGAGGGGAAGGACATTCCAGGCATACTTTACATCCAGAGAAAGCCCTAGGAATAAGAAGCAAGAGGGAGAGGCTCAGATTAAGATAGTGATGAGCTATCCTATCTGGGTGGAGTACATACATAGGCTGGGGGAGTAAAGGAAAAGTGAAATGATTAGGTAAATCCAGAATTACACTGAAATATTTGAACCCAAAGTTAAGATACTTGGTTTGATATAATGCAGAATTTAAACTATTTTAGAATTTTTAAGAATAATATAATTTTGTCAAAATTCCAGAAAGGCTTGTGTTGATTCATAGGGTTGACCTGAAGCAGGATTTAGTCTCATTTTTATTGGAACAATAAATATTCTCAAAAAAAAAAAAAAAAAAATCAATCAAATGATCACTTCTCTGTTTTCTCTCAAATTTATAAGATCCAATCTTGATTTCTTCCTGAACTTCAGCTATGAACAACTGCCAATTGCTTTCTGAACACCAGCACTTGGTTCTCCCATAGAACCTCAAACTCCCCATTTCTAGAATTAGAAGGTGGGATCGTTTAATAAGAATAAATGTAAAAGAGCAGTGTGTTTAAAGTTAGAAATTTTGCTTTAGAATCTTTTGTCTACTACTTCTGAAGTATATAAACCTTGAGGATATGATTTCCATTTTTAAAATCCCAGTTCCCTTTTTTCTAACATGTAATTTAACTATGAATTTTTTCAAACCTTTTTATCTTGTAATTTCACCACTTTAAAGAAATAAAAGAAACTAAGAAAGTTCCTTTTGAGGCAGAAAACCTGAAAAACAAAATGGCTGATAATCAACTGGGGAACTGGGAAATATAGTATATGTAACTAGGAAGAAAGATAATTTTATTATCTGGAAAGATAAATATAAGTAATTTAAATGTAACAGATGGAAACACTGTTGGAGTAGAGTTTGCATCATTTCTTTCAAAGAAATCCCTAGCTCTGCATTTAACATGTTTAGATTGTGTTCAGTTTTAAGATTATGAACAATGAGGTCAGGGACTTTTTCTTCACATCTGGCCTTTTTTTATTCCCATCCTAGAGTTCTGAATTAAGATTAAGTTTATGTGTGGCTAATAAACTTAGGGTATTACCAAGAGGAAATAAAAAGGTACTTAATATACAATGTTGATCAGATATACAAGAGATATTTGTTTATTCCACTAAAAAGAAATGCTTAAAACATAAGAATCAAGTGTATATATTGAAAAAGATTTATGGTAAAGATATGAAATAATTATTATACTCTCCCAGGAGTTGATGCCTTAGTTCATCAAAGTATGAAACATTTTGTGATACAGCCAAATTGTCAACTCATCTTCACCTTCTTAGAGGTCTATGTCTTCTGAAAAGCTAGGTCAGGGACTGGGTTCCTCCTCCTGTCAAAAAATACTGTAGCAGTTGTAGGCAAAACTTCCCAGCACTGTGAGATTTAAGAATAACAAATCTCTAAAACACACAAGGTTGGTTCTAAGATTGGAAGTAAATTATCTCAATAATGCTGTTTAGACACCTATATTGAGACAAAACAAAAACAACCAAACAAAAAATCAACACAAAGGTAAAGAGGCAGTTAAGGTCTCTAGCTGCTAAGTATCAGTAAGTCCCCTTCCCCTAATTTTTTTTAAGTGTAAGAAAGTGATTTCCTGAGAGAATTTCAAACTACAGAAAAAGGAGAGAATGATAGGAGAAGTTATTCCTTTTAAGGTCTTTTGAATGGGTGGCTATTTTTGGTTTAGTGGTTTTTCTCTAATATAACTTTGATGTAGAGAAGGGGAAAGGTGGTAGATGGGACATAATCAAAATCTTTGCTTGCTCTAAGTCTTTTATCCAAGTGTTTACTGAAAAAGGTCAGAATCTTTCTGTCATTGAAAGAACCTCAGCTCCAAGGCTGAGACATGTGGTATCAGAAGGGGCTTAGTTCAAGCTATGCTTCATAGGTATACTCTAACCAGATCTGAGTATCTGGGGTGGGATGGGGAAGTTACCTTCGATTCTGCCTATTGTACAGAGAATTATATGAACTGATGTATATAGCAAAGAAAGTAGAATGATGAGAGTAATACACAATTATTATAATAAAAAAATATCCTATAAGTTAACTAAACCCAAATTAATTACTATCACTAATCTTGATTCCAGAAAAAACAAAAAAACCAAAACCAAAATCAAAACCAAAACAAACAAACAAACAAACAAAAAAACAGATGCAACATACTTCCCTCCTCTCAGAGAATTGGGAAACAAAGAGTTATCTATACTAACAAATGCAGTTGCTTTGTCAATTGATTTTGCTTATTTTATTTGTGACAAGGAAAGGTTCAATGAAATGGTTATTATGTGAGGGAAAAAGGTATTTTAATAACTGTTAAAAACAAGATTCAGAACCTGAAGTCTATGACTTTTAAAAAATAAGTGTGTTTTGATAACTATTTCAATATAATTAATTTCCTCTGTCATTCCACATATTTTATTTTATGCATTTAAACATTATTATAAAAAATCCATAGATTGGCAAAGAGGTCCATTACACAAAAAATTTAAAAATTCTCCATTTATCATATTTTTTAAGAAAAAGAAAACAATCCCAATAGATTGAAGTAACTTGATCAAAGTCACAAAGCAAGTTAATGCCAGCAAAGATCTCATGACACCTAATTCAGTGTTCTCCCATCCTTAAAATACACCAGACTCTCTGTTTTTCCACTTTATTAAGTAGAGATTAGCAAGTAAAATAAAATGTTAGTTCCTTCTTAACTATGAATAAAGGAAAGAAGATATATGGTGGCTATTTGTTTTAGCTGAATTGAATCTATTCAACAATAAATTCTGAATTGTAAAATTCAAGATTGGCATGCATATATCTGAGCTGACACAATATTCTGAAATATGAATGTTTAGCATGAGGTAGAGTGGGCTTAAGGATCAGGAGATGGGAAGTGGAATATGAGCATCATTTTCAAGTATCTCAAGGCTATCATGTGGAAGAGATTAGACTTGTTCTGTTTTGTTCTTTAGGGTAAAACTAGGTGAGAGTGGCAGAGAGACTGATTCAGACTCAATATAAATGGGGAAAAAAATCTTTTTTTTTTTTTTTTTTTAGGCTAAACACATATGCAATTCTTCTAAACACATTTACATATGCTGTACAAAAAAATGAGATCAAAAGAAAAAAAAAAACACAAGAAAGGAAAAAAAAAAAGACTGAGCAAACAAAAAAGGTGAAAACACTATGCTGTGATCCACAATCAGTCTTCATAGTTTTCTCTGGATGTAGATGGCTCTTTCTCTTACAAGTCTTTTGGAATCTCCTTGAATCATCTCATTGTTGAAAAGAGCCAAGTCCATCACAGTTGATCATCACATAATGTTGTTATTACTGCATACAATGATCTCCTGGTTCTGCTCACTTCATTTAGCATTAGTTCATGTAAGTCTCTCCAGGCCTCCCTGAAATCATCCTGCTGGTCATTTCTTATATAACAATAATGTTTCATATTATTCATAAACCTTAACTTATTCAGCCATTCTCCAACTGATGGGTATACACTCAGTTTACTTGACAGTACAAAAATCTCTGCTACAAACATTTTTGCACATCTGGATTCTTTTCTCTCTTTTATGAAATCTTTGGGATACAGAGACAGTAGAGGAATTTTTGGATCAAAAGGTATGCAATTTTATAGTCCTTTAGGAATAATTCCAAATTGCACTAGATGCAAAAAATATTTTTTTGTCTGACACCCTTCTTTTATTGATATTGAAACTGAAGTCCTTGAATACAAATGACTTGCCCAAGGCATGCAAAAATTTTAATAAAATATTAGTAAAGTGATTTCAGTAACTTATTATCAAGATAACACATTCAGACAAGTGGAATTTATACCAGGAATGTAAGGCTGGTTCAATATCAGGAAAACTAGAATATTTAACCATATCAATAACTAAATTAACAGAAAGCATGAAATTATCTGAAGAAATTCAGAAAAAGCATTTGATAAAATTCAACATGTATTATTATTAAAAAACACTAGAGAGCATAGGAATAAAAGTATTCTTTCTTAAAATGATAAATAGCATCTATTTAAAACCACAGCAAGCATTATATGTAATGGGAATAAGCTTAAAAAATTCCCATAAGATAAGGGGTAAAACAAGATAATCCATTATCATTCACATACATATATATATATATATAACTTTAGCAATAAGAGAAAAAAATAAATTGAAGAAATTAGAGTTGAATTGAAGTAAAATTGAAAACATTAGGAAACCAGATGATATGATAGTGTCTTTAGAGAATCTTAGAGAATAAACTGAAACACTACTATAAACAATTAACAACTTTAGCAAAGTTGCAGGAGATAAAAAAAAAAAACCCACAAATCACTGGCATTTCTATATGCCCAGCAGCAAGAGATAGAAAGAGAAATATCATTTTAAAAAACCTTAATGATGAGTGCTACTTCTACATGGGAAAAATCATTTCATAAAATAATGGATTTCCTTTCACAAGTCTTATTCCTCAATGGATTATCACATGTTGGGGGGACTATAGAAGAGATTTGTAGCCCAGTACAAATTGAGCTAGATGTTTCTGAAGTTTTTTATTGCTGTGACAGATTAATTATAACAGGATAATGCAACCTCAAACTGTTTATATGAGAATTGTCTTTATTTCTATTCGGTAGAAAATATTTCTTTTCAATAATTTTTTAATAGGAATAGTTTTTAGCCTTCCTTTGTTTAACACCAGAAGTCTGGATTATTAATGCTACTTCTACTATTATTACCATGATGACCACGTATAACTTGACATGTTTATATAGTTCTATAAGCTATTCTGGTAAAGTTTTTAAAATTTTTCAATAGCATTTTATTTTCCAAATACACATAAACATAATTTTCAACATTTGTTTTTGTAACACTCTAAGTGCCAAATTTTTCTCCCTCTCTCCCTTTCTTCTCTCCTCCTCAAGACAGCAAGGAATCTGGTATAAGTAAAATGTGTGCAGTTCTTTTAGGCATATTTCCATATTTATCATTTATGCAAGAAAAAACAGACCAAGAGAAGAAAAATCATGAGAGAAAACATAAACAAAAAGTGAAAATACTATGGTCTGATCTATATTCAGTCTCCATTGTTCTTTCTCTGGATACAGATGGCATTTTCCATTTCTGGGTAAAGTTTTAAGCTTTAAAGCTTAAATCAGCACTAATAATATTATTTGTCATTGTAATTAATTATTGCCAATATTATCATTATGTATATTAAGTTGCTAGTCTATTGTTCAACTATCCTTTATTAATTGCTCATTATGTGCCAATCACTGTGCTAAGATAGGAGAACAAATAAGAAACAAAAAATAGTTAAAAAAAAAATCCAAACAACTAGGTACAATCATGATATAAATTGGATAAATTGGAGGTGATTTCAGACAAAAGGCACTAGATATTCACATTTCAAAATTTTGATTTTAAAAATCTCTACTTCCCTCCTGTGCTTTCCTCACACATTGAGAATAAAGTAATATAATTTCAATTATATATGTGAAGGGATGCAAAATAATTTCCCTATTAGCTATTGTTGCAAAAGAAAATATAAAAACCAAGAAAAATAAAGTTAAAAAAAGTTTGTACTCAATATTTATCAGTTCTCTCTCTAGAGGTTGACAAAATGTTTCATCATTCATCCTTTGAAATTTTTTTGGATCATTGTCTTGATTAGAATAAATAAATCTTTCACAGTTGATCCTTATAATATTGTTGCTTTGTTAGTAATATATGGAAGTATTGATGATATATTTATATGTTTTATATACATATGTATATATATATATATATATATATATATATATATATATATAATTATTTTACATCCTGAAATTTTGCTGAAATTATTGTTTCAATTAGTTTTAAAATTAGTTCTCTAGGGTTCCTTAAGTGTACCACACACCATCTACAAAGAGTGATAGTTTCAGTTCTTCTGTCTGTTTTTTATTCCTTTGATTTATATTTTTTTCTGGTCTTATTGCTATACCTAACATTTCTGATATAATATTGAATAATAGTGGTGATAATGGACATTTCTGCTTCACACATGATCTTATTGGGAAGATTTCTAGTTTATACCCATTATAGATAATGCTTGTTGATGGTTATAGATGGATACTACTCATCATTTTAAGCAAGCCTCCATTTATTTCTATGCAGTAGGTTTTTAAAAATAGGAATGGGAAAGATTTCTAGAAAGATATGAATCTTTACCTGAGATTTGAAATAAACCAAGGAAGTTAGGTGATAGAGACCGGGAGGGAGAGAATTGCAGGCATAGCGGGGAAAGCAAGGCTCAAAGTAATGTGAGTGTGGAGTATATGTGAAAAATAGTAAGGAGGCCAAGGTCACTAGATAGCAGAGTGTGGGGAGGGAAGTGAAGGCTAAAAAAATAGAAAAGGTCTCCTTAAACTTTCATTCCAATTCCTTTCTTCAGGAATCTGACTTCAATAAAATTGGGGATAAGATTGTCTATCTTCCAGGGTTATTGTGAGGATAAAATGAGGTAATATTTGCAAATTGCTTTAGAAAACTTAAAGTGCTATATGAAAATGCTAGTTCTTAGTGCGAATCTTTTTAAAATCAAATGAAGCAGCATCTTTTCGATGATTAACTTTTATACTATTCTTGAGTGCTAATCAGAATTGCTAAGTTTTACCACTAAAGTGGATATGAAAAAATTCTCTAAGAAGACATCATGTCTAAATAATTCATTTTGTTCAGCATGGGTACGTCTTTCTTGTCTTTGTGAATCACTTTTGTCTGACAAAATTTATTATCTCCTGGTCAGTTCTTAGGTGATAAACTTCTCTGGACTCCATTAGGCTGATCCTTGGATGATAGACATATAGCCCATGGTCATACTCAATGCATTTCTGACTCAGCAGAATTGGAAAAGTGTGTGTCCTAACTGTATAGCCCTTGAAACATCAAGGTCATTGCTACACCATTCATTCTGAATAGGACTTTAAAATTATTTATAATTAAATATAAAATAGAAAAAAAAATCATTGCCACATGTATAACAGAACATAAAACAGATTCATAATATAGAGCAAAAAATTTCCATGTCAAGAAAGCCTATATAATAAATACTACACATTTTGTCTAGTGCTGTTCATAATTTCTTTTCTTCTTTGTACATTTTATTTTGTTCTTACTGTGCCTTTTTTACTTTATTGTTTCTCTCCTTCCTCTTCCAATTAAGTCTTTCTACCAATTCATTTCCTGTAACTGCTATATTCCATTCTTATACTGTTTAGTTATTTTTAATAGTTTAAAATTATATTGATTAATATAGCTGACATATAGTATAGTTTTTCTATTTTTCTCTTTTGAATAATATATTTTAGCTATAACTACTGCCCCTGATCTGCTTATCTTATAAATTCTACTCCTGATCTTCATTATTGTTTGTGTGTCTCTCTTATTACTAAATTTCCTTTATTTCTTCCTACTAAATTTCCTTCCTATTATTTAATTACACCCTCTTCAAGGATTTCTTCTTTATTCTCTCCCTTTACCCTTTCCCCTTGCCCTCCATCCTATTCCCTCACCCTCTTATTTCTTTATAAATTTAGAAGACTTGTATTCCTTTTTAAATGTATATATTCTTTTTTTAAACACAGATCTGATGTGGGTAGAGTTCTTTCCAAAAATCCCTCCCTTAACCTTTCCCTCCTCACTATATTCCCTTAGACTCTTATTTCTTTGTGAATTTAGAATATTTTTATATCCTTCTAGATATGTATATATTACCTCCTCTTTAATCCATTCCCAATAAGATTAGGGTTCAAGAAATACCAGTACTCCTCCCCCATCTAATTCCTCTGCATGGGTTCTTTCTCTTGCACCTCATTTGTATAATGTAATTACTCTTTTTAGATTTTCCTACATGGCTTTGCTTTTTATAATCACCTCATATTCAGCTCTATCACAATCTTTCTTTCTAAGTACCCAATTACTAATGACAGTCTTAAATGTATGGTTTATATTTCCATGTATAAACAGTAAAGAGTTTATCCTTATTGAGCCCCTTATAATTAATCTTTGATGTTTACCTCACATTTTTCTTGATTTATATGTTATTTTTTCTATTAAGTTCAAGTCGTTTTGCAACAAACTCCTGAAAGTCTGGCAATTCATTGAATATCCATTTTCTTTCATTCAGGATTATGGGTTAACTTTACTGGGTATGGTGTTTTCAACTACAACTCCAGTTCTTTTGCCCTTCAATAAATAGTATTCCAAGATGTGTGCTCTTTTATTATAGCCACTTCTAGGTCTTATGTAATTCTAATTGTGGGTCAACTGTATTTAAAATAGTTTTTTTCTTGTTGCTCATAATATTTTCCCCTTGAGCTGAGTATTTAAGATTTTAGCTATTATATTTCTATAGGTTTTCTTTGTGGGATTTCTTTCAAGTGATGGTAGGTGAATTTTTTTATTTCTACTTTCCCCTTTTTTCTAACACTTTAAGACAAATTTTCTTTAATTATGTCTTGTATTATTATATCAATAATTTTTTATTGAAGTTTTCAGGTAGTCTTAATATTCTTATATTTAATTTTCTTAATCTGTTCTCCAGATTGTTTGTTTTTGAGGGGCAGCTAGATGGCACAGTAAATAGAGTACTAGCCTTGAGGACTTGACTTCAGATGTTTAACACTTACTAGCAATATGACCCTGGACAAGTCATTCTCAAAAACAAAAGCAAAACAAACAAACAAAACAGATTGTTTTCTTTTTTTTTTTTATTGTAGTAAGTGTATTTGTTTTTGATAAACATTGCTTTATGAATCATATTGGGAGAGAAAAATCAGGGCCAAAGGGAAAAACATGAGAGAAAAAAAACAGAAAAAAAAAAGTGAACAGAGCATATGTTGATTTATATTCAATCTCTTTAGATCTTTTACTGAACACAGATAGCATTTTCTGTTCAAAGTCTATTGTGATTGCTTTGGATCACTGACCCACTGAGAAGAATCCAGCCTTTCAATTGATCATCATATATTCTTGCTGTTAAAATGTATTTTTGGTTCTGTTTGTTTCCCTTAATATCATTTCATGTAAATCTTTCCAGGCCTTTCTATAATCAAATTGTTCATCATTTTTTTTATGGAACAATAATATTCCATTACTTTCATGTATCACAGTTTGTTCAGCTATTCCCCAATTGATGGACATCCAATCCTTTTCCAATTCTTTGCTACCACAAAAAGAGCTGCCATAAACATTTCTGCATATGTGGGTCTTTCCCCCTTTTTTATGACATCTTTGGGATGTAGGCCCAATAAAAACACTGTTGGATTAAAGGGTATGCATAGTTTGATAGTTTTTTGGGCATAATTTCATATTTTTTCCAGAATGCTTAGATCATTTCACAACTTCACCAACAATGCATTAGAAAACCCGTTGTCCCATTTCTCCTCCAAAATTTATACTTATCTTTTTCTGTTATCTTAGCTAATCTGAGAGGTGTGAGGTAATATCTCAGAGTTGTTTTAATTTGCTTTTATATAATCAAGAGTTATTTAGAATATTTTTCATAAAATAAATGGCTTTAATTTCATCATCTAAAAACTGTCTATTCATATCCTTTCACCATTTATCAGTTGGGGAATAACTTGTATAAATTTGACACAGTTCTTTGTATACTTTAGAAAGAGATCTTTATCAGAAATACTGTCTGTAAAGATTTTTTCCCATCTTTGTACTCTTTTAATCTTGTTTCTATTGGTTTTGCTTGTGCAATTAAAAAAAAATTTAATATAATCAAAGTTGTCCATTTTGCCTTTCATAATGTTCTCTAGATCTTCTTCAATCATAAATTTCTCCCTTGTCCAAAGATCCAGTAGGTAAATTAGCCCTTGTTTCCCTAATTTGTTTATCCTTCATGCACAAATCATGTATCCATTTTGACCTTATTTTGTTATGGGGTGTGAGATATAGGTCTATGCCAAATTTCTGACATAATATTTTTATGTTTTCCCAGCAATTTTTGTCAAGTAGTGAGCTCTTATTCCAAAAGCTGGAGTTTTGGGGTTTCTCAAATACTAGATCGCTATAGGCCTTGATTATTGTGTTATGAGTATCTAATCTATTCTACTGATCTACCACTTTATTTCTTAGCCAGTATCAAATAGTTTTGATGACTGCTGTTTTATAATATAGTTTTAGGTGTGGTATGGCTAAGCCACCATCCTCTGTATCTTTTTTTTTTTTTTCATTAATTTCCTTGATATTCTTGATCTTTTGTTCTTCCTGATGAATTTTGTTATCATTTTTTCTATTTTTATAAAATCACATTTGACAGTTTGCTATGGCAGTGAACAAGTAGACCAATTTAGGCAGAATTATTATTTTTAGTATATTAGCTTGGTCTAGCCATGAACAATTGATGTTTTCCCAATTGTTTAGATCTTATTTTATTTGCGTGAGAAGTATTTTATAATTATGTTCATATAATTTTTGGGTTTGTCTTGACAGGTAGATCCCCAGGTATTTTATTTTGTCTACAGTAATTTTAAATGAAATTTCTCTTTCTATCTCTTGCTGGTGGTCTTTATCAACAATATATAGATGTGCTGATGATTTGTATGGGTTTGTTTTATATCCTGTAACTTTGCTAAAACTGTTGTTTTGAGTAGGCTTCTGGAAGATTTTCTGAGATTCTCTAAGCATATCATCATATCATCAGCAAAGAGTGATAATTTTATTTCCTCATTGCCTATTTCATTTCCTTCAATTTCTTTTTCTTTTCTTATTGCTAAAACGTGCATTTCTAGTATAATCTTGAATAATAGAGGTGATAATGGATACCTGTTTCACCCCTGATCTTATTGGGAATATATCTAACGTCTCTTCATACAAATAATGCTTGCTGTAGGTTTTAGATAGATACAGCTTATTATTGTAGAGAAAGCTTTCTTTATTTATGCTCTCTAGTGTTTTCAATAGGAATGAGTGCTGTATTTTGTCAAAAACTTTTTCTGCATCTAATGAGATTATCAGATTGATTTCTGTTGGCTTTGTTATTGATATGGTCAATTATGGTAATATTTTTGCTGATATTGAACCAGCCCTGCATTCCTCTTCTAAATCCTTCTTGGTTATAGTGTATTAACCTGCTAATAAGTTGCTGTAATCTCTTTGCTAATGTTTTATTTAAAATTTTTGCATCAATATAAATTAGTGAGATTGGTTTGTAATTTTTTTCTCTGTTTTGGTCTTTCCTGGTTTAGGAATCAGTGCCATATTTATGTCATAAAACTAATTTGGCAGTACTCCTTAATGTATTTTTGCAAATAGTTTACATAGTATTAATTAAGTAGTTAATGCATTAAGTAGCGCCTCGCTACTGAGTGGGGACTGAGGTCTTTGCTGTGATTAAGACCCTTTCAATGGCTTTCCCAGAATTTATCTTATCTGTGCTGAATGCCCTTTTCAACCCAGTGAGAATGACATTTTTTGAAGTTTCTTTTCTCCTCTGACAAGTGTCCATAGCCAGAAACATCACTGTCCCATGCTTGTGCCCTCACTGGGGCACTTCTAATCAGTAGAGGTTCCCTCAATCTTCCCCTACTCAGATGCTTGACTTCCTCCAATGTGCCAGAGGTGAAAATTCCTGTGGCTGGGTTTGGCTACTTCCAGACTCAGCTAGCTCCAGAATTTGTTGTTTACTCTTTCAAGGGATCTAGCCTGGAGGTATTTACACTTTACAGAGCAAAACTCTGTCCTGGGAGTTTTCTTTTGTTTTTCTTCAATTGTTCCAAGTTCCAATTGTTCATTGTCCTACCGAAAATTTTGTTTATTTTTACAAATTTATATTTGCCCTAAAGCACTATTTTGTCTTGTTTGTGGAAGAATCTGGTGAGTCTGGAATTTTCTGACCTACTCTGTCATCTTCCCAGAATCCTCTAATAAATAAGACTGTATCAGGATGCATGACTCAAAGGTATAAAGAAATATTTCTTTAAAAGTATAAGAATGACAGGAGAAAACAGAAAATCATTCTACACAATGCAAATCTTATGAGTTACTTGGCTTAAGAGTTTTGGCTGACATTTTCATTTGTCACAATCATTTGTCTAATATGAACCTAAGGGCAGTAGCATTCAAATATCTTTGCAGACCTCTATTCCTTAGCCAACCCAGCATGAAGCTAAATGCTATTATACAATTTATTTATTTGAATGGAAACTTATTTGTATACTTTTAGAAGAAAGAAAATTAAATGTAATAACTAAATTATTCTCTATGTATAATTTTGTTATCTTTAATTTTGGCTGTTTTTCAAGTAGTTGTCAACTATTGACAATTCCATTAAACTAATGTATTTCTGAATGAATACAGATGTATATATTGTATTTGTGCAATAATAGAATTCTAGGTGACCTAGTTGCTTAGTGGTTATTGATTAGTTGCCAGGATATGTGTTTTGCATGAATCTCATGCTTTGCCATATCTCCTTGACATAGAAATGGGAATCAGAATGTTTCACATTTATTAAGGTGTGAAGAGACTTTATTAAAGAGCCAGGATTTGGGATTTTTACCACATATTTAGCCATATAGCCAAATGATGACATTTCTCCTTCCTTTTTGAGTTTCTCTCTGAGAAATAGTATTGGCCTTCTCATTTATTTCACCTTCCAGATTGACAAGTTTCTTGCAAGGTATAAACAAAGGAATGGTGACTAAAATGTTCATTTATATCTCTACGAAAGGCATAGATAAAAGGTAACACCCAGTCAAAGTAACAGTTGCATGTGGAACCTGTTTTAATATTTGATTTTCTATTTAGACTAGCCATTTCTACATTTCTAGCCATTACAGCTTAATATATATATGATTCCAGGGAACTTTAGATGGAAAAATGCTCATATAGGAATTGCTTTTTCATGGAGTAAGTACTTACTGTAAACCCATACAGTAAAATTATTGTAATATATGTAAAGCCCATGACTTTCATGGAAGTTGTCCTCTATTGGGATTCTAGGAGATCCTAAAGTTTCCATGGAGTGACTTTTTAGTCTAGATATGCACTGGACCTTTCTTTAGGCAAAGTTTATGCTGCTACCATGTATTACCTTGTCTTTTTAAAAACATGAGAGAGAATCACAACAGCTCTAATTTATATAGTATTTTAAGTTTTGTAAAGCACTTTACAAATTCTATCTACTTTAATTTTTACAATAATCCTTTGAGCTAAGCACGGTATATATAGTTATTCCCATTTTACAGATGAGGAACCTGAGACTTTTTTACATTCATGGAGTTGGTATCAGAGTGAAACTTGAACCTAGGTCTTCCCATGTCCATGTCTAGTATTCTTTCTAATAAGCCAAACTGCTTCAAGAAATGATATTATATTTTTATTATTATATTATATTATCATAATAACAGCATGAGAGCTATTTTATTTTGTAGGTTGATAATTAATCCACAACTATTTATTAAGAATCTATTGAAGAGTCCTCATCCTCTTACTCTCTCAAGGTCTACTTACTACATATGTTTCTTATGGTTTTGAGGTCCTCTGAGTGCCATTCTGTAGTGCTATTGACTAGTACCCTTGTTGGCTGTGTTTCCTCCTTCTTACATTTTTCTGTAACTAGGATCTTAGTTCATTTAAACACTTAACATAAATTTGTCCTTACAAAGGATATTTACTTCAAAGATAATAGAGAACACATACAAATATTTTTTCAGTACCTCTGGGGCATATTCTGCATTATACCACTTTAATTTCTGAGAGAAGGCTGAAAATTTACATCAGTTCCTATATAGTATTGATTCTACCTAGTTCATGTTCATTTGTTTCATGATTGCTTTTTGATGTGTTGCCAAATAAGTGGTCATTCTCAAAGAATATTCTTTGTTTCTTGAAGTATGAATGGTTGTATAGTTGGTTGTGAAACCCAGCTTGTATTCTAACTCTCCAGTTCTTGTGGTTCACTTTCTTGGCCAAAACTAGTGACTCCATCTCACCCTATAGGGAAAATAGAAAAGAATGAACAAAAAAATTCCAAGAATCGAGGCCATTTCCTTGTGCAAGGACTGGGATTAGGTAAGGTGAGGGGAATAAGGCATAAAGACTTTTTACCACATCTCCTCAAATAACATGAATGAATGAATCATGAAGTTTCTCGAAACAAGAGTGATGTATCAAAGAATCAGCATAAGCTGACTCAAATCTTTTTGAAGATCCCAATAGTTTTGGTTATATAGGCAATCAAAAACATTCATTCCCAACCATATATTTAGTCAATTGGAACTAGTTGAAGAGTATCCCTGCATTCCTCACAGTGTCTTCAAGGCTTTCTGTACAAGTTGTTATTATCCTCTTAGAAGCTACCTCTGCAGCATTCTCTATGTAAAGAGTTTGCATCAGTCAGGTAAGCTTAGAAGTTTTGCAAACATGATGGATCATTAAGTAATGTCCTGCCCACAATAGTATTAAAGAAATCAGTACTGAGTGTGATATCTGGGACCTGATAATGTGAGAAACTAGACAAATTTGTTTGTGTCAAAATTACTCTCAGAAAGCTGTTCTGAACCTTTCTGATTGTGAAAGCTGAGAGGAAGAGTGAATGATAATGATCAGCTTCATTCATTTATACATTCATCACTTAAGTCATTTCATGCAATGACACTGCTGAGCAATGAGATCTAAAGAAAAAAAAATGCCACCATATTTACAATCAGAAAACTTACATTCTACTAGAGATAAAATAATTATCACTATATATAATTTCAAATAAAGTTCATATATACTTTTATCATATATTTAGAAGTCAGTGAGTAAATAAGCATTTTACTAAGAGCTTACTGTGTGCAAACCACTGAAAATGCAAATATAAGAAAGGAATATAGGCCATGTCCTAAAGGAAATTATTTTTTATTAGAGAACAGAATAAATAAAAGATAGATAAAAGGCAGAGTGTATCCCTTGTGCTTCTGACAGCTCTCTGTCCAAGTTTCAGTGTCATTAATATGCTCAGCATTAGAAGACATAGTAGCTTAAAGCATTTTTTTTTAATGGAGGTTTTGGGAAGAACTAGATAAACAGAGAAGGGGATTTACGGATGAAGGATACTTCCAGTGTCACAAGAAAAAAGGAGTAAAAGCAACTCTCAGTATTAGGAGGCTTCTGCTGCATGGGAGACAAAATTCTGAGAGTTGGAAATGAAGCTCAGAGAGATGGAGAAGATCTCAGAGGTCCCTTTAACACCGTACTTAACACCTAGACCTTTTTGTTTTTGTTTTTGCCAAAGAGGAAACAGGCCAGATAAGTGGCTTGCCTAAGGTTATATGAGTCATAAATGTCAGAGCAGAGGCTTGAACTAAGGTCCTCTGTCCTTAAACTAGATGTTCTTTTCCATTTTATCATTCTTCCCTGGAACAGGGGGAAACATTCATATGAAATTAGAGGAAAACATCTCATTCTTTCAAAGCTTATTTTGTGTTATCTTCTATGGTTTTCAGGGACCAAAACTAATGGCCACTGGGTTTCAAGGGAAGCAACATCTGCAGACAATTTGTAATGGTGCTAAAATGCAACCCCAAAGCATTTTACACTTAACTCACCCCAACTTAAACTCTCTCACTTTAAATAGCCAGTGTGTATCCCATTTGGCAGTCACTTTGAAAGAGGCCCCTGTGTTTCTGACAGCTTTCTGTCTGTCCAAGTTTCAGTGTCATTAATACACTTAGTATAAGAAGACAAAATCTTCAAAGGGACTTGCCTGAGTTACAAACACTACACTTTCAATTACACACTAAATCAGGCACACTATTGAACACTAACATTTTCCAAAATGTGGTGACTAAGTGATTTTCATTTATCAACTCAGTAGCAGCACTTTGGCTAAATCATCATCCTGTGCCTGAGTTCTCAGATTCACCAAGTGTTTGCAACCTTTTTGTCTGCAACCTTAAAAAAAAAAAAAAAAAAAAAAAAAGAGGTAATGGAAGCTCTTAGGTAAAGGGAAGTGCTTGGATCAAAACTTAAACAACAACGCAACAACAAAGGAAGGATTCATTCCCCAAAAATAGAGTAGGAGAGCAAGATTCTGAGTTATACAAGACTATTAAACTAAGGAGAAGAGATTACTGTGAGATCTCTGAAGCAATTTCAGTTTTAAGCACTGCTTATCCTAAAGATGGACATTGCTTCATATGCTTTAAAGAAAGCTAGAATACTTCCCATCCTCATTTAAGAATACAATTAATTGCTAACACTCCCCCTCTCCCATTGAAATTGAAATAGTTTACAGTTATTTTCATTCAAAAAGATTCTTTTTTGGTATCTCTTTAGTGCAACACAACTGCAAATACAGTGTGAATAAAATGAATATAGTCATTCATAGAAATATATAACTTCAAATTTAGAAAGGGCCGTTGAGACAGTGTAATACAGGAATAAGATTGCTGGATTTGGGGTTGAAGATTCCAGTTTAGACATAAGGTCTGCTGTTTTTGTACTTCTGAGATCATGGACTAGTCATTTATCTTTGCTCAACCACAATTTCTCCATCTGTAAAGTGAGATGGTTGGAATAGATAACACACCTCATGTCTCTTCTCATTCCATAAATCTAATCAATCTCAATAAGAACCTCCTTTATACTATAAGATTAAGATATTCAACATATTATATGTATGTATGTGTGTTCCTGCTATTCATGATTTTCAAAAAGCCTTTCCCTGTTATGAAGACTTAAAATTGCACAGAGATTTTTGGGATACTCTGTAAACGAGGTACTACCATTGGGTCTTGCTGGGAATGTAATAATGGTAAACTGTCACTGTACTGTGTTACTTACAGGTAAGTAGATATATAATGCAGGTATACAAGTCTAATTAGATCTTTATTACAACAAATATTTATTAAAGGCCTAATATATGAAAGATATTGTGTTGGTGCTAGGGTTTCAAAGATACATATGTACCTCCAGCACCTTATAATTTATTAATCATATATCATCTCTATTTTAAAAATTAAAGAAAGAGGACAAAAGTAGAGTCATAGCTACTGCTGGCTGAAGAGGACTTGCACTTGAAAAAATGGTGAGACAGTTTCAATGCTATCATCTTACTTGGGCTCCAGCTTCACACATTGTGACATCAAGCAGTGGCTCTTTTGAAGTGAGAACATAAAGATTAGTCCAGAGGACAGAAAACCCCACTGAGGCAGGGATGTTAGAGGAGATAAATTCTAACCATGTGAAAGTATACATTGGTCTGTATGAACAATGCCTTCAAGCTGAGATGATATACTGGTACATGAAAGAACCATGCCTTCCTCATGGCTAGAGATCTTCCTATGAAGATGGGATGACCACTGATTGAGGCATTTATAGAGGAGATTCAGATTCAGATTCAGGGTGGTGTCTGAATTTGCTTCCAACTCAAAATTTTGTTTTCCTAGTTGATATTGGCAACAATTCTATCCAGAAGTTAGAATGAAGTAAAAAAGAAAAGAGTAGCAAGATAAGTGCTACTTATCTTAACCCTTCTTGCAAGGGTTGGATTGGTTTTCTATTTTTGTAAAAATTCATTAGTTGGTCAAGCTTAAAAGATCACAATTAATAGATAAGAAACAAGCACACTTCTAATTGACTTAGAGTTAATTTGAGGGAGAATGAATAAATTACAAAATACTTTTTTTTTCTTGAAGAATAATGAAATACTATGTGGGAGGTCAGAATAGACCCTGCCTGGTTAGGATAGGATTTACAGGGCAATTGATAATAAAACCTTTGCTGTTTGGCTTGTCTAGGTTTCCTGTTACTTAGCATATTCTTGGATAATCATCAAAGGTTGATTGACAGTTAAATATATATCCCATTAAGCAGTGTTCTGTTGTCTCTCAATTGTAATCCTTCTCTGGGAGGAGGTTTCTTTTCTGTAAAATCTTTTCCTCTGTAGCAGGTTTCTTGGAAGGCTTCTGGAGCCTCCAGCCAAAGGGAAGGTAGAATCTCGAATCCTCTTCTTCCTGAATCCTGGCTCTGAATCTCCTCGAGCTTCCCTGAAATTCTCTAGGGAAGTCTTGTCCTTCCCCAATCCAGACTCACCCTTCCAAACTCCTTCTTCAAGACTGCCATCTTCCAGACTCAATGTTCCTCTTTTTATCCTCCCAGATAATGGGTTTGTGGGAACTCCTACAACCAATGAACTTGCTTCTTTAAAGGTGTAAACTCCTCTAAAGGTTTGAACTAAAGGTGTGAACTCTGAGTTAGAGAATTGTTAAGTACCAGGCTAAATTAGACAACAGTTAGCACTTAGTAATCCTAACACCATTACACTATGTATTAATTTGAGAGAGCATATCTATAAAAATAACTGACTTTCACATTTATTAAAAAATTTATAATGCATATTCTAGACATTATTTTATTTGAAGCTCTTCATGCTCTTGAAAATAGTGCAAATAAAAACAAACCTATTTTACAGAAAAAGAAACTGAGATTCAGAGAGAGTTGATGATGACTTGTCCAAAGTCATTCAGGTAATAAATAGCAGAACTATATAGTAAGCAGACCTTCTTTGACCCTTATCCAAGATTTTTTTTATCTAGGTTTCCCCCCAGAGCCATGTGGTTGACAATGCTACTATTCTTCTCCAGAGGTCTCTAGGGCTGAATCCTGGAAAAGGTCTAGTAGAATGAAGTTATGAAACTTGATCTTTTAATCATCTCACAGTAAGAAGTAATATTTGGATGAACTTACAGCCCCAGGTGCTTTGTGTTTGTTTCAAGAAAATGAAGTATGCCTTTTATTAGTTGCATTTGGAGATGGGGAGAGATGAATTTGTGGGTAGTGACATAAATGAAAAAAGGTATATCCACAAAGCATTTTAAAAATTAAAAAAAAAAACAAATAAAAGGCATTGTACAAGAAAAGTTAGGCACTAGATTCCTCTTCTTCATGGAAGCTAAGGAGTGCCAGGAATAAAGGACTGGGGCTAAAGTCAGAAAGAGTTAAGTTCACATATGGTCTCAGCCATTGATCCTGGGCAAATCATTTAGCTGCTGTCTGCCTTAGTTTCCTTATCTGTAAAATGAAGGTAATAATATTACTTACTCCCAGGCTTATGATAAGGATTAAATGAGATATTTGCAAAATGCTTTACAACTTAAAAATACTATAAAGTTGCTAGCGATTATCATAATGGCAGGAGACTATGATATATTGTAATGAAACTCTTCTTAAGAATACTGGAGGATGATTCATAGGATCCTATATTCAGAACTAGAAGGATTGGGATACTAAAGTTCAGCTAGACTTATCTCTTCATTTTATGTATGAACCAAACAGGTCAAGAGAGAATTAAATGACTTAACTAATAAGTGAGAATAAGCATTTACATAACACTTGCTATATGCTAGACATTGTGCTAAGCTCTTATTATAATATTTTATCCTCACAATTAACATGGGAGACTTGCTATTATTGCTATTACTATCACTATTTAAATACTTGAGGAAACTGAGGCAGACAGATGTTAAATGACATACCTCTGGACACATACCTACTAAAGGTCTGGGACTAGATTTGAACTTGTTATTTTGATTTCACATTCAGTATTCTATGTGCTGTACAACCAGCTATCTCAAGTTATAAGATGTATTTCAGACCTGAGACCATAAGTTTTAAGCATCTAGGCTGCTGAAGTAGTTCTCTATCATTATATTACCTGTTCTATTTTTCTCTCCTGAAATCTCTTATTTTATCTTGACCACTTTTAGGTCATGCTGATCATGGGAGTAGATATGACTTCATCTTTTTATTACCATGATAAATGACAGTTACTTTGTGTAACCACATGTTCATCCAAGTATCAGTTTGCATGATTTCCTTAGAAGAACCCCTATGGGTTTAGCATGAAACTTTCATTCAAGGGCTTCAAAATTCCTATTCATTAAACATTTCCTTCCATGAACAGGTTAGTCTAAATGATGTCTAATATCTCTTCTTACTTTAAATTCTATAATCTTAAGGAATACATTACCTCCAGGGTCTACAACCACATCTATTAATACAGATGTAATTATTCCAGAATATCCAGAAAATGTAAAAAAGCTATATTATTTTGCTCACCTTGATTCCACTCTTGGCTGATGGAAAGGAATATTCCTGCTAAATATCACATGGAATATATGATAAATTATAATGAAGCTCTTTTCTCCTCAAGAATACTGATTTTATGAGATTTCAGATTTAGAACTAGAAGGAGAATTAGAGGTTATCTAGCCCAACCTCCTCGTTTTATGGATGAGTAAACAGGGATCCAGAGTTTAAATAATTTTCCCAAGATCACACAGGTGGTAAGTCTTAGAATGTCAGGTCAAAGTTCATGGCCCCCTATCTAACTCCTCTTGGTGGGCAATAAGGTCCAAATTCCTTGAAACAAATTCTTCCAGTAAATAGACGCTCATTAGCTCTTCCTTCCTAACATAAACCCTTTGGGATCTTTCAGTTCATAGAATCTCTTTCTTCTTTTAAGAGGCAACTCCAGCACCATATTTTGTATGAAGATTTTCCTGATGCACCAACTACTAATATCTTCCCCCACCTTTTATTTAATTGATCTACATTTTTTGTATTTATTCTCGCTATATTCTACATATATTTACATACATCCCTTTTGTCTGTCCTGTTTAGCTTCTCTTGAGTAGGCATTATTTCCATTATTTTATTTTTATTTGCAACTTCTAACAAGACATCTAGTATATGTCAGGAACTTAATGCTTATTGATTGACTAAGATTGATCCAATGGTAGATAGATCTGTGGATATCAAGTAAGTCTAAGGCATCCAATGTCTATTTCAGGCCTTCTTAAGAACAGAGCCAGATAGTAAATAAATTATATGGAATCAACTGTTACAGACCAGATTAATGTTGATCAATGAAAGGTCAAGAAGTAGGATATTTTCTCCATGCTCACTCCAGCACTATTTTGAAGTAGAAAAGATGTTTCAGTCTAGTCTAATTTAAGCTTACCTTTTCTAACCAATCATATTGTGCAAAGGAAAGAGGACTAGATTCAGAATTGTGCTTATAAATATATAACAACAGTTTCTGGGAGAAAAAAGTGTGCATGACATTTAAATTGAATCTGTATTATTAATATCCCTCCCATCATTTTCTTCAGTCTAGACAATAAAACAATAAATCAAGAGTTGATTTGTAGTGTTTGCTGATTTCCAAAGTGTAAATGCTCATACTGAAAATTTAATAATTAATTATTAAGATCTGGCACAAGCTGGTTCCAATGCAATTCTGGCTGGCTGAATGCCTCATACACTGGATTTAGCCACAATGTCTTATCTATATCCTGATACTTCTATGGGTCCTTTCTCTTTTGGTGAAGTTTTGATTGTTGTTTTAAAAATTTTATTGAAATGTTTTACTTTTATGTTGCAAATATTTCCAGACTACCATCATCCATCAGAGCTCATGTTTTTGAAATAATTAAATAAAATAACAAATCCTCATCTGAAAGTGCAAATAATACTTCACAAGTGTAGGTTCCCCAAACTATTTTTAAAGCTTTTTTTAAATGAACATCAATCTATTTTTTCCTTCACTCCATTGAAACAAAGAGAAATAAAAGCAAATTTGTTATTACAAATATGCATAGTCAAGCAAAACAAATTCTATCATTAGCTGTGTGTAAACATGTTTATTTGATCATGTATTCTAAATTCTTCACCTCACTGATGTTTCATCATTGGCTTTCTGGAGGAAAGTCTTGCATTGATACAGCTTTCAAAATTATCTTTTCAGTGATATTATTATATAAAATTTTCTCCTATTTTCTTAATTTCATTCTTCATAAAATTAAATGTTCAGAATTAGAGTTTTGATAATATTGGTGTTATACTAAAATTATTATTCTGGTTCAACTTTTTTTCCCTCTGCATCAGTTTATAGTAAACTTGCCATGTCTCTTTGAAGTCATCTGTTCTGTCATTTCTTACACTGCAATGAAATTCCATTATTTTCATATCCTATAATTTAGTCAATGATTCCTCACCTAATGACTACACTTTTAATTTCTAGTTTTTTAACTAGAGCTCTTATAAATATTTTTGTATATGTAAAGTAGATATAAATGCAACTTTTTCTATTTATTTTATCTCCTTTGAGTATAGACCTGTTTAGTGTGTGAATATTTAGATATTTTTGTATGTATTAATACAATTTGTTTTCCAAATGTTGCTAGATATTAAGTGGTTCATCAATGATGCATCAATGTGATTATTTTTCTATAGTCTTTCTCATATTTGTAATTTTTCTTCTTTGTCATTTCTGCTAATTTAATGGTTGTCAGATGAAGTCTTAGAATTTCTTTAATTTACATTGCCAAAATGAAAGATTATTTGAAACATTTTTTTTTAATATGGCTATACAAAACCTGGTGTTTTTTTTAATCCATTGGAGAATGGTTCTTATTCTTGTAAATTTGACTTCCTTATATATCCTGGAAATAAGAGCTTTCTTAAAGAAACTTGTTGCAAATATTCTTCTGTTTAATTATTTCCCTTTTAATCTTGATATTATTGTATTTGTTAAAAAGAAGCTTTAAATTTTTTTATAATAAAATAGTTTTTTCTTCTTCCTTTCTGATCCTTTAGTTGTAATTGTTCCTTTTATTCTTAGTTCTAATAGGTAATTTTTGTGGTAATTAATGCGATCCTGTTTTTTTTTTTTTTTTTTCTCAGTCATATGTCCAGTTGGAACTTATCTTGCTTTAAAGTATGAAATGTTTGGTTTAAATTAAATTTGTTCCAAGCTACTTTCCAATTTTTCCAGCAGTTTTTATCAAATAGTGAGTACTTGTCCCAATAGCTGTGGGATTTGTGTTCATCCAACACTAAAGTACAAAGTACATTTGTTTCTGTATGTTGTGCATCTAATCTGTTTCACTGATCAATGTCTATTTTTAAAGTGGTGCCAAATTGAGTTCAGAATAATTGTAGTATACTGTGAAATCTGCCATAGTTTATTTCCATTTTTTTCATTATTCTCTTGAGATATTTTATTTATTAAAGCTGATGGACAGCTACTCAGTCTCCAGGTTTTTGCCACTACAAAAAGGGCTGCCATAAATATTTTTTAAATATGTGGGTCCTTTTCCCTTTTTTATGATCTCTTTGGGATGTAGGCCCAGTTCTTTTGAGATTCTTGACCTCTTTTTGATTTTATTTAATATATTGAAAGTTTTGCTAGAATTATTGTTTCAATTAATTTTTAAGCTGATTTTGGTATTTTATATAAACTCTGTTATATATATTTATATATACTATTATATATCTGAAAAACATAAAATTTTACTATATTTATATTTTATATTTACAAATATATTAACTATATTTATTCATTAAATTTCTTGTGTTATTTCTATGTCCAAAATATGCCAAATAGAAGTGATATATCTGTTTTATTACTGATTTTATTGAGGATTCTAGTTTATTTCCATTACAAATAAGGATAGCTCATTAGAGATATGCTATTTTAGAGATATACTATTTATAATTTTAAGGAAAGGTAATTTCATTTTTATATTTCTAGTATTTTCTGTAGAAATTAATTTTATGTTTTGTCAAAAATTTCCCCCCATATCTGTTCACATTATATGTATATATATACATATATATATACATATATATATACATATATATATATATATATATATATATATATATATATATATATATATATATATATATATATATATATGTATATATTTGCTGAGGCAATTGGGGTTAAGTGACTTGCCAAGGGTCACACAGCTAAGAAGTGTTAAGTGTCTAAGACCAGATTTGAACTCAGATCCTCCTGACTTCAGGGCTGGTGGCTGGTCTTCTATCCATTGTACTACCTAACTGCCCCAATAATATTTTTACTAATATAGTTAATAAAGTTTATAGTTTTCTAATTTTAAACTCCCCTTGCATTCTTGTCAAGCCTGGTCACAGTACACAATGTTTTTATATGTTATAATTGCCTCCTTGTTTAATATTGTATTTAAAAATTTACATCAATATGTATTATGATTAGTGTTCTGCTTATTTTTTCTGTTTTGACTTTCCTTTTTTTATTTTATTTTATATTTTTTAGTATAAAGGTATAAAAATCCATAATGTTCTTGTGGAAGGAATTTGGTAAGATCTCTACTTTTTTCTATTTTTTTCAAGCTGTTTATATAATTTTAGAATTAATTATTCTTCAAATATTCCTTCCACTGAAAATGAGATGTTTAAATTATCTATTTTTTATTCTGCTACTTTGGGTACTTTATATTTTTGCCAATTTTCATTAAACTTGTCAGTTTTATTGGTGTATAGTTTGCCAAAATTTCTGAAGATATACTTTCTACATTTGTCATAAATTCTACTTTTAAAATTTTGGTACTAGTTTTTTTTTTTTTTTTTTTTTTTAATTTTCCTCTTCTTTTTAACCAAAGTGGGTGATACTTCATTGAATTTTTTAAAATAAAGATCCTAGTTTTATTTACTCTTTTTTTGTTTGTTTGTTTTTAGATTTGTTAATCTCTTCCTTGATTTTTAGGAATTCTATATATTTATTTGAAGCTCTTGGACTTTTTGATTTGCTGTGATTTTTATTTATATTACCAGTTCATGGATCTATTTTCTGTTTTCCATCTTTATTTATGATGTTTAAAGATAAAAAATTTTTCTTAAAAATTGCTGCCCTTAATTTGTTTTTGTTGTTGTTGATGATGATCTGAAGTATGGTAGATTTTGCTTCAATTCCTTATTTTAATTCTGAGTCGTTATATTTCAAGTATATTTCTTCCAAAAATCATGTTATAGGATTTTGCTTTCTAATTCATACTTCTGAGTTTTTCTATTTTATGAATGAATCCCATTCACATTTACACTCTCAATTGATGACTTAGTTTTGGAAACTGTTTTGGGTAAAGGCCCTAATTCAGTCATCTCTCCTCCAAATATTGCTAGTATGCTCCTGCCTAGATAATTCCCCCTTCCTTCTTTAGCTCCTCTTTTGTGCATTGCCTTTCCCAAATAGAAAGTTCCTTTAGGACAGGAATATATTCCCATCATATAGCACAGTTCCTGGCATATCATAAACACCTAAGACTTTAAAAAAAGAAGCCTAACTATGCTGCTTATTATCTATGTAACCTGAAACAAATCATTTCACTTTTCTGGACCTCAGTATTTTATCTGTAAAATGAAAAGATTAGGTTACTTAACATCTATGGTCCCTTTGAACTCTAAATTCCTAAAATTCCTATGATTTCTAAAGTGGTTATGATTGAGTCTATTATATTTATGGTAAGCATTATTGGTTCAGTATTAAACCACACACACACACACACACACACACACACACACACGCAAAAATCTAATATATACAAACACACATACCAACATATGCATGCACATGTGTATATGTGCAAATACATATATATATGTATATATATATATATATATATAATTACAAAGGCATACTGTTAAGATGACTTCCTCCTGGATTTTGACTCCTATGGGTGTGTATGTGCAAGTGTTCTTAATGATTATGAAATTCCTAGAACATTATTCTTACCATTATGATATACAATTTAAGGACATTTTAATGTCATTGAAAAATCAGAAAGATAGGGAAATTGAACTGTAGAAGAAATCAGAATCTTAAGAGTAAGAAGTGTTAATTTCTCATTAAATGAAGCCAATTCTTTTGTTATATCCTAACAGGTGGTCATCTAACATTTGCCTTAACAGTTCTTGCAATGAGGAATTTACTGCCTTTCAAAGTATACTATCACTTTTTAAAAAAATTGCTCCAATTATAATTAAGTTCTTCTTTATATTAAATTTTCTTTATAATTTATGCCCATTGATTCCTATCCTGACCTCTGGAATTATTCAAGTAATTTAACTTTTCCACTATGATAAGTCTGTAACTATTTAAAGTCACATCCTCCTCCTCCCATCTGCTCAACTCAGCCTTTTCTTCTTCAGTATAAACATCTCTGGATCTTTTCATCATTTCCCATTCAATAGACTTTTTTTTTTGAAAGTTCCTTTAACATCATGATTGCCTTCCTTTATTGGAGCTGTGTAGACTATCAACATCACTCTTAAAATGTAACATTCAGAACTGCACATACTCCCCTAGACTTGATTTGCTAAATACAGAACATAGTGGGACTATTACCTCCCTTTTTCTGGGCACTAGGTTCTGTTAACATAGCCTAAAAGTGCATTAGGCTTTTTTGATGTTGTTGACTCATTGACCTTTTAGTCAATTAAAATCAGTTTACATGAGCTGCTAGTAATCCAGGTCTCTCCCATTCTGATTAATGGTGCAGGTGATGTTTTGACCCTAACTATAAAATGTTCCAATTACCTCTATTATAATTCATTTAAGTAGTTTGGCCCTACCTTTCTATCCTGCCAAATTATTTGGGGAACCTGATTTTATCAGTTATTATATTAATATGCCTTTCAGTTTTGTATCATCTTCAAAATTTATGACTATGTCTTTAATATTTTTAATTCAAATGATTGATAAAAATACTGATTAGGATAGAATCAAGCATAGAGACTCTACCAGCAATGCCACTGGAGAACTGCATCTATGTTGATATCAATACATAAATCAATGATTTTTGTTTGTGGTTGTTTCACTAATGATTGATACTTGCTGCTGTATAATCATTTACCCCACATTTCTACATATTATTAATGATGACATTTTGAGAGATTTTGTCATTTTATCAAATCCCTTTTTGCAATCATTGCATGTATGGTAGTCTGTTGATCTACTAGTCAATTGACTTAAATAAATAAGCAAATAAATAAATAAATGTTTCGGGTTACTCATGTCTTGTTCTTAATAAGTTACATAGCTTCTAGTGATCACCATTCTTTTTTTATAAGTATAAGTATTTGTAAACCAAATGTTTAATAATATAGTCTAGAATTTCATCTGAAATTGATATCTTGTTCCCTGACCTATTATATTTTAGGAGAAGTCTCTTTTAAAAAATCAGAATGACATTAGCCTATCTTGGGTCTTCTTTTTCCACTCATGTTTTTTGAAAATTACAACAATGGTTTTGTGATTATATTTACAAGTGATTTCAATATACTAAATTATAATTCTTCTAGATGGGAATATTCATCTATTTTTCTTTATTTACATTGAGCTTTAGTATTTTCTTTAGTAGGGAAAGAAATCAGAAGCAAAAATAATATTTAGTTCATTTTCCCAAGAAATGAGTCTATCGTTTTCTTATTTTTTTCTTATTTTTAATAAACCCAGAACTTTTTTACTTGTAGGGAATGATTTCTTTGGTATAAATAATTCAAGGCAAAATAACTATTTCTGTCAATATAGGGTGGCACCCTCTCTGCGAGTTATAGCTTTTTATTTCTGTATAGAGGAATTATTCATGACAAAATACACGATAGAAAGGATCATACAAGATGAAATGGACAATTTTGGTTGTATGAATGCAACCCTTTGCTCAAAGAACCAATCACATGGGAAACTTTATGAGGAAAGTAGAGTTATGTTCTTCTTCCACATGCATAGCAGGGATCTTCAAAGATGAGGAAAAGGCCCTGTAAATTAAGGACCAACTATATAGGATTTATAGGAGTGGGACTAGATATGATTTATATAATAAATAAATCATATGATTTATATCATTATACCTTATGGGGACTAAGGAAAGAGTGGAACTAGATATGATTTCATTGTTATTGAGAATTCCAGACAAACAATCATTTTCTATCAATATAGGGTGGTACATTTTCTGCAATTTCTAGGTTTAGATCTATGGATAGAGAGACTGTTCATGGATAAAAATGTTTTTTTTTTAATTAAAGCTTTTTGTTTACAAAACATATACATGGATAATTTTCAGCATTCACCTTTGCAAAACCTTTTGTTCCAAAAAAATTTTTTTTGCTTCCTTGACCCCCTTTCCTAGATGGCAAGTAATACAATGTGTTAAACATGTGCATTTCTTCTATACATATTTGTACCATTATCATGATGCAAGAAAAATCAAATCAAAAAGGAAAAAATGAGAAAGAAAACAAAATGCAAGCAAACAACAATAAAAAAGATGAAAATACTATATTGTAATCCATATTCAGTTCCCCATATTCAGATCAATCAAACTGAACCATGCTAAATTAGGTAATTATTGTGTCTATTCATTCCAGTGATTTAGCACCTTGTAAGAAATCTAACAGGAACTGGCCTGAATCACCTAACTGTTGAAAAGAGCCATGTCCATCAGAATTGATCATTGTATAATCTTGTTGTTGCAGTATACAATATTTTCCTGGTTCTGCTTACTTTACTTAGCATCAGTTCATGTAAGTATCTCCAGGCCTCTGAAATCATTCTGCTGATCATTTCTTATGAATAACAATATTCCATAACATTCATATACCACAATTATTCAGCAATTCTCCAACTGTTGGGCATCCACTCAGTTTCTTGCCACTACCAAAAAGGATGCTACAAACATTTTTGCACATGTGGTTCCTTTTCCCTTTTTTATAATCTCTTTGGGATCCAGGCCCAGTATAGACACTGTTGGATCAAAAGGTATGCACAGAAAGCCCTTTGGACATAATTTCATGGTTAAAAATGTGATAAAAAGGATCATACAAGATAAAAGTTCCATATAGTTGGCCCTTTAAATTAAGGGTTATAAATATTTTAAATAGTTAAAAAAACACAGATAGCAAACAGATAACTGGGGAAAAGATCTTTGCAATAAAAATCTCCGAAAGAGATTGTATTTCCAGATGAATAAAGAACTAATTTAAATTCATAAGAATATTGGACATTATTGTGATTACAGAATATGAACAGGCCATTTTAAGTGGAAGAAATCTATGTCATCATCAATTATATGGGGAAAATGCCCTTCATCCCTAATTAAATTAAAATTAGAGCAACTTTGAGGTCAATCATGTATCTGTCAGATTGGCAATGATAGAAAAAGAAAATGACAGATTTTAAAGTGTATATGGGGAAAACAATAAAGTTGACTATTGATGGAACCAACAAGATGGACAATAATTGGTGTAGCCATTTTGAAAAGCAACTTTAACTGTATCAAGAAATTGATCAGCTATACCACCATTAAAGCCATATAGCAAAAAAAAAAAAAAAAAAAAAAAAAAAAAAAAAAAAAAAACCAAAGAAAAGAAAAGACTCTATATGTATATAAATATTTATATCAGATTATTTTAGTAGATAAAAATGGAAAGTTTAGAAGTATACTATTGGGGAATGGGAAAATTGTTATATATAAATGTAATGAAATATTATTTTACTTTAAGGCATGATAAAATGGATAATTTCGGGGAAAAGTAGGAATATTTTTATGAATTGATATAAAGTGAAATGAGTAGAATTAGGAAAATAATTCATATAATTATAACAACATTACAGCAAAAAACAATTTTGAATGATTTTAAAATTCTTATTAATACAATGTCAAATTAGGAATTCAAAACCATGAGGATGAAACATATCTCTGTCAAGAAAGCAATAAACACAAGCTGTAGCAAGAGACATTTTAGGACATAGCCCATGTGAGAATGTATTTCTCTGTCTTGAGTCAATTTGAATTAAAGGATTTTATTTGGTTTTTCTTAATTTGTTCAATGGAAGGCCACATTAATGAAAATATTTAGCATTTAAAAATATTTAATAATATTATAATTAATATTTATAAAGGGCTTCAGGATTTTCAAAGCTTTTTACAGGTAAGTAATTTGATTGTTACAACAAATCTTCTAAGAAGTATTATTCTTATCCTACATTTGAGGAAACTGAAGCATATTGAGACTAAGTGATTTGCTTACTAGCTTACTTTTATAGCTAGTAAGGGTATGAAATCAAATTTGTATTCAGATCCTCTTGACTCTAAGGCTAACATGGTATTAATTGTTCTACCTATCTGTCATTCTAGAACTCTGACCAATATAATAATAAAATATATGTCCAAAAGATTGAAAATGAAACACGTTATTTTCCTCTTGAAGGAGGGGGGATGGATTTTAAATGCAGAAAAAATCATACATGCATTTTCAGACATGCTTAATATGTCAATTTTAGAATTCATTTTTCATTTTTTTTTTGCTGAGTCAATTGGGGTTAAGTGACTTGCTCAGGGTCACATAGCTAGGAAGTGTTAAGTGTCTGAGGTCACATTTAAATTCAGGTCCTCCTGACTTCAGGGTTGGTGCTCTCTTCACTGCATCACCTAGCTGTCCCTCATTTTTCATTTTTTTTAAATTTTATAATTACAAAATTTTTTGACAGTATATATGCATAAGTAATTTTTATAACATTATATACCTTGTATTAATTTTTCCAAATTATCCCCTCCCTCCCTCTACCCTCTCCTCTAGATGACAGGCAATCCCATACATTTAACATGTGTTACATTATAACCTAGATACAATATATGTGTGTAAATCCCATTTTCTTGTTGCACGTTAAGTTCTCATTTTTCATTTTTAAAAACCATTTGCTACACTGGGGAAGGGGGTAGTAGGTAGTATAGATTTTTTTTGGTGTCACTTAGAAAATAAATATAATAAATTATTAAAAATAAAATATTCTCTTTTCCAATTGCTAGTGAGGTTGAAGTCCACCTTGAGCTCTTGCAAAGTTATATCTCCTCAAACCCATAATAAAGTAATGGAGTGTTACATTGGCTGATTTGTAATTGACTCCTGACTGTGATTCAAGAATCCTTACCAAATGTTTAATTAACTTCTATTGCTGAAGTTTCAATTGCTGACAGCTGTAGATTTTGGACAGTTGATAACTAAAATATTATTAATGTACTAATTAATATGTCAGAAAAATAAATGTTTTATTAATTTGGAATAGTTAAAACAATTGTTGTCATGAATAACTTCTCTTCCTAATGTGAAATATCCATGCAGAAATGACTTATGGCTCAGCTCTATGAGTATACAAATTCATTCTTAAAGGAAGTCCCCAGTTCTCATGCTTATCCTGACTTATGTTACAGAAAAAAGCACATAGCAAAAAAGTGGTTATGTTAGACAAGCATAAATCAAATAGCATTTCTTGGTTCCAGAGACTGATTTCTCTCCTCTCAGCACCTCTACCATGGTTCATTCAGCACTAGGTAATATCAATCACATCTACAGGAGAGTTCCTGTATCATTTCTTTAATATTCATGGTATTAGGCTTTTGGCAAATTTCAATAAGCTATTTTCTTTGCAAATGTATTTCATCTAAGAGACATCTCCAGCAGCTGCTGCTCTAACTGGTCCGTGTCAGAGAAGGTTTTTGTTCAGTTGTTTTCAGTTATCTGACTCTTGGTGACCCCATTTGGGGTTTTCTTGATAAAGATAATGTAGTGGTGGCTCTTTTCTTCTCCATCTCATTTTATACAAGAGGAAACTAGGGCAAATAGGGTTAAGTTACTTGCCCAAATAATGCAGCTAGTAATATCTGCAGCCAAATATGAACTCAGGAAAATTAGTTTTCCTGACTTCAGGTCTGGTACTCTATCCATTGTATCTTCATATTTGTATATTTCAGAGATTAGCAAGTCCAATGTTCTGAGAATGGGCTGGAGAGTATGTTTATGTAAATAATAACTGATATTTATATGATGCTTTAAAGTTTTATAAACACTTTAAATATATTTACTCATTTGATTGTTATAACAAAATTAGACAGTTGATCCTGTTGTTATTCTAACTTTATAAATTGGAAGGTAAAGATTCAATAACTTGTTTTAGTTCATGCAGTTGCTAAGTATTTGAGACAGAATTTGAACCCAGGTCTTTTTGACTCAAGTATCTTGAGTGCTAACCACTGCATAACAATGGTTCTTTTAAATAAAAGAAATCAGGATAATGAGAGAAGTGGTTGGCAGCTTTTACTTGGCCTGTCCTACTTTGCTCTCCTAGGATCAAGTGTGGAATCATGTGTTTTCAATATTATGTGTACATATTTTCCAGATATATAACCTTGAAGTCTAACCTCAAAACCTGGAATCAGTTATCAGTATGTACATATATTTGTTAATCCAAAAAGGCTCCACAGTGCACCTCCTATGTGCTCAGAATTATAAAAGGCAGTGTGGGGATAAAGAAATAGTTTAAGACATGGTTTCTTCCCTTCAAAGAGGTTCTAATCTATCTGTGATATTAAGAAAAGAAAAGAATGAAGCAATCTGGGAATGGAATACAACTTTTGATAAACAAAAACCTGAATGGTGGAAATTATGAGATAATATTCCTGTTCCCAACCAATTTACATCACTCTTTGAAAGAGATATGCACACACTAACAACAAAACATTTAATACACAGGAAATTTGGGGAAATTGAAGGTGAAGCTAGATTTCTTTTCTTTTCTTTTCTTTTTTTTAATTAAAGCTTTTTATTTATAAAACGTATCCATGGGTAATATTTTAACAATGACCTTTGCAAACCTTCTGTTCCAAATTTCCCCCTCCTTCCCCCCACCCTCTGCTCTAGATGGCATATAGTTCAATATGTTAACTATGTTAAAGTATATGTTAAATACAATATACATATACATATTTATATACTTATTTTGCTGCGCAAGAAAAATAGGATCAAGCAGGGGAAAAAAAAGCCTGAGAAAGAAAACAAAATGCAAGCAAAAAACAACAGAAAGAATGAAAATGCTATGTTGTTTTCCACACTCAATTCTCACAGTCCTCTCTCTGTGTGTAAATGGCTCTCTTTATCATTGAACAATTGGAACTGGTTTGAATCATCTCATTGTTGAAGAGAGAGGCTCATCCATCAGAATTGATCATTGTATAAGCTTGCTGTTACTGTGTATAATGTGTATAATGATCTCCTGGTTCTGCTCATTTCACTTAGCATCAGTTCATGTAAGTCTCTCCAGGCCTTTCTGAAATCATCCTGCTGGTCGTTTCTTACAGAACATTCATTTACCGTAATTTATTAAGCCATTCTCCAATTGATGGACATTCATTCAGTTTCCAGTTTCTTGCCACTGGAGCTAGATTTCTTTTGGGAATCTGTATAATACTCTCCACCATTCTGAATGATTTGTTCACACACACACACACACACACACACACACACACACAGACACAGACACACACACACACACACACACACACCTCTTTAAATATCAATATTATTCTGGTGAAGTTACATCACTTTGAATACTCGCAGATTAATACACATTGGTGACTCAGAGAGAATTTGGTTGCTACAACTTATTACAACTTATAAACAACAAACAAATAAGAGATTTTCTTCAATTTTTTTTCTGTTAGCATGTGTTAGAAATTTTCTATTTATTTCTTCATCATTTCTGGAATTCAAGAAATAAATATAGAAAAAAGTAAAAATAGAAAAAAATCTAGAAATAAAAAATATCAAGGCATAACATAGATTATGGATAAATCCCAAAATGAATTTCACAGACAAGTAGGACAGGAGTACATAATAAAAAGATCAATGTCATCTGAAGGGCTTTATTGAATCTCTCAATTTGAATTTGGACTGTAGCATAAAATATTCTATGATCATAGTAAACAGATTTGATGAACATTGTTGTCCCAATTTTATGTTTCTTTTGACATTAATAAGCAGACATTTCTGTTACATTACTTTCAGAATTATGGTTACATTCAGGCAACAAAATTTATTGAGTACTTACTGTGTGTATCCACATTCTAGGCACTGGGGGGATAAAATGTTACAATGACATTAGTTTTTTACAACATATGTAACAGATTTAATGAAGCATTGAGAGAAAAATTAATTAAAATTTCTTGCATACAGATCAGTAGAAAATAAAAGAAGAGGACTTTGTGGACAAAATAAAGATAGAATCTGAAATCAATGAAAGAGAATAAAGTTGCTTTAAGGAAAAAAAAAGATTGAGGACAAAAAGGAAAGGAAAAAAGAACCTAATTTCCTTAAATGTCTTTTCAGTGGAAACAAAATACTTTCATGCAAATAAAATACTTTCACAACAATGCTAGGATGATTCACAACACAGAGTCTACATATCATGTAATTTTCCTATACATATGCAGTGGAGTTGAGGTATCCTAGCCATTTCTAACATATAATTATAGAATGCCTGTAGCATTTTAATACAGTATATTAATGGATTCTATTTATTTAATTATAGCACAATATAATGGAAAGCATTTATAGTCAGTTATTAAAGCAGATCAAGGTAACCTTTTCCCCCAACATAGTTGAAGAGTGGAATTGCATATTGATACAACTCAATACTATTACCATAGTGAAGAAACAGTTTTTCCCGTCACTAAAAGGACAAGCTGTAATCCATCTGCCACATATAATTTGACAATCTACAATGCTTAAACAGTAGGAGGGCAACACAAGTATTCCCAAACTGCAATGCTGATGGAGAAGATTTTTCAGCAGTTCCAATTATCATTCTGGATAAATGTCTCACTTGAGACAGTTGCTCAGCAGTGAGCCAGGACAGCCTGGCACATGGGAACCAAGAGTGTTTTCCAATTAGTTTTGCTCTGGAAGGAGCCAATTATCTGAATAGGAGCAAATCAGAGTCACAGGTCTGTGACTTGACAACTTTAACTGGTGTGTCATTCCAAGCCACAAGACCTAACAGAAGCTCATGAGGTCATCATCTTTTTGTAAAAAAAAGGTAAATATACTATGGAAAAACCACATTTTTTTGCTATTGAGTTAAACTTTATAATGCATGTTTATTTATAAGGAAAAAATCCAAACCCCAGAATGCCAGGGATCCAAGCTTTCTATAGGTAAGGAATATGTTCCCAACACATTGTTCAATTGGTTATATTACTTAGAAACTTTCTCCATACAGCTCTGAGAATGCAGAGCTGTTGATTCAGGCATAATTCACTTATGCATAGGATGCTTTTATAAAAAGAGATGGTTTTATTAGAGAGAGCACAGGGGCAGACAGAAGGAGTAAAAAAGATTCTTCTCTATTATTGGTTGCTTGTTTCAGGTGAAGGAATAAATGAAAAAAAATTACTAAGCAAGTACTATGTCATAGACATTAAGTAAATAAATACATAAGTGGGATAGTTCCTGTTCTTAGATAGCTTATGTTCTAATGGGAGAACACAACACATGATGAAGTAGTGGTGACGGAGGGGAGTTTTGCTCTAGGAAATCACAGGACTTTAAAAATGAGCTATAGCAGTCACTTGTCCAATGTTAACATTTATTGGATTCCCAGAACAATGGTAGAAAGTAGAGGCTTACACGGTTTTTGGCAAGATTCGGAGGGGAAAGACTTTGAGCCATGCTCTAAAGCTGGTGGGATATTGAGGGTTAGGTGAGTTTGTATTAACTTAGTCATTTCTTCATCAATTAGGACAACTTAGCCCCAAAGCACAAAGGTTATTTAATCCATGATCTTTAAAAATGTGAACCTAAGAATACTTTGGGGAGAAGGAGACAAATTGTAAAAAACCCCAGTGGTGAATAGATGTGGATATATTCATATATTGAAGATATTATAATATCTTTGGGAGTGAAATTATATACAATACATTCTTAGCTCTATACAATAAACTTTCAGTCTTTATGAAGCCAGAATCAGCCCCACTGAACATTGGCCTGATCAATCCACATTTGAAATATTGCATTAGGCCACATTTTAGGAATAACATTTATAATATTTTACTCAAAGCAGCAATCTCCTCAATCACATCCCTGAGAAATAAATAGCCACCCCTTTGTGACAGGGAACTTACTACTTCCTGAAGTTGTTCATTCTACTTTTGGATACAACTTTGATGTAAACTGGGCAGTGTTCAGGCAACCATATCAGCAGGATGTCTCAAATTGTTAAGACATTTATACTATATTAGAAACGCAGTGTGGTATAATGGAAATAACACTGGAATTGTTATCAGAAGCTCTGCGTTAGAGTCTTTCCTCCAGTACTTTTTATATTTATGACTCTAGGTAAATATTATTTGTGTGTGTATGTGTTTATTTATTTATTATACCTTTAAAGTGAATAATCCTTTGTAAAAGTTAATTGTTGTTAAATAGGAAAAAATCAAACTTTGATTCTAATTACTGATATTTTAAAATTGGTGAAATCATATCACATAATGGCTCAAACCTAGGGCAATAGAGAAGAGACATTCACAAATCCTTCAGAGTACCCTAGAACCTTGTCAGAAAGATGTAATAGATCTGATCTTGGGATATAGGGAGAGGATATACAACCAGAACTTGCATCAAACATCCAGAAAGAAGCAATTCAAGTGCCCATGAACTAGAATAGAGTCACACATATTCTGGCAACTTGTATTAAAAACCAATAGAGAAACTGGAATATAATATTTGAAAAAACAATAAGATCCAGGCTTACAGCTTAGAATATGTTACCTTGATGGCTCAGTATAATGACATGGGGGAAAATGTACCTTTCATAGGAGAGAGGGTTTTTTTCAGGAATTTTTGCTCAAAAAAAGACCAGAGTTAAATAAAACTTTAAAATGCACACACAACAATTCTGATAAACCTTAAAAGCTAAATTTATATGAGCAATAGGGAAAGGCTGTATGAAAATATAATATTAATTTCTAATAGCAATGAATCTTTAGAAACTTAATGTCTTCAAAAGGTATTGAAAGGAGTTAAGTAAAACAGAGGTACTTGAAAATGGATTAATTCTTTTTTGAAAATTTTAAGAGGGGAAAGAGAAGGGAGGATATAAGGAGGTTTCTCATAATTGGAGTAGGTGAAAAAGAATATCCAATAATGCAAGAAGAGATGAAATGAGTGAGCATCAGATAAGCCTCATTTATCCAAAACAAAGAAGAGTTGAAGACACAAAATTTGGTGTAGAAACAGATCAGACTTTACAGAGAAACATATGGTGATAGGGAGAGTTTAAAGAAAAGAATAACATTAGGGAGGGAATAGTCATAAGAAAAGCAAAACTATAATACAACATAAATGTTAATATGTGGTTTTCTAAATCACTATGCACCTTTAGTAACCTTTATATAAATTTAGGTAGCTAAGAATCTAGTTTTATATGCACTTGGCATTGTGACTCTAAACAAGTCACTTACATACTATCTGCCTCAGTTTCCTCATTTATAGAATGGAATTAATAGTAGCACCTGACAATGTGGGAAGAGAGAAGGAGATATTTGTAAATCTCGAGGCACATACTAAGCATAGAATAAGTACTTAACAAATGCTATTTTGTCATTGTGATGATAAAATCATCAGTCGTCACTTGCCCAATATCACACAACTAGTAAATACCTGAAGCCAGATTCAAACTTTTTGAACAATTGAAAATGAATTTTCTTGATTCCAGGCTCAGGATTGCATCATCTGTACCCTTCTAGATTCCAGTTCTTTGCTGTTCTCCATGTACCCCTTTCCCTGCCATTTTTAATATAAAGCTTTTTATTTTCAAAACACATACATAGACAATTTTCAACATTCACTCTTGCAAAATCTTGTGTTCCAAATTTTTTCTCCCTTCCTTCCCCCCCACCCCTTACCCTAGATGGCAAGTACTCAAATATATGCTAAACTTGAGAAATAAAAGAAAATGCAAGAAAACAACAACAATAAAAGTGAAAATACTATGTTGTAATCTGCACTCAATCCCCACAGTCCTCTCTCTGGGTATAGTTGGCTTTCTTCATCACAAGACTATTGGAACTGACCTGGCTTCAGGTATTTACTAGTTGTGTGATATTGGGCAAGTGACGACTGATGATTTTATCATCACAATGACAAAATAGCATTTGTTAAGTACTTATTCTATGCTTAGTATGTGCCGCGAGATTTACAAATATCTCCTTCTCTCTTCCCACATTGTCAGGTGCTACTATTAATTCCATTCTATAAATGAGGAAACTGAGGCAGATAGTATGTAAGTGACTTGTTTAGAGTCACAATGCCAAGTGCATATAAAACTAGATTCTTAGCTACCTAAATTTATATAAAGGTTACTAAAGGTGCATAGTGATTTAGAAAACCACATATTAACATTTATGTTGTATTATAGTTTTGGTTTAACAAAATAAATATATGTGGTTTAGAAAACCACATGTTAACATTTATGTTGTATTATAGTTTTGCTTATTTTGTTAAATACATTCCAATTACAAGTCACTGAATATGTTTACATATCCATACAACCCACTGGATATATTTAATACCTTTGATATAATATTCTTTACTGCATTATCTACCTTCATGGTATCATTTTGAAGAAAATGATTTGATTATTTTAAAGCACTATATAAATGTGAGATTGTACTAATAATTAGGGATATTTTGATTTATTGTCAATGCAAAAACATCTCTGGTAGCCACAGTAGCTGCCTGGGAGCACTTCGATTTTAGTTAGACATGAAAAACATCAAGGTCATCTTTTGCATGCTGGCTCTTATTCTGCCACTGGACTCTGATGACTGGAAGAGAGAGTAAGCCCAAAGACTATGTGTAATTGTTTCAATTAAATCCAATTTATGCATGAGCCAAAGGACATTATCCATATCATTTAACTATTTTTACCTATCAGACTCCTGTGACAATGGCAAGTGACAAAGCAACAGGTGAAAATACACTGGGAGCTGAAGTTACAATCCAGCACAAAGGTGGACCAGGATTAAGGTTATCTTCTCATTGGACTGAAGCTGCAGTGGAATTTGGTAGCCTCTTGGGTGTTTAAGTAGATTTTTTTAATGACTATACTACTCCTTTCTGACATGAAGGAGGGACTAGACAAGATAACCTAAAAATTGTCTGTTTCACCCAGGCTAACCCTGGCCAGCTTATTTGCAGGTGGGGATCCAAACCTACAGCTGAAACACACACACACACACACACACACACACAAACTACATAAATGACTGCAAAGGTTATTCTACTCACTATTGGTACATGGAATGTGTATACTTTATGGACAACAAAAATTCAGAAGGATTTAAAAATGAAAAGCTCTTGTTGTGAGAGAACTCAGCAGGTATTATATCTAAATAGCAGCCATTAGTGAAATAAGGCTGGCAAATGAAGGCTAGATTATTGAAGTTGGTACTGGATACACATTTTTCAGTAGACCCTATAATTAGGAAAGTGTTATGAAGTTGATAAATGTTTTTAATCAAAACTAATTTAGTCAAAAGTCTTGCATGCCTCTCAAAAGGAGTAAATATATACTTTTAAAAAGGCTCAAAACAATGTAATTGCCACTTACAGAAAAGGACCACACCAACATCTTCAGTGCATATTCTGCCACCCTGATGAGGTCAAAGAAAAATTTTACTAAGACTTAATAATCATCAATCATCAATGTGATGAAAGAGAACAAGTTTGTATTCTGGTGACTTTAATACCAGAGTAGATACAGATTATAAAATATGGCAGGAAGTCTTTGGGAGAAATGGAGTTGGAAAAGGCATCAGCAAAAATTACTTATTACTGAAGACCTGTGCATCTCATGATCTTCTCATCACCAATACTATCTTTCATTTACCTAAATGCAATAAAATTTCAGGCCTGTACTTTCATATTAACATTTACATTAAATAAACTCTGTCATTGTATGAAGAGTCAGACAGGATGTGAGAATGACAAAGGAGATGTGTGGTATAATGTGCTTGACTTACCCTCTCCAAGCTAAATATTACCATTAAACAAAGGCAGCAATTCCAAGGTAAAATGGCTACTACATAACTTCCTGCTAATAGATTAGAATACTTTTCTGTGTGTGAACAGTTTATAGTTAACCTGGAGGGAAAGCTGAGACAAAATAAACAGTGTTTGGCAAGAGTGGAGCAAAAAAGGAGTGGGAAGTGTTCAGAAATTTGGTGAATAGCATTGCATTTATTCATCTAGTACAAAAATTCACAAGTATAAAGATTGGTTTGATGAAAATGATGGGAAATCCAGAAGCTGCCAAGAAAAGAATAAGAATGCCATAGGTTTTACCACAAGGATAGTTTGTTTGTCTTTAAGAAGGCAGCATTAAATTCTATAATAAATAAAGTGCAAGTGAAGCTAAGGGAGAATTTTTGGTTAAGTAAGAAGGCAGATGAAATTCAATTTTACACTGATAGTAACAGTCAAAATAACTTAGTTTCTCTCAACTACTCGGTGCTGATGGGGCAATAAGAGCATAATCCTGGAGAGATGGAGATGAATATTTCCATAATGTTCACAACATATCAACATCAGCTAATGCTAAAGCTGTTGACTATTGAAGTCAATCTCTTTGTAGCTGAACCTCCAACTGAAGAGGAGGTTTTGGATGTAATTAAGTTCTTCTGTGGCAAGGACCTGGTGCTGATTCTATTCCATCTGAGATTTACAAGACATGGAGTCCACTGCTCATATAGAAGCTGATGGAAAGTGTGTAGGTTACATGTCAAGAAGATGTTATCCCCCAGGAATTTAAGGATGCCTCCATTGTCTATCTCTATAAAGGAAAAAAAAAGAAATGTTGTTTTATGACAATCACAGGGGACTCTATCTGTTAGTCATTGCTGGCAAGATTCTGACTGGAGTCCTTAAAAGGGTGATTCTTTACCTGGAAGATGGTCATAGTCATCTATGTGAGAACTAGAGTGTCTTCATAAAGGGTCAAGGAATAGTCTATATGATTTTTGTTGCCTGACAACTTTATGAGAAGTGAGAGGAATAAAATGGAAGTTTTTTATACAGTATTCTTCAATCTGACCAAGGCCCTTGATACTGTCAGTCATAAAGTCTTGTTGAAGATCATAGCAAAATTTGATTGCCTTGAAAATTTCATCAGTATCATACATTAGTTTCATGATGGAATGCTTACACAAGATCTGGACAATGTTAGACTCTTTCTCAAGCTTTTCCAGTCATCAATGGAGTAAAACAGGTTGTGTGGTTGCTCCCCTGGGCTTTTTAGCATGATGTTTTCAGCAATGTTGTCAGATTCCTTCACTGAGGACAAAAATGCATCAAGATCAGCTATCACACTGATGGTAAATTATTTAATTTAAAAAGACTACAAGCCAAGACTAAAATTGAGGGACATCCACAGATGATTGTGAACTCTTTTGTGGCCTCTGAGGCTGAGATGCAATAGAATATGGATTAATTATCTGCTGCTTGTGCTAATTTTGACCTGACAATATTAAGAAGACATAGGTACTCCACTAACCAGCACTATACCATCCATATATGGTTATAGCAAATGAAAAATGTTGAATGCTGTGGAGAAGTTCACTTCCCATAGCAGTATACTTTTTGGGGATGCACAGAAACATGGTGATATTGATGCACATATTGCTGTAGCTAGCTCAGTATTTGGGAAGCTCCAAAGAAAGAAGGAGAAAAGTTTTAGGCTACCAAACTGAAGGAAGTTTTGTGCTGACCTCATTGTTATATGCCTGTAAAATCTGGACAATCTACCAGTACCATGCCAAGAAATTAAATGTTTCCATTTGAATTGTTTTAAGAACATTCTGAAGATTGCCTGATAAGACAAGATACTGGACAATGAAGTCATTTCCTCTGCTGAGCTGCCAAGCTCTACTGCAGAGAGTACAACTCTGATGGGCAGGTCATGCTGCTCAAATATCAAATATAAAAAAAAAAAACTATTTTATGGAGAATACAAGTGCTCATGTGGAGGTCAGAAGAAGCAATATAATGACATTCTTAAGGTCTGCCTGATGAACTTTGGAATTAATTGTGAGACATGGGAGATACCAGAAAGAGCTACCAAGGGGTTGTGCTTTATGATCAACACAAAATTTCAGTAACTTAAAAGAAAGATGAGATGTATAAACTTAAGACCTATCTACTCTAAAGGTTCCTATGGACTATTTGTGCCTTGGTATAGTTGTCTGAGCTCATAACACTTTGATTGGCCACAGTTGGACATGCACCTTGATGCTGGTGGAGTGATATTAGTTTAGTCCTCTCTGAGCAAGAAGGATAAAAACCTGCAAACATATCATAACTTGTGTTTTTCCAATTGCAAAATTGGACATACCTTTATGCAGCCACACAGTCTAATTAATGTCTCTTGAGAACTCTTGATGATAATAAAGTTTTGAGAGGTTCAAGTATCATTCACTGTATAAAAAAAAATCAAATAATTTAATCTTTGTCAGTCCCTTGTAATTTCTCACTTGTGTTTACCTTTATATGATTCTCTTCACTGGTGTCTTTGTATATTAAATTTTCTACTCTGCTCTGATCTTTTTATCAGTAATATTTGAGTTAATGATTTTATTGAAGGTCCATTTCTCTCTTTAGTATTATATTGTTTTGCTGAGTAGATTATTTTTGATTTTAAGACTAATTTTTAAGGCAAAGGAAGCTTTGCCTTCTGGAATGTCATATTCTAAGTTCTCTGTTTCTTTATTGTAGTTATTATTAAAATCTTGTATAAATCTATTTATAGCTCTGAAGTAATTTAGTTTTCTTTCTGACAGTTTGCAGCATTTTTTTCTTGACTCAGTATCTCTGAATTTTGGTATCATGTTCCTAAAAGTTTTCATTTGGGTATTTATTTCAAGGGAAAATTGGTAGATTCTTGAATATTTATCTTTTCTTTCTGGTTCTAAGATATTTGGAAGGATTTGTTTTATGATTTCTTGAATTTTGAGTCTTTACCTTCTATTTGGCTAATTCTAATTTTTAAGGACTTTTTTCTTTAGCAATGTTTTTTATTTTTTTCATTAAACTATTAACTCTTTTTATATGTCCTCTTCCCCTCCCCCAGCTGTCATTTATTTTCAAAAATCTTTCTTTCTTTTTTTTTTTTTTTGCTCTATAACTCTTCCAAGAATTTTTGCTAGGCTTATGATTGATATTCATATTTCTCTGAGGCTTTACTTATTTCTATGTTTGTGTCTTGAGCTTCCCTGTCACTATAGTAACTCTTTATGGTCAAATTCTTTTTTAATTTACTTATTGTTTTAACCTATTTCTTAATTTTGAACTTTATTGTGCAGTTCTGGGAACATAGTGAAGATATCTGGCTTGAGCTTATGTCCTTTCATGTCTTTCTTGTGCTTTCTTGACTTAAAAGTTTTCAATATTCCCACATTTTGTAATCCAAGGAGAATTTGTTTACTGCTTTTCTAGTCTAAGTTTTGCAAATTCTTGACTATAGTTTGGGTATATTGGCTTTCCTTTGTTTGAGTTTCAGTACATTGCTGGTGGGCTCAGTGACTAGTCTGCTGGTTAACAGATACGGAATGACTGAACTTCTGGCTCTCCTTTGTTCTGGGACTTCTGCCCTGGTTATTCCAATACAAGTCTACATGTTGGGTTAAAGGCTAGAATTGAGTCACTGCTATTCTCCTGGGCTAAGAGCCACACAGTTATATTTCTGGAATGTTTTCTTTGTTCAGTAGACAGCTAAGGCTTATACTCACTCATGACTGTTGTTTCTGTCCCGGATTTAGAACCCAGAACTGGGCTATCGGTAGCAGATGCAAGATAAAATCCATTCTAATGTTCGGCTCAAGGTCAGGGATCCCCTGGAATATCTTTCTGCCATGGTGCTTCATGCCCTGATGCTCTATCTTGGCACTCTTTCCATCCTTGAAGACTGGAATGCTTCCTGCCACTGCTGGTCCATGCTACTTTGCTGACTGGTTCTCATTGCCAATTTCTCCAGACCTCTATGCATGAATCCCCAAACTTCCCTAAATTGGAAAAAATAAAGTAATTTTTTCCTGTGAGTTTCTTATTAGAATTCAGGGTGGTATGTTTCTATGTCCTTGTAGATGGGGTGTTTTGGATATTCTGAGAAAAAATGCTCCCTCTTACTTTACCATGTGGCTACATTAAAAATATCTACTAAAATTTTTATAATGCTGGATTATTTCACTCAGTTTGGAATAGATTTGTAAGCAATCCAGTCTTAGAAAAAGTTTGTATAAAAGGATTTTTGTCACTGTTCACACCCAACTTTTTTTTGTTACTTGTGTTTTTATGCCTTCATTATTGAAACCTTTATTGGCTCCTTTCCAGAAGGATTGCAAAAAGTGTAAAACATTAAACATTCTGTTAGTTTAAATAATAGGAAGAAACACATCCTTCTTAGAAACAAATTCCTTGGAAGGATTTTGTTAGAATACCTATGGGAGGTGACTTTTAAAGTTTTCTCAGATGTAAAGTTTTGATTTCAATAAGTAACTCTTTTAAGCTCCTACTATATTTGAGAGACTGGCATGAGTGCTGTGAATAGAAATAAAACAAACTTGCCCTTGAAGAGCTTATATTTTAAATAAGCCATGAGAGGACAGAAATATAAAATCCAGAAGAAATATAATTATAAAGAACTCATTAAGATCAAACTTTATTTATTATGTATGAAAATATTATCTATTATTAAGACTATCATTATTAGGATAGTTTGAAAGAAATATTAGATGTGAGTTGAGTATGATTGGGATGAATCTTAAAAAATAAAATTGGTAAGGAAAAGGTTAAAAGGAACAATTATACAAATGTGGTGTGAAAAAAATTGATATAGAGGAAGTAGGTTGAGTTGGAGAACTGGTATGATTTGAACTTTTTTCTCAATGGATCTGGGTTAAGAACAGGGGCAGGCTTTTACATAAATATGACACAGGGAAGAATTCTAAAAGCAAGTCTCCTGTGTCATAGTTATCTAGAAATTACAAATTCATTCTTTATGTTTTTATAACTTCTTGACATAATGTCTAATACATATTATGAACAGGAATCAAATATGAGATTTAATTGGTATAAGGTGTTTAACTGATATAAATAGATTTCCCTAGGAAATCTGCTCTACCAATTCAGATCAAAGCTACTCTGCAATTTAGAGCCTTAGAGAATTGCCTAAGATAATGAAAACTTAAGTAGCTTAATCCGGGTCATACAACTAGTATGTGTCAGAGAGGCAGAACATGAATTCAGGTTTTCCTAGTTTTAACCGCGCTTTTGGTTCTGTTTTCCCACAATGCTTCTGTTCCACATTGACCCAATTGGAATTTAATGGATGCTTTTTGACTGGTTATGATAATATTTAAGGAAGTAGAAACTACTCTGAGCTAGGGGATGAAAACTGGAAATCAGGAAAAACTTTTGGAGAAGATTGTTCCTCAGCTGGGCCTTAAAGATAGGAAGGGAATCCAATAGAAAAGAAAAGTGATGAGAGTCCATTCCCTATATGAGGGATCCATGAACAAAATCACAATAGAAAAAGAGATGGGAAAGTTTGGATAGAAACAGTATTATTCAATAATTACTTTTAAAAATAATTCTTCCCTCTATTAATTTTGTAAACATCTTGAAAATAGAAATTGCTTCATTCTTGGTATTTATACCCAGTCATAGTCATATTGTAGACATCCAGGTAGCACAGAAAATGCATCAGGTCTGAAATGGGGAAGATTCATCTTATGAATTCAAATAATGGCATAGACTCTTATTATGTTATATGTATCTGGATAAGTCATTTAACTATGTTGGCTTCTGTTTTATGTTATATGTACCTGGATAAGTCATTTAACTATGTTGGTTTTTGTTTTACGTTATATGTACCTGGATAAGTCATTTAACTATGTTGGCTTTTGTTTCCTCATCTATAAAATGAGCAAGAGAAGAAAATGGTAAGCACTCCAGTATCTTTGCTAAGAAAACTCCAAATGGGATCATGAAAGAAATAAGACTAATACAACCTAAACAAGAACAACATTTACAGATCTGACTTCATTCCATGGGGTTGATAATGAACAAATTATGTAGCCTTTCTGAGACAATTTTGGTCTTCTACACTCAGGCTTATGATTTAAGTAACCACACAAAGGATTCAAAATTTTTCTTCTACTTTAAGACTTAAATATGAACATATGCACACATATACACATGTACACCTACTAATATACATATAATATATTTTTCAATGATCACTTGAAAACAGAATAATACAGCTTATAGTTGAAATTCACCTGCCATTTCCTTTGCTTATTCTGTTTTTATTCCCCAATCCTATCTCTTTTTAATGATCAATTTAAACAGATCCAATTCAAATATATTAAAATATATGAATGTAGAAGTTTATTTCCCACAACATTCTATCCATATCATCATCATAGTTCTATTTTTTAGACAAAGCTTCAATTTTGGAAAGAGTTATTCTCATCTATGAATATCAGATCAAGGCTGGAGAAAACTTGTAGTGCTTTCAAGGACTTTTTGGCTAAGTGACCACAGTCTAGGCATTCAATAGAATACGTCAGACTCACTGCTTGGCATTCTTGGGAAAGGATATGATTTGGTTAAGATGGTTTTCTAACTTCCATCTATTTTTGTATCTTTTTTCTCTTCATTAAGTAATGTGTGTACACACAAATACATATACATATACATATACATATACACAGAGGATTGCTAAAGAATTTAATAATAGCATTCACATAAATTTACATATCATAGTGTTTATTAATTATTAAATAACTATTAAAAATCATTTATCAAACAGGAAAATATATTTGAATTTTACTTTCTTTTTTTAAAGAAGAAATGGTCACCTAGTAGTTTACTTGCTCTTTTGTAATTATGTTTTAATATATGTGATGAATAACATTCAAAACTGGCATCTTTTTCATTCCATTATACATGCAGACTAACAAGTGTTTCATTGCTCTTTTCTCATTATATAAAACTCAGTCTTCCTGAAAGACAGATTAGTACTACATACACCTCTATTATGGGGGGAAAAACTGAGGCACAGAAATATTGTTTATAATAATGGTTAGGAGGTGTCCCTTTATCTGTTCATTTAAGGGCTTTAGTTATAGGTATAGTGCTAATGCCTTCCAGGTATGGTCCATAGAGTAGTTAATTGATATGGAACATCAGAGTTAAAGTTCACCCTCAGATATTAGCCATGTGATTCTCGTCAATCCCTTAATTTCTGCTTGCCTCAATTTTTTTCATCTGTAAAATGGGGATAATAACAGCTTCTCCTTACCAAGGTGGTTGTGAAGATAAAATGAGATAAGACTTATAAAGCACTTAGAACAGTACCTGGTACATAATAAGTAAGGAAATATAAAGATTGCACATTTATCTTTGTTACTGTTATTATTAATTAAAGTTTATCACTTATATTTTTTTGTATTTTATCCTCCTTTAAGTTCCATGACGCCAGATACTGAATCTTATCTAGCTTGATGATCTGGATGGAGTAAGCACTAAATAAATGTTCGGTGAGTGCTAGAGACATACATGGTTTTTTGTTGATAAAAATGCTAGGCTAAAGGAAAAAATACCCTGTTTTTCTGAAAGTCCATTTTTTGTTTAACCCTCTTTATTCTCACTCCAGGGGTGATTACAAATTAAAATCAAATAGTTTCTTTGAAAGCACTCTGATTTCTTTTTTTCCTTTATTTTTATTTTTTTATTATAACTTTTTATTGACAGTACATATGCCTAGGTAATTTTTTTTACAACATTATACCTTGCACTCACTACTTTTCTGATTTTTCCCTTCCCTCTCTCCACCCCCTTCCCTAGATGGCAGGCAGTCTTATACAAGTTAAATATGTTATAGTATATCCTAGATGCAATATATGGTTGCAGCACTGAACAGTTCTCTTATTGCACAGGAAGAATTGGATTCAGAAGGTAAAAATAACCCGAGAAGAAAAACAAAAATGCAAACAGTTTACACTCATTTCCCAGTGTTCCTTCTCTGGGTGTAATTGATTCTGTCCATCACTGATCAATTGCAGCTGAATTAGATCTTCTCTTTGTCAAAGATATCCATTTCAATCAGAATATATCCTTATACAGTATTGTTGTTGAAGTGTATAATGATCTCCTGGTTCTGCTTATTTCACTCAGCATAAGTTCATGTAAGTTTTTCCAAGCCTCTCTGTATTCATCCTGCTGGTCATTTCTTACAGAACAATAATATTCCATAACATTCATATACCATATTTTATCAAACCATTCTCCAATTGATGGACATCCATTCATTTTCCAGTTTCTAGCCACTACAAAAAAGAGCTGCCACAAACATTTTGGCACATGCAGGTTTCTTTCCCTTCTTTAGTATCTCTTTGGGATATAAGCCCAGAAGTAACACTGCTGGATCAAAGGGTATGCACAGTTTAATAACTTTTGATCAAAGGGTATGCACAGTTTGATAAGTTTTTGGGCATAATTCCAAATTGCTCTCCAGAATGGTTGGATGCATTCACAACTCCACCAACATTTCGCGAGTGTCCCAGTTTTCCCACATCCCCTCCAAAATTCATCATTATCTTTTCCTGTCATCTTAGCCAATCTGACAGGTGTGTAATGGTATCTCAGAGTTGTCTTAATTTGCATTTCTGTAATCAATAATGATTTGGAACACTCTTTCATATGAGTGGAAATAGTTTCAATCTCATTATCTGAAATTTGTCTGTTCATATCCTTTGACCAGTTATCAATTGGAGAATGGCTTGATTTCTCATAAATTAGAGTCAATTCTCTATATTTTTTGGAAATGAGGCCTTCTCAGAACCTTTTACTGTAAAAATGTTTTCCCAGTTTGTTGCTTCCCTTCTAATCTTGTTTGCATAAGTTTTATTTGTACAAAAGGTATTTAATTTGATATAACTGGGGCAGCTAGGTGGCGCAGTGGATAGAGCACCAGCCCTGAATTCAGGAGGACCCCAGTTCAAATCTGGTCTCAAACACTTAACACTTCCTACCTGTGTGACCCTGGGCAAGTCACTTAACCCCAGCCTGGGGGGGGGGAGGGAAATTTGATATAATCAAAATTTTCTGTTTTGTGATCAATAATGATCTCTAGTTCTTCTTTGGTCACAAATTCCTTCCTCCTCCAAAAGTTTGAGAGGTAAACTATTCTATGTTCCTTAAATTTATTTATGATCTCATTCTTTATGCCTAAATCATGGACCCATTTTGATCTTGGTATATGGTGTTAAGTGTGGGTCCACACCTAATTTCTGCCATATTAATTTCCAGTTTTCCCAGCAGTTTTAGTCAAATAATGAATTCTTATCCCAAAAGTTGGGATCTTTGGGCTTATCAAACACTAGATTGCTATAGTTATTGACTATTTTGTCCTGTAAATCTAACCTATTCCACTGATCAACTAATCTATTTCTTAGCCAATACCAAATGGTTTTGGTGACTGCTGCTTTATAATATAGTTTTAGATCAGATACAGCTAGGCTACCTTCATTTGATTTTTTTTTCCATTAATTCCCTTGAAATTCTCGACCTTTTGTTCATCCATATGAATTTTGTTGTTATTTTTTTTAAGGTCATTAAAATAGTTTCTTGGGAGTCTAATTGGTATAGCACTAAATAAATAAATTAATTTAGGGAGTGTGGTCATCTTTATTATATTCACTCGGACTATCCAAGAGCATTTAATTTGTTTCCAATTATTTAAATCTGACTTTATTTTTGTGGCAAATATTTTGTAATTTTGCTCATATAATTCCTGACTTTTCTTTGGTAGATAGATTCCCAAATATTTTATGCTATCGAAAGTTATTTTGAATGGAATTTCTCTTTGTATCTCTTGCTGTTGGATTTTGTTGGTGATGTAGAAAAATGCTGAGGATTTATGTGGATTTATTTTGTATCCAGCAACTTTGCTAAAGTTGTGAATTATTTCTAATAGCTTTTTAATACACTCTCCGGGGTTTTCTAAGTCATCTGCAAAGAGTGATAATTTGGTTTCCTCATTACCTACTCTAATTCCTTTGATCTATTGACTCTTATTGCTGAGGCTAGCATTTCTTATACAATATTAAATAATAATGGTGATAGTGGGCAATCTTGTTTCACTCCTGATCTTACTGGGAAAGGTTCCAGTTTACCGCATTACATATGATGCTTACTGATGGTTTTAAGTATATGCTCCTGACTATTTTAAGAAAAAGTCAATTTATTCCTATATTCTCAAGTGTTTTTATTAAGAATGGATGTTGGATTTTAATAAATGCTTTTTCTGTGTCTATTGAGATGATCACATGGTTTTTATTAATTTGGTTATTGATATAGTCAATTATGCTAATAGTTTTCCTAATATTACACTAGCCCTGCATTCCTGGTATAAATCCTACTTGGTCATAGTGTATTATCTTGGGGATGATTTTGGTAATTTTTTGGCTAATATTTTATTTAAGATTTTAGCATCAATATTCATTAGGGAAATTGGTCTACAATTTTCATTCTCTGTTTTCAACCTATCTGGTGTAGGTATCAGTACCATGTCTGTGTCATAAAAGGAATTTGTTAATACTCCTTCAATTCCTATTTTTTCAAATGATTTATATAGCATTGGAGTTAATTGTTCTTTAAATGTTTGGCAAAATTCACATGTAAATCCATCTGGTCCTGGGGATTTTTTTCTTAGGAAATTGATTAATAGCTTGTTCTATTTCATTTTCTAAGACAGGATTTTTTTAACCAATTTACTTCTTCCTCTGTTAATCTGGGAAAGCTATATTTTTGAAGGTATTCTTCCATTTCATTTAAGTTATCAAATTTATTGTAATAAAGTTGGGCAAAGTAACTCCTAATTATTGCTTTAATTTCTTCTTCATTAGTGGGGAGTTCTCCCTTTTCATTTTTAAGACTAATAATTTGATTTTCCTCTTTCTTTTTTTTTTTAATTAGATTTACTAAGGATTTAACTATTTTGTTGGCTTTTTCATAGAACCAACTCTTAGTTTAATTAATTAATTCAATAGGTTTTTTAATTTCAATTTTATTAGTCTCTCCTTTTATTTTTAAAATTTCAAATTTAGTGTTTGACTGGGGTTTTTTAATTTGTTCCTTTTGTAGCATTGTTACTTGCAAGCCCAATTCATTGACCTCTCTCTCTATTTCATGCAAGTAGGTCTCTAGAGATATAAAATTTCCCCTTATTACCATTTTAGCTGCATCCCACACATTTTGGTATGATGTCTCATTGTTGTCATTTTCTTAGGCGAAGTTATTAATTATGTCTATGATTTGCTGTTTCACCCAATCATTCTTTAGTATGAGATTTTTTAGTTTCCAAATATTTTTGGTCTATTTTTGTTTTATTGAATGTAATTTTCATTGCATCGTGGTCTGAAAAGGATCCATTTACTATTTCTGCCTTATTTTATTTGAATTTGGGGTTTTTATGTCCTAATATACATTTGTATAGATTCCATGAACTGCTGAGAAGAAAGTGTATTCCTTTCTGTCTCCATTTAGTTTTCTCCAAAGATTTATCATACCTAAATTTTCTAGTATTCTATTTACCTCTTTGACTTCTTATTTCTAGTATTCTATTTACCTCTTTGACTTCTTATTTATTTTGTGGTTTGATTTATCTAATTCTGAGAGTGCAAGGTTGAGATCTCCCACTATTATAGTTTTGCTGTCTATTTCTTCTTGCAGTTCTCTTAATTTCTCTTTTAAGAATTTAGATGCTACACCACTTGGTGCATATATCTTTAATATTGATATTGCTTCATTATCTATGCTATCCTTTAGCAAGATATAGTGCCCTTCCTTATCTCTTTTAATTAGATCGAATTTTGCTTTTGCTTGATCTGAGTAAGAATGGCTGCCCCTGCTTTTTTGACTTCACCTGAAGCATACTAGATTCTGCTTCAACCTTTTACCTTTACTCTGTACTTATTGCCCTGCTTCAAGTGTGTTTCCTGTAAACAAGATATTGTAGGATTCTAGCTTTTAATCCAGTCTGATTACCACTTCTTCTTTATGGGTGAGTTTACCCCATTCACATTTATGGTTAAAACTACCAATTCTGTATTACTTGCCAACTTGTTAAACCCTGCTTATGTTTTTCTCCTTTCCTTCCCCCTTAATCCCCTCTCCAGTATTAAACTTGTGAGCACCACTTGCTTCTCACAGCCTTCCCTTTTTAGTATCTCTCTCCTCACTTTAGAGTTCCTCCTCCTATCTTACCCCTTTTCCTCACAATTTCTGTATTCCCTTCTGCTTTAGCTTACTCCTTTCCTTTTCACTTTTCCTTTCCCACTTTTCAATGAGGTTGAAGAAGTTTCACCATAAATGGAGTATGTCTAATATTTTTCTCTTTAAGCCAAGTCTGATGAGAGTAAGATACATACAATGTTCATCTCCCTCCACTCTTTCTCTCAGATATAATAGTTTCTTTTGCATCTTTGTGAGATGTAGTATCCCCACTTTACCTTTTTTATGGTACAATTTACTTTCTGCCTTTAGTTTCTAGAACAAATTATACATGTGTTCTTTATATATCTTTATAGCAGAAATATAGTTTCCAAGATTTTTTTACCTTTTTAGGTTTCTCTTGAGTTCTATATTTGCAGATCAAACTTTTTGTTTAGTTCCAGTTTTTTTTTTTTTTTTTCATCAGAAATATATGAAATTCACTTATTTCATTGAATGTCCATCTTCTTCCCTAGGAAAAAATGCTCATTTTGGCTAGATAAGTTATTTTTAGCTGCATACGGAGTTCCTTAGCCTTTCAGAATATCAGATTCCAGGCCTTCCAATCCTTTAATGTGGAAGCTGCTAAATCCTAGGTAATCCTTATTTTTCTAGCAGCTTGCAGTATTTTTTCCTTTGCCTGATAGTTCTGGAATTTGGCCATTATATTTTTTGGAGTTTTGATTTTAGGGTCCCTTTCAGTAGGTGATCAATGAATTCTCTCAATGTCTATTTTACCCTCTGCTTCTATAACATTTGGGCAATTCTCTCTGATAATTTTCTGGAAAATAGTGTCCAGGCTCTTTTTTTCATTATATTTTTCAGGGAGTACAAAAATTCTCTGATTGGCTCTCCTAAATCTATTTTCTAGGTCTGTTGTTTTCCCAGGGAAGTATTTGACATTTTTCCCCATTGTTTCATTTTTTTTAGTTTTGCTTGACTATTCTTGGTGTCTCCAAGAGTCATTCAATTCCATTTGTTCAATTCTGATTTTCAACGAATTATTTTCTTCACTTACTTTTAAAATATCTTTTTCTAATTGTCCAATTGAGTTTTTAAATGAGTTGTTTTATTCTATGGAATTTTTTTCCAATTCACCAATTTTATTTTTTAGAGAGCTATTTTCATTTTCCAATTCACTAGTTCTGTTTTTCAAGGATTTGATTTCTTTATTCACTCTATCTTTAAATGAGTGGGATGACTTATCCAGACTCTCTTGTCAAGCTTCCCTTTCCCTTGCCCATATTTCTTCTAGCTCTCTTGTGAGAACCTTTTTAATTTCTTCTATGAGAGTCTTGTGTGTTGAGGACTGGTCCTCATATTCCCTTTTGAGGATTCATCTGGAGACAGTCTGCTTTTAGTCTTCTCTGGGTTTAAAGTCTGCTCTCTATTCATATAGAAGCTATCAATAGCTAGAGTCCTTTTTAATTTTTTGCTCATTTTGTCAAAGAAGAATCCAATAAAATAAAGTAGCAAAAAAACAAATGCAGTCTGCTCTTTTGTGGGGGGAGATTGGATGGTATTATTGAGCTTCCTCTACAAACTGTGTGTGTGTGTGTGTGTGTGTGTGTGTGTGTGTGTGTGTGTGTGTAAAAGCAGGAGGGGACAGCAGCAAGGCACTAGCAGGACAGCAATGGCTGTGCTGTGTCTGCGCTATGAGAGTGTGCTGAGACACTCCAGGTGGGTATGGCCAGTTTCTGAGAAACCATAGCTTTTCAGAATTATAGTCTTTACCTCCTGTATTTACATCTCCTCTGATGATCTACTGGCTTGCTGCCAGGGCAAAGTATCCACACTGTGGTAAAGATCTCCCCACAGAAACAGCTGAGATCATACCCCACCCCCTTCAGGCAGCTCCCTGCTCTTGCTGCATGTCTTTAGTCTGTGCCTGATCTAACCATCCCCACCTGCAAGCAAAAACAGACCTTTTCTGGTGAATTTTAAGGATATCTTCTGTTGGTAATTATTTTTTTTTTCTTTCAGTCAAGCACTAATTCTGAGGCCTTGTCATGAAATAAATTCTGAGAGCAAATATTAAGTATCTGTGTGTGTCCTCTCCACCATTTTGGCAGGAATTGCCCCTTTTCCCTTTGTTTTTAAAGCATTAAAGGTAGTTTAGTTGAATATAACTACTCAATATAAAAAAAAAAAGTGTGAATTATTTTCCATTTTTTCCTCTTCCCTATTCCCCATACATTTATTCCCAAGTTCTGATTGTTTTCTTTTAAAAAATATTTTTATTTTCTATTTTTTTCATGTGCTTTCTTTTTAAAATATATTTTGATTTTCAAAACATATGCATAGATAATTTTCAATATTCACTTTTGCAAAACCTTGTGTTCCAATTTTTTCTTCCTTGCTTCTCCCTACCCCTTCCTTAGACAGCAAGTAATCCAATATATGTTAAATATGTATAAATCTTCTATACATATTTCCACATTTATCATGCTGTATGAGAAAAATCAGATCAAAAAGAAAAAAAAATTAGAAATAAAACAAAGTGCAAGTAAACTTTCTATAGAACAATAATATTCTATACCATTCATGCATCATAATTTATTCAGCCATCTTCCAACTGATGGGCATCCACTCAGTTTTCAGTTTTTTGCCACTACAAAAAGAGCTGCTACAAACATTTTTGCACATATGGGTCCTTTGTCCTTTTTTATGATCTCTTTGGGATACAGGCCCAATAGAGACACTGCTGAATCAAAGGGTATGATACCTTTTTGAGCATAGTTCCAAATTGCTCTCCAAAATGGTTATTTCAGTTCACAACTCTACCAACAATATATTAGTGTTCCAGTTTTCCCACATCCCCTCCAGCATTCATCATTATCTTTTCCTGTCATCTTAGCCAATCTGAGAGGTGTGCAATGAGTTGTCTTAAGTAGCACTTTCATTTCTTAAGAAGGAAGACATAATTTATGAAAGTTGGTGTTTAAAGAATATCAGTGATTGAAATCGAACTGTTCTAGTCCTTTTCATTTGAGATGATTTTTAAAGTACCTTTTTCTTTAAAGATGGGAAGATCAAATGGCTTTATTCCTGTCATTTTTGTATGTGTATTCCTTATTTTTCTTTTCTTTCCAAGTCAAGAAAGAGAAAAATTTTTAAGGTAAGAGTTTTCTCTCTTTGGGAACTTCTATACAGTTCCTATCATCTGCAGTTTGATATAAAGTGAAGGTTCCCAGAATTAAACCTTAAAATCACTGATATTTTTACACATCTAATTACATCAACACACCACATTGTTTTGAAATCCACTGGGAAGGAGAATATTGTTTAAATGATAATGCACAGGCATAAATTGCCTTTAGAAAAAGGCTCAAGGACATGAAAAACTATCCCCGCCTTTTTCATAGAGTCAAATGGTGTACATATAGACAAATAATACCTCTTATTAATGTTTTTCAATGACAGGTCAAATGAAATTAGTGTCATAGTTATGTTCACTATGGTTTTTCAAGGTCTAGGTCACTTTCCTTCTTGACTTAGATGAATATAATTGGAATCTTATTCACTATAGCTGCCTTTATTACTCCTGTCATGAACACTTGGCATGGATATCCATAGTGATAGTTAAGAAGACAGACTTATTTTAACATCTTCGTTGACTTTCCAGTTTCTCTGTTATCACAGTCATCAGAAGCTAATTTACTTTTCTGGGGCCCTCATCATTCCACAGTTAGAGCTGGACAAAAAGAAAATAATTTGTTCGCTTAAGAGAAAGAAAGTCTATACTCCCCAAACAAAACCAGTCAGACAACTGGCTTAAAAATAACAGGCCTTATTGACTGGCTTTTTACCCTGCTTTTCAACAGTCTGGTGGAAGAAGACTCAGAACATAGATAAATGAGAAGTCAAGCTACCTTTCATTTTTCTAAAGGATTATTTTGCCCACAGATAAAGAATAGAAGGAAGTAATATTTTAGACTAGCCTGTAAGACAGCAACAACAAAAAGGATAACTAAACAAAAGGCCATTCTTCCAGCCTTGCTGCCACTCCCCAACTGGTCATTATTCCCACTGATGTGTGTATTCTGTTTTTTGTTGTTTTTTTTTTTTTTTTTTTTTTTTTTTCTTAAAGACAGGGAAAAAGACAAGATCTGTGAGGATCTGGGTGTCACATCCTGATTTTTATGTTCCTTTTCATTGATTTGCAGATTTATCAAAAACAAAATAAAACAAACTCTTTTCTTTTACAAAGAGAAAAAAAAAAACCAAAAACCTTTCTCATTTTGTTCCAAAAGGACAGAACATATGCCCATACTAAAAACACCCATGTAAAAAGAAAAATCATAAACTCCTATTGTAAATGAGTAGATTAGCAGTATAAGTACAATCCTACCAATGTGTGCTCAGATTTGTACTTCCCCTTCAGCAGAATGAAAAACAGTCAGATATTAGCCTTTGAGAATGCATAGAAGAAGGAAGGATACAATTGCAGAACAGCTATTAATACATTTTGACTCATATCCACTGTGTTTAAAGAGAAGAGGAGTGAAATTAGGTTGAAAAGTTAGGTTGGAGCCAGATATCTATTTGAGGGTTACAAATGCCAGGCCTATGAATTTGTATTTTATTCTATCCTACTGGCCATGATGAATTCAAAAGAAAATTTAGTGGAAGAAGAAAGGAGTGACATAGTCAGACCTGCAGATTAGGAAGTTTATTTTGGCAGCTTTGGAGGTAGAGAAACCAATTTTGACACTTTCTGTAAGAGTTCAGCTAGCCAAGCATCTTATGTTCTTCATGGTAAAATTCTCTTATTACCAGGACTGGTAAATGGAGTATTATTGATGCAATTCCCCATGTGGAACAGGCTTGGGAACTTGTTCCTGGGAGAGGCCATTTTAAAGCAAATACTTTGGGGAGATCTTGGAACATAGGGCATTTTGTAACTGGTTCAGGTCTCCTAACCACATGGTGGACAACAATCTCTCTGATTAGCTGTAGTTGTGGAAACAGTAAGCCTTTGCCTTTATATTCTCTTTAGTTGTACCTTTGTTTTGATTGGATTCCTTCACTGATATCTGATAGAGACAATTCTATAAGGAAAGAGACCTTAGCTCCTCTTTCTCCGAGGCAACATGTGGATCCACAAAATAGGACTTAGTTCTTTACCTTGGTATTTTTTCTTTCATTTTAGATAAAAGAATTTGAAGCTATGACCTGTGTGTTTCAAAAAAGGTCAGTAGAATTAATTATCCAGAGAGTCTGGGGGTCTAGTGCATGTTGAGTATTACAGTCAGCCCAATAGAGATACCCTAAATAGTGAGGAGCTTTCTTTATATCCAGCCTTGCAGTACCTAAGATTCACCTAATAGAAATACCACATTTGGACCAACATGTGTGACTAAAGTTATAACAAAATTGGGCTAAATCTTTCCCCAAAGACTAAAATGATTTAGGGGAGTGTACCTCCAAAATACTAAGGGAAAAGTTTTTATTTTTGTTTTTGCTGTAGCTTTGAAGTAAACATCACTTTCTAAAAACTAATTGATGTCAAGTATTTAAGTGAAACTGGAGCACTGGTCATTCACTGGTTTCTAATTGTAGGGGAAACACAACTGGTGAAGATTGCATTAATAGCAGTAAAGAAAATGTGTCCTAGAACTCTAAAGGAAAGATACAGTGACCTGATGAGAGAGAGTGGGCTAGAACATACTTGTTAGATTATGAAAACTTGCTGTAAAAGTTCTGGGGAATTACTGACTGGAAAAGGAAAGTCTATCTTATCCCAAATCCCTTCTAAATAATACTACCAATCTGTTCAAAGATGAGGGTTTAGATTTCTTCAAGATGGCAGAGCTACTAACTACTATAGGAAGATAAACAAGCTAAAAGTGACAGAGGAGTGGTCAGACAAGTGGGCATAGTCTGTGGACTATAGGGTGGACAGCAGGGTCAAATACTACAGAAGTTTCAAGGAAGATGAAGACTGGGACAAAGTTATTGTACTTAGCAATTGAAAAGTGACCTTGGAAAGAACTTTTTTTAAAGTAGTGCTAGGTAGATAGAAGCCAGATTGCAATGACCATAACTTATTCTTTTTTAGAAGTAAAGGGAAGATGAGAGATAGACATTAGTTAAGTGATAGATATTAGATTTAAATAATTTAACTGATTCAAAGATATTTTTAAGGATAGGAAAAAGAAGGTGAAATGTGGTGAGTGTGCTAAAGTATGAGTGAAGTAGATATTTGAGATCAGTTTTTTAAAAAGTCAATTAAAAATGAAACTTTGTTTTCTGTTGTTTTGTTACAGGTTAAACCAACCACTGGCCAAGTGACTTTTAAATTTTCAAGCCTGATGCTTTGGTAACTTGTGAAGACTGCCTAAGAAGCTTAAGTCTGCAAATAGAAAAAATACTAAAAATATTTGTACAAAAGGTAAAAATTCTGAAGATGAATATAACAAAAGGAAGCCCATGTTTATTGGATAAAAGCTTCAGAGGTTATCTAGTCCAACACTTTAAATTTTTTATACATGAAGAAATCAAGACCAAGACAGAAGTTGAGAAATTGGAGCATGACCAGAGTTTAGCTAGTAGGTAGTGGATGCAGTAAAGTCTACTACAGGTTTGCTTAATCTCTCCAATCTCACCCTAGTTCTCTCACAACAACTGCTTTGGTTTGAGAAGACCTGTGATGAAGTTCTCATCTTTGGATTTTGTGAAATACTCTAGGGAAGCAGAAACATGGGCCTGAGGTGACCATGAAACTTGTAACCCAAGCTCAATAGAATTTTAGATTGGAAAGGACATTTAAAAACTGATTTCTACATTTTACAGATGAGAAAACTGAGACAGAAAAGAAAAATGACATTCAAAATTACTCCTGGAGTGGTAACAATAGGAAACTGAGTTTTATGATTTTATATTTGTAAAACATTTGTTACAATAATTGTTTCCTAAATTATGCCAGTATTTTTAGTCTTATTTTATAGATTAGGAAACTGAGGCTCAGAGAAATTAAATTATTTGTCCAAGATATCACAGCTAATAAATAGCAGACTAGAACCTGGTCCCCTGAGATCCTGGGAGAACTCTGTATATTATATATTGCATGACTTCTGTCTATTACATGTTATCATAAAGTAAGTTGGGGCTATGTTTAAGAATGGTTCAGAGCAGCTTAAGAGACTGGTATCCAAAATTTTTAAATTATTAATTGAGTTACATGTCAGGGAATAGAGTTGAGAAGGGCAGATAGAAGTGAAACTGCATAAAGAGAAAAAAACTACCCTTTTGCTAGCATTATATTTGGTGCCACCCAAACCCCTTTAGGCATAGATTTATATGACTTTTTTCCTTCAAAAATTTTCTGAACTTTAAGAAGAATAAAGTAATTTTATTTGGAAGATGAGAAAGGGACAAATGAGAAAATAATAGTTTGGTCAATGAGCACTTTGGAAGGAACAGAGACCTGAATCAAATACTATAGTGAAAGGTTTGGGGCAACTAGTGAGAGAACACTAGGGATCTAAAAGTAAGGAGGTAGGCAAAAAGTAAGTAAAAAATGAATATAAAACTGTCCTTGACCCTTTGCTTCAAACAAAAGGTAAGAAGCCATGTTTTCCTTTCAGAAAACAGCACCTAAGAGTAAAAGTGGCCATATCTTCCTTCTCTATATAGCCCATGATTGAGAAGGTAGTAGTATGGTGCAGTAGCCAAAACAAAAAAATAGCCTTTCTAGATCTTGGTCACTAGTATCTTACCAAGTCTTCTGTCTCTTCAGGATGGAATTGAGTCAATTGAGTCTCCTTCCTTTTGTCATCTGCTAAACTCACTCTTTAGTTAAACAAGGAAGATTACTGCTCATCTTCAAAGGATTAGGCTGAGAGTAACCGGGGGAAAAATCAAACAGTGTTCTGGGAGCTATTTTTAGTTTGTGTATTTCAAAAAAAACATTGGTTGTATGCTAGATTTTATAGGGTCACATGAACCCATCAGTCTACCCTCCCTCTTCCAGGAACATCAGTTGGCATAATTTTGGAGTGTCAAATTTATGACTACTATAACTAATGGAAATATATGAACATATGCAACCCTTCAAAATTGTTCAAATTCATCCACTTTCACAATGGAACACGTAGAAAGAATGCTAAGATAGGAAAGAAGGAATCATTAGTAAATAAATGACATTCCACCAGAACTTGTTGAGCAAGATTCTCTCTGGGGTTAAACTACTCCTAAACATGACATGGACACCTTTGAAATCCAAATTAACTCTTTCAGTTCATTAAGGGATAATATAGTGAACTGTCCAATGAATTCAAGGATGATTTTTACTCCCCAGGGAAGCTGCTGGAAGAATTTCATCTATTATAAAATTATACTTAGTAGCTTACTGATAAAATGGCTTTGAGCAGCTAAGTGGTATAGGAGATTAGTTCTGGGTTTTGAGTCAGAAAAAATGCATCTTTCTGAATTTAGATGTGCTCTCAGATACTTACTAATTATGTAATCCTAGAGAATTCACTAAAGACTGCTTGCCTTAATTTCCTTATCTGTAAAATGAGCTGGAGAAATATCTTGGCCACTTTAGTATCTTGGCCAACAAAACCCCAAATGGGGTCACAAAGAGTTGAGCATGACTAAATATACTGAATAACAACAGTTTAATAAAAGTGGAAGCTTTGGAAAGAGTACTAGAGTTGATGTCAAAAGCCTAGAGTTCAAATCCCTCCTTTGCTATTTTCTTAATCTATGATTTTGGATAAATCACTTTTCTCTGGGATTCAGTTTTCTCATCCGTGAAGTGAAGGGATTGATCTTAAATTGTTTAAGCTGTACCTAGTTTCAAGGATTCAGGAAAGCCCTAATTTAAGTTTTGCCTCTGTTAAATATTGGCTGTGTAACTCTGGACTAGTAATTGGATCTCTTAGTGCTATAAGTAACACTGTAAGGCTTTTAGTTGTCAGAAAGAAACCAACCTTCATGGGTAAAGGGAGTTTATGATTTGTTTGCTTTTTACCTAGTTCTTTCTACCAATGAAATCACAGGTCCAGTCCATTTTGCCAATTTCAATTAAAAGATAACCTTAGAATTTCAAGCATAAGTGAATTCAGAAACCCAAATTTTTGTACTGATGATAAACTCTTCATTTATTAATAGGTAGTCACTTACCAATGCTTAGAAAGTATTCAATTAACATTCTAAGATTAGATATTCACTGTAGGTGGCAGAATAAAAACTTCACAGACAAGGAATTCATCTGATCTAAAGTATATATTATTTATACACTGTTATGAATGCCATATTATGCCTTTTGATGTAAAAAGCCAGATGTTGCCCTTATGGAGTTACTGAAAATCATTTAAATGTGTGAATTGCTCATTTTCATCAAATAAATAGTTTTTGATTAAAAGAGTCGATACATTTGAATCAAGATATGCTAAAAGGGCAAGACATGCTGTTGAAATAGCTTTTTAAAAACCTCCATGAATTTCAAATTGTTTCAAATTTTAAAATGTGCTTGCAATACTTTATGAATTCAAAGAGAAATGACAGCAGACTTAGAAACTATTCATAATCTGTCTTGTGGCACTACTGGACCAGAGGTCAATTTTTTATTCTAGCTAGACAGCCAGCCAGAAGCGATAAGTCTTTAACCATAGGGAGAAAATGATACCAAATTAGCAATTATGATTACACTTAATGTCCTTTTATGCATAAATAATTTATATGATTTTTAAAAGTCCTCCTTTGAAAAAAAAAAGTCCTTATAAATGCACATTTGGGGTTGTATTCTTGTATTAATGTGTGCACCAAACTGCCATTAACATTAATTGGAGTATAGTAAAGCCACTAAGGAAAATCACATATTCCCAAGGGACTAATTTTAATTCTGGATCCATTGGGTATGGCTCTATGTGTCACTAAGTATGCTAAGATGCTTAAATATGCAGGGGTAATGTTGATCTTAGGGAAATATCATATATGTGCTCTGTTGTGATTAGAATTTATTCCTTGGGGTCCTGACCAAAACAAACAAAGCAACAAAAAGGCTTAATACTTTGCTAGTGAATTGCACCCTGGAGGCTCTACTCCAATTTCAGATATTTGGACTCATATCACAGTTTACCCAAGAAAATGACTATGGATATAGGGAGGTAATTTTATATTCTCCCCAATTCCCCACACAACAAAACTTACATATTTTCTCTGATAGCAGCATGAGTGTCAAATATTATTCATCACCATCTCTTTTTTCTTGCCAAAGTGAAGCCTGAAATTCCTGACAAATAGCAAACAATTCAAAAGCTGAGAATGACTGAATTTCAGAGGGTCATCTTGTCGAAGACATGTGAATAAGAATCTCCTTTAATACACTCAACAAATGATCAGCTGACTTGTTTGAAGGTTTTCAATAAGGAGAAAACATCACCTCCTGAGATCCCTTATTTCTTTCTTGGCTTGCTCTGATTGCTGATGTACCCAAGCCAACCAGGGAATGGTGATTATTCTACAGTTGATAATAACAAGTAGGGTGGACAAGGTATATATGACAGGTATTATATATTTGAATGTAAGTTTCCTATCTGATTCTGGACAGTTATAATGATATTTTTAATAAGTAAAAAATTTTTAATAACTTCCCTAAATGATGTTTCTTATATGTTTTTCTCTTGGCCATCAATTATTAACATTTGTTATCATTTTAGGGTATATAGTACCCCTAAAATATATGGGTGTATGTATATATATATATATATATATATACATATATATATATATATATATATATATATACTCACACACACACATATATATATACACACACACACATATATTATATATATATATATATATATATATATATATATATTTATAAAATGTTAAAAAAAACTTTTCAACAGTTTTGAATTTTCTGAGCATTCTTCTACATACCCTTGGTACTTCATTTCTTCATATAACACCATAGATCATTTATTCACCTCCTTCCTTCTAATACTCATTCTTTAAACACTTATGATATATTTATAAAACAACCTACTCAGTTGATAACTAACATAGAAGTGAGTTTTAGTCAATTTTTTTGGTATAACCATTAATAAGCTCTTTGAACTGGGGGTTTCAGGTCATGGGGAGGTGATTTAAACTCTCCTGTTTTTTCTCTCATCATTTAGTAGAGAGTACTTTCTAAATAAAAACCTTTGTGGTAAATTAATGACACAAAACATTTGCTCAAAACTCGAGACTCTGAAGCTAAATTTATTGAACGATATTTTGGTGGTGCAATCATTGCTAAAATGGAATCTAAATAATTTCTGGGTAGTGATAAAGGTGAAACAGGCAGCAACATGGGTATAGTTAGAGTGAGAGGAAAGAGGCATGATGCATTCATTGCTTAACAGCCCATACAAACAAACCCCCAAACAATATATTACCTCTTATCCAAAAGTAAAATGACCTAAATATATGTGAAATATATGTAGAGCCATTATTGCATTGTAAAAGCAAAGGTTATAAGAGCCTGTCTTTTAAAAAAGTAACCATTAAGCTTGTTCAGGCTTGTACTGAGAATAATTATTTCAGAAATAAAAAAGTCATTCTCATGGTAGAATTGTGGAAAGGGTATTGATAACTATTTCCTCAGCTGATTGTCTTAGAGAATGCAAGTCCAACCATTTTCTGAAGGTGATTGTTTTCAACAATTGATCATTTACTTTTTTATTGGGTCAAGGAAATTCATTCCCAGTTAATCCACATGGTCAATCAATTGTTAAATCTGGCTATTTTTATTTTCACAATATCTGTTATATGTCACTTTTTCTCTACCTATTCAGCTTCAGCCTTATTTAAGGCCTTCATCATCTTTCCACTTAACTATTGTCATGGGCATCCTTGCTTTAAGCTCTCCTTTTTTAAAATTATCCTTCCCTCAGCTTCTAAGATGCTTTTTCTACAGCAAGGACTGATCATGCCAACCCCCTGCTCAGTGAGCTGCCAGTTACCTTCAGGATCAAATATAAAGTCTTCCATTTGGCATTTAAAATTTTTCATAACCTGACCCTTTCTAAAATTTCTAGTGTTATTCCTCTTTTTCCCTGTTCACAAATGTGATAATCCAGCTATATTGGCTTAAGTGGGTTCCTTGAAAATGATATCTATTTCTTGTCTCCATGGTTTTGTTCTTAATTTTTTAATTAATTTTTGAAATTAACAGAAATCTATTTTCTCTCCCTTTATTCCCTCCCACCAGAAAAAAAAAAGAAAAACAACATTTTTGGAAATATATACAAATATACATAGGGAAGCAAAACAGGATTCCCTCATTGAGTATGTCCAAATGACTATATATTTAATTCTGTCCCATGAATCCTTATACTTCTTTTACAGGAAGTTGATAGAATGCTTAATCATCTATCCTCTGCAATCTTGATTTGTCACTGCATTGATGGGAGTTTTAGTTTTCAAAATGATATAATCACTAAAAATAATATTGATATTATAGTATAAATTGCTTTTCTGGTTCTTCACTCACTTCATTGTCTATGAGTAAAAGTCTTTTTGTTTTTCCGAATCCCCACCCCACACATTGAAAAACAAGAAAAGAAACCTATGTTACAAACATGTATGTAGTCAAATAAAGCAGGCCATGTCTAAAAAAAATCTGTATCCATTCTAGATCCATCACCTGTTTTTTCAGAGATGGGTAGCATGTTCATCATAAGTCCTTTCTTTTAAGCAACTCTTTGAAATATACCTTTTACAATTGAGTTTGTTTTGTTTAGGATGTTTAGCATGTAGTAGGTAACTTAATAAATACTTATTTTCTTTCCTTTCTATGTATATAAAATTCAATATTATTAATTTAAATTTGATGAAACATTAATGAAAAATATTCATTAAGAACTTAACCACATGAAAACATTGATGCTAAATTCTGGGGATACAAATTCTGAGTAAATTACAATTTGCCTTGGCCTTGAGTTTTTTCATATATCAAAAGAGGAAATTCCTTTAGATGACCTAGCTCTATGTTCATGAACTATGAGTCACTTTCACCCTAAATTGTCAAATCTTTCATATTTTTAGCTTCAATTATTCAATAAAAATTGCTAATTATTGATTTTGATAATGGAGTCTTGATTGTCTTAATTCATAATTCCACTTCTTGGCAAGATATTGTAGAAAAGTTGGTCATACATAAATGAAAGTATAATTTTAAGGTTTCATGCTGTGAACTTCATGAAGGCAAAGTACCTACAAAATCTGACTCCTCTTTTATCCTGAATAAAGAATCTGAGTTCCTACTAAAATTGGTACCTCTAGGATTCCTGCCAAGCATTTGGTTTGGTGGTCTCCCTCCACATGATGAGATATGAATTTAAAATGTAAATTTTTAATCTAACCTGAATACATCTATTATATCTGGGCTAGAGCAAAAAGTATGCTTGAACAATTTGATACAATTGGGCATAAAAATTATAGTTTATTTAAAAATAAATCAAGCTAAGTTTCTTTAAAAATAATTTATTTTCTTCTCATTTATCAGAGGTCTAATGTTTGGTAGCTATTAATTCTTTTTGCAAGAGATGGAAAAAAACAACAGTCCAATGAATATAGACAGTATTTATAAGACCTTGACTGAGAAACCTTTATGAAATGATGATCATTTTAGTGCTATAGTAACCAAAAACAAACAGCACAGTGAGAGCCTTGTTCTCCAACTGGCTGTCTCTATCAATCGACAGTCAATGTAAAAGAAAGTCCAGGCCATCGACTTTCATTTACAACTATTTACTTATGTTTTTAATTTGGGCTAATTGTGTTTCTTTCTAATTAACAATTTTCTGACATGTCTTCCTTGCTTTTTTTTTTTGGCTGTAAACATGATCTAGATGACTCCTACTGTGTATGAATATCCAAATGGCATGCAGTGTGTGGATGCTTACTGAAAAATCTTTACTCTCTATGTAATTCTTTAGTCCATCTAGAGGGAAAGGAGAATCTTACTCTTGCATAATAATCTTGAGGCTCTAATCAGTGCATCCACTATGGTAAACAAATGGATAGATACCATCCAGGTGTTTTGCCTTCATCTATGTTCTATATGTTATTTATTTTGCATTATTCAAAGGATAAACAGAATATAGATGTTCAAATATGAAGAATAATTAGGGAGGAAATGACATGAAGCTCGTCTCAAATATATTTTTCCACTGTGGACACAAGAGGCTTTAGAGCAACATAAAGAAAATCTGGATTTATTGATGTATCTTATTAACCCTACATAATTTTAGCTAAAGATATAGGGAATTAATTATTGTATATATATATATATATATACATATATGTATATCCAATTTCCTCTTTATTTATGAATATAGAACCTCTTACATAGTAAACTACATCTCAGTTCCTTGTTGTATGAAGTTGTCTATTATATTCCTTCATCATCTTTCCTTCATTAAATAACTAGTAAAATTTTTACTCTTCAGGTAAGGGCATATTACCAATCTGGTGAGTTCTTAATCCATGTTATAAATTCACAAATCAATCTGATGAAGTCTGAGAGGATCTTCCCCATGGAGGTATACATTGGTGTCTTATTTAAGAGGACATAAAAAACTCCCATTCATTTGTGTTTTGTTTTTTAATTTTGTTTTGTTTTAGTGACTAAGATTGTTTCCAAGATGATTAGCAGAGTTGAACTCAGGAAGAAGCATTCCTTGCTATGGTCTATAAAATCAAATTGACAGAGTTTAGTCCTTTTTGCTTTTTTGTCCTCTTGCTCAAAAGTCAAATCAATGTGTAGTAGTATGCATCAAGTCTTGGGGTTTGGGAGTGGGGAGAAAAAATCAATTTAGAGTATGTTCCCTTAGAAATCAGTAATGAAAGCTTTGGGGTAAGAACACATGAGAGTTTCATACTCTTACTCACAGTTTTTGAGCATAAATCAGATTATTGTTTCTGAGAATGCAAATGATAACAGGGATTGAGGCACTGACAAAATTTCTGAAGAAGCAGAGAGGTGCTCACCCATGTTATTCGAGATGGTAGTTCAAGTAGAAAAAACCTCAACCTCCTGTGTAAATAAGAAGCGATTTCAGTTCCCAAGTGGTATGTTCTTGAAAAAATCCTCCCAACAAGAGAAGGGGGATTTTTGAAGTAACATCAAACTCAGTAATTACCTTTTAAGACTCAAAGTTGGAAAGGCCAAAAGGTCAAGAGGATAGAACTGTGGTCTTCTAGAGAGAGAGAGAGAGAAAGAGAGAGAGAGAGACTTCCTTAGCAGCAATTTTTTTTGGGGGGGGGGAGAATGACTCACAGAGACTCTGAACAGTTTTTTTTAGAGACTAAAACCATTATATGAAGGACAAATGATCTGGAAAAGACACTCTTCTCCCTCTCGCCACTATTGTGGTAAGTTTTTCAAACAGTTCAAGGCTGATGGAAAGGAGACTATTTGTTTAGTAGTTCCCAAAGTATGTTTACTTTCTGGGAGAAATCCAAACCACAAAGTGGCTCTATAAGTCTTGGGGGGATAAGTGGGGGGAACTGTGTAGGACCCTGTGGTGAAAAGAGTCTCACTAAAATGTTAAAGGGTATACCCAATGACAACCCCAAGTTTGGTTCCTTTCCAAGGATGAATATAGACTATTTAAATACTTTACATGTCTCTATTTATGAACTTCTGTGAAACTTTGGTATCTTCTAGATTTTCTACTGAAATCCATGTTATTTTATCTATGTGCATAGTGACATTGCATGCTTCCCTGAAGCTTATAAAATCTGTTATTGGTAGGGCTGGAACCAGCTTGAATTGGCTCCTAAGAGCTGATAGTTAAATTTTCAGTATGAGTTTTTATACCTCAGAACTCAGCAAATACTACAAATCAGGGCTTGAATTTTGTTTTGTTGTCTGTCTAGACTTAAGAATGCAGTGAAGAAAATGTTAATAAAGCAGACTTAAATGTATTTTCAAAAAGTTAGTTGTTAAAAATTCACTGGCATATTCTGCTTATTACTCCCAATTACTTACACATAGGGTATAATTTTTATGGTTGTTCATTTGTGTCTGGCTCTTAGTAACTTCATTTGGGGTTTTCTTGGTAAAGATACTGAATGGTTTGCCATTTTCTTCTCTAGCTTATTTTACAAGTGAGCTAAGTAAAACAGAGTTAAGTAACTTACCTAACATCACAAAGTAGTAAATGTCTAAAGCCATATTTGAACTCAAGAAGGTGAGTTTTACTCCAAGCTCAGTCCTCAATCTACTGTACCGCTTAGCTATCCATCTTGACCTGTATATTCTTGCCCATTACTCACATTTATGGAAACCTATGAAGTATAATAAGTATGATTTATATTGGAAATTTCCCCAAATTAAACTCCAAAATGGGATATGACAGGCTTTGGACTCAGCTCCCAGGATAACACTGAGATCCACTTGCATCCAAAATATGGAGGCAGTGAGGTGGGGCAGAACTTGACGCTTTATTTTTTAAAAATAATTTTTAAAACCTTAACTATGTTGGCAAAATATAGGAATATTGTACCAAATTAGAAATATCAAGTTTCTTGTTCTGACATTCATAGTGCTCAAGGGTAGTGCATATGCTTTTACTTTCTATGATTGCCCCCCTGCCACCTTTTCTGATGAGATTAGAGACTACCAGGCACAGATCACAACTGTTTATACACATTTCCATATTTTTGTAATTGTAAAAAAAAAAGATTTTATTCTCTAGTGGAAAATCTGAAGTGGAAAGCTGATATTAATTGGATGGAAATAATAAGTAACTCCACAAAAGGAAAAATAACTTAGCCCCCAAAAGATATCTATAGTTATCTCTATCAACTTTAACTTTCTATGTTTTCTATATTTATATCCATCTATATGTATGTTTTTATGCATATGTTCACATATATCTATAATATAATGTGTGCATATATATATAGATATATAGATACATTTTTGTATGTATATGTACATTTACATATTCATATATAAGTATTATATATATGTAGCCCTGGGGCACAAAGGTGAAAGATCATAGGAAAATTGCATAATTTTCTAGGATGATAAAAATTCCTTGATCTAGACTGTTTTCAGTTTTTTATTTTTAATGGGCTTAAGGGAAGGATTTCTATCCAGGTTTTGGGGTGCTACATAGAGGAGGCAGAGAATAATGAGAAACTCAAAGACCAGAGCACAAGAAAAGAAAATAAGTACTAATGACAAAAATGGATGAGAGCTGAGACTGAATCTGTATTTACAGCAGTTGGTAAGAATGAAGTTTAGTGAAGAGGCTCTTTCCCCTCCTGGTTTTTCCTCTGTACAAGACTGAGGATATTTCCACCAAAAGTTTAAACTTTAATCCCTTAAAAATGCCATTCAGACCAAGGATTTTGGAGTTGGGGAAAAATGATTCTGGCTATAAAATCATCTTGGTCTTTATTAACTTGCTTGAAAGTTAATTGAGATGATTATTCTGAACACATTATTTAGACATATATGATGATTTTGTCTGATCATAAAAAATCATGATTTAATCCTGAGAAAAGAGAAACTATCTCTTTTTTGTTCATTTTTTGGCTAGGCAGTTGGGGTTAGATGACTTGGCCAGGGTTAAATATCAGATGCCATATTTGAGCTCAGGTACTCCTGATTCAGGACTAGTGTGCTATCCAGTATACCATCTAGCTGCTCCTAAAATTATGTCTTGAAAAAAAGAATTCTCTACAGGTGCATTAAGAAAGAGTTTCTACAATTGAGTAGTTTCTGAGACTGTGCTCAGGCATATCTATTATATTATATTATAGGCCTTTGAATCTAGAGGAGAATTAATAAAGAGATGCACAGTAGTGAAAGGAATGAAGATTAGTTATTTCTACTTAAATGGCACTTTCAGGTTGGTAAAATGCTTTGCAAATATTTGTCTTACTTTATTATCCTCTTAAATCCTAAGTTTTAGAAGTTAGTTACTGGATTTGAACTCAAGTCTTGCTCTCTCCATTAACTAAGCTGGTCCACTGCTGTGTCAGACATACATACATACATACATATATATATATATATATATATATATATCATATATATATGTATGTATATATATGTATATATATACATAGCTCTATTATGTATATACATATGTATATATATATATACACACACACACACATATACACACATACACACACACACACATATATGTTTGTGGGTAGAGGACTGGCCTCAGAGCAAGGAAAACTTGACTTAATGTTCTGCTTTTTATATAACCTGCCTGTGAGATATTGGGCAAATCACTTTATCTTTGAGATTCTAAGCCAGAAATGTCAAGTGCAAAGCCCATAGGCTGTATGTAGCCTACAACATCTTCCCAATGATCTGAATCAGATGAAAATGTGATTGAAAATAATTTAACAGTAACAATAACAATAAACCACGCAAAAGATTTTAACATGTGTTTTTCTAAAACAATATGCAGCTGAAAGAGATTTTTATATATGATTTAGTGATTCTCATCCAGTAATATCATTTCTATTCTAATGTGATATCATGGCTCTAAGAAACAGTTTAAGAAAATGACAAGTTTCATGGGTAGAGGGTGTTTGCTTATTGTGATTTCACTGCTTCACACTGGTGAAAACACAGGTCCATTTCCTATCTTGTATGTGCATATATATAATATATATCTATTATATATATATATATATGTACATATATATACATGCATATATATGCATGAATACATAAACATGCACACATATCAATATATCAATATATCTATTTATCTGTCTATATAGATATAATGGTAAGTGTATATAAACACACATGCATATATCATGTAATATTATATGTATGTACATACACATATATACATACACGCCTGTGCACATGCACATTCATCACTACTCTTGAAAAAATAGAGGCACTAAATCTATTACATTGAATTAGAGTCTTCTTTTCCTTGATCTTTCCTTTAGTCAAGCTGATCACGTTCATAGATTTTTGTATAAATCTCTCAGAGTTCTGAAAGGGTTGGACAACCTTGGTGTTTAACATTTAACTTTATAGTCTTCCACATCTTGAAGAATGGATTTTAAATCCCTATTCTAATTTGAGATGAGTAATTTCATAGCTGGAGCTAAACAAAGTTGTCCAAAGCACTCTGTAATAATCATGATGCTACTATTATACAATGCTTTCTTCTTAGTAACTTAGGCATGTTTCCCTACTGGGACTATTGCTGATGCCTTAACATGTAAGAAAGTATAAAAGGTATTATTTACATCTGAGCTACTTTCTGAGATTCATTTAATTTTACTTGTGAGTGAAGATTTTTAAGAGATATACTTGATCAGGATGTTCTCAGCCATGGTCTAGAATATGCTGTAAATGAACCTGAGATTTTCCATTTTGAGTGAAGCATAACTAAGAATACAGAAGTGAACACTACTCCTAATTTTTGCCTAAGAATGACTCTTTCTTTTGGGGGGCATCTGAAAGGATTATATTTGAACTATGAATAGAAAATCCAGCTGAATGGAATTAAAAGTGTCAATGGTAATGAAGTTAGCACAATTAATTTTGCTTATTCACAAGGCAGAATGTTATAATGGATAGAATATAATTATGGGCCAGAACTCTGAACTTGAAACAAAGGATTCTTATAAGGTTCTAAGTCAGTGGAATTGATAGAGACAATGGTTGTTTAGCATGATGCTTTAACAGTTCTTTAGTTCAGTACATGTACTTAGTACTTATTATATCTATAAGAGAATCTCTATCAGAGAACTGAAGAAACTTATTTAACATCACATAACTAATTAGTGCCAGAAACCAGTAGGCCACTAGAGCCCATGTCTCTCACTGTTTATTCCAGTATTCTGTAATGTTCTTGTTTCGGTTTCTTTGGGGTCTCTGAGAGCAACCTTAGTTTCAGTCAAATAATCATCACAAGTACAGCAAGTGTTAAAGTCCAAATCCTTTATTGTCTCCTTCAAAGTCTTGTCTCCTTTCCTGGGGCCTGGTTAGCTTTCTTAGAGGCCTCTCTCTCTCCTTGATTCCGAGAGCTTGAGCTCTTGCCACCATTCCTTTTTGTTCTCTGGCTCTGCCAGCTTCTTGAGGTCCTCCTGAATGTGTCTTGGTTTCTGTGGGGGAGGCAGGAGGATCACCACCATAGTTCTGATTTATGTGGAAATCTGATCATCTAAATGAGAAAGTGATGAAATAAATCTCTCATCTGTAAGATAAGGCTATTGACTCTGATAATTTTTAAGGCTCCTTCCAGCTCTAAGAGGATATGATTCAAACCCTGGGTCCTTTTTATAATGGTGAGAATACTTCCTGTCTTCATCAATCCTATGTGTGAATCAAAGTATCCATGAGTACAAATATCTGATTTATTTCATCACTTTCCCATTTGGATGATCAGATTTCCACATAAATTATGTTCTCTGTAGATCATTGGTTCTGGACAATTTACATTTTATTGAAACAAATCTTGCCACTCCAACAGGAGAAATGAATCATTAAAATTTCATAACTACTATAAAATGAGTGCAGTTTTATATTCTCACAATAGATACCAGGTTCCATGTGCTATAAGCAATATCTACTATGCTCAAAAAATAGTTACTAACGGTACGAAAGTGCAAGTAGATATTCTATGACCTAATTGCAACTAGAAAGAAGTCACCTAATTAAGCTATGAGTTTCAGTTCAAATTTACAAATTAGTTGAAAGCCTCTTAGTAGTTTGAATTAAACCCACAGGAGCAGGAATGTTAACTTATCTTTCCATGCTAACATTGTCTTCAAGGGGTTAGAAGGTCTCAGAAACCAAGGCATTAGCGAAGGTGACATGCTGAGAAATCTAATATATTGAGAGTTATTTTTTTCTAAGTTTTTGCCAATTCTTGGATTTTTTTTGGTACCCTTTGAAAACTCTCAGGATGTGCTTCTACCTACCATTAGTTCTATGCGTAATGGTAAAAAAAAAAGGTCTGATATCTCAAGAGAAATCTAAGGAGGCCATAAGAGATCAATGAATGTCTAATATAGAAAACAAATAGACTTCACTTTAAGGTATTCTTTAGAAATAAATATTTAAAAAGTAGAAAAATCCATCTTTTTATTGAGGAAGGAAGGAAGGACTTTCCCTTATCCTCCCCCAAAACAAAAACAAAATATGAGGGAATGTATAAAGGGAAGCCTTACCTCTTGCCCTATAATGTTTTGGAGCAGCGCCAAAAGGATTTTGTCTAAAAATGTACAAAATTACATCCAAAGTGGAAGACAAAAATTGACTTGCTGGCTTCTGAAGGCAGAAGAAGGCAGAAATAGCTAGAATGCAAACTGTATGGTGATGTCTGGAAAGGATAAACTGTCATTCTAAGGAGAAGAGAGCTTCATGCTAATTCACCTTAGTCAAAATTATGGGAACTGATAAAAACAGAAAATGTGGAAAACATTTTATGTGTAGCTCATATGCATGTTTAATGCTACTCATCCCAATTCTTTACACAGGCAAGTCAGATATGCAGAAGGTAGATACATCTCCCCTTCATCTGGGGCTGGGGAGTTGTTATTTCTGAGAGACTGAAGTGATTCTTTTATTGATAATATTACTTCAAATCTTCATTCAGTGTTTTTCCCTAACACATCATTAAATGCTAGTTACTATCTTCTTGAGAAGATACTATCTTCTTGATAGCATCAATACTAATGATTACCACCCTATCAATTTAACCTGTTGATTTCCTCTCATTCTCAATGAACAATTTACATAAATTAGCCTGAATTTATATTTATATAAAACCTTAAGTACAAAATGTGTCCCTCTGCCACTCAACTGAGACATACTTTTATGCTCTTAGTCCCTGGGGAGAGGGGGCTCAAGCTTAAAGTACTACTTTCAACTATTCTTTCCATCATTAAGTTCACTTTGAAGGGTGTAGAAGCCAATAAATGAATTGATTCTTGTTTATGGGACATAGTGAATTAGCTTGAACCAATCCATTACTGAGCAGGATCACTCACCCTAGGACTGGCCCCTTCCTTGGTTCTGTAATTGGATTTTCAGTGTTCTTCCAATCATTAAAATTTTATAATGTCACACAAGTGAGTCCATTTCATTTTTGAAAGTTATTCATATGAAAGCAGGAAGGAAAAAAAACAACTGAATTAACAAGAGCACCTTCTATTTGAAGTCACACCAGGAAGTGAAAACTAGGCCACTGGTACAACCTGTCTCCCCACTTGGAAGCTTATGACAGTTATTATCTCACTGTCCATCAAGGACATAAAGAATCTTGAGTTCCTCTTTTAGAATCTCTGTATGAATACTCATTTCAGAATTAAGAATTAATTGAAAGGCTTTTTACATTTTATTATTTCTATTACTTACTATGAAATAAGCAGAGAGAAGGGGCAGCTAGGTGTTATAATGGATAGAATGCTAATCTTCCTGAATTCAAATCTGGCTTCAGATATTTACTAGCCATGTAACTCTGGGCAGGTCACTTACCCCTGTTTGCCTCAATGTCCTAATTTATAAAATTAGCTGGAAGATAAAATAGCATACTACTCTAGTATCTTTTCGAAGAAAATCCCAAATGGAGTCATGAAGAGTTAGACATGACTGATACAACTGAACAGCATGAAGCATACAAAACTTTCTAAGAGAATTGGTAAGAGGGCTTTCCTATTATGTGTCATCAAATAGTTTCAGAAGCAAGCTCCCAAGCAGCCACATGAGTTACAACTAGTAGAGAACATGCTCAAATGACTGGGCTTTTATTGTCTAGTACCACATTGAAAAGAGATAAATCAAAAGGTCAAGGAAATGAGGAATGGAACTGTCATTTGAGACTTGAATCTGCATCATAAGGAGGATCTGTCAAAGTAGAAATGATGGACTACACAAGAGGAAATGACCATTTTATTTTAGAATTTGTGTTATCTGAATAAAAATTTAAACATCATTGTATGGCGTTCATTGTATGGAGTCCAGATTTTGGGAGGATGGATTTTAAGTTGCATAAAAAGAATAGATTAGTATTTGGTGACTTAACAATCCAGAAGGAAAACTGAGCTAAGAGGTCTGAAGGATGAGATTCTGATATAACACCTACAAATGAATTTGATGAGGAAGAAAATAGGATAGTAGTTAGAAGAAGCCAATTTGTACAAACATGGAAACCACTGACCAAATGGTACATTAATATGATAAGCATGGAATGTGGAAACAAGGGAAAATAGATAGAAGTGAATGGTGTGGCCTTATAAGAATATTGCCTAGAATATGAAAGCTTATAGTATTTTTTTTCCCTAGGCAATTGGTTTAAGTGACTTGCCCAGGGTCACACAACTAGGAAGCATTAAGTGTCTGAAACTAGATTTTAACTCAGGTCCTCCTGACTTCAGGGCTGGTGCTTTATCAACTACACCAACTAGCTGCTCCCACTTTTAATAATTTAAAGTTGATGTGAAATATATCTAGAAATGGTTCTAGAAATGATCACTTTAACAGTAAAATCAGCTATAAATAAATATCAGCAATTATATGTATAGGGAAAACAAAGATTTCAATTTATAAACAAAATAATAACTTCATTAGAAAACCTCCTAGGACAAGAAAATTAATTAACACAATTACAGTTTTAGCAGGATTAAATATATATCTATAAAATAGCAGCATAAAGATTTTAAAAAGAGTAGCTAATATAAAGAGAAACTATTAAAATAGTGACAAAAATCTATAAAGTATCTGGGAGATAATTTTTCAAGATCTGCTCAATATTCACATCTATACACCAATATAAATGAAAAACACTTTTTTACAGAAGAGACTTAAACAATTGAAATGATATTTCTGCTCATAATTGATTTACACTAACATAATACAATTCATTTATATATATTAATACTATTCTTAGTAAATTAATTTATAAATTTAATGTTATACTTATTAAACTATTAAAAGCTTATTTTATAGAAGACAAAAAACAAAATTAATTGATAGAATAAGAGTTTTCCAATTCTCAAGGGAAATATTGAACCAAATTAATGAATTAGAGATAATAGATAAGATAGAGATAGATAGAAATAAAAATGAAATAGAGATAATGAAACAGAGATAATACTTTGCACCTCAAATTGTAACATTCATCATACTGAATAAAAAAAGAACTATATGTTAGTGGAACAGATAACATAAATAGGAATCAGAAACAATCAAATTTTTGTTTGATTAATTCAAGAACATATACTAGTAAGAGAAGAATGCCTTAATTGATAAGAAACTTCCAGAAAATTTAACACAATTTAATCCCAATGGTATGTGACTGAAATGAAAAGTCAAATTATTAAAAACTGGGGGGAAATGGATGGAACAATTTTTTCACAACTCTGGTTAAAGGGAGGATTCTTAACCAAGCAAGAGATAGAGGAGAATACTAAATGTAAAATAAAAAAAAATTGATTACAAAAAAACCTGAATACTTTTTTTTGTGAGGTTTGGGTTTAAATGACTTGCTTAGGATCACATGGCTGGCAAGTGTAAAGGATCTAAGGTCAGATTGGAATTAAAGTTCTGCCTGACTGCAGAGCTGATGTTCCATCACTTAGTTGTCTAGCTGCCCCCCAAACTGAAAACTTTTTGCTTGGACAAAATTAATCTAGTTAGGGTAAGTAAAAAAGCTTTCAATTTTGTAAAAATTGAAAAATTTCCTATTAGAGGAAAAGGAATCATATCCAGAATATATAGGGAACCAACACTAATACATAGAGTTTATGCTATACTTAGGAGTTCATTTATTTGTTTGTTACGTTATAAGGTCCCTTTGGGTTAATGAAGTAGAAGTTATTTCACACTGTATTTATATCCCTAATACTTACAGTGTGTACATGTTGATTTATTACTTTTCTTTCCAGAGTTAAACTGAAATTGTCCTTATCTTCCAGGAGTCTGCAATATGAGATCAAGGTTGACAATTTTTCAAATGATGTTTAGATCATCTCCATTTTATCACCGCAGAATTTAAACTCATAAAATTTTAAAAGTATGATTTTGCAATTGTGGTATCCAGAGCTCAATGTTATGTTTGAGTTTCACCATACTTCACTGAAAGCTCATATCAGAATCTCTCAACACTTTTCATCAAATGGTTACATTTAAAGCCCACTTATAACACTTTGCCAAGTTTCTCCCTTTTCGTGGAATATCTATATTTGCAACCTTTCTTTGCCAGATGTATCAACTTGCATTTTTGGAGCCTTAACTCATTTTATCATTTGCTCATTAATCCTATCTTTTTTGAGTATATTTGTATAAGGTTTCTGTCTCTCTTGGAATTTGCACAAATCTTTATCTCAGCAAATTTTATATACATCTTTTTAGATTAAAGAAGGCCATTTCATGTGAGTGTGTTCACATATACATCCACACATATAGTCTATAAACAAATATAAATTACAAATGCACATATCAGGAGTTATGAAGAATTCAGCTAATATTCTACCTCTCAAAGTGAATACATGTATATATGTATCCAACAAATTTTAATTTACTAAATATATGCATACACATATATTAGTACATTTGTTGTTGAGTCATTTTTCATTCACGTCCAATTCTTCATGATCCCATTTGAGGTTTTCTTGGCAAAGATACTGAAATGCTTTACCATTTCCTTCTCTAGTTCATTTTACAGATGAGGAAACCAAGACAAAGAACCTTGAATGTCTTGCCTAGGATCACACTGCTTATAAGTGTCTGAAGCTGCATTTGAATTCCTGTCCTCTTGGCTCCAGATATAGTGCTTTATCTACTATGCCATCTAGCTGCCCCATATATCTATATCTGTTTTTATCTAACTATTTGCATATTTACCATGTGATCCCAGGAAAATCATAACAAACAATAGTGTTCAGAAAATGTAAAGAATATATACTCTCACTATGGACTAATACCATTATAAGCTATACCATTATAGATACTTTGTTATATAATATTAGAGAAAATTTGACAGAAGTAGTAAAACAGGCCTTTAGCTATACAATAGAACCATTATATATTATGGTTTCCAAACTTTTACTCATGAGAGGAAAAAGCCTAAAGAGCAAAAAAATATATATAGTTGTCTACCTCAGAAGGAAAATGGTATGCAACTTGAAAAACCCAAATATAGGAAAAAGCTGATGGATTAGTATAATATTGGCTGCTTTGCCTTGTATGATATCAAAACTCCAAAGAGTTACCTATTCAAATTCTTTGCAGATCATGAGTCATTCCAAACTGTTGGAATAGTACTATATTTAATAAAAAGATCAGAAAAAGTGAAAAGAAAACCTCTTGAGCACCTCTGTAGAGGCATCACATAATTTACATTTCTCTTTTTTTCCTCCCAGAACTCTGGGTGTAAAGATCACTGATTGGATGTACCCAGAATTACTAGAAAGAAATAATTAAAAAGGATATGCTCATCTCTGCTCCATGTCTTAGATGGGAAAGCAGGGAATACAATGAGGGGTTTATATTTCTTGTCTGAAACTCATGAACTAAAAAATAAATTTGTTGATTCACTTAGAATGCATTTTAATAAGAAAATTATAGTATTCTGAGAGCCTAAATTTGTAGCTGAATGGGATTTTAGGAGTTATTTGGTTCAGACCTTTCATTTTACAGTTTAGGAAACTGAGAAAAGTAATTTGCTCAAGTTGACATAGGTAGGATGCAACAGAGGCAGGATTTAAAGTAAAGTCCAATCTAGCAACTCTACTCAAATTGCATTCTTAGTAAGTAAATTATTATAACTGTTTTGGGAAATAAAGAATTGTGGTGAATTCACAGGAGGTTGATTCCACTATTTTTCATAACATTGAAATTATAGTTTAATAGAAGATCAAAAATATTAACACACTCCATGCTATATTCAATTGGGAAATATTGTGGGTAAATAAGTATAGGATACACATCTGGGCGCCAGGCACAAATAACCTTCAGACTTTCCATACAAGGAAGGAATTTCTTTTGTAGTGGAGATGACTTCTATTACCTGATATTTTGCTCCATCTGGTCCCCACTGTTCCTGGAGGGTAAAAATGAAACATAAATTGTTAGGAACTACTTGCTGGTTGAAGCCACAGTGTTACTCTTTGGTTTCATGGTTTGCTATTGTATTCTCCCCTAACTTAAATACAAATGATATGTAGTAATTGGCATTGAATCTAGGTCATTCAACTCCAAATCCAGAGATCTTTCTACTTTATCTATCTCTGACATTCCTTCTAAATCAATGATCCCTCTGTGATTTAGTGGTTACTATGCAACCATACATTTTTAAAGGAATGATTCTGACTAGAGAACCATGGACTTTTAGAGCTGAAATGATCATTAGATATAATACTAATTTACTATAGGAGAAAATGTTTCTTCTTTTTTAAAGTAGGGTGGATTAGGAATAATTTAGAACTCAACAGAAAATTCCCTCATGTGCAACACCTTATTCTTTGACAATGTTTGGGTAAATGAGGCGTTACTGTATCTGTTTATTTTGATTTGACCAAAGGGTGAAAGAACTTCTGTTGATATTTTTTCTTGGGAGCCAGAATTTAACCTTTACCCTTGGCTAATATATTTATTTAGGAGAGATTTTTTTTCTTGTTCCACATTTCTTTTTCTCTTCTCTCTTACTTTTCTTTTCTTTTACTTTGCATCTTTCTTTACCCATCTCCTTTTTTTCTTTTCTTTTGGCTTTATTATCTCATTCCTATATATACAATTCAGACTCCCTTTTTTATTTGCCAAATAAACTTCCATGAACTAAATCTTCAGATCATAAAATGCATTTTGTTCCTATTATTAAATGATCTATCAATTTAAACACTCTAGTGTTGAAAAGGACCTTAAAGACCATTAAATTCAATTATCTTCTTTAGCATATGGGGAAACTGAGGTCAAGAGGAGATACTAATTGCCCAAGACCATGAAAATAGTGACAGTGCTAAAATGAAAACTAAAGTCCTCTTACTTCAAATCCAGCACCTTTTCTGTAACATAGTTCTTAGTATATTCTTATGCTAGCCACAAAGTACTTAAAACACTCTGTAACCATACAATTCTATACAGTAAAACAGCAAGATGAGTCAGCTAAGTAGAATAGCAAAAAGAAAGGCCTGATCTTAAAGCTTACTTTTTAACTTACTGGCTAAGTGTTCCAATGCTAGTCACTCAATTTTTTCAACCACAATTTTCTGAAAAGAAAGGGAATCAGACTTGTTGATTTCTAGTATCCCTTCCAGCCCTAAATCTATGGCTCTATTTATTTATTAGCTTTATGAAAAATCTAGGGGACACATCACATCAAAAATTAAATGTTTGGGAAATATGAATATGCTTAAAACATCTGCATGATTGAATTTTTCATTTTTTTTTAATCTGGATGTTTTAATCTCATATATACTTTACCAAGATTCTTCACTAAGTTTCTCTGTGTAAACTCTATTTTTTTAGCCTACTTCGGTTTCACATGAACTATATATGTAGCCTATCTAAAGTATCCCTGTCTTGATTCAATTTAAGAATAATGATAGCTCTATAAAGATTCAATCACAAATCTGTTTGTCACTGATTAATAGCTGGATATGAGCAATCCAGAAATAACAAATAGAACCAAGCCCTGACTGACTTGTATCCTCTTTTTTTTCTGTTGTTGCTCATTGATTCATTTGAACAATGTATTTATATATTTATTTCAAGACATTTTCTCTTTAGAGATCATACTGTTTACTGAGAATAACTTTTGGGATCAACTATTGAAGCTCATTATTTTTGCATAAATACCATGAAAGTGCTTAGAATAGCAGAATCAATTATATGGATAATTCAACCATAATAGCTTTCTATTTGAGGGAAATAGATCTCTATTTTGTGATTGATGATCATCAATATTAGTTGAATTCATTGAGAGTTTGTCCAGTTTTCAACTGCATCTGCTTCACTGAATTGCGCATTCTGATAAGTTAGACCTCAGAAGTAAACTTATGCCCAATGCATGAACACTCCTTAACAAAACCTCCAACTAACCATAACTTTTATATTTAGGGACCATTAGTAGTATATAATTTACTACCCTTTGGAGTAACTAATTTCATTTTTGAACAGCTCTAATTATTGGCAAATTTTTTCCTTAACTTGGGTCATAATCATATTCTTCCCATTTTCCTTCCCTCTTTTCTCATTTCTATTATCTCATTTCACTTTTGGGGGCCAAAATGAACAAGTTTAGTTGGTCTTCTACTGGGCAAAATTTCATGTTAGATGACTGATGACATTCCCAGTTCTATTATTCTATCCCAATACATTTGTCCTTCACCATAGTAAAGTCTGGTAACCTTCCAATCAAACCTCTTGCACTTTCATGGGTATGTAAAGCATGACATTCCTAACCTGTGTTATAGATGTAGTTTGATTAGGGGAGAGTATAATGGGATCATTCTTTTCTTAGGCAAGGTTAATTTAAGATGCACAGATAATTGAAAGCTTGCCCTAAGTTGTGATGATCTGTACATGTCCATAACAAAATGAATCCATTTTGACAAAATGGTTTAAAGTTGTTTTGTAACAACTCTCTTTCAGAAATTGCTTATAAGTTTTCTCCATTTCTTTAATTATTATCCTCCAAAAAAACCTGTTATACAACTGTAAATATTCCAGTCCCAAGTCTGACTGTGATTGATGGAATTCAGTTCTGAAATTGCTTACTTATCATAGATTAGAACTACAAGGAGAGGATATCAATCTTTCAGCACTTAAAAAAACAAGTCTTATTTATCCATAAATACTTTTCCATCTGTTAATCAGGTGTACAATTTAATTGTCAATATTTGATATTGTCAGGCTAGGAAAAATATATTTACTTTAACAATATGTTTTTGTTCCATGACAAGTAATCAAAAAAATGAAAACAAAATATTATTAAACATTTGCTAACTGGAGATTAATACATGCTACATTCCTGTGCTTTTAGCCAAGAAAAGATCCCCATGAACACAAAATGCATTTGTTTTTTATTTATATATATATATATATATATATGCACATATATATATACATATATACACATACATATATACATATATATTTTCAATGTAGTATATACATATACTACATTGAAAATGTATTTTTGGCTTATTGTCAATGCACACACAAAACAACTTTTAAAAATGAATTTGTTGACACATTTTATTTGACAACAGACATTACCCAAGAGACATCTAAACATTCTCTATCCCTTTCAAATTATATTTTTATATTATATATTATATTATATTATTATATTATATATTTATCCATTAATACTCAAAAAAGAGGGATGTCTTTTACTTTTTTAAAAAAACTGCTCATTAACAAATATTTATTGTTTGAAATATTTCATGCATCTGTTGAACAGATTTCAACTTTGAGTTGCATTGTCAATATCACTCACAAGTCCAGATTTTCCATCAAATCAAGGTATGACTTGATACTTTAGTCCTTTCAGGTACAGAATCCTCCTAGAAGGGGGACTTGCTACTCCAAGAAGCAAAGCTGTGGTAGTGATCATCTTCTATTATAATATGGGAGCCACCTGTCAGTGGCTGCTGAAGATCTAACTCAGACTTGTAGAATGGATATCTTCATGTGAGAGGATGATGGTAATGATACAAGGAGAGTGAGAGGCAGTTGCATTCTCTGACCTCTCTACTCTTTCCTCTTGCCTCCAATTATTTCATTCCCAATCCACAAGGTACATCTGTGTCAAAGGCTACTTTGCGACTCCTTCAAGTGTTATGATTCAGAGTTGTGGAGGCTCTCCAAGAATTGACCTGCCCCTTTACTTAGGCATGGTCCTTAATAATTCCCCATTTTTTGTTTTTATGAGACTGTAATTATTCCCTCCACCCACCCACAGCATGGTCAGTAAGCTTATGCATTAGCTGTTATCTAAGTCCACATGCTAAGATATCTGACTCCACATGCTAAGGAGTGCAAACAGCACTATAGTAGGTGTTGAATCTTGTGAGATGTCATGGAGGCAAACTTTCTGACAAATGGACAAGAGGAATCTAGTCAGAACAAGCATTTTTTCATAAGTCTCTCATCAGTCTCCTGGCTTGGCCCTTTGATATGTTGGCCCATTTAACTACCCAATTAAAAAAGTCTTACTGGATCTCTTCTCCCTTTCCTTCCCTGTGGGACTTTGGGAGGATCCTACTCAAGAACAGCTTTCAAGTGCTGCTGCTTCTTTTTTTCTTATGCTTCTTATGATTCTTGTGTTCCTCGTTTAGTCGCCATATGTTATAATATGGGAGCCACCTGTCAGTGGCTGCTGGAGGTCTAACAGACCTGTATAATACAACTCTTCATGTGAAAGGATGATGATAACACAAGGAGACTGAGAGGCAGTCACGTTCTCTGATCTTTCCACTGAGAGGCAGTTGCAGTCTGACTGAAGATCTAACTCAGACCTATAGAATGGATCTCTTTATGTGAGAAGATAATGACGATGATACAAGGAGACTGAGAAGCAGTTGAGTTCTCTGACCTCTCTCCTCTTCCCTCTTGCCTCCAATTTATTTCATTCCCAATACACAAGAAACATCTGCATCAAAGGTGGCTTTGCAACTCCTTCAAGTGTTAGATTCACAGCTGTGGAGACTCTCAGAGAATTGAACTACCCCTTCACTTAGGCACAATCCTTAATCTTCTCCTGAACTATTAGCTCCCAATTTTGGAATTTCTGTATTCAAGCTCCTGATATAGTTACCAAGGCCAGAAATATCTCTTTTAGTGAGCATCATTTTTAAAAAGATATTTATTTTTAACACATGTTGCTTTATGAATTATGGTGGAGGAGAAAAATCAGAGCAAAAGGGAAAAACCACAGGAGAAATAAAAAAAAAAAAAAAAAAACAGAAAATAGAAATGAATATGGCAGGTGTTGACTTAGATTCAGTCTCCTTGGTTCTTTTTTCTGGATGTTTGTGGCATTTTCTGTCCAGAGTCTATTGGGATTGTTTTGGATCACTGAGCCACTGTGAGGAACATAGTATTTCATATTCTTTTTTTCACATTCTTGCTGTTACTTTGTACAATGTATTCCTCAGTCTTTAATTTTGAAGGAATTATTTTCCTCAGTGAGCTTTTATACTTCCTTTTCCACATAGCCAATTTTTAAAGATGTTATTTTTTTTTGGTGTTTTTCTTTGTGTGTGTGTTTCCTTTACAAAGCTATTGGCTCTTCTTTCATGATTTTCTTTTTTTTTTTAATAATAGCTTTTTATTTTCAAAATACAATTATTTTCTTATATGATCATGATTTCTTTTCCTAATTTTTCTCTCTTACTTATTTTTAAAAATTCTTTTTTGATCTCTTTTAGAACTTCTTTTGGAGTCTTTGACCAATTTATATTTTTTCTTTGAGACTTTGAATATAGGAATTTTAATTTCTTCCTCTTCTGTTTTTGTCTCTTGATCTTCTCTTTTACCATAGTAACTTTTTCTGGTGATATTCTTTTGCTATTTGCTGTTTTTTTTCCCATTTTATTTCTTGATATAATTATATGTTAAAATTGGTCCCTGCTACTGGGATGGAATCTCAACTCAAGCTTTAGGCATTTCTTGTGGCTAAATTCAAAGCTAGTTTTGGGCTTCTGTAGGTTTTCAAATTTTTCAAGGTGTTATACTCTGAGAGCTGTGGTCACTGCTCTCCTGGCCTGAATTTAAATCTGTGAATGATCAGAATCTCTCTCTCACTCCTCTCTCTCTCTCTCTCTTTCTCTCTCTCTCTCTCTCTCTCTCTCTCTCTCTCTCTCTCTCTCTCTCTCTCTCTCTCTCTCTCTCTCTCTCTCTCTCTCTCTCTCTCTCTCTCTCTCTCTCTCTCTCTCTCTCTCTCTCTCTCTCTCTCTCTCTCTCTCTCTCTCTCTCTCTCTCTCTCTCTCTTTCTCTCTCTTTCTCTCTCTCTCTCTCCTGGAACTGTGGCCAGAGCCATTGTACCTTTTTTTTTTGCATCAAGCACTGGTGAACTAGTGCTTCTCTTATCTCTGGCACTGTGACCTGGAACTGTGTATGAGAATTTGACAGAGTCTGCACCCAGTGGCAGGAAAGGGTCCCCTGTTATTTACTTCTGATGAGATGTTCAACTCCCTTACCATCTCTGTGTTGAGAACTACCAAAGCTGCTGCTGCTGTCATGGTAAACTGCCTCCAAGGTCTGATATTAGTACCCTGACTGCTGTTTGATCTGTTCTGGACTCTACCACGGTGCTAAAATAGAACTTTTCTGACAAACTCATTAGTTGTCCTAGGCTGAAAAATGGTTGTATCTTACTTTTTGTTGGCTTTGCCTCTCTAGAATTCAACTTGAGCCATTATTTTGAAGTTGTTTGAAAGGAAATTTACAAGAGCTCAGGTGAGTTTTTACATTATTTCACCATCTTCACACACACACACACACACACACACACACACACACACACACACATATATATATATATATTTAAATGCTTGAAGAATATCTTCACTTGTATGTTCTGCCTCAAACACAGTATTTATAAATCAAATTCATCATTTTCCCTCTTTTCCCTCTAGGATTACATAAGATGTTTCTTTTTGGCATGTAAAGCTGTATCCAGAAATGGTATTATGAAAAACAAGAGTAAAACTAGGAAGTAGGAATGGGAAGTCACCCTGAAGTTTGGGAGATAAAGCTAAAATCTTATGTAATCCTAGAGGTAATAGGCAGTTATTGGCATTTGTTAAGTCATTGGCATCTGATACAATGAAATCTCTCCTTTAGGAGTATCCTTTGGTAGTTTTGTGGAATATGGATTGAAGAGAGGAGAACATTAATAGAAATATGGTGTTTGTAATAATTGAGGTGATTGTCACATTCTATTCTGTTGATCAAACTTATATGGAATATAAAGTATAGTTCTATAAATAATATTTCAGAAAGTTATTGACATGATGGTATATATCAAAAAGGGCAATCAGGATGACATGGCCTATAAATCATATAATGGGAAAGAAGGTTGAAGTAATTATGGATCTTGATCCATAAAGAAAAGATGTTGGGAGCATTCAATACATGTAACCCTGAATCACTTTAGAGAACAGAACTAGAATCAGTGTGTTGCCAAGAAGCAGAATTTGGCTCTGTAAGTGAATGACAGGTATGGATTTTTGTTATTGTGTGAGATTTGGTCATTCCTTTGTATAACTAAAATTTCTAATTTTTCATGATTGAGGCAAGATTCAAAAATATCTTTTGGGCAAATAGGACAAAAAATAACATTGATATCCCCCTACCTCTTGTCTGTAATATTCCCTCTCTTGAAAATGTTATAAGTCTGGAGAACCATATTGGTTCCTCTGGGAAGTCAGGATCTAATGGAAAAAGAAAAGTGGTGATATTCTTAACTATCTGTTGGCTTAGCTACTTTCTCAATTATGTTATTAAATATAACCTGTCCCATGTTTAATGCTTTGCCAGGTTGAGTGTTTATAAGGGAATTGAAGACCAGGTTTTGGAAGAATGCCAGAGAAGACATTCCCTGGGTATAATAGGTGGAGGCAGATGAACCAGAGAGGAATGAGAATCACCCCACAAAATACATTAAGGGACATTTGTATGGAGAGTCATTGACATAAGGGTTACATAAGAAAGACCCTTTTAATATTTACAGCTGCCTACAAATTAAATGAGCTGACTGGGAGGTATTGAATTCCCAATCTGTTTGGTTTGCAGGCAGCAGATGGATGACCACTTGTCAGGGATGCTACAGAAAGGATTCATAATTTGGATAGAGGATTGAAAGAGCTGACCTTTGAAGGCTCTTTCATTTCTAATTTTATATGATATACCAGTTACTAATCTACATCCCTTAGATGTCTGGAACCAATTTTTATTCATCTTCTGAATATTATATTCTCTAAATACCCATCATCTCACATAATAATTTTGGGAAACTTGAACTTTATTATTGGCAATGGATTTGTCAAGAACTGATCTGTACAAATCAAGTTTGAGAAGACTGCTTTCCCACCAACCCTCTCTCTTGAAAATAATAGTTTGAGCTAAAGGAGAAAATACCTCATCAAAGGCATTTATTTTCACAATCTCATGATAAATGTCAGACTCTAGAATAAGCTTAGAGGGAATCTCCCATATATTTCTAATTAGGAAGTTAATGTAATTGACTGAAAATAAAATTCTTTATTTATATTCTCCCTAGAGATTGACATTATAGACTACACTGAAAATGACCATTTCCTCCTTAAACTTATTCTGACCCTGTATATCACTGATCCTGAATGTGACCACATACAATTGCAAGGATAATAATATGGAAATAAATGGTTTACAGTTCCTTCTCCTGAGGACTAGTAATTTGTTAGCACTCTGCTCTCATTGGGAGAAATACTAAAGGAATTGAAAAGAACACTGTTCAAATCTTCATTTTTCCATGTTCTTGTTATATATCCACAGGTATATCTTTTGTACTATTTGGACCTGAACTTTTTCATTCACAAAATGAGGTAAACAGACTAGTTGTCCTCTAAGGTTCATCCAATGCCCTTTAGCTAGACCAATCTAAAACTGCAGTAAAAGCTTTTTTTTTTTTTTTTTTTTTTTTTTTTTTTTTTTTTTTGGACTAAATGGAAGCAGCATACGCTAGTGTCTTCCTGGTGATAGTCAGAGGCCATTTAGCTCAGGGCAATGTCATCCAGTCCAAAGAGTTTAGCAAGCTTTTGAGTGCTAATTTGTATAGAATGATAATTATTTAGGTGACTTGTTGATTAAAGCTAGCCTACTCTTGTCATTTTTATAAGGACATTTTTCCCCTTGTAAATAAATATCTCTGATAAACTTGTAGTTTGCTGTACTTAGTAGCAGGATAAAAGAGAAAAAGAATAATGGAGTATAGAGTTAGGACATCTAGATAGAGAAATATTTGGTCTTTATTTTTTTAAACAATCTTCTGACACATTAGCTGTTTAGATCACTAAATTGAGTAAGAGACAGGAAAAGTAATTCCATATAGACTATAGGAAGAACAAAGTTCTTAGGCCTCAAGCAAAGTTCATAAAGGTTATTTCAGCAAATGACCCAATTCCCTATGAAGAAGAGTTTGTTCACATCTGAAGCCCACAAGCCCATATGCAATCCTTTGCTTGTCCTCTCCCCAAGCTAAATGGTACTGAATTCTGAAGATTCAATCAAATACTTTTTTAAAAAAAAACATTATATCTTTGGGTTTTTTAAATGTGTTTTTAATGCCTATATCTTCTCTCTTCTGCCCCAGAGAATCACTTCATTCCATCATCTATTTTAAGGCAAGAAAAAAACAAGGAAAAAAGAGAATTGAAAATTCTGAAATAATATCCAATGTTCCATACTGTGGAGCCTATACTTCTACAAAGTAGACTTGTGTTTAAACATTAAGAAATATTTAAGAAAATTAACAGCCCTTTTCTGGGAAAAAGATTGGATTTAATTTAAATGCCTCCTTTCAGATTCAATTTATTTTAAAGTAAGTTAACTTGTTGCTTTGTGTAAGCATACAAATCTAAATAAATTTTCACAATGGAATAATAACACTTCCTCATTCATGATCGGTATTGAAAACACATCAATCTCACTTTAAACAACAATATGAACTACTCACTCTATAGGCATTTGTTACAACCATCATTATTATTCATTTTTCATTTGAAAGAGAAAAAAAGGATATCACAAGATGATGTCTTGACCCACATGTGCAAAAAGCTTTATAGGAACTCTTTCTGTAGTGGCAAGGAATTAAAAATTGAGTGGAAGCCCATCAATTAGAGACTGGCTGAATAAGTTATGGCATATGAATGTAGTGGAATACTATTATTCTTTTTAATTTTTATTGAAACTTTAATTTTCAAAACATATGCATGGATAATTTTTTAGCATTGACCTATGCAAAACCTTGTGTTCCAAATTTTCCCCTCCTTTCCCTTATCCCCTTTCCTAAATGGCAAGTAATCCCATATATGATAAGCATGTTAAAATGTATGTTAAATCCAATGTATATATACATATTTATACAATTATCTTTCTGCACAAGAAAAATCAGATCAAAAAGGAAAAAATGAGAAAGAAAACAAAGTGCAAGCAAACAACAATAAAAAGAGTGAAAATTCCATGTTGTGATCCTCACGTAATTCCCACAGTCTTCTCTCTGGGTGTAGATGGTTGGAACTGGCCTCAATTATCTCATTGTTGAAAAGAGTCACATCCATCAGAATTGATCATCATATAATCTTGTTGCCATGTATCTCCTGGTTCTGCTCATTTCACTTATTATCAATTCATGTAAGTCTTTCCAGAGTTTTCTCAAATAAATCTGCTTATCATTTCTTATAGAATAATAGTATTCCATTGCTGATGATTTTAGAGAGGCCTGGAAAGACTTACATGAACTGACACTAAGTGAAATGAGTAGAATGAAGAGAACTTTGCACATAGTAATAGCAAAATTGTGTGTTGATTGGAAGATGACTTAGTTCTTCTCTGCAACAGGGTGACACAAAATAATTCCAATAAATTTGGGATGGAAAATGCCATCCACATCTAGAGGGAGTATTATGGAGACTCAATATGGATCAAAACATACTATTGTCATCTTTTTTTTTTTTCTTTTTCTTTTTTTTTTTTTTTGCTTTTTCTTGTTTTTTTTTCTGATTTTTCTTTTACAAAATGAGAAATATGGAAATATATTTTAAATGATTGTACATGTATAAATAACTTATATCAGATTACTTGCTTTCTTGGAGTGGGAAGGAAGTATCCTAGGGAGGGAGAAAAATATTGCGTTTCAAAATCTTACAAAAATAAATGTTGAAAAACTACCTTTACATGTACCTGGAAAAATAAATTACTATTGAAGAAACAAACAGACCAAAAAAGCAAAGGTGAAATGCACTATTTAGGAAGCTGAAATGCACAATTTGTGAGGCTGAATTACTCAAAGTCATCAGTTTCACTTTCTCTTCCAATCATTGAAGTACAATTGCAGGACAAAAGTCAAAATGATTGTAAATGACCTAGGTTACAGTGGATGACCTTGGCATCTTTAATGACTGACCAAGCTCTAGCATTCCATATTACTTAACTTCAGCTGCCTTCTTGGTCATTGGAACAAATTGCTATCATTCATTCATTCTGCTGGTTTAAATCATTTAGGATCTTCACTGACAAACTGAAGACTGGGAAGGAGTTAATTAGAGGGGAGATAGAACCAGGCTCTACATCTAAATTCAAATGTTGCTTCTACAGCTTTATCACCTGATTTCTGTCAAGTTAGTTCACCTTTTTCCAAGCCTTATTCCTTATATTTACAATAAGAGGAATTGGTCTATTGGGCTTCTGAGAGACCTTCTAGCTAGAAATGTTTAATATTATTGTAGAATCCATTCTGGGCTCATTTGTCCAATACCTGCTTGAACTTGGGTAGTTAACTCTTCTCATTGTTCTAAAGATAATATGAGGTATTGGGGATTCTAGTGTTATTGCTTATGAAACCTAAGCTGGTATTCCCCAATATCCTTTACCCAGTTGATTTTTTCCCCTAATTTAAATTAGCATCACTTAACTTTTAAGATGGTACAAGGTATCTAGTTTCTTTTCAGCTCCTTACTGCATATACATTACTGACATGGATGACAAGCCTAAATCTTCCAACTTTTTTTTTCTGAGGCAATTTGGGTCAAATGACTTGCCCAGGGTCACACAGCTAGAAAATATTAAGTGTCTGAGGTTAGATTTGAACTCAAGTCCTCCTGACTTCAGGATTGGTGCTCTATCCACTGTGCCATCTAGTTGCCCCAATCTTGCAATCTTTTGAAGTTCATAAGATTAATTTCCTCTTGAGATTAGAAGGAAAAGATAGTCTCTTCAAGTTCTTTCTTCCTAAAGCTTGGTTGGAAGATGCTATTGGAATATTGGATTCTGTCCTGAGTTGAATAAAGTCCCATAAGATTTAAATATTTCTTGGCAAGTAATTACACTTTCTTTGTAATTGTCTCATTTCAATTGATGGTATGAAAATTTTCACTTCTTCCAAATTGATTGGATCAAGACTCTTAAACAATGAATGCAATGTAGCCCTTGCTATGATTTAGTGAAGATATCTAATATTTGAAAGTCATGTTGAACAAGAACACAGTTCATATTATGGAAGACCAGTCAAGTTCTGTCTCTGACATATTCTGGCTATCTGATCCAGGGCAAATGAATTCTTAGTCCAACACCCTTTTCCTCACTCCCCCAGCTCCAATTCCTGCTTCAGGCATATTTCTAAGCCTATAAATTATAGGGTAGTTGCAGGTCTGCATTGATAGAATGAGTTTCTTCATGGGGAATTCCTCACATCAATAACAGCATGTATTTGAAGCAGCAATAAAAAAGAACATGACATTAATCTCCTCTAGAGTTTGCTAGATCTATCTCTATATTAAGTAAAAATATAAGTAGATAGGAAATAGGGTCCCATGAACCAAAAATTAAGGATATTTGGAAAAAAATCTCCATCTTACATTTATTAGCTATCTGGCTATAGGAAAGCCTCTTAAGTTCTCTGTGTCTTAATATTCTCACATATAAAATGGGAATAACAATTCCTGGAAATCTATAGAATAATATCAATCAACTAGGAAGCATTTATTAAATTGCATATTTTAACCTATTATTTATTGTTTAATATATTGTAATAGATGACATTAATTTGTGCATTTTATTTATTTGTTTGTAAATCCATTATGTACTAAATCCTGGAGATGCAAAGAAAAGAACCAAACAGGTTTTCTCCTTAAGGAACTCAAATGATAGAGGGGAGATCAAATGTATGCTCAGAATATAATTATATATGTGATGTATTCAAAGTAGACACAGGGAACCTTAGAAGAAATGGCATTAGCATCTTGGAAGTCCTTGAAAAGGCCTCCTCAAGAATGTAGTCTTTGAGTAGAGTTTTGTAGGATATCTGGTATTCTCAAGAGACCCAAGTGAAGAGAGAGAATATTTCAGTATAGAGCAGAACTAGTCAATGCAAAAGGATGGAGATTCCAAATGAATTATCTGCTGTGAATAACAGCAGCAAGTAGACCACTATGGTTTGATTATGAACAATGTAGACTAGAAAAAAATGACTAGTAAAGGAGAATGGGATCAGATTTGATGAGCTATGAATGTCAAAGTGAAGAAAGTAATATGGAATCTCACTACAGTTATGAAACTCAAATGAGATAACATATAGAAAGAACTATATCCATGTCACTTATTACTATCACAGAATAACAAGGTCTCCATGCTTAAAGTGGCCTAAAAGTGTTGCTACAACATCATAGAATTTCAAACTGGTTTGAATCTAATTTATACATTGGAATGAAAAAAAAATGGTTCAGTCTTTGAAAGTGCTCATATAAAAAAGATCCAAAGAGACCAAATTTTTTAAAATAATTGCTTTTATAAGAAGATTTAAAATTAAATGAATTAACCAGGGCTACATCAGTGAGTCAAAGGATTGGGAACAGAATTCATGTTCTTTGACATCTGGTCCAGCTCTTTAGCTTTAGGTCTTTGCTTGCTGACTCACTGTGTGTTCTTGGGAAATCACTTCCATATTTTCATTTTATGAGAAAGTTACATTAAGCCCATTTTATGATATGTTATAGAAAATGTGAAGTCTCCTGAGGACAGGGATTGTGTCTTTGTTCACTTGTTTGCATATGTATTGATGCCATTCAGGTTTGAAGAGCGCACTGTTTAATGGATGTCCTATTATAACATTGTAGCCAATGTTCTTTTTTCTAAAGTGAAAGAGACCTTTGTCCTTTTCTAATGGTCCTTTTCTAAACTATTTAGACATGAAGATTATGGCATAGTTCTTTCATTTCTGGGCTGTTAGCTTGGAGAGAGGATCCATGAATGGGACTAGTATTTGTCCAAGATCTTAAAATGCTTTAGATAGCTTCCCTTTTTCTTTTCAGAGCTCCCCTTTACTCAACACTCCTTCCATACCTTTGAGAATATCAATGGAGAAAGTTTCAATTAGGTGCTAATGGTCTGAAACACCTGTCTTTAACATCTGTTAATCACCCCTTTAACTAGGAAGGCCTGCTCCAAGCCCTGGATATTTCCTAAATAGAACCTAATAGCTGGATATGGGGGTTATGGGAGGGGAAACAGCTGGAATGGCATTAAAGAGCAGGAATCAGCAGTGAATTTTCTGAAATTGCAAATCATAATAATCTGCTATTTTATAGAATTAGAGTCTTTCTCTTTGTGAAATTATGCCTCTGGGCAATAGATTCAAGTACTGAGATAAAAAAGGGCTAATTTTGGCAAGATTCGATGAATACATCAGGAGTAAGGTAGACTTGTATGTTTATCAAATCACATAGGCTAGGAAGGAAAGCTAACATTAGGATTCAAAAATATCTCAAAAACATAAAGAAATGGGTCAAATGAAATAAGATTCGATTTAGGAGAATAAAGTAAAATCTTAAACTTGAATTGAAAATATCAACTGCTTAAATGTAAGATGAGTATAAGGAGGTAAAATTCCATTATACTTTGCCTGAAATTTTGTTTTCATCTTTGAGAGACATATTTAAGTAAAGAAATTGAAAATAACATTTAGAGGATGGCAATTAATTATTTGAAGGATCTGTAGTTCATGCCAAGTGAAGCTTAGTTGAAAGAACTGGACATGAGTCTGAAAAAGAAAAGACTTAAGTATTAACTTCATGTTAACTTTGCATGTTTAAAAGGTTATAATAGAAAAGGGTTATTGATTTATTCTTTTGGTTTCAGAGGGAAACATTAGAAAAATAAGTAGAAGTCACAAAGAAGCACATTTAGTTTTAATATAAAGGAAGGCTACCTAACAATCTTAAAGTAAAACAGTATGGTTCTAGAGGTACTAGACTTTAACTAGAGGCCTTCAAGCAAAAGATGAGTGATTTCTTCTGATGTATTTATTGATGGTAGTTATTTTCAAATATGGGTTAGATTTGGTGACCATGAGATTACTTCCATCTCTGATATTCCATAATTTTGGGCTTGTGACAACTGAAAGTTTCTATTGATATTATTCTTAATGGCTTCTGAAACTTGTTCCTCCCAAATCTTTGTCATTGCAGTGTCAGTCTTTGTGCTTGGAATTCATTCCCTCTTTTTACCTTTTAGGATCCCTCACTTCCTTCAAAGCTTTGCTCAAATACCATCTCCTTTATGAAACCTTCCTTGACATTGTCCCACCCCCAGCAGCTGCTAATGTGATATTTTGTTTTTATATAGTATGCGTATATATATATATATATATATATATATATATATATATATATATATATATATATGTTACACTTATTTATATGTGTGTATGTTTCCCCTCATAGAATGTCAATTCCTGAGAGTAGTTACAATTTTGTTTTGTCTTTGTATTCCTAGTACTTACCTAGCAACTGCCTGGCATATTCAGAGTTCTTTTCATTTGTACAATCATATAATGGCAGTCCATGACAGATAAGATTCAATGACCCTTTTTAGTCATTTAATGTTAATTTAATGACTGTTTTCAAAATGTTCAAAATAATGAAACATAAAGTAAATAATGCTTCCAGCAAGGCAATATCAAAAATGTGAATTACTTTCATAACTATTTGAGGCAATATCTTCATTCTTAATCAGTTAGTTTTGAAGTCCAGATGATAGCAATCCCATTGTTATTTTCACATTCTTCTAGAAATTATATATTGAGCAAAATATATGTGCTATTAAAGTAGAGGGGAAACAGGCAACTGGAGACCAAAGTGCTAACATGCCATTTAAGTGGAAACATATGCTGAAGTAGAAAATGGCCACAGGGGGAAAAATAGGAATTGGAAGACAAGAAGGTTGGGAATGAGTGACATGTAGCAAGCAACAGGTATGTTTGAGCCCATATAAAATCTTCGGCATTTTCCCTCAATTATTTCTTCATTATTTCCCTTTCTAGTAAAGATCAGTTGAAATGGCATAGGAAATGACAGGCTTTAAAATGGTGACTATGAATAGCGACTCTAACATTCTACAAATCAAGCATCTGCATTTAGAATGGGAATTCTCACTGGTTGATGTGTGGAACTATGTCAAAGCTGAATGTGGTTTCTGGGATAATTCATAGCTACAGCTGTCACCACCAGATGGGTTGATGTTGGAGTTTGGTAGAGAGAGGGAGTTTGTCGAGGCTGATAAACAGTGTTGTTTCCTAGTTGTCTGGCTTAATGGAGGGACATTTTAGTGAATCCATTTTTAGAGTTCAGTAGAGGAATAACACAGATGGGCAGGAAATTTAGAAAAGGAATCCAAGTTTATCTCTTCAAATTTCTTCACAATGCATAAATGACTTTGATAAAATAAGAGGGAAGTAAAGGAACATTAAAGATAAATGAAATAACCCATCCTCATCCTCTAGAAATTCATGGATACTTTGCTCCTTTGTACCTCTAAACCTAAATTTTTTTTTCATAGTCAAACATATTGTATTTGATTCCAGTCAACTATTTAGCACAGGGCAACTTAAGTGACAGTAAGATACATTCTCTTATCACCCATCTTAATAATTAAATTCTCCCATCAGTTTTCGCAACTTATCACAAGGAAAATTAGCTGAAAATAACTTAGTTGGGTTTTTTTTTAAGATAGAGAAAAGATTTCTTTTGTCTTAGTTATTTGAATATGTAAGTTTACTAATGAATGGTTTGGTCCATTTATCCAAGGAGAAAAATCAATATCATAAAGGAAAAAGACCTAAAAGAACAATAACTTGAGAGAAGGATATGGAGGATACATAGAAACTTTCCATCTTTCAGAAATGGATTTCTAAATATTCTAATTAGAATTAAATATTTTTCAGTCTCTGCCTAAATGAAACCGTCAGCAAATTAACAATAGAACTATATTATGAACTTAAATTTTTAAGGAGCCAGCAGTGAGCCCATACTGGATAAAACATCATCTTGGTACTGGGATCAAATTGTGAATAATGAAATCTTTAATAAGCAACCAAAACAACTAGTGTCCATCATAAATCTCCTTTTGGGAAAAGTTCAATTTCATTCCAAATAGAATTTATGACATCAGCAACTTACTGGTATCTTCTCTATGTAAAGGTCACTTTGCTAACCAGACCTCAGAATATACATGTAAGTAACTCTAATGGTCCTTTGGGATCAAGTCCAACCATATATGGCACTGGGCAAATCACCACAAAATAGTCTAATTATGACCTGATAGTAGGTGATGACACTGACATCTACGATCCTATTTTTTTCATTTCTTCATCTATTCCTAACTTTCTTTTTTCTTTAATAATTCTTGATATATATATATTTCCATATTTGATATTCTAGCCTTTTTGCTTAGTTGAATATTTTAACTTTGGCTCTTTGAAATTTTTCATTATATCAAAACAAAAATCATCTTTTCTCATATTTATTCATTATTTTGATTACTATCATCCCATCCATTCTTTTTTTTATTTTTATAACTTTTTATTGACAGAACATATGCATGGATAATTTTTTACATTATCCCTTACACTCACTTCTGTTCCAACTTTTCCCTTCCCTCCTCCATCCCCTCCCCTAGATGGCAGACAGTTTTATACATGTTAAATATGTTATAGTATATCCTAGATACAATATATGTGTACAGAACCATACAGTTCTCTTGTTGCACAAGAGGGATTGGATTCAGAAGGTTAAAATAACCTGGGAAGAAAAACAAAAATGCAAACAGTTCACACTCATTTCCCAGTGTTCCTTCTCTGGGTGTAGCTGATTCTGTACATAATTGATCAATTGGAACTGAATTAGATTTCTCTTTGTTGAAGATATCCACTTCCATCAGCATACACCCTCATATAGTATTGTTGTTGTGATCTCCTGGTTCTGCTCATTTCACTCAGCATCAGTTCATGTAAGTCTTTCCAAGCCTCTCTGTATTCATCCTGCTGGTCATTTCTTACAGAACAATAATATTCCATAATATTCATATACCATAATTTACCCAATCATTCTCCAATTGATTGGCATCTATTCAGTTTCCAGTTTCTAGACACTATAAAAAGGGCTGCCACAAACATTCTTGCACATACAGGTCCCTTTCCCTTCTTTAATATCTCTTTGGGATATAATCCCAGTAGTAATACTGCTGGATCAAAGGGATGCACAGTTTTATAACTTTTTGCATCCCATCCATTCTTGTGGCCACATCCGTTCATTGGACCTTCTTTTTTCCCCAATATGACAACATACAAATGAACATTTCTTCCTCTCTTATCCTTCTCCTCTGCTTCCTCCTCTTCCTCTTCTTTCTTTTCTTCCTCCTTCCCTTTCTCCTCCTCCCAAGTTTTGCTAAACACCTTCACCTGATGATAATCTTTGGCATCTCTTTCCTGGTTTCAAAAAGTCAATAACACAAAACTAGCTTGTTTGGACTTTTTTGTGCCTCCAATCTGATTTTTAAATTATTTCCCTCTTTCCTACTTATAAGAATTGCTTCTCTTTGTGCCTTTATTATTGAGAGCTTTCCTTTTTATTTGGGCTCATTTCCTCTGAATAATATTAGTCAATGGGATATTACCTTGTTTTCATCTAAAACTTTTGAAACTCTCTTAGTAAAAGAAAAAAAAAACTAGGCTACATGTAAAATTATGTCTTTTCTGTCTTTTAAGAGATAACAGTCATTCATTTTTAAGGTTTCCATTATTTTTACTTAAATAACAGTTCTTCCTTGTGGATAAAACTTGCACCTGTTGGTTGTTCTGTTTTACAAAATTAAATAGTCATTAAAACAATCATTTGAACATATAAAATTATGGTAGGACTAATGAGAGCATAAGCTATTGAATTATGACCTACTAATTTTCTAGGAAAAAGCAAAAATGAATTATATGTTGATTTAAGGAAAAAATAAGTCTTTGGAAATGTCCTCCATTTTAACAAGAAGTGTGAAATAATTAAGTAGGTCTAATAGTATCCTTGATAAATAAATTGTACTGAAGCATGAAAAAAATGAGTACTAAGCAACAAATCCTTTGTAAACAACTTCCTGGGGAATGGTTCCATAAATATTTTTGTGGTTATTCAATCATTTTCAGTCTTGTCTGACTCTTCAAGACTTCATTTGGGATTTCCTTGACAAAGACACTGGAATGGTTTGCTATTTCCTTCTTCAGCTCACTTTACATATAAGGAAAATTAGGCAAACAGGGTTAAATACCTTTTCTGAGGTCACAAAGCTAGTAAGTGTCTGAGTTCAGATTAGAACTCATGAAAATGAGTCTTCTTGACTCCAATCCACAACTCCATCTACTGTGCAACCTCTCTGCTTGTAGATCTTTTTCCAAGCTATTAGTAACACATTAATAGTAACTCCCTGTAGTGTTAAAAATGCTCAATACCTATAGTTGTATAGAGTTTTTTTTTTGGCGGGGGAAGGACAGGGGGATGTTTTGAAACATTTTCCACAGGGGTTACAAGATATTATATAGCAGGAAGATTTAAAAGCTTAGTCAGAATCTTTAAAGGTAGAGGTCCATTGAAATAACTTTTCTTTAGACTTTTGTTTTTGTATTCCATTAGATTTCCATTGTGTCCTGCTTTCTAGAACCCCCAAGTTGGAGTGACAAAACATACCATGCTTTCTAGAGTCTAGAGAGTCTAGAGTTCTAGTGATTAAAATATACCGTCTTATTGGAGAAGTGATGAGGCAGGGACTCCTGAGGATGGTGAAAAAATGAAGTCCATTTATTCCAAGGACTTTCCCCTTTTTATACCCTCATACCCTTGTGTAACAAAAACAACACTGGGCATGTGCCAAGTATATACTGTGCACATGGGACCATAAACAACTTCCTATTATATGCAATTTGTCTCTTGGTATCATTCTTCCACCTGCTATCACTCTGCTTCAATCACAACACAGGTTGTCACCACCCCTTGACTTCTCAGAAAGACTAAGAGCCCTGAAGGGAGATGAGGAGCTAAAAAACCAGACATAAGAAGGCTCTGAGCTCTGAGCTAAAGGGTCTTATGCCTTACCTAGAGTTTCACCAGTATCTGTGACCCTTTACAGATTTCCAAGGATTTTGACTTGAAAGAATGTTACAGATCAAGTCTATAAACCTTATTTTGTACAATAGGGAAAAGGAGAACCAGAGAGTTGACTAAGTTGACCCAGTTTCCCAGGAAGCAAATGTTTGAGCGCAGGAAAGAGGGAAATGACATAACATAATTTGGAGAGAGAATATTATCACTGGAGTATGATTAATTCAATGAAAATCTTGCTTCTGAAACTACATCTGTGACTTCTAACAACGCACAGCTTCCCCAGGTCCTTTTGTTTAAATGAGGTAGTTGGACTCCAGAGATTCTTTCCAACACTCCTATGATCCTGTGAGCTGGGATTTAAATAGAAATCCTCTGTCTAGAAATCCAGTTCATTTGCTTCTGAAATTTCATTGCTTTTAAAATTATAGAGAGCTTTTTTTCCCCTTCCCTTCTTGAAATATAGCTTTGGTATAATTCACAGACAAGGACTCATCAACCAAGAGCAGCACAGAGCAAAATCTGAAGCTGACTGTTAGGAGTAGTTAGTCAGCTCTCCTAAGGAGCCAGCCACCAATGGCAAAAACAAGACATCAACATGAAGGAAAGATGAGATTTTTGGAGAACCTCAGATAGAAGGATCCACATATTTGATGATGTATATAATTCAGTAATTACATTGGGAATTTTTGGGGCTAATAGATACACCCTGAAGATTTTCTGTTTTGTCTTCCTTCTATAAAATTTTCTTCTATTACTTGGCAAACAGTATAATTTCAGGGGGGCAATAGATGGTTCCAGTATACTAAAATTTCCCAGGTTTCCAGAGAGAGCCTATGAACTAACAGAAGGGAGAAAATGCTCCAAAATATATCCCCCCTTTTATTTTTTGCAAGTCTCTGAAATAAGATTTTAAAATGTGTGATTTTCCATTTGGTCTTTTAAATACTCAAATTCTTTGAAAATAGATGGACTATTGGGGCAGCTAGGTGGCCCAGTGGATAAAGCACCAGCCCTGAATTCAGGAGGACCCAAGTTCAAATTTGATCTCAGATACTTAACACTTCCTAGCTGTGTGACCCTGGGCAAGTCACTTAACTCCAGCCTCAAAAAAAAAAAATAGATGGACTATTGCATAAATATGCAAATATTAAACATAGTATGAATACCAAATAAATGACAAATGATTTAAAAAATGAACAAAGTACTTGCATTTTATATTGTTTTTCATTGATAAGTCATAGGATTATATTTTTAGAAATGGAAGTAGCCTTTGAGCCCACAGAAGGTAATACTTTCCCTTTTTAACATGAGGAAATTAAAGATTAAATATCTTATATAGGGTCACTCAGCTAGTCAGTGGCCTTCTTGACTCCAAATACAACCGCTGTTGTATCAGTGTATGTCTGAATGTTTTGGGAAATTTTCTTGGCTCATGTTGAATCTTTACAGTAAATAAAATCCACATGAATACATCTATACTTAAAATAAAAACAGTAGTTCCCAATTTTTCTGGAGTATTCTATCATTGTTTGCTTGGTTTCACGCCCACCCACAGAAAGAGCAGTCTGTTTTATGAATGGTTTGTTTTCATTAAAGGGAGTCTTTAAAAAATTCTTTTTCAGAATATTTTGAGAATTTAATGGCATCCCCTGAAATAACTGGAGACATACTAGAATGTCCAATAACAAGCCTTGGAATTGTTAAAGTAAATAATCCTGGCCCTGCCTGCCTTAAGCTGATGACATCCTTTTGCTCAGACTTTACATAGAACTTTGTTTTGTATTTTACTATTGAAATCATCATAAATTAGTATTTGTATAGTAAAATGTGTGTTGTTATTTTTCTTCATATTATTTGTCATGATGCCAGGGGCAAATAGAGGCACAGTAGATAGATAGAAAGCTTACCTGGAATTACGAAGGCCTAAATTCAAATATTACCTCAGATATTTCCTAGCTGTGTGACTCTTGGTAGGTCACTCAAACCTTTCTTAACCATAATTTCTTCATTAGTAAAATATTTTGGACAAAAATCTTGAGGGTCCCCTCTTCCCAGATGGAATCTTTTTGTTTAACTATTCTCTACCTCATTTCTTACCTAGTTTTAATCACTGATTGTGTATTGCCTCAGTCAAACTGCAATCTGTTAAAGACTTTGGCTTTAAAAGATCAAGGTCTCCCATTGCATCCAGCAGCATCTATGGTTGTAAATATTTGCCACAGAACCTAGATAAGTCCAAAATGAAAGTAAGGCAGGTGACTTCATAAAACCCTTCTTCACTTAAATCCAATTAACTTGTATGTCATGGTATCACCTTCCTGATGTCATAGTCCTCTTCGAGAATAGAGGACAAACAACAACAAAATGTGGATAATAGTAACACTTTACTTTCAGTGTTATTATGGGGATCAAATAAATAATAATTGTGGAGTGCTTAGCACAGTGCCTTGCACATAGTAACTGCTTTATAAATGCTAGTTATTATTATTATTATTATGCCATTCACTTAATAGGCCCTTAATAAATGTTTTTTACATAAATGAAACCATAATTTTCTTTGGATGTATGTTATCATCTCTTAGACTGTAAGTTCCATGAAGGCAGACACTTCATCTAATTTAAACTTTTATATTCCTCAGAACCTTTTATTTCTCTGAACACAATAGGTGGTTAACGCATGCTTGTTGAATTACTATGAAGGGCAGGAGTAATATCTTTGTAGTATCTTAGTACTGGAGTCCTAACACATTACAACTAAAAGGGATCTGGAAACTTATTTAATTTGATCCTCTCCAACCTTTTTTATAGTATATTGTGGCTTTGTTCAGGTTGTCCAGGTCGATTTGTCTAGATCAATAAACTCATGAGTAGCAGATTTGGCACATTTTGAATCTCTATCTTTTGATTTCTAGACCATTGCTTTTCCTAACACAGCATTGTTTTAAACTGTTGCTTTCTTTCCTAAAAAAGTTGAATCTACTAATATTCTGAGAGTCTGAGTACATTCTTAGCCTCCCCCCAAAAAAATCACTGATGAAGGACTGATGAAAAAAATTAGTTTCAAAATGCCCTCTGCTCTCTATTAACAAACATATCTAAGGAAATGGATAAATATAAAAGAGAGAAGTCATTTTTATTTTGACAGTTTTCTCCAGAGGGAAAAACTTTAAATCTAAAACTACTTAATTGTTCTTTTCTAAAGATAAATTAAACTATTTAATAATTATATTTTATGGAACTCACTGAGCACAATAAAGCCTAGATTGTATAGATTGCACTTGGGCTCTGAAATTCCTCCCAACTCTGAGATTCTTTTTTAATTTGGTGGGTAAATCTATAGTCGGAATAACACTGAATCAGGAGTCAGAGAACATAAATTCAAATCTTGCCTTTTATGCTTATTTCCAGTGTTACTTGTGCTTCAGTTTCTGTCATCTATTAAATGAGTAGTTTAACTTAAGTGAACTATGAAGCACCTCCAAGATCTGAATCTTTGATTGTATGCATAACTTTTTGTTAAAGTATGGTGTGTTAGATAATACCTGGAGTTCATTGTGAATTATATTTTGAATTAACTACTCAAAATAATAAATATTTTATTATATTATATATAATACATGATTATATGTTATATTATGTATATATTATTATACTGTATATAATGATATAATATGTATTATATGGTATATTGTAATATTAATAATAAATAAATATTTTTATTTATTGGCAATATTTGACTTATTGGCAAATCAGTAAATCCTTCTACAACTTACCCAGTGCTTGTCCAGCATTTTCTCTTATAAATAACAAACAAATGAGTCCTTTCTCTTCTAGTGTTTAGAGACGATACCACACAGAGAAATACTTTCCAGAAAAATAAAAGGATAACCTTTTATGTGTGTCTGCTTTATAGCCATCTATATTCCATGAGATAACTTCAGACATCCGAGAAGGAAAGAAATCCCATAAGTCTGACTTGTTGAAGCAAGTCAGCTACTAAAAGAAGTCAGGCATACATAGATGGCCCATTTATCAATTCTTTGGTAAAACCAAACTATGGGGGATGGCCAGTATGCCAAAGTAAAATCAATAATCCAAAAGATCTCAACAGCATATAATCACAGAATCACAATTATAGAGTTGGAAGTGATCTTAAAATTCATCTAATTCATTTTTTTTCATTTTATAAATAAGAAAACTGAATCCCTAAGATGTTAAGTAACTCAAATGTGGCTACTAGATAATAATCAATAAGAAGAAATTTCATGGAGTAGAAGGAAAGCCTATGATATGCGTGATAAATAATATTAGGTAATAAGCACTTAATGCTTTTTCATTCATTCACCATACTTGGGATCATAAAGCAAGAACACTAACATAGATAAAGGAGGAATTACTAGACAGTGCTGTGTACTGTTCATCTAAAAAATTTTTTTTGTGACTTTTATTGATCATGGGAAAAGATGAGCCAAAAATATGACATGATAACCAAGGAAGCTAGGGAGATCTCAGCACCTGTGGTAGATAGAACTGGGAAAGTGAAATTCCTCCTATCCTGATTAGGCCATTGAGTCCAATTCTGAGCTTCACATTTCAGGAAAGACACTAATAAACAGTCAAAGATTCCAGAGCAAGATGGCCAGGATAATTAGAGACTTTGAATTCACCCATACGAGGATTAGTAGAAGGAAGTCGAGATGTTTAACTTGGAAAAGAGAAGTCTTGGAATAGATAGATGGTGGCTCAATTGCTGTTTTCAAATATTTGAAGAATTGGCAGGTAGAAGATATGTTAGATTTTATCTATTTAACCTTATAGGAATAGGAGCAGTGGCTGGAAATTTTGAAGAGTAAATTTTAGCTTGATAAAGGGGAAAACTTCCCAACAATTAAAGCTATTCTAAAGTCAAATGGACTGCCGTGAGTGATGGTGTGTTTGCCCTTACTAGAAATCTTCAAGGAAGGGCTGGACAAGCACTGGGTAAGTTGTAGAAGGATTTAAAAAAATTGTTTGTTTTGCTGTGAGATGAATATTTTATTGAGAAATTTATATGTTCTTCAGACAGGATACAACTTTTCTAGTGAAAGTTCTTGTGTAGTTTGCTTAAACAATTGAAATTGGAGGATGAATGGTGTGGCAGATGAGGATGACTCTTCCTGAGTGCTCTTTAGACAGCTTTCAAGATTTTGTCACAGCTTTTTCAATAGGTTCTACCACAGAGAAGACTATCTTGGAGATGGTTATACTGATTTGCCAAGATCTGTTGAAATTCCTTAATGGTTATACTTCTGGGAGCCAAGATGGTAGAGTTAACAGCAAATCACTGTAACTCTCCTATATGCATCTCTGGCAAACCATAAATAGTACTTCAAAGCAGTTCCTACCATAGCAGAGCCAATAAGGAAATAGGCATAATAATCTTTTAGCCCAGGAAACTTGAAAGTTTAGTAGGAGGTGTCCAACTAATTCAGGTAAGGGGGGTGGTAGTGCAATACAGGACAGGAAACTTCCCAGTGAGAATAAGCCAGTCACAAACTTCACCCCAGCAAATCAATAGGAAATCCTGAGACCCAATGTGGTGGAGTTGGCAAATACCAACACGAGGACATACAACATACCTTAGCATAGGTAGGAGAGCCTGTGAACTCCAGCTTTAGAACCACTGTATACTTTGGTGTAATTTTGGGACAAACAGGCATTTTCCAGCAGGCAAACCTTCATATTTTTTGGTACAGCTCCGGGCAAACAAGCATCTTCCAGAGGCTAGACCACTTCAGCTATCAGCAAATAGGAAGCCACTGCATGAACCCTGCCATGCTTCATCATAGCCCCAAGTAAACAGTCAGCTTCCAGAGGTCATGTGCTTCAGTAGTCCCAGGGAAATGTAGAAGCACATCCCTGGACTCAGCACACGACAAACACCATGACTAGGACCCAAATCAGCACCAGTTAAACTGCCAATTCTTACAGCCTCCCACAGCACCAGTTGCACTTTACCCTACCTTATCAGTGTAGCACCAGACATGAAGGTCCCCCTGTGGGCCTCAATAGCACAGCACAAGGTAACTATACAGGGCCTGCAGCCACTAACAAAAGCACTATCAGGTAAAGTTAAAAATACTGTAAGTGACCAGAAAGAAATTTAAGTATCAGGGAGTCACAATCAGGATTTCATAGGATTTGTCAGCTACAACACTAAAGGAATGGAGATCATGGAATATGGTATTCTGGAAATCAGAGGATCTAAGACTATAACAAAGAATCACTTGGCCAGCAAAATTAAGCATAATACAGCAAAGGAAAAAATATTCAATGAAACAGAAGAATTTCAAACTTTAAAAAAGACCAGAACTAAACCAAAATGTTGACCTTCAATGTCAAAATGCAAGAGACTTTATTTGAAATTGTAATAAAAGCTTCCCTATGAATTAAAAACTGATAAAAAAATCCACTCATCTCTTGTTGTCATTAAATATTCCTTTTTAATGTCCTTAAACTACAAAAACAGCATGATTTTCAAAAGCATTTTTTTCCTTATCTAAAAATACAATTCTATGCTTTGTCCTTATTGGCTGATTTGAGTTTTACTTTTTCTCCTAGAACTAGGCAAAATTCAACTTTTTTTTTTCTTTTTTTTCTCTGAGGCTGGGGTTAAGTGACTTGCCTAGGGTCACACAGCTAGGAAGTGTTAAGTGTTAAGTTCAGCTTTGAACTCGGGTCTTCCTGAATTCAAGGCTGGTGGTCTATTCACTGTGCCACCTAGCTGCCCCCCAAAATTCAACTTTCTTTACAAAGTTTTCTGTGAGCACAGTGTCACATGTATAATAGGTACTAATAAATATGAGATGTATTTTTGTATCCCAGTACTTTGCCATAGTTCCTGAAACATAGTAGGCATGTAATAACTGTTTACTTGGTCATTGGTAAGCTCTTGATTTGATGTGGTTAATAGAAATAATTGAAGATTGTTGTACATTTAAAAATATGCTCAAATATCACTATTTCCAGAGAGACCCATTCTGGAGAAAGAAGATTGGAGTATTTGGTGCCATCTCCTCATTATAATCCAGAACTCATTTAGTAGAAGTTATTTGACATTTTCCCTGGAAAAATAGTTCATTCTCCAAAATACTTGCTAGAAGAAAACAAAGCTCAGAAAAAAATAACATAATATTGTACTTAATGAGCTCAAGGTATTTGCAGAGGAATCAGATTGACTTAACCTCCTTGTCCTGGTTCAAGGTATTGGAGGCCATTACTGGTCTCAATTTGAAAGAGAGATGATTGGGGCACAACTTATGGCATCTGTGTACAATAACCCTGGGATTGTAAAGGCAGAATGATCTTCACATAACTGGGTGTTCATCTTTTCAGATCCATAATACCTCCAGAAACAAGGAAGCAAGTGAATAATATTTTGTTTTAGTTCATCTTTCCTCTTTATTTCCATTATTTTGGATTGGCAGATATTGGCATGGATGGTAACATTAAATTTGACACCAACTTCAAGGTGAGTATCTTTATTTTATAGAAAAGTAGTCAGGGAGGGAAGGAGGGGAAAATTCAGAACAGATGTGAGTAAAAATTACCCATGCATATGACTGTCAAAAAAATTATAATTATAAAATTAATAAAAACATTACAAAAGAAAAGTAGTCAGAATGGTTTAGTGAATTGTACAAGGTCACATACTACAAAGTCAACATTCTCCAATATTCTCCAAATTTATCTCAATGAAATTAGGAGAATTAGAGTGAATTTGCTCTTCACTTCTATGCATTAGCTGTCAGAATGAATTATAGACCTTCTTAAGTAAGAGAAAGACAATATTCTTTAAAAAGTCATTAATATTAGTGAGGGTTTTTTTTAAAGGCAATTGGGTTTAAGTGACTTGTTCAGGATCACACTGCTCCTGTTTTTCTGGCTCCAGAATTAGTGCTCTATCTACTGTGCCACCTAGCTGTCTATGAATGTTAGATCAGTGTTTAATTTCAGAAATGGCACACAAGTGCTTTTATTTAAGGATTCCAAATCATTATTTCTTTTTCACAACACCTCTGTGAAAGTTAGTAACTATCAGTAGAAGGAAATATACATAAAAAGGCAAAGTTACTTTTTGAAGGTAACATGAGATTACACCATGTTGGAGGGGAAATTAGGATTAAATGACTTGTCCAAGGACGCATAGCTAATAACTGTTAAATGTCTGAGACCTGTTTGCAGTGCTAGTGCTCTATTCCTTGCATAATCTAGTTACCCTATGGAATAAAAACTTTTTAAGGTTCTAATAGTCAAACCTGAAATGCTATGGGCAATCCCAAGGACACAGCATGGTATACCAAGAAAGAACCTGATAGAGATAGAGGACTTGGATTTAAACTCTGCCTTTTCCACTTATTACCTGTTCCTCATTGGGCAAATCATTGGTCTTCTGTAAGTGTTGTTTTCCTCATCTTTAAATGAGAGATTTATATTAGATGAATTATTTGCCAATTTCAAGGCAATCCTCTTAGCAAAGGAATATGATAATCTTATCACTATAGATTATTTTAGATACAATTGAAAACTAAAGAAAATTAGAAGTTAAAAACTTCCAGAGGTTTTTAGATAGTCCCAATCCAAATAAAATTTCAAATACATTTTCTTTTCCCCTATTCTTCTATTAGCTGAAGCCTTCTACTAGAGCCCATGTTGAGAGAAAAATTTGCTTTTTTAAAAAATTACTTTAAAATAATCTGAGAGACACTAATTTTTCCTCTAAGGGAGGAGATAACAAAAATCGTCTGTTCTGCTTTCACCTACAGAACTTTCAACTACTGGTACCAAAGAATAGGCTTTTATCAACTCTTGATATTGTGTGAACCACAACAAAAACTGCAAACTTGATTGTGAGTAAATGAGGAGCATGCAGAGGCTAAAATATCTATCTAATCAGTAACCTCAAAGTACCTCATCCTAATGTAATCTTGAGAGGTTAACTCTTGTTACTTTATTGTGGCCTAAAGCATGAAGATACAGTCTGTAAAAAAGGGTATTTTTAAAAGGAAAATATGATAGTAGCTACTTCAAATTAAACTATTCTGTTATTATCTATATACGCAATTTGTAATATGGTAAAGTAAAATATTTGGGAATATCTAATAATCCTTATAGGAGTTAAAACCAATTTAGTTTATTTCTAGGTATACTTTGCTAAAGTTACTTTTCTTAAATTTCAGGGGGTTCATGGATTGGATATTTTTAAGGTTTTGACAAATGTATTTCAATACTATTGTTTTCTTTTGTGATCATATATATTTTATGCTTTTAAGAACAATTTGAGAAGGGATCTGAGCTGACAAAGATTCTGAATATTTTGACTCTAGGTGAAAGATTGAATCAACAGAAATTAATACTGGAAATGCATTTATAGGCAAACTATATAATATACATATTTTTCATTGTTGAGCTAAGTAATCTGCACAGAAAGTCTTTTAATGCTCCAATTAAAATTATAGAGAAAAAAATGCTGACAGAGGGTGTTATCCTTCATTAACATTAATAATGAATCAGATATTCCAGGCCAATTAAGAGTGGCTATAAGAGCTAATAAGAAATAGAAGGGTGAGGAATGGATTGTTAAATGAAGATAGAAACAACAACAATAACAACAACAACAACAAACAGGTGGATACTATGGTGCCTGCTAGTAATTACTATTACTAGGGATGGTGAATTTTCTCGCTCTCTTGAATTCAGGAGTTCTGAAATGCAATGCCAGTATTCATCTAAACTCAGCATAAATATTGTGAATTCTCAGGAACATGAGGCTATCAGTTTGTCTAAAAGGGGGCAAACTTTCCCATATTGGAAATGGAACAGATCAAGATTGCTATCCTGATAAAATGGAATCAAGTCCATGAATGGCTTCAGTGAGATAGGGACACTTAGTTTTTGACATTACAAAAATAATAATAATAAAATAAAAGAATCTAAGCCACCATTGAAAATCCCTCTCAAACAGATATATGTCTTACTATACCTTCAACAATTACTTGACAAAGTACAGACAGAAGTCCCTAGTGGGGCTATTCTTTACTATTAATTCATAAATTATTTCAAAAAGGAATTTCATTGAGGTACAAGAAAATATGTCTGATTTTTCTTTCGGCTAGAAATTATCACATAGTCCCCAGAACTATTTTGCCACTTTTTATTTCCTAATAAATAACAAAGCACCCACTCCTTGGGTTTGGTCTTTTTCTGTAATTCAGTATATAAATATGAATTTGTTTTCCTACTTTCTATTATTTGCCTTATTTCCTGTTATTTCTGCTTTCTTCGTCACTCTTTTGCAATATTCCCGCCACCTCTTTGGTGTGTCCAGAGTATCTAATTCCATTCTAACCACTTCCTTCCCATTCATAGTCCAAATGATGTCATTAAAAATAATTTATACATGAATGTTCTCTCCTGGAACTCGTACTAACAGCTACAGAAATCCTTCTATCTATCCATGGAGATGAAAAGCTAAAAATCCCTCAAATACTCTGACATTCTCTGTAATTAGCAGGACCTTGACCAACATTTATAGTCAGAACTGCTTTTTAATGACCAAATAGCTAACATTGGCAAGACTCATTCCATGTTTATAAACATAAACTACTTAAATTCAGTCCAAATAAAAGAAAGTGGAATCAGAAAATAAATCAGATCTAAAATCATTATCCATAAAGATGAGCTTATTCTTTAATTGGTATGATCAAATAATAATTGAGATATTTGCTCTATTGAAATCAGGACAATTAGATTAAAATAACATCGTGTTTTAAGTTATTTTTTTTAATTTCTGAAAGGATTTTAATAATTGGATTGAAAAGGAAAAAAATCTTATTAGAAGTTACACCTCAAAATCTGAGTTCCATTTCTTAAAAGCAATATATTAGTATTGAATCCTAGAAAGCTTTTGATAAAGTTGAAGTCAGAAGTAAACTTTGGGTGGGGGAAGGGGTCCAGTTTTTGTTTTTTGTTTTCCATTTGTGCTAGGGGAGACTTTCTATGCCAAAGTAGATTCTCAATTTATCCTTAAATCATCATTTTCCCTGGAAGAAGCTAAGTGATTTTGCCCATGGTCATACTGCTATTCCAGAAGAAAGCAGAGTTGAAACTAGAATTTCTTAATTTTAGGTCAGCTCTTTCTCCACTGTGCTTTTTCTTCTTAGTACTAAAATGATTTAAAAAAATAAAAGGTAAAGTTGTGAGCAGAATGATGTCATTGCAAGGTATAATATTATATGAGCTGCTGGATTGGTAACAATTTTTACACCAATATAATAATCTGAGAATTTTTTTTGGGGGGGGGTAAATTAAGTGGTCCTAGAATAATATGTATAATTTTTTTTCTAAAAAAAAAAGGCAAAATAAACTTGTTCTCTATTTCTTACTCTTCATAGAATTTCATATAATTACATTTTTGACACAAAACTTCTTCTTATAAAGAACTACTTTCAATATTAACCAGTAAGTATAATTTACTTTGAAATCTTTCCTTTCCTGAATTCTGGATTAAATTCTTGGAGGGGAAATTTTAATAACCTCAATTTCTTCATTTTAAAATTGAGGATGGTTGTGGTTGCCAACTTCCTGCATACTATAATCTCAGATTCCGACAGTGTGTTGTAAAAATCAGCTTCTGCCAAGACCATTGCAAGTACGGTATGCTGTTATCATTTCAAATGATTATTGCATGCCCTTTAGACTGAACTTAGTTATAGGAAGGGTTACAATTAAATTTCATTAATAAGCTTAAAGAAAGGGGCAGCTAGGTGACATAATACATAGAGAACCAATCCTGAAGTCAGGAGGACCCGAGTTCAAATGTGACCTCAGACATTTAACACTTCCTAGTTGTGTAATCCTGGGCAAGTCACTTAACCCCAATTGCCTCAGGGAAAAAAAAAAAAAAAAAAAAAAAAAAAAAAGCTTAAAGAAAATAACCACTCTTGGCAAAAATGTTTGCTCCTTCCCAAATTGGTTAGCGTTTCAATGGTACCTTTTGAGGACTTAAAAAAAAAAAAAAAAAAAAAAATGTAGAATATAAGCTCCCTGAGGACAAGGACTACTTCACTTTTATCTTTGTGTGCATAGTGCCATCAGTATAAGAGGCACAGAATAGATGCTTGATAAAATTTGTTGAATTGAATCATTCCTGTGTCTATTATGCAAATTATGGATATTTCTTTAAATGTGAATTTCATCAAAACTCATTTTCTATTCTTTTCAATAACCAAACTATGCGCTTACAAAAGGGACAATACTTTTTTTTTTTTTTAAACTTGCCTCTGATGTTACCTTTATTTAACAGTTTCTTCTCAGTTCTTAGCCAGGTATTTGTGCTAATTTGCAGAATTGGAGTGATATATAGTTCTAAGCCATTCCTTGCTTGGTTTAGGAGTATTATTTTTTCCCCCCATAAAAGCCCCAACTTTGTGGAAATTATCACACTGTGAAATCTATTAAATCTTACTACTTAATAGATTTCCCTCCTACTCCATTAGGAAGAATGATAAGATCAGAGCCTTCATTCTGAATTCTTTGTACACAAGCCTTGACTAGCTATATTAATGAGCAATTTAAAGGCACCCTATTCCTATAGAAAAACTTTTGATGGCTGCTTAGAGAGAAACAATGATGTCCTATGTGTCTCTTTCTGTACTAGCCTCACAGTGAATTTAGCCATCTATTTGTACTTCTTAATTTGTCGTGGATTTGAAATTTTATCTGTTTAGAACTATTGATTCATTTGTGCTCTTCATTTTGGCAATATTTAAATATAATATTTCCCATTTACAGAAAAATTCAAACCAATGATCAAATGTTAGAAGAGAAAGAATGAAGACTAACAAACTATTTTCAAAATAGTCACCTCTCATTTATTTCAAACTGGTTCCTTCTCTAATCCAACCCCACAAACATCACTTCCCAAGAGAGAAATAAGTAGTAATATCTCAATTAGGATAATAGCTTCTTAATTTTTGCAAAGGATTTCTCATATAATCTCCTGACAATAACCCTGGGAGGAAGATCCTATTATTATATTTTTTACAGGTAAGCAATCTGAAGCTTAACATCATACCACTAGCAAATGTCTGAAGTAGAATTTGAACTCAGATCAGCCTAATTCTATCATTCTTAATATTGTGAACTTTTACCTCTCTAAAGTTCTGTTTCCAAATTCAGCTAACTTAGTGCCAAAACTCCCATTTTTTGGGTTGACGGAACATAACCAGATAAAACTGCTGACTAAGCATGTCCCTGGGAAGTGGGCAAAGATTATATTTTTCATCATATTTTTTTTTGCTGTTGTTCAGTCATACTGTTGTGCCTGACTCTTTATGAATCTATGACTGATATTGTCCATGGGTGTTTTTATTTGTTTGTTTGTTTTTTGGCAAATATACTTGTGTGCCATTTCCTTCTCCAGTAAATTAAGGAAAAAAGAGATTATGTGACTTGTCCAGGTTCACACAGCTTGTAAGTTTCTGAGGCTGGATTTGAGCTTTGCTTTTTCTGACTCCAGGCCATCAGGTTAGTTGATGCCAATAAAGAAATCATTCAATATTTCAATATATCTGGAATTTCATTGACATGGATATTTCTTTTGGAAATATATATATGTATCTATGTGTGTGCATGTGTGTTTGTATGTGTATATATTCATATATAAAATCGGAATATGTGTATGTGTATACACAAACACATACACACACACACACATATATATATATATTATGGACATGAGTATACACCCCCCACATACATCCCAGTTTTATATATGAGTATGCACACTCACACATATTCCAATTTTCATATATGTGTATATATAATATGGAAACTAGCATATGAATCACACAAGAAAAAAAGCATTGAAAAGATTGAAAATATATATAGTTTACCCACAATCTTCCAGGAAGCAGCTAGATGGTATAATAGATAGAATGCTGGGTCTAGAGTCAGGAATATCTCAGTTCAAATTCAGACACACACACACTTGCTAGTTATATGACTTGGACAAGTCATTAAATCTCTCTCATTTTTCTCAACTGTAAAATGGGGATAATAATATCTCTCTCATCAGAATGTTGTGAGGATAAAATGAGTTGATATTTAGGCTCTTAGAATGTGCTAAATAAATGATAACTCCTTTATTTCATTTGTCTATCTATCTATTAATCTATCTATCACTCTATCCATCTATTCATTTATCTATCTGTTTAATATTTGTTAGTCTAATCAATCCCACTATGCAGCTAGCACTTCTTTGTTGCCCTTTGGATGACCTGTATCTTTGGAAACTGTTACATAATTTCTCAGATTTGCAACCATTACATCATTGCTGGGAGAACATTTGTGCTGAAAAGAAGAATATTTGTATTGGGAAACAGTTTGAGAATACTTAATATTGAGGCAGTTCCTCAGGTGCAATCTAGCTCTTGCTCTTCTTCCAGGCTCAACTCACTCTACAGCTGCAGTATCTATCCCAGATATATGTACAGATGTACTAACTAAATAAATTGGCTTCCAACAGAATTTCCTACCCTGATCAACAGGCATTTCTTATACATTTAGTTTTTTCATCAATAGATTGTTAGGCTAATAGCTTTTGAGTAATCATGAATTTAATTTCCATAACTAAAAGAACTGGCAGATGTGATTGCTAAGGAAGTATCAGTATCCTTTGAAAGCTCACAGAGATATGGCTTATTTAGAAAAGTCTATAGAGTCACCTAAAATTTAATTGAAATAATAATTCCAACAAAGTTGCAGGATATAAAATAAATCCAATGAAGTTCAAGTTTATATTACTAACAGAATCCAAGAAACAGAGATAGTAAGAGAAATTTCATTTAAAATAACTATAGAACACATAAAACATTTGAGAATCTGCTTACCAACACATGCATTTGACCTTTTTAAATACAATTATAAAGAAATCTTTTGATTTAATAGACATAAATGCTGGAGGAATAATACTTGTTCAGATTTAAGTTGAGTCAATAGAACAAAAATGACAGCATTATCTAAATTAACTTACTTATTCAGTACCAAATCAATCATACTACTATAGCATACAAATAACAGTTTAGTGGTTGAATTTCACATTTCTTCATGGGCCATTCCTAGAGATAATTTTGGAGCGGTTGAGTTTTTGAGGAAACGTAAAAGTCCTTCTGTGCAAAGAATTGAGCTATTTCTAGACATAAATTGGATACATACAATGATATAGTGAAAAGTAGTTTAAATTTTTCAGTAGGCAACAGGAAGCCTTTATGGTTCAAGACTTTCATTTCCTGTGAGAGAAATAAATAAGCAACAATTAAACAGTAAAGTATCTTCTACCTACAGAGAAAAGTATCCTAGGGTGGGAAGATAAAAATTGAAGATAATACAAATACAAAATATCTTAATACAAAGTAGTTCAATCATTTGTTAGTAATGTTGCTCTGCTTTAAATCTATGGTTAGGTCTAAGTGAAATTTCTAAGCTTTTAAAATAATTTGTTTGAATAATGATGAATGTTAGAGGGGATGTGGGAAAACTGGAACACTGATGCATTGTTGGTGGAGTTGTGAAAGAATCCAACCATTCTGGAGAGCAATCTGGAATTATGCCTAAAAAGTTATCAAACTGTGTATACCCTTTGATCCAGCAATGCTACTACTGGGCTTATATCCCAAGGAAATACTAAAAAAAGGAAAGGGACCTGTATGTACTAAAATGTTTGTGGCAGCCCTTTTGTAGTGGCTAGAAACTGGAAAATGAACGGATGCCCATCAATTGGAGACTGGTTGGGTAAATTATGGTATATGAATGTTATGGAATTTTATTGTTCTGTAAGAAATGACCAACAGGATGAATACAGAGAGGCTTGGAGAGACTTATATCAACTGATACTGAGTAAAATGAGCAGAACTAGGAGATCATTATACACTTCAACAATGATACTGTATGAGGATGTATTCTGATGGAAGTGGATATCTTCAACATAGAGAAGAGCTAATCCATTTCCAATTGATCAATGATGGACAGAATTAGCTATACCCAGAAAAGGAACACTGGGAAATGAGTGTAAACTGTTAGCAATTTTTTTTCTCTCTAGGTTATTTTTACCTTCCGAATCTCCAATTCTTCCTTTGCAACAACAACAACAACAAAATTTGGTTCTGCATATATATTGTATCTAGGATATACTATAACATATTTAATATGTATGGGAATGCCTGCCATCTAGGGGAGAGGGTGGAGGGAAGTAGGGGAAAATTCGAAACAGAAGGGAGTACAAAGGATAATGTTGTAAAAAATGTTATAATTATAAAATTAATAAAAAAGAAAAAGATAAAATAATTTGTTTGGTTCTAGTATTGGTATATTCAAATTCAATTTTTCATTAGTAAATAATGAAGAATCTCCAAATCCAACTGCTAGATCACTGAAACAGTTTAGGCTTCAATCGCTGTCAAATCATTTAGATGGAAACTAGCATTGGTTTTTTTTTTTTTTTTTTTTTTTTGTTGTTGTTGTTATTGTTTTGGCAATGGGTAAACTTGCCTTTCTAGCAAAATTTTGAAGAACCACATCATTCATGGTCCTCTACCATCAGCTTAGTGGTAAATAAACTGCCTTATTTGAATGTAATGCCATTGATCAACTGGGTTAAAAGATAGAGTTACAATTATATTTTTTTTGGGGGGGGAATGAGGTGGAGAAATGCACTCCTTATGATTTATTGGTTTGATGCATCCTTTCTATCTGAAATTGCAGTAATTCATATTGTGAAATTTATTTGAATAGACTGATGTTATCTTATGAAAAAAAGACTAAGAATCTCATGTGCTAATCAGATGTTGGAAGTGTGCCAATACAATAGCCTTGCTTAGTTATAGTAGAAATGATTTTAGATCATAAAGCCAATATTTAGAGCTTAAAGACACCTCAGCAACCATGTCCATACTTCTTCTTTTAGAAATGAATCAATTTGTCAGTTAATAAATATTTAGTAAGTATCTACTATGTGCCAGGGGATATACTAAGCACTGGGAATATAAAGTCAAAAGATAATTTTGTCCCTGCACTCAAGGAACTCACAATATAATGTGGGAAGATAACCTATAAAATGAAGTTGCCTTTTAACTTAAAGGGAGGATATCTAGGAGTATGATTTAGTAGTATAATTGATAAGGCAGAAAATAAGTAAGTAAATTTAGAAATTATTGTCATTTCCTCCACTATTCATTTGTTTCTTCTAGGGGAAACAAGGGTTCAGTGGAGGGAAGTGAAGGTGAAGATGATAAAAGTCCAGAAAAGTCAGGTGAGAAAGAATGAAACACTAGCTTGGGAAATATTCTTAAATGGAGACTCTGGGAGGAGCTCTCCATTGCCCACCTATACCCTCTTCAATCAGAGAATAAGGAGAATAGTAGGGACAGAAATATTCTTTGAGTAGGCATGCATTTCAGAGTTATGTGATTCTAAAGGATTACAAAATTCTGAAAGACATGATGAAATGGAAGAATTCCATCAGATGGAAAGTGATGAGGAGACAAAGAGGGAAAAATGACTTAGCCAAAATCACTCAGAATTCATCTTGTTAGCAGCATTGTATTTGGGAGAAAAAAAAATCTGTATCTCTCTTTTTTCTGTCTTGTCTCTCTGTTTTTATATACTCTCTCTCTCTCTCTCTCTCTTTCTCTGTCTGTCTCTCTCTCTCTCTTTCTCTCTGTCTCTGTCTCTCTCTCTTTCACACACACACACACAGAGAAAGAAAGACAGAGAGAGGGATACAGAGAGAGAGACACACAGAGAGATATCATATTTTTAGTGGATTCATTCCTGTTCTTTAATACTGGTAAGAAAGATTGTGACTGAATGCATTCATTCTTTCCAATCTGCTTAGTGTAAAGTAATACTTTATGGATGTGCAGAATTGCTATCTAGCCAAAATTTCAGGACTACTGTCAATCTTTTTTCCATCATGGATCCTCCATTGGAGAGGTATCAAATTACCAGCAAGTCACTTAGTAAAATACATTTAAAAAATACAGCTGTGCCTAATGCAGGTGACTGCAGTTTAAGCACTTTTGAGAAACTAGATCTATGTGAAACTGACCACTGAATAGAGGATATTATCTCCTAAAGCACAGTAAGAAAGATTGTGAACTTTCCCCTTTCCATTTAAAAGTTAAAATTTAATGAAATTTATAAATTTGTATGATCAAATTATAAATGTTATTGTCTAATAGGCTTTATGTTACACAATAACAACCCATACTTTTTGTAATGGAATTGTCATATTTTAAAATGGCAGCTTATCTTTAAACCAAAGTAGCAGTTTAGTAGTCTGTAAGTGCCTTGAAGGCAGGAACCATTTCATTTTTGTATTTTATTTCTCTCATGTGGTAGAGGTAAATATTTAATAAAACATTAGCTGAGTTCATCCCAGCTACCATGCCAACTTTCTCTAAAGTACTCTATTGTGAGCATGCTACTTTTCAGAAAGCTATAATCCAATCATCTATCTGAACTGCCATTAAATATCATTCATGAGAATTTACCAATTAAAAATGCTTCTCTATATAGTTTATCATTGTTGTTCTCCATTTCCTTTCTTGATCGCCTTTGAGAATCAGCCAAGCAAATGCTGGCTAAATTTATTTGAGTTTATAAATGTGTCTCAGCCTGAAAATTTCTTATTGATGGGAAAGCTTTGGGCCAGAAGAAATAAAAACCAACTTCTTGGCTGTGTTTCTAGTAACATAAGAAAATATGAGATGAAACATTGAGATTGAGAGGATGTTGACTCTAGCTTTAGAATTTGCCTGGTTTTCTTCCTATTAAGGTGTAGTCTGTTAGCAATTTTTTCCTTGTCTTCAGTGCACAGCTAACTTCTTAGATCATAAGAAAAAATCCTCTTCCTATTTCTTAGTCACTGTCACCTGAAGATGATTTACTTGCTAATTTCAATAATAGTGGAAACTGCATTGAACTGACAGATGAATAAAACAATTCATTTTATTTTTTTAAACTTCATTTGATATATTCCAGAATTTAAATATGTAGGCAGATAGATAATGGAAAACTTATCTTTTCCATTTTAAAATCACTACATTATGACACCTATATCAATATGTCCATGTCCTCACCTCTGATTATGACAGATCTTATCACCCATTAAGCCAAATAGTATTTCTTTTATTGAGCCAAACTAATTTTTCTTTTTCTCCCTACCAGGTTTGTTTTAGGCAAAATTCAATAAGATTTTAGATCAGTAATGTTCTTTTTTGAGCATGCCTAAGTAATTGGCTCAGAAATATATGGTCTCCTATCATAGGGAAATATATATAAGAGGATCTTAACTTTTCCGTTTAGTTGCTTTTTAATGGAGTAACACATCTATAACTAATGATCAGGTCTTTTGAGATTATTCTCAGTTCAGGTCTAAGTCTAGCACATGAATATTCTATTTGGTTAGCTCCATAATGAGCTAAGATAAGCTGAGATAACATGAAAAGAGTAGTAGGAGCCAATCAGGGTAGAGATTCTCAGCCTCCATTTCCTATCCTGCTGCTTTACTCACAGAGTCAGCTTGCATCATTTCTAATCTCTGGGTTACAATTAGGGAAGAAAAAAAAAAGGAACACTCTATTGTCTGACCCCCAAAGAATAGTTTCCCCCCCCTCTCTTTTAATTTTGTCTGTCTACACAGAATAAAAGATGTGGTCCTTTGGTAGCCAATGTACAGGTTTCTGTTTAGTAACCTCCCCCCTCAACACAAACTTACTTGATATGGTTAGCAGATAACCAGGACTAGATCCCATATTAAGAAACAAATTTGAGTAGAATAATTTTCTCCCCATAGCATTTCTTTGCTGTCATGAATGCCCAGTCTTTGTCATTGTTTTTCTATCCTCCTTTGACTCAGAAAGGTTGCTCTCTTTCCTTCTTTATCAAATCAATTCAATATTAAATTAAAATCTATCTGTGCCTCTTAAATGATGGAATCACTTTGATTTCTTAGCTTTATTTTACTACCCTGGCTCAAAGCACTTTAATGTATACAAAGAAATTCTTGCTTCTCTTGATTTTCAGAGAAAAATAAACAATTATCTATGTTTAAGCCAGAAGTCATCTGTGTATGGCACACTTCACCAAAGGAGGCTTTACTATAACCCACTTCTGAACCATTGAAGATACCTCAGATAACTAAGTTTCTATTCTCTCTGTAATCTGACAGGATATGTTTTATGATCAGGTGAAATTCTTCTGGTGGCTGGTATTGGTTGTGTTTCACTAATAGGTCATTAATGAAGATGTTTGTTGATCTAAATGTGTATTCTTATTTTTAGAGGATTGAAGTAGATTTTTATAATATCACTAAGGAAAGGATTTTTTAAAGTAAGTTAATAAATTTTGGGAGAAGAAAGGATTTTGAAACATTACATAAATGCACATTTGAAAATGAATAATTACTATATATACTATCATTAATAAATATTAACAACTAAGAATCACTTTTATTAAATCATTTGTCCCCAGTGACCTTCTGCTATTCATCTTTCTTATTCTAACATCCAGATAATACTCTGTCTGCTTAAAAAAAAATTCCAACTGATAATATTACTAGAAAAAATCCAGAAATTCTTGACTGAACTAAATTAAACAAAAAAGTTTCTAACCAGTATGACTATATCACTGCATTACAGAACTTAAAAGGGGAAGTTCTGTTATAAATACTGTCCCTAGCCCATTGACTTAGAGAACTCTACTCAAAGGTCAGCAGAACACAGGAAATGCAAGATATGCATCAGTTTGGATACCCCAACACAGATAGAATATCATGTTAATGATGCTGTGATTGCAGGTTCAAGGGCATGTAGTGCCAATTCTGCATTTTAAAAGATTGTTCTACCAAAAATGTATGATTTAAAAGACCAGCAAAAAGAAACTTATGAATCCTTCACCTCACTTGACATTAGGCACTCTTAATTATTTAAATAGTAATAAATCCTCATAGTAATATTATCTCCAGATGATCCAAAGCAGAATGACAGGATACTGCAGTGTCAATAGCAGCCCTGAAAAATAACCACATGGACAAAGAGAAGTCAACTGTTATTTGTGGTGTATTACCAATTGGTAAAAGTATTTTCCATGGCATTATCTGACAAACTCATAGGTTTAGAGGTAAAAGAATTTTATTGGTCATCTAATTCAACCCCTTTATTACACTGAAGAAAGAGGTTCAAAAAAGTGCTTACCAGTATCTGAACTCTGTTATTTGATTCCAAATATAGTTCTGGTTCTATTATGACACACTGTCAAAGAACTTTCAAGATTACAATTATCACTTAGTTAATCCTTCTGAAAGTTCCTTTTTTGAATATGAAAAAAATGTGGGTTCTTAATGGATAGGTTTCCAGTCATCATCACAATATTTCAGTACCTAAACTCTCAGGGAGAAACTAGTTCATGTAACTGGGGACATGTGCAAAAACTTACATAAATATTATTAATATAGTCTTTCATAGAATATTCTTTCCCCTCTTTATGAAAGAAAATCAGTGTCATTCTGTTTAGATTCAATAAATAGTATCACTTATTTAAAGATATATGACATATATCTTTATGTTACACATTTATATATAGCACATATGAATATGCATGTATATACTCCTTTTTCCCCCTTAGATAAAATGGGTAAGACCTTCTAATCATTAGGTTACCCTTATTAAAGAACCCATGAAAAAATCATACATACTTAGCAGCATTTACAATAAATGCCTAGTGGTGGGGTTCTATATCATAAAATTAGGAACAGTATTGCTTTGGCAACTGAGAAATTCTCATATCCAGGATTAACAACTTGGTATTTATTATGGAGGAATCTATCTTCAAAGCTTAATTCTATCCAAACATGAATAATTAATCATCAATAGCCCCATATTTTATATATCAGCACATCAATCATTGAGTGGTATTTTTGGTTAAGAAGTCTTTAAGAATTTCAGTCGCTTATTAGATTTTTCAGTGTTTCTTAGAGAGCCAGGTTTGAAGGATTAACCAAATGCTTTCTTAACTTGATAATATTCTATCATGAGTCCAGCCATGCAGGCATGCTTCATTTTACTCCCAGTTATTTTCTCACTGCTAGAAATTTCTTTTGCCTCCCACCCCATATGCTAGTTCTGGAATCAAAATCCTAATATTGTAATTTATTGTGGAAAGAATGAGTCAATCTATTTCTTTTTTCTTTTTTTTTTACTTCCCTATTCACCATTCCTGCAACTTTACACTTGTGTGTTGCCTTTCTATATTAGAATGTACATTTTTTCCATCTAAGTTTTTCTCCCCTAGCTCTAAAAAAACTAAAGATCAACACCTTACTGTGGAATATCATTACTCTAATTGAAAATGAACAATGTGGTACTGAATATTTCATAGGACTTTGTTCCCCTTCTTCAGTGATTATGCAATCTTGTCTTTTATGCCTTAAGATCATAATATCCTTGAGGATAGATATCATATTTTAGGCATTTCTTTGAATACAATTAATCAAGAAATATTTATTAAGCAATTGACCATGTGTCAGTCACTATACTAGGTAGAGGGGGGTACAGACACAGATGCAGAACAGACTCTGACCTAAAGAATTTTATATTCTGATGGAGATGTGTGCAAAATGAGTGCAATACAGATTTTTATACAAGGTAACCTTGCAGCAAAGAAAATCAGCTAACATCTGGCAGGACCTAGAAAGGTCTTATATAGAAGGTAGTGATTGAATTTAGTGTTGAAGGAAACCAGAAATTTCAACAGGTGGAGATGAAGTGGGATTGTATTTTAGGTGGTGGGGTGCAGCACAAAGGCAATAAAAGGAAGGAAAAAATCAAGCATTTATTAAGCATTGCTTTTGTGGCGGACCTTTCTCCAAAACTAGAAATACAAATATAAATAAAAGGAAAGATAGTTCTTGTCCTCAAAGAGTTTATATCATAATGGAGAAAGACAATACACAAAGGGAGCTAAAAAGTATATGAGGGAGAAAAATAAAGATATCTTGCATGAAGACATGGTTTTGAAGTCAAGAAATTCAGGAGCAGAGACAGAAGGACAATAAAAGAAGTCTGTCCTGGGTCTCTCCATAAAATTGAGGTTGAAAGAAGAACTGACAAATAGGACAAAGGGAGGAGTAAACTTTGCATAGGGTTATTCTAGGATGACTAGACTGCTTGGAAGGCAAAGAAATTACTGAAGCTGAGTGAAATACAGCAAGAAGGGCATTTTTGTTGGATTGTAGAGTACATGGAAAGGACTAATGTTTATTAATGCAAGAAAGGTAAGATAAAGTTTGGTTTTGAAGAACATTAGTCAAGTTCATTATTGTGGTTTAAATGTAATAAGTGGTCAATATATGTCTGTTGAATGGAATGGATCAATCAATCCATAAAAACATACATTAAGTATTTCCTGTGTGACACTGTTCCAAGAACTAGATATGCCAAAAGAAGTCTTGATGAAACTATGAACTAATCCAACCATTTTGGAGGGCAATTTGAAATAATGCCAAAGTTTTATTAAGCTGCCTGTTACCATTGACCCAGTAATACTAATAGATCATTTTCCAAGGGTGGGGGAGGAGGAAAAGAACCTGTATTTTCTGAACTATTTATAAGAGTTCCCTTTCTAGTATTAAAGTACTATGAATTATGGGAATGCCTGTCAATTTGGGAATGGCTAAACACATTATGGTATATGATTATGATGGAATAGTACTATGCTATAAGAAATGATGAGGTTATTGATTTTAGAAAAGCATAAATAGAATTTCATGAAATAATGAAGAACAAAATAATCAGACCAGAGCCAAAAGAACTGTTATTGTATCCAATAACAGTAACTTTTTTTTTTACTTTTTTATTTTTAATTTAGAATAACTGAACAATTAAGTCATTTTGATTATGACAAATACTCAAATTAATTACAAAGGCTGTATAATGGAAGACATTAGCTGCCTTCAGAAGAAAATAAATACTGATAAATAGAAATAAAATAGAATAATTTTACATATGTGTACATGCATCTGTATGTGTGTATGGGCGGGGGGGGGAATTGTGTCTCTGGTGTGGGTCTGTGTCTGTGTGTCTGTGCATATCTATATGTGTAATGGTACCCATCTTCAGAGCAGGAGAGAGGAAAGGGGAAAAAAAACCCTTAGAAACTTCAATTATAAATTTATTATATATCTCAAAGGAATAGCAAGTTTTACATAATAAATGTGTGGTTTCATGTACCATCATCCTTTTGTTATTTTACTATGCTATGAAAATATTTGTTTTATTTCAAAAATTAAAAATAAAATAAATATTTTTAAAAAGAGGTTTTAAAAAGAAACAAGTCCTTACCCTCAAGGAGCTCATTATTTAAGGGAAGAGCTCACCATCAAAGTCCTCTACTTGCTACAATTTTGTGATCTTGGCTTGAGATATACTGACATAATGGCTTGATAAAAATAACAGTACAGACCATTAAAATAGCCTATATTTCAAATTTCTCACTAATTAAGTGAGAACTGACTACCTCAAATTAGTAAGTTTTTTTCTTTTTTTCTGTAAAAAATAAATTAATCTTTTTCCCTCTCCCTCTTTTCATATGTTAAGAAGAAATATGTATGTTCTTAAACGTGTTTGAAGCATAGATATATGTGAAATATTTACTGATATAATTTATTGATGCTCTTGTTTTTCATTCTGGTTTGAATACTTCATTTCTTCCCATTAACTCCCTGCAGTGTACACTCAATTGGTTCTTTATTTCAACATTTCTAATTCTTTTAGAAAGTAGCCTCTTCCCAGAAATTGTAAGTGAAGAAATATTTGCTGGCTATTGTTCTCCTGGTCCCTATTCCATTTTATTACTTTTTTGTTATTGTTGGGCAATAAATTTTTACCTTTTGCTTTTCTTCTTCAATCACCCATGTTCTTTGTGTAATTGTACATTCAAACAATAAAATACATAGACATTTTCCACTTTCCATTCTTAAGCTGAAACTTGTCAAAACATGAAAATCACTCAGCCTTCTCTTTATGGCTTAATGTAGAAAAACCATTGCATGCCAGTATAGATTTCCTTATTGTTATGTTACACTCATTGACAGCAATGGGTGCTCTCTTCCTCAATAGATGGAAAATTTCTGATCTTGCCAGATGATTACTTGATAGTGCTTTTTGGCTTCCACACTTACCAAGACTTTGTCCCAGAGGAGGCTCCCCAATAGAGGTAGTGTTGACCGAACTGAAAGAGCCTATGGAATTTAAATAACATTGACTGCTTACTTTTCTCCTGTACTGTTTATTTTCAGTCTATAGTTTGATTAGATTAAATTTCCTTTATTTAGACTTCAGCAAGAATAACTGACATAAAGAAAGGTTGGGTGGTTAAAACTTAATTTGAAGAGACAGTTCAGTAAATCACTCATACAAAAAATATCAGATTATATATATAGACTTATTCACCCAAATGAGCCAAAAGATATTACATGGACTCTCCTTCCAATAGGTTTGTAGCCATAGGTCAATTAGTACATTTGAATCCAGAGGAAACATGGCTTTCTGATTTTCTTTTTGGCACACGACTATGTCATCATAAAGTTAAGTTTGGCAAGCTGTTTACCATCTGATGGAAATACGTGCTTTTTGTCAATGTTATACTTGCAAAGTATGACTCAAAGTACTCCAAGTACATGCCTTTGAACTCTGTCTTTGGACATATTATTTTATTAGCTGAAAAAATACATATTTATATCAGTGTGAAATGATGATTTTAACTGGTTTAATTTGGACCACAGATCTGCTATTTGCCTTTTCATTATAAGCATTTCTATTAAGAAAATTAGAGTTTACCAAAATTTCAAGTCCTTTTTAAGAAGAAGTTACTCTTTCATTTGGAAATGGAGCCTCAAAGAGGTAAAGGAATTTGCCTAGGATAATAATATATCATAAGTTCCATGAAAGCAGGAGCTATGTTTTACCTAAGGTTTGCATCCCACCCCTACTCCCTTCATACCCCATAGGTGCTTGCTATCATGTTCTTCTTATAATTGGACATTAACACTTATCTGTGTAATAGAATTGAATAATGCCATATTGTAATTGTGTAGAAAATTATAATTTCAATATTTTTTCATACTACTTTATTCAAGAAAACAAAAATTCTGATAAAGGTCAATATAAGAAATTTAATAAATATGTTTTGGTTTGATCAGACTATTATTTTTTGCTTATTTATCTTTATGAAAGTGGAAAACTGAAGATTAAAAAAAACCTGGGAGATAATGCAAAGATAATGCAATGCAAATTGTATCCCCACATATTTTTCTTGTCCAAATTTAAGAGATTCATAAAAATGTACAGTTTATTCAATAGGACCACATTAGTGATGTCAACTTTTCCTCTTCAAGTCATTCTAAGTTTACTTTGCTGTTTCCCCAATGGAAAGTTAAGAGAAACAAAATGGTTAAGTGAAAAGGACACTGGATTAGAAGTCAAAGAATTTCATTTCAAATTTTGGCTCTACTATTTACCATTTGTTTGAACTTGGTGAGTTAAATCCTGTCTGGGCCTCAGTTTCCTTATCTATAAAATTGATTTGAACTAAAAAGACCTTTAAGGTTGCTTCCAACTCTAAATTTATAATTTTAATGAAATTCTTTTTATACTCAGCTCTACCCCCCCATCCATGACAATTCCCATAAAAAGCAAACCAGATAATACTATAAAGGAAAGGAAGAATAATTGTCCTTTTTCTTTGACCATTGTTTCATTCCTTTCTAGGTCAAGCAAATATAGAAGGTTAGCTTCTATAGTTAATAGTTATCTTGTTAATTAACATTTGTAGGACCTCATATATATATATGTATGTGTGTGTTACACACACACACACACACACACACACACACACACACACACTACACTCTCTGGTTTGTCCTCTTCAAATTGCCCTCAACTTGGCATATTGAGTCTTTCAAAGAGTGATTGCTACCTCAGACTCCAAGTGGTTATACTGTGGGTGGTTGTCCTCTTAAAACCAAAAAGTATCCATTGGCATGCTTCCCATCAAAAATCTAGTAGACTCAAATTAGTTTTTTTAGAAAAGTTATTTTTCAAACCATACAACAATAATAGTAGTGACAAAGCTTTTTTCCCAAGACAGGTCACACTGGCCCACAACCAAATGTATTAATTGTGATAGGGAAAATGGGCATACATTTTCCAATACAATGACAATCAGAGAGCTCACATGGCCTACACAACTCCTAACTCAGAAATCACAAGAGCTCAAAGTTCAGTTTCTCACCAGAGCTCCCACTGAGTTCACTGAAAGGTTTGGCTATATCTTCATAGTTCATGATTCTTCAGCTGCTTGAATTGATCTGCTTCAGGGACTTGCTTCTCACTTGCTGCTTCTTGGCTTGGAAGATGAGATATTCACACTGTGCATAGGCTCTCTTTTGGACTCCCTGAACTTTATTTTTGATAGTTAGAAATTAATCTCAACTACCTGAAACTTCTTGATTACCTAAGTATTATTACTGTTTCAGAAAGGACAGTGAAGCTTAATCTAATATAGAGAGAATTCTTTCTTTTTTGGCTCCCTTGTTGGCTTGGGTCAGAGGACTGTCACTTCTAGAGAGCAAGTAGGAAGGTCTAGACTTTCCTATTCGATGGTTCATCATTGGAATTTTATTCTTTTAATGGAAAACACCATTTTTTCTTATGTTGATTAATAATTATATTTCCCCAGTTTATTGTATGGTCTAATGTAAATGAATGGCTGAAAAATCACCATAATTTTAAGGAAATATGAGTCATTTAGGATTGTGGAATTATTGGTTTAGGACTTTGAAAGTCCTCAATTCAATCTATTCAATTTACAAATAGTAATCTTATAAGTGGTAGATCTGAGATACAAACTTAAGTCCTCAGACTTTAGATTCAGCATCTGTTACATTGAAATACAATCAACATCCAATTTAGACAATGCCTATATTAAAGTTATCCTCCTTAATTTAGGACTAGGATTGGGATAAAAATGTAATCAAGAAAAAAGCAAATCATTGTTATCATTTGATGTCTTTCAGGAGATAGAAAGAACTTAAAAAAATATTAAGCCCCTATTTCTCAATAAAGGCAAGTCTATGGTTTAGGAGAGAAGTAGAACAAATATAGTTTCTTCAAGACCAGCCTTTCTGGTGGAGCAGGTAAAAGCTGGCAGGCCAAGGTGGGTGGTTGTGCTTTATGACTTGCTTCCCATTGAAAAGCATACTGATTCAACTTTCAAAGATAAAGGGTAATAATGAAAGGGACTTTGTATCTTCCTTATGAGATTCAGCATGTCGGGTTGAATATATCTATATTTTTTCCATATCAAAGTCACACTGTCACCCTTTTGGACTTGTCTGACTCTCTTATTGGAATCCAGAAAAATCATTACTATATTCAAGAATGTTCCCTCAGTGGGCTTTGAGTATAGGTAGCTGAGAAAGTTAAAGCAACTCCATTTTGCCCCTAATTCTGTTTATATTGCAGCCTCCACTCTGTCTGACATCTTCCTTAATGTTATAATATCAATTATAGGCCTATCTATTAGGGCAGAATTATAAGAGATAACCAACCTGAGGAAAGGCCTTTTCTATTATTAGCCCCAGCTAGTAACTATTGCCCCAGCAATAGGATCTATCCAATAAAATATTACAGCATCTCCTTTTCCTACCTAACAATTCTCCAGCAACAATTGCTGTCCAATCCTAATCTAATCCAGCTCCAAAAGACTTCTTGTCTCAGATGAAACTTATAGAAACTTTGTCCTTTTAAAAAATTTCATTTTCAGCCTAAATTAAGTTCTATATAAGTTTTGTCCTTTTATTCCTTTGGAGAGTCTCTGCCTGTCTGTGAAAGGTATGGGCATGTATGGGATAGAGTAAAGCTCCCTTGCTGGAAAACTCAATAATACCTGGTTGGTTTTTAAATTTTGGGTTTGGGTTTGGTTTGCATTTTGCTTCTGGTTCTGGTTTGTTTCAGCACTGACTGACAATTTTACCCACAGCAGTCCCCACCACCACTTGCCTAGGCTTTTCTCTCACACAGTAACCTGGGAATTGCCATTATAAAAGACATATAACATCCCCTTTTACCTTCACATCTATTGGAAGCAATAAAGGCATGAAGTTGGTAAATGCAAGAACTTCCTCATCCTATTCAAATCATTGATTTAGAGCTAGAATGGTTACTAGAGTCCATTTATTCCATAAAGATGGGGAAATTAAGGGAGAGGCAGGTTAAGTGATTTCCCAGAGTCACTCAGATACTGACTGTCATAGATGATGTTTGAATGCAGATTCCCTCAATCTAAAGGCAGAGTTTCCTCCATGATACCACATTTCCCCACCTCTTGTCTAGTTTCTCATATTCCTCTAGGGGTACAGATAATAGTTACTGTTCTTTGGATGAATCTGACATCTCACTAGCTTCCTTCCAGTCTAAGTTCAGAACCTTCATGAAGTTGATTCTAATGGAAAAGAAAGAATATCTAAATATTACTGGATTCCCTGAGGAAAAAAAAAAACTTTGATTTCTTAGAAACTCTGAAAAGGAGTCAAGGTCTGTGTAGGAGGAAGAGCACAGTTGAGAGGGATGGGGGAAAATGTGAGTAAGAAAGTTTTTGATAAAATAAAAACAAAACAAAGATAAAATTGTGTAGCTTCAACAGAGAGGTACTAAAAAGCAGCTGTATAGCCCTGTTAAGTATACAGCTGGGACAAGCCCAAGGTTCCTATTTTCTTGCCAATAACTTGTTCTTTTTGCATGGTTGAACAAAGCATATTTTAAATAGTAAAAGATAATGTTTGTCACAGGTTGCAATTTTCATGCAGTGATAATTTGCACTTAATTTCGCATTGTAGAGCTATTCCATCATGCTTTTTGTTGTTTCAGTTTGTGGCTTCTAATTAGCCATCAAGATTCTTTATTTTGTGAAAATCTCTCTATGAAACTTCAGACTCTTGACACTAATGGATACTATTATAATTTTCTCCCCTCAGGATCAATACAATGCTATAAACATATTCTATTAATTGTATCATGATATATGAAAAGCATATTCATTTAGACATATGTTGGTATGTATACATATGCACAAAAATATATATACACATGTATATATATATATATTTATATCTGCATACATACACACATATACACATACACTCCTCTTTGAAGTCAATTATCTTCTTGAAATATATTGTATTGAAATGAATTATTTGCAAAACACCATGATAGTGAGGAGCTAGAACCCCAAATTCTCTAGTCCCTATTTTAAATTTATCACTTTTCTAATAAAGAAAAAATATTTATATTTCAAAAAGAATCTCAAATTTTGAATATAAGGCCAAGGCATACATAGGAAGGAATCAATGAAGAAGAACTTAGTAGTTTACAAAAGTAAGGCCTCAGGGCTTATACAAAAACAAAGATAGTTTCTGCCTTCAAGGAGCTTATATTATAATGGAGAAATTGCACTTAAATGGAAATGGTGAAGTATAGAAGAACAGTAAGTGAAGTCATAGGAAAAGTAGATTGGCAAATACTTTCTAGTAGCAAAGTCAATATTTATTTTACTGTGGTTCCAGAACTTCAAAGACCAAATGGGTCTGGGTAGAGGTAGAATATGGCAAGGCTACAAGAGGAGATGGCTCAGGAATAAAATGAAGCATGGCTGGAGCCACTCTAAATATAACACTCCACATGAGTCTTTCAGTTAATATAGAGGTTCCACAGGATACTTCTGGAACTGAAAAGGTTTATTTCTCCACATTATGGTTTGTGGTTTATAGTAATATGGCAAATGAAAAAAATCAGGGAATGGAGAATTCTATCTTACAGTCTCTATAAAAGTATATACCATGGTGAAAGAAATGACTTGGACTCATGTTTTAAATGGTGGCTTCAGCTCCCAGTGTCAGAGTACTCTGAACATGATGAGGTTAGTGGCAGTGCAGAGAATTGAGGTGTGGGAATCCTCTTCTGGTCGGTGCAGGTCCTTCATGAAAGAATTCATGAACCCAAAATATTGAATGGAAAAAGGGAAGTTTATTGTTGGATGAGAAGTCAGCTTTGCTAGGAAGACTGACTTCTGAGAGGCAAAGTCTTATTAGGGAAATAGAGGCTAGCACTGAGAAGAGAATGTCTTCATAGCAGGCAGGAGTCCTGGCAGCTATGCCAAAGAGGCAAAGCATATTACTTTGGACATTCTGCAAAGAATGAGTGAACAGAAACTCATTTTATGAGAAGATCTTGGCAGGGGGCTAGTAGCAGTTTGAGCTGATTATCAGATCAAGAGCTTTTTGAGAATATGGAATTTCCTGAAGAAGTTAGTACCCCTAAAAGATCAATGGGAGTGCTCTTGACCAAGATTTCCAATTGAATAATGATACTTAACTTGTTTGGGGAGATATGCTTTCCCAGGAGAGCCTGAGATTCCAAATCTCCCTCCTTTTACAGATCAAAGGGAACACAATTTTAGAATCATAATTTTACAGATTAAAGGGAACACAGTTTCACTCCCCCATCAAACACTGTGCTTTTTTTTTCTTTTTCTTTTTTATTTTTGCTATGGCCCTTAATGACAGGGAGATATCCTAGGGCCTCCCCCTTTCTCCTGCTAGCTTCTCCATTCCTCTTTTGATGCTGATAGAACAATGAATTTCCTGAACTCTATTATCTTATTTTTTCCTTCTCTATCAACAAAGCCAGGCTTCAACTTAAGGTTAGTATTTTCTTCAGGTTGTAAATTATAATTCCTTTTTTGCTTAGTTGATTTTCTTTCTTTTCCATCTCTCCTCTTTGTAGACCATTGCTAGAACCAATGAATAAAGGGAGCTTGGCAAATCAAATAAACAAGGGAAAATTAGCTGTATACATATATATATATATATATATATATATATATATATATATATATATATGATGTCATATCTCTGACTCATTAATTTTTCATCCTTACAGGACTTAAAGATCTTTTTTGACATTATATATTTAGTGGAAAGAACAATGGATTTGAAGTATGTACACATGTTCACAAACCCCTCTGCTTCCTCTTATTACTTATCTGACTTTAGGTAAATATTATATCTTCTGTGCTTAAGATAAAATGAGGATATTTGAGAAGATGATTCAGAGTTCTAAATCAATGATTCTTGATCTATCCATGTCTGTGTCATCATATACTTATAGAAAGATTATTTTACAAATGTAAAACTTTACATTTAGCTAGATCTACCCCATAATTTGTATGATATGGTTTTTTTCAGGAGTTCTAAGACAAAATACTTTTTAAACATAGCTTTTTATTTATAAGATATATGCATGGGTAATTTTTCAGCATTGATCCTTGCAAAACCTTCTGTTCCAACTTTTCCTCTCTTCTCCCCACCCCTTCTCCCAGATGGCAGGTAGACAAATACATGTAAATTATGTTAAAGTATATGTTAAATACAATATATGTATACATATTCATAAAGTTATTTTTCTGCACAAGAATCAGATTTTGAAATAATGTAAAATTAACCTGAGAAGGAAATCAAAAATGCAAGTGAACAAAAACAGAGGGGTTGGAAATGCTATGTAGTGGTTCACACTCATTTAGTATGGTATGATTTTTAAAATATTATATTCCTGTTGTTTTCTAAGTACTCACAATCAAAATAGTTTATAATTTACATTCTAAAGGCAGAGCCAAGATGGTAAAGATTGGGACTTGCCTTAGCTCTCCCCAGATCCCTCCAAATAACTATAAATAATGACTTTAAAGAAATTTTAGAACATTACAACCCATACAAAGATGTAATGAAACAATTTTCCAACCTAGGATAACTTGGAAAGTTGGCAGGAAAGGTCTGTCACAGTAAAGTCCACCACAGGCCCATCAAAGTAGGAGTGAGCCTTGGGAGCCACTGAATCAGCAGCAGCAGTGGCTCTTAGAACTCTCTGTCCAAAATTTGTAAGGGAGCCAAATAAGTGGTCAGAAGAAGATTATAGGAATCTCTTTGCTACCACCAAGACAAGTTTTCTATTGCTTTGCCCATAGTTGGATCCTGTAGTAGTCCTGGATGGCAGTCCCATGGTGAGGAGGAGCACTAGTACACCAAGAGGTAGCAGCTACATTGGAGCAAATCTTTCTTACAATTCTAGAACAGAAAAGAAGGTTTATGGTTGCTCACAGACCAGAGCACAGGTTAAAAGATAGCAAACACATCTCTCTTTAGATCATACTATTTTGGAGGACCTAAACATTTACAAATCTCTAAAAATGTCTCTGAAAACAGCTTCATAAACCCTCTGAATCTTGAGACAATGCATGCTTAAACCTGGAAGCAGAGTCCTACTTTAACAGAGATAAAAGTCAAATAATGTGCTGGAAAAATGAGGAAACAATAGGAAAAGATTCTGACAATAGACATACTATGATGACGACAAAGAAATGCACTCAGAACATAACAAAGTTAAAGTTCCTATATACAAAGTCTCCAATAAAAATATGAAGTGTTCTCAGGCCATGGAAGAGCTCAAAAAGGATTTTGAAAAATCAAGTAAGAGAGGTAGAGGAAAAACTGGGAAGAGAAATGAGAGTGATTCAAGACAATCATGAAAAACAAGGAAAGGAGACACAAAAAGATACTGAAGAAAACATATGAAAAAACAAACTAGGCCAAATGGTAAAGAAAGTACAATAAGCCAACAAGAAGAATGCTCTAGAAAGCAGAATTGTCCAAATGGAAAAAGAATCTACTGAAAAAACCCAACTCCTTTAAAAGTAGGATTGGACAACTGGAAAAGGATATGCAAAAAGCTACTGAAGAAAATAACTCTTTAAAAATTAGAATTGAGCAAATGGAAGCTAATGACTTTATGAGAAATCAAGAAATAATTTAAAAATCCAAAAGGATGAAAAACAGAAAACAATGTGAAATCGTAAAAAAAAAAAAAAAACAAAAAAAAACAAAAAAAAACAAAAAAAACCTGAGCTAAAAAATACAGGAGAGATAATTAAGAAATTATTGAATTACTTGAAAGCCATGAAAGAGCCTAGAGTTCATATTTCAATATATTTCATGGAAAATTTCAATTGTAAATAAGAAGAGGAAGAAATTGAGGGATTTCTGAGTCTTTTGACCTAAGTCTAGACCCTTATGCTATGAAAGTAGTTTATACATCCCCATGGAATTTCTGAATTACATAATCTGTACTTTTGTGGGTAACCTCAGTCATTTGATGGCAGTGAATGTTGGCTACCTATCAGACTTCTGGGTAGCTTGACAACAAAAGATAGTGTTGTGAGAGGTAAAATAAATAAATTTGATTACATTAAATCACAAAGTTTTTTTACAAATAAAACATATGTAGCCAAGATAAACAGGAAAACAGAAAATAGGGAAAGCATAGATAGTTCCTCAGATAAAGGTCTCATCTCTCAAAAACATAAAGAACTTTGTCAAATCTGTAAGAAAATGAGTCATTCTGTAATTGATAAATGGTCAAAGGATTTGAACTGACACTTTTCCAATGAAGAAATTTTTTTTAATGCTCTAAAATAATTGCTGATTAGAGAAATGCATATTTAACAACTTTTAGATATCATATCATACCTAGCAGGTTTACTAAAATGATAGAAGGGGAAAATGACAAATGTTGGAGGGGATGTAGGAAATTCAGACCTTAATCAGTTCTGTGAACTGATACAACAATTTTGAAGCGAGATCTGGAATTATGTCCATTGTTTCCCAAGAGGATTAGGGAAAATAACAAATAACTCATGTATTTTAGAACAGCTCTCTTTGTTGTAGCAAAGAATTAGAAACTGTGGGGATGCTGATAAATTGGGGATTGATTAAAGAGGTATATGTTCATAACAGAATATCCCTCTATTGTAAAAATGATGAGCTCAATGATTTTAGAAATACATATAACAAAGAAAATAAAGAGTAAAATGAGCAAAATCAAATCACATATTTGTAAATCTATGTTTAATTGTAGCCTTTTTTAGGGTTGGGAAGAAGGAGGTGAAAAAAAAGTTTAAAATGCCCAACAGAGAACAAAAGAAAACCAACAAGAAAGCAATGATAAGTCGGGCAGTTTCAAAAAGAATGTGTAATATTTTTCATGTAAGTTTTCGTGGATTTTGGAAAAATTGGAATTTCAATGAATTTTTTTGTTTTATATAAAATCCTTACTTATAGATTGTGGTGTATATGGCAATATTTTCTTTTTTGTTCATTTTGTGTTAAGTGTAACGTTTAAAAAAAATTACAAAAAAAATGTTGGTTGTTGCCCTTATTTCTCAAAGAGCACCAAAATAACATTGCTATATTGGATTCAAGGTAGTTCATATCAGCATTTGGAATGGAAATGTTTTTAAATTTGATCATTTCACATTTCTTTTAAACTACTGCAATTTTGCTTTGTTCTTAGAGCACAACTCCTTTGATATGGGCATGTTATGCTGGGGCAGTCCTTTGAATATCTTCCATTTCTCACAATTGATAGCAAGGTTTTTTAGAAAGATCTTGACAATATCCTTGTATCATTTCTTCTGACTTCTATATGCACACTTGTCTTATACGAGCAGAATTAAGAATTCCTACTTCCTTTGGCCAATTCCCAATGAGATATTACAGAGAATGAAGGGATTGAAGTAGAGGAGGAGCGCCTGGGGAGTCCAGGACCCAGCTTGTGATCAGAATAATGATGTTTTCTCTTATACAGAAGATCCTAAGCAGAACTCATTCCTTTTCCCCTCCAATTTAACAGTTATGAGGCACTAAGAAGTGGAACTAGCAACAACAACAAACCCAACTTGCCCAACTTGAAGAAAACCTTCCTTGAATGACCTGAGCCTTTTTATTCTATTCAAAAGAAAGTATTACAATCAGTTTAATACGTTTGTTGTTTGATTATTTTTCAATCATGTATGACTCTTCATGACCCCATTTGGGTCATTTTTCCTAGCAAAGATTATGGAGTCATTTTGCATTTTCTTCTCCAGTTCTAAGTGAAGAAAATGAGACAAATGGGGTTAAGTAACTTGCTCAGGGTCACACTTCTAATAATGTTTGAGACTGAATTTTGAATTCAGGGAGATAAGTCTTCCTGACTCCAGGCCCAACACTCTTATCTATTGTATCACCTAGCTGCCCATTCTTCTATATTAGCTCTATGCTAAACTCAAGTTGTGATTACAACCCACTGCTTCCATGGCCACTTATTTACTTTCATGTTAGCCTTATTTATCCATATTACTTTGCTTCCTTTGGGTTTAGAAGTAGTGATGGTTTGTTTAAAATAGAGAAAAAGGCAGGGGTGAGATGCCCACAGTCATAATTGGCACAATTCTTTGGAAATGGTCTAGGTCATGGTTAAGTAAAAGTATGTCTTATCCCCCAATTTTGAGATTAAAGGGGCTTTTTATAATAATTTGCTACGAGGAAAAACCTTGAAAAATTGGTTTAGGAATTCATCCTTCAATCTTATGCCACTCCAACAACCACAAAATATTGGGATCCAAGGAGGCCAGGATATTTGGGATTTCTCACCCCACTCCCCTCCCCTCCCAATAGAGTAATGATATTTACCGACCTCATCACGAACTGAAGAAAATAAAATATGTTCTGACAAAACCAAGCCTATTGAGACTGAAGGGTCATTAGTGGGGAAGCTGTTCTATTTTACAATCTATCCTAAACAATACCAGTGTCCATATGGGGGGAAATAGATTTATCCAAATAGGGTTAAGGAGGGCACTAAGCAAGAATATTTATAAATTACAAAGAGCTAGATGATTTAGTTGTATAAATGTAGAGGGGCCCATGTACAATTCCCACATGACCAAACATCCTGACAAAATACTAAGAAAAATAATTTAGAGACAAAATATCAGTTCTAAAAACTTTTGGATGGTTTACTCTAGACATGCCACAGGACTTAGGTATCATAGCGGTTCTTTTCAAAGATGATTTGGATCAGATTTAGGGATTGAAAAAAGCATTTCATAAAACAAGGCAACAAAGCAAAATATGATTATGTGGGCCAAAGACCAAAGTGGTAATCAAATAAAGCCCCAATACAAATATTTTGAGATAACCTTTTTTTATCCCCTTAAATTATGAAACTGAGACTTTATTAAATAGATACTTTTGAAAAGTTAGACTCTGAATACACAGAAAACTAAAACTCAACAATCACTATCTTAAAGGAACTTATATTTTCTTAAGGGGCAGTAATAACATATATAAATGTGCAAACACTCCAAGTATGGGAGTGAATGCTAACTCCTTGTGAGAGTAGGTAGAGCAGGCAGAAAAGGTCTCACATGAGAGGTAGCAGCTGATCTATGCTTTGATTGAAGCTAGAGATTTTATGAGGGTAGAGGCACCTCTCTCAGACAATTTTTGTTTTTGTTTCAAAAGACTATGGCTTCAATAATTAGGCTAAGCAATTTCTCTTTTTGTGATATTGAATCTATTTTACCATCATCTTTCTTTTCCTTTGATTCTCACAAAAAAGTAAACCCCCTCTACCTCCATGAGCCCTAATATAGGATGACAAAATACTTATCTCACAATGATCATGTTAAGCAAATAATCTTTTTAGCCCCATTTTACAGATTGGGCAAATTGTGTTAAAAAGCTGTCAGGTGACTGATCCAAGATTACTCAGATAAGAGGGTAGAGCCAGGATTTGAACCCAGATATTTGAGGATTGATTGGGGATAAAGGTGCCATGAGAACAGGTTCATGTGCCAAGGCATGGACTGATCAGAACAAAGTATACAACAAAACCAATGTACACTAAAAATTAATATCCTCATCATCATCATTGGCATTATCACTAATATTTATAGATTTCTTTAAAGATTACATTTGTTATGTTTGTGATAAAGAAGGAAAAATTAAAGAAACAGTTTCGGGGTTATTGATAATCAACATATAAATTAGGCTAGCTCTAATTTTAAAAAAATGATGTTCAGTGATTTCTGTTAGCAATCAAAGACTCTTCATTAGAGTCCCTGAAGGCCTTAAATAAATCTTCTGAAAGGGAATTCCCTTAAGAAATAAAAATCAAGCCTGACTGATGGATTTAACAATGAGGTGGTTCAGAAGATTTTAGCCCCTCTTACTAAGAATGTGGCTTGATTATGAAACTCAGCAGCTTACAGAAAAATGGACTAGAGAATACATCACCAACTGGCCTATTTGACTGGTTTTCTCTTTCATGAACTTGGTCATCCCAAATGGATGGAGGGATAAAAGAATAGGGGCTTCTTTCCCCTGGAAAAGGACACCAACACACTGAATTTTTTTTATACTCTAAACAAAAGTTAGGTCTCCAGGTTTAAAGAATATGTTCTTTGAAGGCTATGAGTAATTTCAACAATCAGTCATATCCTTCAGAGACTAACTTTAACAAGATTTGGCCTTAATGAGAAAATTGAGAAGAGCCAATTCAATAATTGTTTATTAATATAATAGTATAATAATAATTTATCTCTGTTTGTTTGATCCTTGCAATAATCATTTGAGCAAGAACTGTAATTACCCTCATTTGACAGATCAGGAAACTGATAGCACATCTTTTGATTTCTCTCTCTGCATTTCTCTCAAGCATATCTTTGTCTCCATTGACAGTTGCAACCTTAGCAATTTTGCTGGATGTAGAATCTCTGCCAGATATTACTATATAAGTCATTAAGATATGGAATTCTTCTCTGCTTCTAGATTCTTTCTGGCTTAAGCTCATGTCCTGCCCAGGAAATTGCCATCTTTCCAGTCCCTCAGGTTCAGAATGTCAGTAGTATCTTTAACCCCTCAATCTGACTTTCCCCCAACCTCATCTATTTTATTGACAAGTCTCATAATTTCTATCTCCACATTTCTTGTATATTTCCCTTTATCATTATTCACACAGTCACCATTCTGATTTATGTCCTTATCATCTCTTGCCTGAGCTTTGATGATAGCCTCTTATTTGGCTTTCTTACATCAAATCTCTTCTCACTCCAATCTACACTCCACATAACTGCAAAAGTGATTTTCCTTAAGTGAGCGTCTGACCATGTCACTTCTACCTAACAAACTCTAGTGTCTCTCTGTTACCACCAGGATTTAATACAGACTCTGTCTGACATTAAAAACCCTCAACAAACTGACCTTTTCCTATGTTTATGGTTTTTCTAAATATTATTCCTGAAATAATTCTGATTCAAATGGACTTATTTATGAATCCTCATACAAAAATTTAGTGTTTTTGCACCAGCTACCATACTTGGAATATTCTTCCTCCTCATCTCCATTTCCAGGAATCTCAGATATCTTTTAGGACTTATCTCAAGTTCCATTTTGAAATCATGACCTATCCACTCCAGTAATGTTCTCATTCCCAAACTACTATGTCTAATTATGCTTATATAAACATGCACTGTCTTCATCATAAGTTAAGTATCTGTTTTTTAAATTTTTGCATCTTCAGTGCTTAACATACTGTCTGATATGTAATAAGTGCTAACTAAATGCTTATCAATTAGCTGATTGATTGAGGCCAAAAATTGTTAAAGGACTTGTCCACAATATTTATTGGCATACTGCTGTTAAACATGTATGGCTCATCAACTCTATGATGTGAGTAAAGACAATCAGATGATGATAGGCACCAAAAGTTAGGTTCAGTCACATGAAGAATTCACAGTGGCCATTCTTTTTGGCAAAATGATAGATTTACTTAGGGAAAGAAGCTACAGACAAAATGAAAGGATACCATAGACACCAGGAATGGTAAAGATGATATTGCATGGAAGAGCATAGGACAGACAAATTCCTAAGTGGAACTCACAATTACCCAGTAGAAAGAAAGCACCCCATGAGGTTGGTGATGTCCTTAACTGGCAGGCTAAGTCTCTCCAAGCCCCTCTGTATTCATCCTGCTGGTCATTTCTTACAGAGCAATAATATTCCGTAATATTTATATACCATAATTTACCCAACCATTCTCCAATTAATGGGCATCCATTCATTTTCCAGTTTCTAGCCACTACAAAAAGACCTGCCACAAACATTTTGGCATATATAAGTCCCCTTCTCTTTAGTATTTCTTTGGGATATAAGCCCAGTAGTATCACTGGGTTGATCAAAGTGTATGCACAGTTTGATAACTTTTTGGGCATAGTTTCAAGTTGCTCTCCAGAATGGCTGAATTCTTTCACAACTCCACCAAAAATGCATCAGTCTCTGAGTTTTCCCACATCCCCTCCAACATTCATCATTATTTGTTCCTGTCATCTTAGCCAATCTGACAGGTGTGCAGTGGTATCTCAGAGTTGTCTTAATTTGCATTTCTCTGATCAGTAGTGATTTGGAACACTCTTTCATATGAGTGGAAATAGTTTCAATTTCATCATCTGAAAATTGTCTGTTCATATCCTTTGACCATTTATCAATTGGAGAATGGTTTGATTTCTTATAGAGTCAGTTCTCTATATATTTTGGAAATGAGGCCTTTATCAGAACCTTTAACTGTAAAAATATTTTCCCAATTTGTTACTTCCCTTCTAATCTTATTTGCATTAGTTTTTTATAAAAGCTTTTTAATTTGATGTAATCAAAATCTTCTATTTTGTGATCATTAATGATCTCTAGTTCTCCTTTGGTCATAAATTCCTTCCTCCTCCACAAGTCTGAGAGGTAGATTATCCTCTGTTCCTCTAATCTATTTATGATCTCATTGTTTATGCCTAAATCATGGACCCATTTTGATCTTATCTTGGTATATGGTGTTATGTGGGTCCATATCTAATTTCTGCCATATGAATTTCCAGTTTTCCCAACAGTTTTTTTTCAAATAATGAATTCTTATCCCAAAAGTTGGTATCTTTGGGTTTGTCAAACACTAGATTGCTATAGTTGTACCCTATTTTGTGCTGTGTACCTAATCTGTTCCACTGATAGACTAGTCTATTTCTTACCCAATACCAAATGGTTTTGGTGGCTGCTGCTTGATAATATAGTTTTAGATCAGGTACAGCTAGACCACCTTCATCTGATTTTTTTTTTCATTAATTCCTTTGAAATTCTTGATCTTTTGTTATTCCACATGAATTTTGTTGTTATTTTTTATAGGGCATTAAAATAGTTTCTTGGGAATCTGATTGGTATAGCACTAAATAAATAGATTAGTTTGGGGAGTATTGTCATCTTTATTATATTCATTCGGCCTATCCAAGAGCACTTAATGTCTTTCCAATTATTTAAATCTCACTTTATTTTTGTGGCAAGTGTTTCATAATTTTGCTTATATAATTCCTGACTTTTCTTTGGTAGATGGATTCCCAAATATTTTATACTCTTGACAGTTGTTTTGAATGGAAATTCTCTTTGTATCTCTTGCTGTTGTATTTTGTTGGTGATGTATAAAAATGCTGAGGATTTATGTGGATTCATTTTGTATCCAGCAACTTTGCTAAAGTTGTGAATTATTTCTAATAACTTATTAGAATCTCTGGGGTTCTCTAAGTATACCATCATATCATCTGCAAAGAGTGACAGTTTGATTTCCTCATTACCTATTTTTATTATTTTAATCTTTTTCTCGACTCTTATTGCTGAATCTAGCATTTCTAATACAATATTGAATAGTAATGGTGATAGTGGGCAACCTTGTTTCACTACTGATCTTACTGGGAAAGGTTCCAGTTTATCTCCATTACATATTATGCTTACTGAAGGTCTTAAATATATGCTCCTGACTATTTTAAGGAATAGTCTGTTTATTCCTATACTCTTAAGTATTTTTAGTAGGAATGGATGTTGTATTTTATCAAATGCTTTTTCTGAATCTGTTGAGATAATCATATGGTTTTTATTAATTTAATTATTAATATGGTCAATTATACTAATAGTTTTCCTAATATTAAACCAGCCCTGCATTCCTGGTATAAATCCTACTTGATCATAATGTATTATCCTGGGCATGATTTTCTGAATTCTTTTTGCTAATATCTTATTTAAAATTTTAGTATCAATATTCATTAAGGAAATTGGTCTATAGTTTTCTTTCTCAGTTTTCATTGACCTGGTTTAGGTATCAGTACCATGTCTGTGTCATAAAAGGAGTTTGGTAGGACTCCTTTATCCCCTATTTTTTCAAATAGTTTATATAGCACTGGGGCTAATTGTTCTTTAAATGTTTTGTAGAATTCACATGTAAATCCATCTGGTGCTGGGAAGTTGATTAATAGTTTGTTCTATTTATTTTTCTGAAATGGGACTATTCAAGCAATTTATCTCCTCCTCTGTTAATCTAGGAAGTCTATATTTTTGGAGGTAGTCATCCATTTCACTTAAGTTATCAAATTTATTGGCATAAAGTTGGGTGAAGTAATTCCTTATTATTTCTCTAATTTCCTCTTCATTGGTAGAAAGATCCCCCTTTTCATTTTTAAGACTAACGATTTGATTTTCCTCTTTCCTTTTTCTGATCAGATTTACCAAAGGTTTATCTATTTTATTGGCTTTTTCATAAAACCAACTATTAGTTTTATTTATTAATTCAATAGTTTTTTTTTACTTTCAATATTATTTATTTCTCCTTTTAATTTTAGGATTTCAAGTTTAGTATTTGGTTGGGGGTTTTTAATTTGGTCTTTTTTTAGCTTTTTAAGTTGTAGGTCCAATTCATCGATCTTCTCTTTCTCTGTTTTATTCAAGAAAACCTCTAAAGATATAAAATTTCCCCTTATTACTGCTTTAGCTGCATCTCACAAATTTGGTATAATGTCTCATTATTGTCTTTATCTTGGGTGAAATTATTAATTGTTTCTATAATTTGCTATTTCACCCAATTATTCTTTAAGATGAGATTATTTAGTTTCCAATTACTTTTTGGTCTATTTACCCCTAACTTCTTGTTGAATGTAGTTTTTATTGCATCGTGATCTGAGAAGAAAGCATTTACTATTTCTGTCTTCCTGCATTTAATTTTGAGATCTTTATGTCCCAATATATGGTCAATTTTTGTATAAGTTCCATGAACTGCTGAGAAGAAAGTATATTCCTTTCTATCACCATTCAATTTTCTCCAAAGATCTATCATACCTAATTTTTCTAATGTTCTATTTACCTCTTTAATTTCTTTCTTATTTGTTTTGTGGTTTGATTTATCTAATTCTGAGAGTACAAAGTTGAGATCTCCCACTATTATAGTTTTGCTGTCTATTTCTTCTTGCAACTCTCTTAACTTCTCCTTTAGGAAGTTAGATGCTTTACCTCTTGGGACATATATGTTTTGTATTGAATTGTATTCATTGTCTATGCTACCTTTTAGCAGGATATAGTTTCCTTCATTATCTCTTTTAATTAGATCAATTTGTGCTTTTGCTTGATCTGGGATAAGGATGGCTACCCCTGCTTTTTTGGCTTCACCTGAAACATAATAGATTCTGCTCCAGCCTTTTACCTTTACTCTGTATGTATCTCTGTGCTTTAAATGTGTTTCCTGTAAACAACATATTGTAGGGTTCTGACTTTTGATCCAGTCTGCTATCCACCACCTGCTTAATGGGAGAGTTCATCCCATTCACATATACAGTTAACATTAGTAATTCTGTATTTCCTGCCATCATATTATCTCCTGATTACGCTTTTTTCCCCTTGTCCCCTCTGAACCCTTTCCCCAGTATTGACTTTATGGACCCCACTTGTGATGCACAGCCCTCCCTTTTTAGTATCCCTCTCCCCTCCTTTTAAGTCCCTTCCCTTTATTGTACCCTTCCCTTATTCCCCTTTTCCTTTTCCCTTTTCCTCTCCTCCCTTTTAATGAGGTGAGAGAGAATTCTCTGAAAAACGAATATGTCAATTATTTACTCTTTGAGCCTACTCTGATGAGAGTAAGATTCACACAATGTTTCTCCCCCTCTCTAAATTCCTTCAGATATGGTAAATTTTCTTTGCCTCTTCCTGGCAATTGAGGAATTGAGTTTTTAAATGAATTATTTTGCTCTGTGGAATTTTTTTCCATTTCACTAAATTTTTTTTTTTAGTGAGTTATTTTCTTTTTCCAATTCACAAATCCTACTTTCTTGAGAATTCTTTATCTTTTCCAATTCAGAAATCCTACTTTCCTGTGATTTTTTAACCTTTTCCAATTCACAAATTTTGTTTTCTTTCATTTCCTGTGAATTCTTTATCTTTTCCAATTCAAATTTCAGGATGTTGTTATTTTCTAGCATAGCTTCTCTTTCCTTTGCCTCTTTTTAACCTAGCTCCCTGAGCCAAGTGGATGGATAGCCCAGAGAGGTAAGGAGTTTGGTAGTGAACATGTGGGTCTTCTGACCAGGTGTTCACTAGGGAACCAATAAGTCAGGGCATCAAGTCAGGGCATTATGTGAGTAGGTATAATAAAGGCTTTTAAGATAACACATGGCTGCTCTTGAGCGCGCTACCAGTTATTAAGCTATAGATTCAAGAGATCCTGGCCAGGGACCCTTGAAGGCCTCAGAGGAGGCGAGCCAGGTAGAGTTGACACTGCAAAGGTCAAAAGTCCCCTGTGGGGCCTTGGGTATTAGCAGCTGACCGGCAGATAGCCCTGACACACAGACCAGAAGTGTCTCTGTCCTGGGAAGCACAGTCACTGTTTTTTTTGTTTTGTTTTGTTTTGTTTTATTTTGTTTGTTTTTTTTTAAAGATGAGTCTTTGTTTTAATGAGAAATTTGGAGTCATTAAAAGTACTGTGCATTTCAAAAAGGTAATCCAGCCCATTCTCCTCCTCCTGTTCAATTCTGGACTTGGCTTATTGTCAATGATACTGATGATCTCAAAGTATCAAAAACAGCCCAGTCACTGTTCCAGGAGTTTTGCTATTGTGAAAGTTCCACTGCTGAGCCGCCCACTATGGGATTAGAGGCTGCCCCAGTTGTGTCCCCCCCACTGCCTTGCAGGTTCTTAATTGCCCCAAGGAAAAGCCTGGACAGCAGAAGGCCTGCTGTGATTTGTGCTGTCTCACTTCTGGTTTGGGGTAGGTATAGGCAGTTTCTGGTTGTTGTTGTTGTTGTTGTTGTTGTTTTTAAGTGGCTTGACTTCTCTGCTGGTCTGCTCTTTTGCAAGCAGAGTAGAGCTATCATCCTATGCCAGAATTCTCTGTCTCTGTAGCTTTTCTAACCCCAGAGGCCTTCCCAGCCCAATCAGCACAGTAAGCTAGCCTTTAGTCTATCACAGTTTGTGCTGGTCCTTTTCCCTTCATTACAGACCTTTTCTGATGAAGTTCCAGATTCTCTTCAGCTGGTAAGTTGTTGTATTTCTAATCTTCATGATTTTTACCAGTCCAGTCCAGTGTTATTTTTGAGGCTGAATTAAATAGTTGGTATTGAGGGTAAGAGAGAGCTTAGAAGTTCACGTGCATCTTCTCCGCCATCTTGGCTCTGCCCCCTTGCATTCTATGTTTCTTAATACTAGCCAAGTCTTTCCTAATATTTCTTTTCCATAGGAAAGTCATATTATACTTGAGTCACATTTTCCCCCAAGAATGTTCTCAAGGCTAATCATTATAGCTTCAAAAAAGGCTGACTCTAGGTTAAATTGAGAAGGGAATGTAAGAAAGCTAGTAGGGGATGAGGAAACACTAGAAGACCTGGATTTGAATCTTGGTTCTTCTGTTTACTAGTTGAATGACTATAGGCAAGTAAGTCACTACTTGCTTTGGTCCCAAAGTGGCATTAGCTTTTGATTGAAATAATAGGATTATGTAGATGAACTCTAAAATTCAGTTTAGAGATTTAGCTCAAACTTCAAGGTCTTACATTTGTATATGATGCATTTTTACCTCTTTTTTTTTTTCTAACATTGTCTCACTTTCTTTAGGCCCGCTACTGCCTAATCTGTGTTTTATTCCCAAAGGGTTTTGTTCTTTGTTAACTCTCAGCTAACCTCACTGAGCCATTAAAAGATAAGAGTTGAAGATGTATTATTCATTCCATTGATCTAAATTTCACTAGAGATTACTAAACCTCAAAAACTCTTTAAAGGTCAAATAATTGGTCCCCCCCCCACTTCCCACCCCAGAACCTTAATTCCAGAGCTGAAAGGAACCTCTGAAGCCCTTCATTTTGTAGATGAAGAGATTGAAGCTCTAGGAGTTTAAAAAGATTTACTGAAAGTCACACTGGTATAAAATGGATTAGAGGTGGAATTCTAACCCGTCTTTTTTTTTTTTTTTTTTTTTTTTTATTATGGCTTTTTATTTACCAGATATATGCATGGGTAATTTTACAGCATTGACAATTGCCAAACCTTTTGTTCCAATTTTTTCCTTCCTTCCCTCCACCCCCTCCTTCAGATGGCATAAGCCAAGTTTTCTTGACACTAGAATCCATTATCTTTCCAATGTATCAAAATACTCATGATTTGCAATATTTGATGCCCTATAATGAGTGGCATTTATTTGAGAAACAGGTGGTCTTTTCTGATGATCTTTAAATTATACTGTGATTTGCCAGTTTTGAGTTTGGTGGTTTGATCAAAACAGCTTTGTTAACCTTGATATTCCTCTACTTTTTTGAATGATGTCCATGAGAATATTCCATTCTCTCTCTATTTCTCTCTCTCTGGCTCTCTGAATCTGTCGTTCTCCCTCTATCTGTCCATTTCTATCTGTATCTCTCTATCCTCAGTTTTTCTGTACCTTTTTGACTCTTTGTCTCTCCCTATCTCTTACACTCTCTTCCTTTTCCTCACTCCCAGAGAAAGCTTGCTTAACAGAACAAATTAATGTCTCCAGTTTTCTCTGAAAAGAAGCAGAATCCCAAATCACCTTTAGTAAATTGCGGTCATGATAAGAACAACTATTTAACAGTAGATGCTATAGTACCCTCCCTCATCAGTACAGTTCTCATAATCTAAATTGCCCAACCCTGGAGTCTGAGGTTTGAATCCATTCATACACTAATTAAACAGAGATATTTTTTTCCAATTGAGTTCTTCAGACCCCAAAGAGGTTTTCCTATTATTGGAGCTAGAGTTTTCCTTGTCTTTCTTCTTCTACTTGAACAGTTCAAGAGGCAGCTGCAGTATAAGGTCAGCTATTTTTGGCTGGGCAAATATTCCCAGGCCAATAACTAGGGGAAAATAGAAAGAGAGGAGACCAAGCACATGATTCAAAATATTTTTGAGAAACTTGTCTGACATTTCTAAGATCACATTAAATACAGAAAATGGTAAGCAGATGTAAATTTTTTAAAAAGTTTCTCACAATCCTACATAGCAATTAGTTGTTGCTAATGTCTGGCAGTGGTGTTTCATTGGCAGCCACTACATTTTAGACTAGATCAGAGTAAAATGGGAATAATGTAAATTTGATGACTCAAATTTCCATTATTTTCCATTTTTTAAAATGCTGTTTGTGCTATTCTAGAGTCTGGAGGCTTTGAAGTTGTATTAAGAAGAAGAGCAAGTTATTTTCTCACTGTTTTAAGTTTGTGATGAATGTTCAGAAGGGATTTGGACTGCTGGAATACTTTGATGATGTGTTCTGATTCTGTTTCAGTCTGGAGTAGATTGAAATTCCTGGATGCATGTCAAAATGTCTCAGAGGAACTGACTTACCCATTATAGTGGAAGAACTTACTACAAGTTGGAAGTGTATTTGTCAAGATAATTTATAAAACATTCAAATATTTATTTGCTTCTATACTACAATAGGCACATATCTCAGGATGAGATTAAGATAATGGATTAATAGACTGTACACATCTTAAGTGAGGGGAACCTTACATATCTCCTTTTGTGCCCTGTTCTGCAGTTTATCAATAAATCTATTCATCTGTTTCTTCTTTTTGTGCAGAAGGCAACATACTTATGCTTTCTTTTTGATGAGGTCCTAGGTCACTAGGTGGACTTTGAGAATACCTGAAGTAGTGATAAAATTATGTGATAGGGATCAGTTCAACCTTATAGGCCCACCCTTTGTGGAGAGCTTGGATAACCCCATCTTACTGTATACAATCAGAAAGCCAAATTATATCAAATCCCTAAGGTTAAATTTCCCCTATAAAAGTGTCCATGACTTATACCATCTATGTTGGATCCTTTTTGGGTTAGCCTGATAAAGAATTCTGCCTCATGATATTTTTCTTTCCTTCTCCTCCCCAAGCCTTATGATGCCTTTCTCCTCTTTTAAGGTGCAAAACTCCTCTATTTTTATATCTTGTAAGTTAATGACATACTCCTACCTCATGGTATATTCTCTTCCTTCTTGTTAATTGTGATTTCTACTAGGGAACTTGTCTTTCCTTGCTAACTGTATGTTCTCCCAAATCTCTTTCATATTTACCACTCCTGGTATCTATTTTATTTTTTCATTTTGTCTGTAACCTCTTTTCATAAGTAAACCTACCCTTTGGTCAAGGAGAAAGGCCATAGTGAATCGTTCACATGACCAAACCCCAAGCTTTTGTGCTCAAACCCAACATTTGGTGCCAATTGCTCTCTCCAGTCTCATCATTTGGTTTGCTGAGCCTCAATTACATCATCTTGTTATATGACTGCTGTTTATGTCCTACACTAAAGTCCTACACTCAAACTATTATTTCTTGTTCTTGCTACATGAGAAACTGTCTTCCTTTTCTGATCACATATTTCTTTAATGCTATGTTTTACAATGCTTCTTATGTATTATGTACCATCGATATGCTTCTTCAGCCTATTTGTACTCTCCAAGAATTTCTCCATTGTCCTTTGGGTGTCTTGCAAGTTAGTGCTTAATAAATTAATTTTTGATTGGAATTGTTAGATTAAGAATGAATTTGATGGAATTCAAAATTCATGTCCAGGCAGCATTAGTTCTTTCAAATTCTTTGTTCTCTTTTCTATATAAAGTCATAATGTATCTAACATTCTTAATTGGTTCAGTGGAAATACTGGTAAGGTGGAAATGATATAAGAGAGGGCAATTAATTCCATTGGAAGAATTTTATAAATGGAACAGCAAACTAACTGATGCCTGAGGGAATTTCATGTGAACAGGAGACTCAAGTGACTAGCAGAATGACTTTGTATGTGTGTCCTACAACATTATGGTTAATTTTAGTTAAAATAATATTTGAAATTTATATACTATTTTAAGACTTAAAAATGGCTTTGGCTTCTTTCCCAATTGCTCCTCACAACATAATCATAAATTTCAATATGGAAGGTCCTCTGAGGTCACATAGTTCAATATTCTCATGGTACTAATAAAGAACTTGTGGCACAGAGTAGTTAAATGAAGGTCACATAGGTTTTTGCCATATTGTAAGTATCAGAGAAAGGTATAAAATCAGATCTTCCCTGAATTCAGATCAATACTCTATACCATTCTGTCTTTATTATATTCACAATGTTACATCAAAATGATGTTGTTGGCTGAGCAATATTATAAAAAAATAGATCTATTTTCACCCTTAATACTTCTGCCCTCATGCCTTGGAAAATTCCTCCTATGCTCTAAAGTAATTTTATAATCTGGATCAGAATCACCCTCTTTGGATCAATTCTGATTATGTGAATTTTACTCTTGGAAACTGAAATTAAGTACTTTAGATGACCTATTTATTGGATTAAAAAGAAAAAGTATTTTATTACCTACACAGTTTTTCATAGTTCTGAGCTGTTGTGGGTTGTAGTGATTTATTTCATTATAAAAATATATGTGTTGCAAAAATCAGTCAGCAGAATAAATAAGGAATTCTTACTTTATTTTGATTCTTACTTTATTTTGTCAGATCAGAGCTTATCAATCCTTCTTTTCTCTGACATGATCATCATGATCATGGTATTCATTTTAAAAATTAGGAGTTTATAAAGGAAATTATTGCTTTTATTTTGTAGTGATGAGATGGAAGAGAACATACAAAATATGACCACTGAAGCCCCATATAGTACTAAGATTTTTGGGGTCCATGACAAGTTGCCTTCTATGAAATTAAATTGCTTACTAGGTCCTTTAGTTGTACTTCCATTATCCTCTTCTACTTGTGAATTGGGTTGGAAATAGTCTACAAGATCAATGTCATGATGCTACTGTGTTCACTGTCAGCTTTTCTTCAAAGTATTTCATCACTCCAATTTCTGATGTTCTCAGATGAGATCACTTGAAGTTCTCAATTCATAGTTGGATTGCAGACCAAATGTTTAATTCATTCATTTATTCAATCATTCAATAAGCACTTATTATATACAAAGCATTATGTTAAATGCTGAGGATATAGATATATGAAAATTTAAAAAAAAATTAGCTCCTGGCCTTAAGGAACTTGCATCATGTTGGAGAATAAAACAAGCAAATAAAAATAATGTATAGTAAGTAAAAAAAAATACTATAATCAATAATTAAGGTTTCTCAAGAAAAAGAAAAAATCTTCCACTAAGGAGTGACAAGTTCATATGGAAACTATGAGCACCCACTTTCTCTGATGCATCAGATTTCTACTATGTAATGCTGAAAAGTCTAATTTGCTGTGTACCTAGAAGAAATGATGGATTATCAGTGGTCTAGTTTGAAAAGAGGGTGCTTCCCAAAGATTCAGCCTGGAAGTCCTTCATTCTCTTTTCTTTCCTGGCATTTAGTGAAATAGATCTTTTTTTTTTTTTTTTTTTTTTTAAGCTTCTGAATTGGGAAGGATTAGCATTATCAACATCTGTTTTCCATTTGTTTCACAGAGCATATAGTAACTCTATTTCTTAATATAGGTCCTCATCACCTCATAACTGGACTATTTCAATAACCTATTTGTGGGTCTGTCTGTCTCAAGTCTCCCTCCACTCCAACCCATCCTCCATTTTACCATCAAATTAATTTTCCTAAAGTAGTCCATGGCAAATCCCTACTCAACAAATTCCAGTAACTCCCAGTAATCTTCAGTATTAAATACAAAATCCTCTGTTTGGAATCCAAAATTTTTCATAACTTAAACTCCTCCCATATCCCACTCTTTTTAGGCTTCTTATACTTAATGCATTGACATTTTAATCCAATGACACTGCCATCCTGACTGTGCCACAAACAAAACACTTCACCTCTCAGTTCTAGGCATTTTCTCTGGCTATCCCTCAAATTTAGAATGGTCTACTTCATTATCTTAAATTCCTTGCTTCCCTGGCTTCCTTCAAGTACCAACTAAAATTTCATCTTCAATTATGAGATTTTCCCAACCCCTGTCAATTCTAGTGCCTTCTCTCTTTTTTTCTAGTAAATTTATTTATTTTTAATACACATTACTTTATAAATTAGATTGGGAGAGGAAAATCAGAGCAAAATGGAAAAACTATGGGAGAGATTAAAAAAGAAAACAGAAAAAAGTGAACATAATATGTATTGCTTTACATTCAGTTTCCCTAGTTCTTTTTCTGGGTGCAGATGGCATTTTCTATCTAGTTTAATGGGATTGTTTTGGATCAATGAACCACTGAGAAGAACCAAGTCTTTCATAATTGATTATCTCACATTCTTGCTGTTATTACATACAATGTATTCCTGGTTCTGCTTGGTTCACTCAGCATCAGTTAATGTAAATCTTCCCAGGTCTTTCTAAAATCAGCTTGTTCATCATTTTTATAGAACAATAATACTTCATTATTTTCATATACAACAACTTGTTCAGTTATTCCCCAATTGATGAGCACCTACTCATTTTCCAATCTTTTGCTACCACAAAAGGAGCTGCTACAAACATTTTTGAACATGTGGATCTTTTCTCCTCCTTTAAGATCTTCTTGGGATATAGACCCAGTAATGGCACTGAAGGATCAAAGGGTATGCCCAGTTTTATGGTTCTTTGGGCATAGTTCCAAATTGTTCTCCAGAATGGTCGGATCATTTCACAACTCCAAGAACAGTGCATCAATGTCCCAGTTTTTCCACATCCTTCCAACATCTATCACTACCTTTTCCTATTGTCTTAGCCAACCTGAGAAGTGTAAAGTGTTACCCCAGAGTTGTTTTAATTTTTATTCCTTTAACTCATAGTGATTTAGAGCATTTTTTTTTCATATAATGGCTTTAATTTTGTCATCTGAAAACCTTTTCATTCCTTTGTGAAGTTGTCATGAAGTTCCTCTCAGGTGTCAATCTTTATAGTGAAATGTTTTTAGTGCCTTTGTAGAGTACATAGCTAGCTCTGCTCTTTTGAAAGATCATCCTCCCTTTCATCAATGTCATCTTCAGGTGTCCATATGCAGTAACTTCTATTTTCATTATTACCACTGTAACAGTCACTCTCCCCAGCATCTGTTCTGGTTTTGGAGAAGAAGAAAATGTCATCTGTAACTAGGGTCAAGTATTGCTGGGCTAATGACTGCATTCTAATACACACTGTCTAATAGAAATAATGATATTAAGTGGTGCATAGTTTCTTTGATTAGGCTAAAAATCTCTATTTAAACCCAAAATAGAGCTTCTAAAACCTGGGACATTGGCAGCCTTCTCTTTTTGGGGAAACTAAGAAAGGCTAACAAGACAAAATATGCTAGCACTTTAGGGAAAAAGTTTTTATTAGGGCATATAATATATAATATTAGAAAGGCATATAATATATAATATAAGAAGGTAGATGGAAACATTTATGAATATTCAAAAGAGACTTTTGAGTATTTTAAAGGCTTATGACTTAGAAATTTTGAAGTAAAACCATACAATAGTTATTTTGTGTTTTATTTTTGATGAAAAAGGAAACTGTTAGCCTCTTTCAAATATAAAGTCCCTTTGGAGGGTCAGAAATATAGAATTAACATGCAGTAGGCATAATATTGTGTTTCATGTATAATTTGATTTACTCATAAAATGATCATACTTAGCATATTAAATTTAAAAGTCAAATTTTTATTTATATCATCATTACAAATTTACAAACTGAATAAACTTTTAAATGGTTTTAGTTTTTGGTTATAAATAGAGTTAAAAGCTAAACTAATTTCAAGGAATCTAGAACTTTATTTCTGGTTTATGGGAAGTATGAGAAAACTTCAGAACTGAAGAAAATTTTCTTTTTTTTTTCCTGTGACTGATATTCTTTTTAAATTTTATTTTATTAAAGCTTTTTTTATTTTCAAAACATATGTATGGATAATTTTTTAACATTGACCCTTGTAAAACATTGTGTTCTAAATTTTCCCTTCCTTCCCCTATCCCTTCCCCTAGATGGCAAGTAATCCAATATATGTTAAACATGTTAAAATAAATATTAAACCTAATATATGTACACACACATACATATATATATATATACATATGCATATATATATACAATTATCTTGTTGTACAAGAAAAATCAGGTCATAAAGGGAAAAAAAAGAAAGCAAACAATGCAAGTAAACAACTACAAAAAGTGAAAATGATATATTGCAGTTTACACTCAGTTCTTACAATCCTCTCTCTGAGTGTAGATGGTTCTCTTCATCACAAGATCATTGGAACTGGCTTCAATCATTTTATTGTTGGAAAGAGTCACATCCATCAGAATTGATCATCATATAATCCTGTTGTTGCCATGTATAATGATCTCCTGGTTCTGCTCATTTCACTTAACAGCAGTTCAAGTAAGTCTCTCCAGGCCACTCTGAAATCATCCTGCTAATTATTTCTTGTAGAACAATAATATTTCATAACATTCATATATCATAACTTATTCAGTCATTCCCAAATTGATGAGTATCCACTCAATTTCCAATTTCTTGCCACTACAAAAAGAGCTGCTATAAACATTTTTGCACATGTTGATCCCTTATTCTTCTTTAACATCTCTTTGGGATATGAGCACAGTAGAAACACTGCTGGATCAAAGGGTGTGCATAACCTTTTGAACATAGTTCCAAATTGCTCTCCAGAATGGCTGGATCTGTTTACAATTCCATCAACAATGTATTAGTGTCTTAGTTTTCCCGCATCCCCTCCAACATTCATCATTTTCTTTCATCTTAGCCAATCTGAAAGGTGTGTAGCGGTGTCTCAGAGTTGTTTTAATTTGCATTTCTCTGATCAATTGTGGTTTAGAGCATCTTTTCATATGGCTAGAAATGGTTTTAATTTTTCATCTGAAAATTGTCTGTTCATATTTGACCATTTATCAATTGGAGAATGGCTTAAATTCTTTTTTTTAAATAGTTTTTATTTATCAGCTATATGCATGGGTAATTTTACAACATTGATAATTGCCAAGCCTTTTGTTCTAATTTTTCCCCTCCTTCCCCTCCCCCCAAGAGGGCAGGTTGACCAATACATGATAAAATATGTTAAAGTATAAATTAAGTACAATATATGTATACATGTCCAAACAGTTGTTTTGCAGTACAAAAAGAATTGAACTTTGAAATAGTGTACAATTAGCTTGTGAAGGAAATCCAAAATGCAGGCAGACAAAAATAGAGGGATTGGGAATTCTATGTAGTGGTTCATAGTCATCTCCCAGAGTACTTTTGCTGGGTGTACCTGGTTCAGTTCATTACTGTTCTATTGGAACTGATTTGGTTCATCTCATTGTTGAAAATGGCCAAATCCATCAGAACTGATCATCATATAGTATTGTTGTTGAAGTATACAATGATCTCCTGGTCCTACTCATTTCATTTAGCATCAGTTTATGTAAGTCTCTCCAGGCCTTTCTGAAATCATCCTGTTGGTCATTTCTTACAGAACAATAATATTCCATAATATTCATATACCACAATTTATTCAGCCACTCTCCTATTGATGGGCATCCACGTAGTTTCCAGGTGGCTTAAATTCTTGGATATTTTAGAAATGAGACTTTTATCAGAACCCTTAAATGTAAAAATGTTTTCCTAATTTAGTGCTTCCATTCTAATCTTGTCTGCATTAATTTTTAATTAAAACTTTTAACTTAATAAAAACTTTTTAACTTAATATAATAAAAATTATCTATTTGGTGTTCAGTAATGAGTTCCAGTTCTTCTTTGGTCACAAAGTCCTTCCTATTCCACAGATCTGAGAGATAAACTATCCTATGTTCTTCTAATTTGTTTATAATATCACTCTTTATGTCTAGATCATGAACCCATTTCAATTTTATCCTGGTATATAGTATTAGCTGCAGGTCAGTGCCTAGTATCTGCCATACTAGTTTCCAATTTTCCCAGCACTTTTTATCAAATAGTGAGTTCTTTTTGCCAAAAGCTGTGATCTTTGGGTCTGTCAAACACTAAATTACTATAGTTATTGACTATTCTGTCTTATGAACTTAACCTATTCTACTGATTGACTACTCAGTTTCTTAGCCAGTATCAAATAGTTTTCATGACCGCTGCTTTATAATATAATTTTAGGTCTGGGCACAGCTAGGCCACCTTCATTGGCATTATTTTTCATTAATTCCCTGATGAACTTTGTTATTATTTTTTCTAAGACTACAAAATTATTTCTTGGGAGTTTAATTGGTATTGAATGAGATGAGGTGAGATCTCTCAAGACAGTTGCGAAAATCGAGTAAGGCTTCATCTACTTCAGAGTTCGAGTAGGCCTGAAGGACTCTGAAGTTCGAGCAAAAGGCATTGCCTTCCCCTCCTATGATATCATCTCCCCTATTTCATCCAAATATGGGCAACTATGTACTTATTGGTCAAGTTCAATTTCATGGGTAGATCTCGCGTTTAGAATGTAAGACTCTCAGCCAATGAGGATGAGAGTCAGTGGTGGGAGGGGGCGTTTTGCATTAGGGATTAAAGGTGCTGTCCTGCCCACAGGAGGTGCTTCCTCTCTTTGATTGTCTGCTCGAAGGGTGGGATACCCTTCTCCCCAGAATGTACAATAAACTTTGCTTTTCTCTAGAGCTCTCTCCAGCTTTTTTTATTAAATGGTGACCCCTCACCATTTCCGTACCACACAGTTTTGGGGGCTCGTCTGGGATCCTTTACTCGGTGAGTAAGTGAACTCCTGGGTGGTGGTGGGGAGGCGCCCTGCCCTGGTTTAGGCAGCCTGCCAGCGTCCAGGAACTTCTCCTTGCTCCCCAATGTAAAATGGGCCCGAAGTGGAGAAACTCAGAGAAAATCAAAGGGAGAAACTCCGCAGTGAAAATCCCAACCGGTTGGTGGAGGACAGATCAGTCAAGAAATTTGCTGCGTAGCAACCCAGTGGAGGTAAGCCCCTGTGAAGCCCCTTGAGTCTAGTTATAGGTTCTGGAGGGGGCTGTAGACTGTAGACAGGAAGATAGCTAGGCCTTCCTGGGTGACTGGAGTTAACCGGTGACGGTTAGTGTGTTTGGGCATTTAGGAGTCTATTAAACTCCTTCCAAATTCAATGGGTGTGGCCCAGTCCCAGCCAGCCCTCGCGGAGAGAAATGAGAAAAATATCAGAAAATACCAGTAGATAATCCTTTGAAAGATAAATTAAGTAATTGGAACAAACTGCCAAAATATGAGGAAAAATAAAAAGCAAGAAAAAGATGATAAGGTATTGTTTTGTTGCAGACTGGGTGTGCCAAAAGGATTAAATGGCGTACCTGAAGGAAGGACCTGAGAGGATTTAATTCCATTAGCCCTTCTAGGGGCCTTTGGGCGGGGAGGAGAAATATGTCTTTTGAAGCAGGGGTAATCTCAGCTGACCAGAAATACCCCTTAGTAGATCCCATTTGGGATCAGTAACCCTGTACATGGGGAAGTATGTGGGATTGAGCCAGTGAAGATGGTGGCTTCCTTCCTTTTCCTCCCACGTGTCCTGACTGCAGCAGGGCCACGTGGGCTGGGGGAAAGAAACCGCTATTTAGTGAAGTTCATTGTTTTAAATATGATAGCAAAGTAGTTTTATATTATTGGGAATTTAAAGCTGTGTTTGGGATTTTAAGTTAAAATATAGGTTACTAAAACAAAATGCTGGTAGCTTAACTTAGGGGAGGTTGTGGTTGTATCTCCCTACTTAGATGGTATGTTGTTTGCTAGAGGTATTGGGTAATTTGTAACTGAGCTATGCCTTAAGTATTTGTCAGCTCTGTTGGGCATGTATTAAGTTTTATAAAATTTGGGTCAGTTACTTGCGAACATTGAAGTGTAAAGTTTAAAAATATATACATATATATTTACTTAAAGACGGGACAGGAAAGATTGATTTGTAAAAGTAATTAATAGTTTAAATGGAGCTATGATATATTGGGTCGGGAAGCATGGTGGTGTGGGGGAAGGGTGACCACGTGGAAAGGGACCTGGTCAGGTGTTCTAATCCCTCCTCCCATTAAGTAAAGTGTTTTTTTTTTTGTTTGTTTGCTTGTTTGTTTTTTTAATAACTGCACCTCCTTGCTGATTTAGATATTATTTCTACTGTTTAAAGGAACAGCCTACATTTATATGGTGTTAATAACTGAATGTTTTATTTTTATTTTTCAAGTCTATAGCTGTTCTAAGGAGTTGGAACTATAAGTTTTCTGAAAGCATTTCATTTCTACTAAGATCTCATCTGACTAAAGCAAATTATTTAATGTTTATTTACATGCATGATAGTCTCCTTGTTTAAAGATTATTTTAATGTGATCTGATAATTTGATAGGGTTATTTGCAAAAATTTTAATCCTTTTCAGAATGAAGAGAGTATTAATGTTAACTCTGAAAGACCTGAAAGTTTCTTTTCTGTGGAAATGGGATGGACAACATGAGATTTAGAATTTTTCTTGTATTGAGTATTTTGAAGGCAAAATAATCTGTAATGTTAAACCTAGAACCATCTACTTTATGAAAGAAACTGTATAATCTGTGAACTTCCTAGGTTGAATCTTTACTGTGATTCTTGAGAACTAGATTCACCTGAAGCCTTGATTAATGATAATTGCTGTAGGAGATAAAATCTTTTGGGACTGTAGCTAATATTTACTTGGAGTTTTGAATTCAGGTATAACTGTTTGCATAGGTCGTTAAACTCCACTATCTGGAGGTGGGATGGTTAAAAATTAGGACAGCTACCTGAAGTAAAACTGCCTTAAATAAGTCATGCCCCTGGTTTTTTTCTCTTATGTTTGTAATCAGAGCCAAGTGGTCAATGAGATGTACAGTACTAGGACCGCTCCCACTTTGCCTCTCTTTTTGAGACAAAGCTGGCAATCTCTGGAACCCCAATCCTAGACTCCTGACTATAGATCTATATTCAGATGCATTTTTCATGTTTTGCATGATCATGGTGGGGAAAGAACTTATATGGAAAGAACTTTTGACACTCAATCCCCTATTAAATATGCACAGAAAATGAAATGAAGGGGTATTCAAGTTAGAACAATATTAAATCAAGAGGGCTGGGAGATGGCTCACAGATTCCAGAATGTTGAAATATGAAGCAATACTATTAGAAAAGAATGCTCTATAATCCAAGATCATAATCTTAATCCTGTTTCCTTTTTGTTCCCTGGAGAACAGAACTATTGCTGTATAAAACTATCTGACTATTGCTATTTTGGGAAATTTACTTGTCTGTTATGTATAATCTGATAATTTCTGTAAACAGGGGAGGAAGGAAACTGAGATTTCAACTGGTCAGAAAATTGGGAAAAACTGATGTCTTATTTCAGTTCAGGCCGAATTGGAAACTATTTACTCTTTGCTTACCTCATCATTTTGGTTCCCTGATGAAGGACCTCGAAAACTAGACATAATTTGGGTACTGAATGGAACTCTGGAAAAGGTAAAAGATTTTTTTTTTCTTTTTTGCAGTGGACATCCAAGCTGCTTCAGGCCTGGATCGTTGTTAGAGCTCTATGCTCGGGCACAATTCTTTAGGAATTGCTGTGATTGACGAAAGGTCTCCTTTTGTCTCACTCTCTTGTCTCTACAGATAAGGGAGAGGCTGCAAAAAGTTGAAAAAGCTTTTTACCTGTCCACTATCTAGACACACCTGATTTTAGCAGATGCTGGATTTGGAGAAGGCTGCAGAGACAAAAGGCCTTTTGTATCTCAAGGCTTTCTAACCAGACCTTAACTTGCTTTCAAACCTTGCAATAAACATCTTTTTACTCATCTAGGTTTTCGGCCTGTAAATTCATTTACAGGGGACTCTAGCTGAAAATTTGCTAGACTGTGATTGGCTGGCTTATGTTTTAACTTTGAATTATTGTCCTGACTCAGTCCTGCCTCAGTTTCCCTGCCTCTTAGTTCTGCAAACCTCCCCCCCTGCTGCCTCTTTATCAGAATACTTGATAAGACCTTATGCTTCAGAATAGCAGAATGTCTCTCCCATTACAAGTTAATGGGAATCTCTTACCAAAACTTCTTGAATTCTCTTGTGTGGAATTAGACATTCTGTATATGTTTGTATTTGCATTGGGTGGTTTTTAAAAACAAACTGATTTGTATGAATAATGTTCACTTATGAAAGATCTACTTGGATATAAACTCATTGGGACAAATTCCTTATTGTTATCAACACAAGATTATGATAAATATTTGTTTAGAATTTATGTATGGTTCTTCTAGTATGGTAAATGGGCAAAAAAAATGGGTTTGCTAGAACTTCCACTGTTACCAAGGGCAGTCTACCTGCCCATTGGTCGGCTCAAACTTGTGAATTGTATGCTTTAAATCAAGGGTTGAAATTATTGTGGGACCAGGATGGGACTATATATACACACACTGATTTGAGATATGCCTGGGGTGTGATGCATGGATTTAGAGGGATTTGGGAGAAAAGAGGGACTAGAAAACATTCTGGAATGTAGCAGTAATACATGTAAAGGGACATGAGATGGGAAGTTGTTTTGAGGTAAGGGGAAATAGATTAGCAGATGAGGAGGCCAAGGGAGCTGGAGACCAGGATATTTCTCATATAATGGCCTTGATACCTGTACTTCCCCCTAGTCTACCCCTCTCCCAGTTTTACTCAGAAGGAAAAGAGAAGGCCTCAACTCTCGAAGCAGTTGAGAACTCAGAAGGACGATGGTTCTTACCTGATGGCAGAGAGGTACTGACCAAAGCAAGTATGAGGCAAGTCCTTCAGCAACTGCACCAGGGCAGTCATTGGGATGTCCAAAACCTGTGTGATGCTATACTGACAAGGTATGTTTCCCCTGGCCTATATACTATGGCTCAACAACTGGTGGACGGTTGTCTTGTTTGTCGAAGGACTAACAAGGCTGCTCAACGCCAGATCCCAAAAGGGGGACGACCTCCTGGAATCAGACCATTCCAAAGCATCCAGGTGGACTTTACTGAGCTGCCACCAGTGGGTCGCCTTAAGTTCTTGCTGGTCCTAGTGGACCATCTGACCTCATTGGTGGAGGCATTCCCCTCAGGCCGAGCAACTGCCTCGACAGTAAGGTCTTATTAGAACAAATTATTCCCAGATATGGAATGGTGGAGAGGGTAGACTTGTATCAGGGAACACATTTTTTGCTCAGGTATTGCAGAATCTGATTGGGGCCTTAGAAGTTACTTGGGATCTCCAAAGCCCTTGGCATCCTCCCTCTTCTGGGAAAGTAGAAAGGATGAACCAAGAAATAAAATGACAACTGACTAAGTTATCTTTAGAGACCCAACTATCTTGGACGAAATGCCTTCCTCTCGCTCTGGTTAGAATCAGGACCAAGCCGCATAGAGATATTGGGCTTTCACCTTATGAATTATTGTATGGTCATCCTTTCCAGGCTTATCCTAAGGGAGACTGGGACCCTATTTTAGAAACTAAGGATTTGTTTGTTAAGAGATATGTTAAATCATTGCTGGAACATTTGCAAGGACTTCAACAAAAAGGGCTAATAGCTCAGACTCCTCCTCTAGGTTTCCCTGTTCATAGAATTCAGGTTGGTGATTGGGTGCTGATCCGTTCCTGGAAGGACGAGAAGCTGACTCCGTGGTGGGACGGACCCTACCAAGTGATACTGACCTCAGATACTGTGATTCGCACTCAGGAACGAGGCTGGACACACCACACCAGGACAAAAGGACCTGTGGCACCACCTTTATTAGACAGGGGAGACCTCAAATTACATTTGAGGAGGGGACCTCCACTGAATGGGAACACTGATTCTGAATCCAGTGCATTGTAACTGTATGACTTCTCTTTTCTTACTTTGGGTTTGCCTGTTTGTGATTTGATATATTTTCCTTTGGGAATTTCACCTTAACTTCACGGTGTTATAATAGTTGAACATTATGAGGCTCTCCCTAAGCTTTGGGTTTATCTATTTCCTTATGATAGCCATAGAAACCAGACTTTTACTTTCCAGAGATGAGAACTAGTTCCTCCTGCTCATACAGAATATAGGGAGAACTTTTAATTTAGCAAATTGTTGGATCTGTGTTGGATCCCAACAATCAAACAATGGCCATGGCTACCTGTCCCCTTAAGCCCACCCTGGATCCTTAGCAGCAGATCCCAAATTCATAATGGGACCGGTTTCTGGAATTTAGAAGAGAAACATCAGTGGTCATTGACAGAAGATAGGAAACCATTTGGTATTGGCTAAGAAATAGACTAGTTGATCAGTGGCATAGGTTAGGTTCACAGGGCAAGATAGTGAATAAAAATAGCAATCTAATCTTTGACAAACCCAAAGATCCCAACTTTTGGGATAAGAATTCATTATTTGACAAAAACTGCTGGGAAAACTGGAAATTAGTATGGCAGAAACTAGGCATGGACCCACATTTAACACCACAAACTAAGATAAGATCAAAATGGGTCCAAGATTTAGGCATAAAGAACTTGATATTCCTTGCCCTCAAAAAAGCTTGCTATCTAATGGAGAATACATCATGTTAAAAAATAAAACAAAACTAGGGATCTAAAAAAGAAGGTGCATTGATTTTGGAATGACTGGAAGTGTATGATGGATTAGAAATGAATAGTGAGAGAAATCATTATGTTAAGAATCAATTATTAAATTAGGGCCCAGGTTTATTTCCTCATTCAGGGAATAGTGTTGATAGGCTCTGAAATACATTGTTGTGGATTGTTTTAGATAGTTTTTTAAATTGATTCTCTAGGGTTCTCTAAAAATATCATAACATCCTCTGCAAAGAGTAATAATTTGATTTCCTTACTACCTACTCTAATTCTTTTTAATCTCTTTTTCTTCTCTTCTTGATAAAGCTAACATTTCTAATATAATATTAATAGTAATGGTGATAATGGGCAACCTTGTTTTACACCTGATCTTATTGGGAATGGTTCTAGTTTATCCCTATTACATATAATGTTTGCTGATAGTTTTAAATAGCTACTACTGATCATTTAAAGGAAAACTCTATCTATTCCTATACTTTGTAGTGTTTTTTCATATGATTGGGTGTGGGATTTTATCAAATGCTTTTTCTGCATCTATTGAGATAATCATATGATTTTTGTTTATTTTATTATTGATATAATCAATTATACTAATAGTTTTCCTAATATTGAATCAGCCCTGCATTCCTGGTAAAAATCCTACTTGGTCATAGTGTATTATCTTGGGGATGACTTTTCTGTAATCTCATTGCTAATATTTTATTTAAGATTTTTGCATCAGTTTTCATTAGGTAAATTGATCTATAATTTTCTTTCTCTGTTTTCACCCTACCTGGTTTAGGTATTAGCAACATATCTGTGTCATAAAAGGAATTTGTTGGAGTCCTTCTTTCCCTAATTTTTCAAATAGTTTGTATAGTTTTGGAATTAATTATTCTTTAAATGTTTGATAGAAAAATTTCAATAGTGTTAGTAAAACAATGGAAATTAATGATGCCTGGAAAGAACCAATTAAAAGTGAACTCACTAATTTTCACAAATAGAGTGGAGGGAGGGAAAAAGACCTTCTTCCTTATATATTAGTCCCCAAACATTGACCAGAACAATACTAGCTCAAATTTATATAAGACTGGGACTTCTGGCCAAGATGGCGGTGTGGAGGCAGACAGCTGCTTGAGCTCCACGTTTTCTCTCAGGACTTACTTCATGACAAGCCTCAGAGTTAATGCTTGACTGCAAAAGAAACTGACAACTAATCACCAATAGACGACATCCTTGAAATTCTTCAGAGAAGGTCTGTGTTTGCTTGGGGGAGGGTCAAACAGACTGGGCGAAGATTTTTTTTTTTTTTTAATATATATATATATATATATATATTTTTTTAATTTTTATTTTATTTTATAATTATAACATTTTTTGACAATACATATGCATGGGTAATTTTTTTACAACATTATCCCTTGCATTTACTTCTATTCAGATTTTTTCCCTTCCTCCCCCAACCCCCTCCCCCAGATGGCATGCAGTCTTATATATGTTAAATATATTACAGTATATTCTAGATACAATATATGTGTGTAGAATCGAATTTTTTGTTTCACAGGAAGAATTGGATTCAGAAGGTAAAAATAACAGTTTACATTCATTTCCCAGTGTTCCTTTTCTGGATGTAGCTGGTTCTGTCCATCATTAATCAATTGGAATTGGATTAGCTCTTCTTTATGTTGAAGAAATCCACTTCCATCAGCATACATCCTCATACAGTATCATTGCTGAAGTGTATAATGATCTTCTGGTTCTGCTCGTTTCACTCGGCATCAGTTGATATAAGTCTCTCCAGGCCTCTCTGTATTCCTTCTGTTGGTCATTTCTTACAGAACAATAATATTCCATAACATTCATATACCATAGTTTACCCAACCATTCTCCAATTGATGGACATCCATTCATCTTCCAGCTTCTAGCCACTATGAAAAGGGCTGCCACAAACATTTTGGCACATACAGGTCCCTTTCCCTTCTTTAGTAGTTCCTTGGGGTATAAGCCCAGTAGTAGTATGGCTGGGTTAAAGGGTATGCACATTTTGATAACTTTTTGGGCATAATTCCAGATTGCTCTCTGGAATGGTTGGATTCTTTCACAACTCCACCAACAATGCATCAGTGTCCCAGTTTTCCCACAGCCCCTCCAACATTCATCGTTATTTGTTCCTGTCATCTTAGCCAATCTGACAGGTATGTAATGATACCTCAGAGTTGTCTTAATTTGCATTTCTCTGATCAATAGTGATTTGGAACACTCTTTCATATGAGTGGAAATAGTTTTAATTTCATCATCTGAAAATCGTCTGTTCATATCCTTTGACCATTTATCAATTGGAGAATGGCTTGATTTCTTATAAATTAAAGTCAATTCTCTGTATATTTTGGAGATGAGGCCTTTATCAGAATCTTTAACTGTAAAAATGTTTTCCCAATTTGTTACTTCCCTTCTAATCTTGTTTGCATTAGTTTTGTTTGTGCAGAAACTTTTTAATTTGGTGTAATCAAAATGTTCTATTTTGTGATCAATAATGGTCTCTAGTTCTCCCTTGGATACAAACTCCTTCCTCCTCCACAAGTCTGAGAGGTAAACCATCCCATGTTCCTCCAATTTATTTATGATTTCGTTCTTTATGCCTAAATCTTGGACCCATTTTGATCTAATCTTAGTATGTGGTGTTAAATGTGGGTCCATGCCTAGTTTCTGCCATACTAATTTCCAGTTTTCCCAGCAGTTTTTGTCAAATAATGAATTCTTATCCCAAAATTTGGGATCTTTGGGTTTGTCAAAGATTAGATTGCTATTTTTATTCACTATCTTGCCCTGTGAACCTAACCTATGCCACTGATCAACTAGTCTGTTTCTTAGCCAATACCAAATGGTTTTGGTGACTGTTGCTTTATAATATAGCTTTAAATCAGGTACACTTAGACCACCTTCCTCTGACTTTTTTTTATTAGTTCCCTTGCAATTCTCGACCTTTTATTCTTCCATATGAATTTTGTTGTTTTTTTTCTAGGTCATTAAAATAGTTTCTTGGGAGTCTGATTGGTATAGCACTAAATAAATAGATTAGTTTGGGGAGTATTGTCATATTTATTATATTCGCTCGGCCTATCCAAGAACACTGAATGTCTTTCCAATTATTTAAATCTGACTTTATTTTTGGGGCAAGTTTTTTGTAATTTTGCTCATATAATTCCTGACTCTCCTTTGGTAGATATATTCCCAAATATTTTATACTATCGACTGTTATTTTGAATGGAATTTCTCTTTGTATCTCTTGCTGTTGGATTGAGTTGGTAATGTATAAAAATGCCGAGGATTTATGTGGATTTATTTTGTATCCTGCGACTTTGCTAAAATTCTGAATTATTTCTAATAGCTTTTTAGCAGAGTCTTTGGGGTTCTCTAAGTATACCATCATGTCATCTGCAAAAAGTGACAATTTGATTTCTTCATTTCCTACTCTAATTCCTTGAATCTCTTTCTCGGCTCTTATTGCCGAGGCTAGAGTTTCTAGTACTATATTGAATAGTAATGGTGATAGTGGGCAACCTTGTTTCACTCCTGATCTTACAGGGAAAGGTTCTACTTTATCACCATTACATATGATGTTTACTGAAGGTTTTAAATATATGCTCCTTATTATTTTAAAGAATAGTCCATTTATTCCTATACTCTCAAGCGTTTTTAGTAGGAATGGATGTTGGATTTTATCAAATGCCTTTTCTGCATCTATTGAGATGATCATATGGTTTTTATTAATTTGATTATTAATATGGTCAATTATACTAATAGTTTTCCTAATATTAAACCAGCCCTGCATTCCTGGTATAAATCCCACTTGGTCATAGTGTATTATCCTGGGGATGATTTTCTGAAGTCTATTTGCTAATATCTTATTTAAGATTTTAGCAATAATATTCATTAAGGAAATTGGTCTATAGTTTTCTTTCTCAGTTTTCAATCTACCTGGTTTAGGTATCAGTACCATGTCTGTGTCATAGAAGGAATTTGGTAGGACTCCTTCAATCCCTATCTTTTCAGATAGTTTACATAGCATTGGAGTTAGTTGTTCTTTAAATGTTTGGTAGAATTCACCTGTAAATCCATCTGGTCCTGGGGACTTTTTCTTAGGAAGTTGGTTAATAGCTTGTTCTATTTCTTTTTCTGAGATGGGACTATTTAGACTACTTACTTCTTCCCCTGTTAATCTGGGCAAGCTATATTTTTGAAGGTATTCTTCCATTTCATCTAAGTTATCGAATTTATCGGCATAAAGTTGAGCAAAGTAGCTCCTAACTATTGTTCTAATTTCCTCTTCATTAGTGGTGAGTTCACCCTTTTCATTTTCAAGACTATCAATTTGCTTTTTCTCTTTCCTTTTTTTAATCAGGTTTACTAAGGGTTTGTCTATTTTGTTGGCTTTTTCATAAAACCAACTCTTAGTTTTATTAATTAATTCAATAGTTTTTTTACTTTCAATTTTATTAATCTCACCTTTTATTTTTTGAATTTCAAGTTTTGTGTTTGTCTGGGGGTTTTTAATTTGTTCCTTTTCTAGCAATTTTAGTTGTAAGCCCAATTCGTTGGCCCTCTCTTTCTCTATTTTATGCAAGTACGCCTGTAGAGATATAAAACTTCCCCTTATTACTGCTTTGGCTGTATCCCACACATTTTGGTATGATGTCTCATTATTGTCATTTTCTTGGGTGAAGTTATTAATTATGTCTATGATTTGCTGTTTTACCCAATCATTCTTTAGTATAAGATTATTTAGTTTCCAATTATTTTTTGGTCTATTTTCCCCTGGCTTTTTATTAAATGTTATTTTGATTGCATTATGGTCTGAAAAGGATGCATTTACAATTTCTGCCTTACTGCATTTGATTTTGAGGTTTTTATGCCCTAGTATATGATCAATTTTTGTATAGGTTCCATGAACTGCTGAGAAGAAAGTATATTCCTTTCTGTCTCCATTTAGCTTTCACCAAAGATCTATCATATCAAACTTTTCTAGTATTCTATTTACCTCTTTGACTTCTTTCTTATTTATTTTGTGGTTTGATTTATCTAATTCTGAGAGTGCAAGGTTGAGATCTCCCACTATTATAGTTTTGCTATCTAATTCCTCTTGCATCTCTCTTAATTTCTCTTTTAAGAATTTAGATCCTGCACCACTTGGTGCATATATGTTTAATATTGATACTGCTTCATTATTGATGCTGCCCTTTAGCAGGATATAATGCCCTTCCTTATCTCTTTTAATTAGATCAATTTTGTTTTTGCTTGATCTGAGATGGATGGCTACTCCTGCTTTTTTGGTTTTGCCTGAGGCATAATAGATTCTGCTCCACCCTTTTACTTTTAGTTTGAATGTCTCACCCTGTTTCAGGTGTGTTTCCTGTAAACAACATATAGTAGGATTCTGACTTTTAATCCAGTCTGCTAACAGCTTCCTCTTTATGAGGCAGTTTGCCCCATTCACATTTATGGTTAGAAGGACTAATTCTATATTGCTTGCCATCCTATTAACCCCTGCTTATGCTTTTCCCCTTTCCTTCCCTTTTACCCTCCTATCCAGTATTAAACTGGTGAACACCACTTGCTTTTCACAGCCCTCCCTTTTTAGGATCCCTCTCCCACCTTAAAGATCCTCCCCTTATTTTACCCCTTTTCCTCGAAATTACTGTATTCCCTTCCCCTTAGCTTACTCCTTCCCTTTCACTTTTCAATGAAGTGGAAGAAATTTCACCATAAATCGAATATGTCTATTGATACATGCTATGTTCATCTCCCTCCTTTCTTTCTCTCTGATATAATAGGTTACCTTTGCCTCTTCATGAGATGTAGTACCACCACTTTACACTTATTTATGATATAATCTCCTTTCCACCTCTAGTTTCTAAGACAAATTGTACATATGTTCTTTACATATTTTTTTGACAGAAGTACATATTTTTTGACAAGATTTCTTTTTACCTTTTTAGAAATCTCTTGAGTTCTGTATTTGAAGATCAAACCTTTTATGTAGGTCTGGTTTTTTCATCAAAAATAGATGGAATTCATTTATTTCGTTAAATGTCCATCTTCTTCCCTGGAAAACGATGCTCATTCTTGCTGGGTAAGTTATTCTTGGCTGCATTGGCGAAGATTGAGGGCAGTCAAGCCAGAGCGAGACAGGCAGCTCACACAGCTCATACTGGAGGGGGAGGGGTATGATCTCTGCCTTTTCTTCAAAAAGACTTTTACCCCAGTGTGGATATTCCATTTTGGCAGCAAGCCAGGAGCAGCAGAGAGGGTGTAAACACTAGAGGTGAAGATTAAAAGCCTGGAAAACTAGCATCTCTCGAAACCCAACCACCCCCAACCCCCACTTGAAGTGACTCAGGGCATTCTCAGAGCATCAGAGCGCAGACTCAGCGGCAACCATCACTGTCGGGTTAGTGGCTCGCTGCTGCCCTCCCCCCCAGTCTGTAGAGGAAGCCCATTAACACCATCCAGCCCCATCCCCCCAAAAACCAGACCTATTGTTTCTCTTGTCAATTTGTTTTCTTTGATTCTGCTCTTGACAAAAATGAAAAAATCCAAAAGGGCTCTAACAATTGACAGTTTCTGTATGGAGAGAGAGCAGAATTCAGATACTGAGGAGACTAAAAACAGACTGTCCCCAAAGGAATCCACCAAGGGGAATATGAGCTGCTCCTCAATACAAAAGAATCTCACAGAGGAAATCAAAAAGGCTCTCACAAGAGAGCTAGAAGAGAAATGGGAAAAGGAAAGGGAAGCTTAGCAAGAGAGCCTGGAGAAGTCATTCAGAGTGGAAAAAAGAAATCAAATCATTGAGAAACAAAATTAGTGAATTAGAAAAGGTAAACAACTCCAAGGAAAACAGGATTAGTGAGCTGGATAAAGAAATCAGCTCTCTAAAAAATAAAATGGATAAAATGGAAAAAAATTCCATCAAAGAAAAAAACTCACTTAAAAACACAATGGGACAATTACAAAAAGATATTTTAAAAAGTGAGTGAAGAAAATATATCATTGAAAATTAGACTCGAACAAGTAGAAATAAATGACTCAAGGAGAAACCAAGAGGTAGTCAAGCAAAACCAGAGAAATGAAACAATTGAAAAGAATGTCAAGTACCTTATTAGGAAGACAACAGACCTGGAAAACAGATCCAGGAGAGACAATTTTTTTTTTTTTTACTTAATAATTTTTTATTTTATATATATATATATATATATATATATATATATATATATATATATATATATATATATATATATATATATATATATATATATATATATATATATATATATATATTTATAATATTATCCCTTGTATTCATTTTTCCAAATTATTCCCCCCTCCCTCTATTCCCTCCCCCCGATGACAGGCAGTCCCATACATTTTACATGTGTTACAATATAGTCTAGATACCATACATGTGTGTGAATATCATTTTCTTGTTGCACAATAAACATTAGATTCAGAAGGTACATGCAACCTGGGCAGACAGATATTAGTGCTAACAATTTACATTCACTTCCCAGTGTTTCTTCTCTGGGTGTAGCTACCTCTGTCCATCATTGATCAACTGGAAGTGAGTTGGTTTTTCTTTATGTTGAAGATTTCCACTTCCATCAGAATACATCCTCATACAGCATTGTTGCTGAAGTGTACAGCGATCTTCTGGTTCTGCTCATTTCACTCAGCATCAGTTGATTTAAGTCTCCAGGAGAGACAATTTGAGAATAATCGGACTCTGAAAATTGTGAGGAAAAAAAGAGCTTGGACACTATTTTCGAGGAAAATTATCAAAAAGAACTGCCCAGACGTTTTGGAAACAGAGGGTAAAATAGACATTGAAAAAATTCATCGAACACCTACTGAAAGGGACCCTAAAATCAAAACGCCAAGAAATATAGTGGCCAAGTTCAAGAACCATCAGACAAAGGAAAAATATTGGAAGCTGCTAAAAAAAAGAAAATCAGATATGGAGGAGCCACAATAAGGATAACCCAGGATCTAGCACCATCCACATTAAAAGAACAAAGGGCCTGGAACATGGAAAGGCCAAGGAACTTGGTATGCAGCCAAGAATAACTTACACAGCAAAAATGAGCATCGTTTTCCAGGGAAGAAGATGAACATTTAATGAAATAAATGAATTTCATCTATTCTTGATGAAAAAAACCATACCTACATAAAATTTTTTGATCTTCAAATACAGAACTCAAGAGATTTCTAAAAAGGTAAAAAGAAATCTTGAGAACTATTCTTCTGCTATAAAAATATATAAAGTACATATGTATAATTTGTCCTAGAAACTGGAGGTGGAAAGGAAATTATATCATAAAAAAGTGTAAAGTAGTGGTACGACATCTCATGAAGAGGCAAAGGTAACCTATTATATCTGAGAGAGAGAAAGGAGGGAGATAAACATAGTGTATATCAGTAGACATATTCGATTTATGTTGAAACTTCTTCCACTTCATTGAAAAGTGAGAGGGAAGGAGTAAGCTTAGGGGAAGGGAATACAGAAATTGTGAGGAAAAGGGGTAAAATAAGGGGAGGATTTTAAGGTGGGGAGGGATACTAAAAAGGGAGGGCTGTGAAAAGCAAGTGGTGTTCACAAGTTAAATACTGGGTAGGGGGTAAGAGGGAAGGAAAGGGGAAAAGCATAAGCATAGGATGGCAAGCAATATAGAATTAGTCCTTCTAACCATAAATGTGAATGGGGCAAACTGCCTCATAAAGAGGAAGCTGTTAGCAGACTGGATTAAAAGTCAGAATCCTACTGTATGTTGTTTACAGGAAACACACCTCAAACAGGGTGATACATTCAAACTAAAAGTAAAAGGGTGGAGCAGAATCTACTATGCTTCAGGCAAAGCCAAAAAAGCAGGGGTAGCCATCCATCTTAGATCAAGCAAAAACAAAAATTGATCTAATTAAAAGAGATAAGGAAGGGCATTATATCCTGCTAAAGGGTAGCATCAATAATGAAGTAATATCAATATTAAACATATATGCACCAAGTGGTGCAGGATCTAAATTCTTAAAAGAGAAATTAAGAGAGCTTCAAGAAGAAATAGACAGCAAAACTATAATAGTGGGAGATCTCAACCTTGCACTCTCAGAATTAGATAAATCAAACCACAAAATAAATAAGAAAGAAGTCACAGAGGTAAATAAAATACTAGAAAAGTTTGATATGATAGATCTTTGGTGAAAGCTAAATGGAGACAGAAAGGAGTATACTTTCTTCTCAGCAGTTCATGGAACCTATACAAAAATTGATCATATACTAGGGCATAAAAATCTCAAAATCAAATGCAGTAAGGCAGAAATAATAAATGCATCATTTTCAGACCACAATGCAATCAAAATTACATTTAATAAAAAGCCAGGGGAAAATAGACCAAAAAATAATTGGAAACTAAATAATCTTATACTAAAGAATGATTGGGTAAAACAGCAAATCATAGACATAATTAATAACTTCACCCAAGAAAATGACAATAATGAGACATCATACCAAAATGTGTGGGATACAGCCAAAGCAATAATAAGGGGAAGTTTTATATCTCTACAGGAGTACTTGCATAAAATAGAGAAAGAGAGGGCCAACGAATTGGGCTTACAACTACAATTACTAGAAAAGAAACAAATTAAAAAAACCCAGACAAACACAAAACTTGAAATTCAAAAAATAAAAGGTGAGATTAATAAAATTGAAAGTAAAAAAAAAAACTATTGAATTAATTAATAAAACTAAGAGTTGGTTCTAGGAAAAAACCAACAAAATAGACAAACCCTTAGTAAATCTGATTAAAAAAAGGAAAGAGAAAAAGCAAATTGTTAGTCTTGAAAACGAAAAGGGAGAACTCACCACTAATGAAGAGGAAATTAGAACAATAGTTAGGAGCTACTTTGCTCAACTTTATGCCAATCAATTAGAGAATTTAAATGAAAGGGAAGAATACCTTCAAAAATATAGCTTGCCCAGATTAACAGAGGAAGATGTAAGTAGTCTAAATAGTCCCATCTCAGAAAAAGAAATAGAACAAGCTATTAACCAACTTTCTAAGAAAAAATCCCTAGGACCAGATGGATTTACATGTGAATTCTACCAAACATTTAAAGAACAACTAACTCTAATGCTATATAAACTATTTGAAAAAATAGGGATTGAAGGAGTACTACCAAATTCCTTTCATGACACAGACATGGTACTGATACCTAAAACACATAGATTGAAAACTGAGAAAGAAAACTATAGACCAATCTCCTTAGTGAATATTGATGCTAAAATCTTAAATAAGATATTAGCAAATAGACTTCAGAAAATCATCCCCAGGATAATACACTATGACCAAGTGGGATTTATACCAGGAATGCAGGGCTGGTTTAATATTAGGAAAACTATTAGTATAATTGACCATATTAATAATCAAATTAATAAAAACCATATGATCATCTCAATAGATGCAGAAAAAGCATTTGATAAAATCTAACATCCATTCCTACTAAAAACACTTGAGAGTATAGGAATAAATAGACTATTCCTTAAAATAATAACGAACATATATTTAAAACCTTCAGTAAACATCATATGTAATGGAGATAAACTAGAACCTTTCCCTGTAAGATCAGGAGTGAAATAAAGTTGCCCACTCTCACCATTACTATTCAATATAGTACTAGAAACTCTAGCCTCGGCAATAAGAGCCGAGAAAGAGATTCAAGGAATTAGAGTAGGAAATGAGGAAATCAAATTATCACTCTTTGCAGATGACATGATGGTATACTTAGAGAACTCCAAAGACTCTGCTAAAAAGCTATTAGAAATAATTCAGAATTTTAGCAAAGTTGCAGGATACAAAATAAATCCACATAAATCCTCAGCATTTTTATACATTACCAACACAATCCAACAGCAAGAGATACAAAGAGAAATTCCATTCAAAATAACAGTCGATAGTATAAAATATTTGGGAATATATCTACCAAAGGAAAATCAGGAATTATATGAGCAAAATTACAAAACACTTGCCACAAAAATAAAGTCAGATTTAAATAATTGGAAAGACATTCAATGCTCTTGGATAGGCTGAGCGAATATAATTAAGATGACAATACTCCCTAAACTAATCTATTTATTTAGTGCTCTACCAATCAGACTCCCAAGAAACTATTTTAATGACCTAGAAAAAATAACAACAGAATTCATATGGAACAACAAAAGGTCGAGAATTTCAAGGGAAGTAATGGAAAAAAAAAATTAAATGAAGGTGGCCTAGCTGTACCTGATCTAGAACTATATTATAAAGCAACAGTCAACAAAACCATTTGGTATTGGCTAAGAAATAGACTAGGTGATCAGTGGCATAGGTTCGGTTCCCAGGACAAGATAGTGAATAAAAATAGCAATCTAGTGTTTGACAAACCCAAAGATCCCAACTTTTGGGATAAGAATTCATTATTTGACAAAAACTGCTGGGAAAACTGGAAATTAGTATAGCAGAAACTAGGCATGGACCCACATTTAACACCACAAACTAAGATAAGATCAAAATGGGTCCAAGATTTAGGCATAAAGAACTTGATATTCCTTGCCCTCAAAAAAGCTTGCTATCCAATGGAGAATACATCATGTTAAAAAATAAAACAAAACTAGGGATCTAAAAAAGAAGGTGCATTGATTTTGGAATGACTGGAAGTGTATGATGGATTAGAAATGAATAGTGAGAGAAATCATTATGTTAAGAATCAATTATTAAATTAGGGCCCAGGTTTATTTCCTCATTCAGGGAATAGTGTTGATAGGCTCTGAAATACATTGTTGATAAATGAGATTGTCCAGGAACCTCTCCACTCAGAAACATCTAATCCATATGAATTCCAACCTTCAAAGGATTAGGTTTGAAGCCCAAAGTTTCCATGGATTTGAATTATTTTATCTAGAGTGTTAGAGCTTGTTGAATCCCATGGCCAAGCCAAATTCTCAGCCAGAGGGCTGAAGGCATTTAGCCCATCTTCTCATTAGAAAAAGTTCACCCATTCATTACTTATCTACCAATTAGGGTTGCTTTTCATTTCTCAAAGCATTTGGAGAGGGGAGTCTCCATGGTTTTGTTTGGTATAGAGAGAGACTACTGATGTTCAATTTAGTGATTACTTGCTAGTCTAATTATTTAGTTGATTTTTTTAATTGCCCAGAATCTGTCTCTTGAGTTTTTCATTTGCCACAATTTAAGACCAAGACTAGTCTATTGAAACTTGGTTCCAGGAGTGGAGTTCATACATATGTAAGAAGTAAATGGTTATAATGAGATAATGCTTGGAAATTGTCACAAGGCTGTATCTATCTAGGAAAATGGAGATGGAAAGATAGGAATATCTGATCAGACAGGGAAATTTCAGAGTTTAGGAGAGCAGATGTGACACCATTTGAGGTGGTGATGAGATATAAGTTCATCATTATGGCTAACTCAATAGGTGTGGAGATATGCTATAGAATGTTTAATGAATCAAGGCTAGAGTGTTGGAGGAGACATCAATAAGTTGAGAATGTGGTTTGAAGAAAAATGACTGTGAGGTGGGCACTGAACTTCTTGATAAAGAAAAGAATGATAAGGAGGACCTAACTGATCACAAGAATATAAACTGGATCATATAGACAAATCAACCTAAAAAGAAAGAAAATCCACAGGATTACAGAGATAGTAACAAAATGAAAATATGGGAATAAAAGAAGTATGCTGACTCCTACTGCTGGACCCCATCCCTATTTGGTGTCTCTCTTTTGTCTGATCATACCTTGCCTTGTTTTAGACTTTTGCACATATCATATACTCCTAAAAATTGCAAGCTCTAAGATGGCAGGGATGATGCCATTTTTCATCCTATGTTGCCTTGCATACAATAGGTGCTAAATAAATAAATAAATATTTGTTGACTTCAAGTGAATCAAGTCCACAGACATCTGAGAATTAAATTTCCCTACCTTTTCATGTTTTTGTTTACTTCCTATCTATAAATATGACAATTTCTTGCATACATTTCAGCAAAAGTAGGCATCAAAAATAGATAAGAAGCAAGAGAGTTGTGTAAAGGTATTGTCATTATGCTATAGAAGACATATTTTGGGCAGAATATTAGACTGCATTCCTAGAAAAATATCTGGAGATATTCTGTAGTCTTTATTTGAAATATATTTCCAATATCAAGACAATGAAGACAGAAATTAAAAACTATATGCAGATAATAGTTAGAAATATTGCCTGAGCCTGAAAGAATAAACCTGTAGTAGTCCTGTTTGTGATTCTGAGAGGGAAGAAATAAATGATCAAGAAGAAACACTGGGTCAATTTCCTACATTAAATCCATTGAGTAAGCCAACAATTCAATGAATATTTGTCATATACTGTGATGTCTGGGCTAGATTCCTGAAGGGCTCAGACTCAGCCAGAATCAGGATAAGCAAAAATCTTTGCCCCATGTTGGGTACCAAAATGTAATGTTCTATTGTCTCTAAATTGAGATCATTCTCTTGAGGAGCTTCTGGAGCCAGCCTTCGTTTCAGTTTAGTTCAATAATCCCAAAATGCAGCCAGGAGTTCAAGTCCAGATCTTATATTGTGTCCTTCAAAGTCTTGAATTTTTTCCTGTCAGAATGTCTCCAGTCAGCTTCAATCTCTAGCTCTCTCTGAATCCAAAGCCTCCAGCCAGCATGAAGGTAGACATGGGAATGAATCAGACTCTGAATCTCCTAGAGTGTGGGAATTAGACTGCCTCTGAGAGTGTGAGGTTGTGGGTTTACCAGAATTCAATCCTAGATGTGAATCTCCTGGAAGTCCATGAGCAGGCTTTTTCTTTAGACTTGTGAATCTGCTGGACTTGTGAATCCACTGAATCCTTCCTCTGAATCTCCTCAAGCTTCCCTCAAGTTCTCCTGGGAAGTCTTCTCCTTGACCTAATCCAGACTGCCTTCCCAACTCAATGTTGGCTCCTTATATCTTTGCAGAGAATGGGCTTGTGGGAACTCCTTACAGAATCAATGAGCAAACTCCTTTAAAGGTGTAAACTCCTTCAAAGGTTTGAACTCCTTTAAAGTATAAACTCCTTCAAAGGTTTGAACCAAGAAGATAACCTTGCCTCAAGTTCTGGTCCATAACATCTTTTAAGAATCCTAACAATATATCTATTGGGTTCAAGGTGTTGGAGATATAATGACAAAACAACTCACGACTTTGTTTTTTGTCCTCCTTATACTTACATTCCAGTGGAAAGAGACGACACATATTAAGGAATGGTGTCTAGAACTGGGCATTTTGCTTTGGAAAATCTTAAGAGAATCCAATCAGAGGGGAGTCAGTAGACTAATATTTCAAGAAGTAACTATAGTGCTAATTTGATTACTGTTTCCAGAACAAGAAGAAAACAGGGTGAGAAGAGTGGTAACAAGGAGATGAAATATGTAAAAATAAATATAATGTGAGGTAAAAAGTTATAAGACCTATGAAAATGTTATCAGCTCAGCTATTCAAACTATAAGAAATCACATTGATACTTTCTTACCAAAAAATACTTTCTTAAAAAAGAAATAGATATTGAGAGGATTATTAATTCCATTTTAAAGATCAGGGACTTTCCCAGCATCTTAAGGATAGTAAATCTTAGAACTGGGATTTTAACCCATATTTCCTGACTCATGGCAGCTGTTCACACACTATTTTACTCTCTAGGGAAAGCTGGGAATGAGGTGGGTAGAATGCTCTTAAAATAGGTGGAAAACAGTGGAGAGGAAGGATGCAAATGGCCTTGCTTCCCAGTGGAATATGTACAATATGAAAGTCCCTACTTAAGGAAGTAGTCATATTGATCCTTAGCTTTATTCAGACAAAAAATGTTGATTTGGAAAATTGGTAGAAACACCTTGACTTTATTTTAATCATATAATCTATAGTTTCAAGTTGTAGAAATAGCTTCTGTTAAGTTTATGTCTCATATGGGAAATAAAGATTTTTTTTAAAAAAGAATTTTTGGACCATTTCTATAGAGCTCTTATAAAATGCTGTTGATAGTATTTCTTTCTCATGTTATTGCTTCAATAAACTATCTGCTTAGCTTCCTGGAATACAGAGACAGATTAAAAAAAAAAAAAACTTGATTAATGTTGATACTTACCTCACAGGGGACAATTAATAGTTTCCTTGCATATAAAACATTTGCAATAATTGGTTATGGGAGCCTTCCCTTGGCCAAATTGAAATGCTAACATCTGGCTTCTATTCTCTTCATGCTGTTTGTCAGCAGAAAAAAAAATGATTCTTAAACAATAAAATAATTCAATAATAGGAAGTTAATGTTGCTGCTTATGCCTCTATAGATATATTTATATGTATAGTATATATAAGTAGATATATATGTATGCTTATACATATCTATATGTCTGTATTCTCACTTTTCAAAGAAAACTATTTGCTTTCCCTTTAGGAATGTACTTAGTCAGAATCCAATTTTGCTTATAACTTGTCTTATGTCTAGTTTGACCTTCTGGCATTCAACAGTGTAACCTAGTTTCCTGGAACAGAACTGAAGAAAAATGTTTCCTTCATATTTCATATGGGAATCCATTTATTACTAAATATTCTTCTATCATCCTCTGGACTGATACATTCCAGAGAGTTGAATTTCACATCACTAATTCATATTCTCCAGACTCGAAAAGAAGAGGCCCTTTTTTTTAGAGATAACTTCCTAGGAAAAGGTCTAGTTGTGATTCTGCCTTACTTGCTGATCATACAATTTATTCTGATTTAACAAGGATTTATTAAGTTCTATCTTATTAAGTGCCAGGTGCTGGGTCTACAAAGACAAAATCAAAACATTCCTTGTCTTCAAGGAGCTTACTTTCTAGATTTATTCATCTATTGCATTTCATTATTGAAATTCATCTATTGAAACATATTTAATGTTCTAGATCAATACAAATTTAGGACTATAGATTAATTAGATTAAGTATATTGATATAGATTAATCAATTAAGTAGAATCTTTAGTTATTTGTAAGTCAGGGTCACCTTTCCTCCACCCTCATTATATATATATATATATATATATATATATATATATATATATATATATGTATGATTTTTCTTTCATCAGTGAAAGATACACTTTAGTCTAAGACATGATTAGGACTGATCCCAATGAAGTAATCTCAATATGCCTTTAAGAGCTGATCGTAGCTTTTCATTCATTAGTCTATAAACATTCACAAATCTAGGAGGGAAACAATCTCTACTAGCAAGAAGCTAACATTCTAATATGGAAAATGACTAATCAGATAGGTAAGAGGCAAAATAAAAAATAGAAGTGACACAAAAACTTAGAGAAGAGTAGAGGAAAAGAGGAGAATCAGTCAACATTGTCAAGAACTTCAGGGAGGTCAAGAAGGAAAAGAACTAAAAAAAAAAGATAACAGCATTAGGAGATCACTGTAATCTTAGGGACAGCAATTTCTTTCTTTTTTTTTTAATCTTTTTTTAAAAGTTTTATTTATTTTTTATTAATTTTATAATTATGACATTTTTTACAACATTATCCCTTGTACTCCCTTCTGTTCTGAATTTTCCCCTTCTTCCCTCCACCTCCTCCCCTAGATGGCAGGCATTCCCATACATATTAAATATGTTATAGTATATCCTAGGTACAATATATATGTGCAGAACCGAATTTTGTTGTTGTTGTTGTTGCAAAGGAAGAATTGTATTCGGAAGCTAAAAATAATCTGGGAAGAAAAACAAAACAAACAAACAAACAAAAAATGCTCACAGTTTAAACTCATTTCCCAGTTTTCCTTTTCTGGGTATAGCTGATTCTGTCCATCATTGATCATGGAATTAGATTAGCTCTTCTCTTTGTTGAAGATATTCACTTCCATCAGAATACATCCTCATACAGTATCATTGTTGAAGTGTATAATGATCGCCTGGTTCTGCTCATTTCACTCAGTATCAGTTGACGTAAGTCTCTCCAAGCCTCTCTGCATTGATCCTGTTGGTTATTTCGTACAGAACAATAAAATCCCATAACATTCATATACCATAATTTACCCAACCATTCTCCAATTGATGGGCATCCGTTCATTTTCCAGTTTCTAGCCACTACAAAAAGGGCTGAGGGGCAGCAATTTTAGTTGAATAGTTAAATGAGAATCCAGATTTGAGTTGAGTTGAAAATGAAGAAGTAAAGGTAATGAGTAAAATTTTTAAAAGGACATTTTTAATGGAAGGGAGACACCAGAAAGATTGAAATCTCAAGGGTCTGTAGGGCCAAATGAAGGTTTTATGGAATGGAGGAGAAATAGAGGAGATATGTGTAGTAGAGGAAGAATCAGTGAATCCTTGATTTTATGGTGCCATATATTGGTAGTACTTGACACTGATTGATTACTTGAGTATAGAGCTGAGATTCACTAGGCTTAAAATCTTGGATAACTTCTAGTTTATGCTGCCTTCATTGATATACACATGTTGCTTAAAGATGCTGGGAGAAAATAAAATATTATTGACTAGGTTCATTGCAATTGTACACTCAATTGGGCCCTCACCACAGCAAAGCAATGCTGTTATTCCTCTATTATTAACTATCCCATTTATCATAGAGGCTTTCCAAACCTTTTCATTTCACCTCAAAACTTTAATGACTTCCTTAGCTCTATTCTCTTATTTTAGAACTTTGCCATCTAAAGTAATTCCAATAGACTTGCATTTAGAAAAACAAACAAACAAACAAACAAAAAAAAAACTAAGAAGACTAAATGGAAATTAGCACATGTTATATTCACTTCTTTTTTCCATTTTTTAACCTCTCTCACAATTTTTCCCTTTTGCTCTGATTTTTCTCTCCTAACATAATTTATAAAGCAATGTGTGATAAAAATAAATAAAAAATCAAAGAAAACAAAAACAAATTCAAAACCAAATAAAAAAATTGGCTTATATTTTGCTGAAAAAGTCTCTGAGAGTTCCCTCTTATTCTCACTTCATTATCTCATACCAACCAGTTGCCTTTACCCCTTAGCTAGAATGGATTCGATTATTACTTAATCTATTGATTCTCAGATTTCCTTATCTAATTCTAATATCTCCATAGACTTTCAGTCTAGAGTCTTCAGCTTCCTGTTGGACATCTCAAATGGTCTATATTAATAGTTTTTTGGTTGGTCTACTTGCCACAGATTTTTTTTCATTTTAGTACATCTCCCACTCAACAATCTAATTCTGACCATGTCACTCTATTCAATAAACTCTTGTGGCTACAAATCACTTCAAAGATCAAATACAAAAATACTCTGTTTGATTCAAGCCCTTCATAATTAAAACATCCCCACCAGTGTTATTACAACATATGCTTCTTGTTCATCATGAATACTATAGTCCAGTGACATTGGACCTCCTAACTATTTCTTGAACAAGTCACTCCATCTCTTGAATGGGCATTTTTAAAGACTGTGTCCTATGCATGGAATGCTCTTCTCATCTCTGCCTCCTGTTATTTCTGGCTTCCTTCACATCTTATATAAATATTTAGATTTTATAGGAAATCATTCCCAATTCTCCCTACTGCTAGAGCCTTTCCTCTGTTCACTGTTATCAATTATCCTGTGTTATAGCTTATATGTATATAGTTTTCACATAATTGTCTTCTCTATTAGATTGTGAGCTCCTTGAAATCAGGGATGATCTTTTTAAATATCTTCAGTCTCAAAAACAAAACAAAACAAAATTTTACTAATTTGAACTAAAAGCTTATAAAGAGAGAAGAAATGGTTAAAATGCAAATTTCTAGAGGAAGTGGGCACCGTGTGATCATAGGCATTCGTAGAAACACATAATAGAAACATGGTTACTAGATGCCAAGGCATGGAGAGTTGGTAACCTAAACTAATGAAGAGAATACCTATATAGATGAAATCCTGGCTATGACCTACCCATATCTATCACTGATAAGAGATGAGCAACCAACTCCTACTCCCACAACAACTATTTCCCTTCTCACTTTCTTCTGAGGATCATTATGAAATGATATTTCTTGATGAATAGTTAAATAATGACTTTAGTGATTTTTAGTTACTGAGCAGTTACAAGTAAAAATGCACAAAATACTAAGTTATTTCTCTGCATAAATGATTCAAAGGCCAAAAACAGCAGAAAAGACTGTTCCCTAAACCCTGTGTTACTGCAGATCATCACTAAAATTCCTTCTGCCTTTTAAAAGTCATCAGATGGTATTTATTGCATTTTATCTGAAAACAGTCAATTTTCTTTACTGTGTCCTTGGATTCCTTCTCAGTTCAGCAAGAGCTTTACGATGTCAGCTTGCTTTATTGGGGTTTTTATTTCTTAACTCCAAAGACTATTGATTATTTACCTTGTCAATTTCATTGCCTGTTTGAACTTAGATCCTTTCGATGGAACTTCCTGAACACTGGCTGAAGTCAAACAGGTCACAGAATGATTACATTGATTGAGAAGTTAAAGGAGCCAGCTTTGTCCCTATTCTCAGGTCTTTTTGAGAGTAGCAGAGCCTCATCTGAAATTTGTGGCTGCATTTCATTTCAGACTTTCAAAAAAAATATAATCTCAGCCAAAGTAGCCAGTGTGGTTATCTTAGCATTCCCTTGCTCTTATTTACCACCTGCCTCCTTTGGAACCCTGAGACTGTTTTTTGTTTTTATTTTAAATTGCTGTGATTCATTATTTTGGCTTTTAGAAAAGAAATGCCCATTCCACTTTCTAAGCCCTTCAATAAATAATCCACACAGAGAAAAAAAATATAGAACTGATGTTTGGGTGGAGAAAGGTGTGGATCAAGACTCTTGACTAATAATTCCCAAAGAGGTCATTTGAGTGGAATGATTAAAGATATTTTTTTCCTTCCTTTTCAAGGTGATCCATATACTCTTTTCACTTAACAAAACAGTGACAGCAATAATAATGTCACCTGCCAACATCAACTGATGCAAAACAGGCTTGAATAAGTGACTCCTCCCATTATCTTCTCTAAAGAAAGAAAAGAAATCATAGAGCAGGCATGAACTATACTATTTTATAGGAAATGTCAGCCAAAGTCTGCCTTATTTTTTCCATCAGGCTTTCAAAGGTTACTCACAACAATGTTTCACTGAAATTATAAAGGGTTTGAGGTTTTCCTAATGAGAATACGATCCCAGAGACTTTCTTTTATTATAGTGTTCTCATATTTAGATTTCTATTGACTCACCCATTCAATAGTTAACCTCTGAAGTCAGCATTGGACTGGAACTTAAATGTAAACTAACACCAATTTGTGGCCTACAGACTATGAATTCAAAAGCTAATTCCTTAAGGAAAGTCCCTTTTTAACTAGGAATGAGTCCTAGTTAGTTTTTCTATACAATGTGGTAATTGGGTAGCTTGCAGAATTTTAACATCACTGATAAATTACTCTAATCATTATTTTATATTTAACTAAATGCAAATAATTACATTTTGAGGAACTGAATAACTGTTTTTATACTAGTATGTGCATTTGCATTTATTATCTGACCTTGCTGTTTTTTTATTATTGATTTTTAGTGCTTCTACAAAGTCAGAAGTATTTGTGAAACACCTACTATGTGGTAAACACTGTGCTTAGTGTTGGATAGTTATTGATACTACACCTGACAAAGCAATGAAACTGGCCGGGACAAATAGGTGTCAGAATCCACTTTCCAAATTTTATAGAGTGACTAATACATATAAGCCATTATAGTTCATTAATGGACCTTGGTTTGGAAACCATAGGGATTGGACTGGAGGTTGGGATGTAGGAACAAGACATTGTTTAATGGAGGTTCCTAATGGTGTGATTAAAGCAGTAATAAGTGAAAAAGACAACTAAATTTATTTGCCCATTGTCATAAAGATAAGCAAATCAATTTAGAGTTATTTGTCTCAGAACTTTAACTTTCTAAACTTGTCAGCCTTTACAACCCGGCATTGCAGTAATCTAGCCATACTGGTTTCATTACTATCCTTTGTATACATACTCTGTTGTCATTCCCACTTCTCTTTCTTTGCTCACAATATTTCTACACCTGGAAAAGCTGTACTCTTTCTCTGGTAATTTAAATAAAACTTTTCAATTCAACTGAATTCAGTATATATTTGAGAAGCTTTTGTTAGATGAAGGCCACTCTGCTCAGGAATAGATTAAAAAAAGATGAGAAAATTCCTGTTCCCTAAGGAGCTTACAACAGAGTAGGGGGATAAGGATTGTAGAAAGATAAGGGTACTACAAGTTGGAAAATGATTAGATACAAAGGAGAGGTCAAATAGAGCTGTTTTAGAGGTTCAACAAGGAAGGATCACTTCCAGATGGGAAAGATCAGGGAAGGCTTAATTGAGGACATGATTTCTGAACTGGGACTTGAAGAAGAGGATAAAGGATGTCAACAGGCAAATAAGGGAAGGCAGAGTCCATTTTAGCTATAGAAGATGATGCAAAAGATGTGCAAAGACATGGAGATGGCATCTTTCTCTTAGCTGTCTATGTCTGTCTACCTTTGTCTCTCTCTTTATCCCTGTTCCTGTCTTTCTGTCTCTCTCTCCTCTCTCTTTTTTCTCTGTGTCCTTCTATCTCTATCTCTTCTCTGTCACTCTCTCCAGTATATATGTATATAAGATATATATGTGTGTATATGTATATTTATGAATATATCCATGTGTGGATGTGTACATATATGTATGTGTGCATATACACACACCTATATATAATCATACTGAAATATCCAGTATATGTGTGTACATATATACATTCATATATGTGTGTGTATGTGTTAAAGATAGAGCTAAAAAGAATCTAAGAGATCATGTCTTTTATTTTATAAATGCTAAGTTTCTGAGTTTCTACAGACAATAAATAGTAAAGCTGTCTTTTTCCCTTTGGTCTTTGACTCCAGACCTTTGTTCAGTCTATAGAGAAAGGATAGCAATTAGTACAGGTTGGGTTAAGTGTGGGATATATAACAATGAAATAAAGCTGGGGAAGGATGTGGATGCCAAATTTTGAAGGACCTGGAATACTAAATTAAGGAACTCAAGTATCATTTCCTCCTTAAATCATCCCTTACCAATTCAGTCCACATTACTTAATTCTCTCTTTGAAATTCACATGGAATTGATTGAATCAGTCACTCAACAGCTACTTAACTACCTTCTTATCGGCTACCCTAAATTTTAAGCTATATTGTAAACTCCTTGAATAAGAGGCCTTCTGTCCACTTATCCATGGTATAGACCTTTTTTCTCCCTCTCAAACCCCTGGGAATATGCAATATAGTGCTAAGTGTATTGTTGATTCTTCATAAGCACTTGCTGAATTGCATGGAACATTATTGCTGCATCCAGTTTGAAAGCAGTATATCAGGAATAGGAAGGCGGTGGGCAGACACCACTTATCTACCTCCACTGAGACCAGGTACTTATGATTTTAGTCACAGTGGACCAATTTGTGCTATCCTGGAAATGATGAATATGAAATGAGATGTTCTGCAGCACACAAGTGCTGTTTTGGCTAGGGAAGCAAATTCCTTAGTGTTGCTGTCCTGGAAAGCTCTTCTGATCAAATGGAAATACAGAGCATATGCAGGGATAGGAGTTTCCAGCCACAGAGAAAGTAATGGGAACACATCCTGCAAAGCCCTTTTTGCTACTGCAAAAGGAAAAAGCATTAAACTCCAGGATAGAAACACTTGAAAACCACATTTGGATGAAAATGATGAGGCTTTGTGGGTCTCCTTGAAAGAGATGAAAGATGAAGGCCAGGATTTCACATTTTTGGAGCACTTGTAATGCTGAGTAAGAATGATAAAAGAAGCAAAACCTTTTATGGCTTTCTTTCACTTGATTGAAAGTTGTGCCAGTTTTAAAAAAGCATAGTTTAGTTTTGCTAGAATAGAAGAGTAGGTTTGGCAATTTTTAAGTGGCTGGATATGAATCAAAGAGAGATGGGTAAGTATAATTGGGTGTGTGTATGTGTAGGGCACGTATCTGTCAGGGAGCAAAGAAAGAAAGCAGAACCAAAGGTGAAGATAAGCATTCCTTTGGTTGAAAATTTGAGGCCTTGTGGAAAAGAATCAGTATAATATGATACACATATATGCTTTATATACATATGGGTATTATATAGGGCATAGGCTCGAGTTAGGGTATGTATGTGTGTGTGTGTATGTGTCTTTCTCTCTCTGGATGTGTATATATATATTTTCCCCAATGTACTATTTTTTTTTGTCATTATTTAGTTATTTTCCAGTCATGTCTGACTTTTTGTGATTCATTGTGGGGTTTTCTTGCCAAAGACACTGAAATCTATACAAAGACATCTATAATTGACACATTTATAGATAAATCAAATGAGACTCAGATACAGATATATAGTACCTATTTATAATAATGGAAAGGTAAATGGCAAAGTGGATAAAGAACTGGGCTTGGAATCATGAAGACTCATCTTCCGGAGTTCAAATCTAGCTTTAGACACTTAGTAGCTGTGTGACCCTAGACAAATTGCTTAACCCGGCTTGCTTTCAGTTTCTCATCTATCTAGAGAAGAAAATGGCTCCAATATCTTTGCTGAGAAAACTACAAATGGCCTGACATAACTGAAATAACTGTACAACAACAAATGTGTGTGTGTGTGTGTGTGTGTGTGTGTGTGTATGAGTCTCATTTGATAAGAGAAAAAAAGTGCATCTGGGAAAAAGTATTGCTGCTTTTTGGAATAATAACTTTACTTTGAGAAGGAACAGCACATGTTAAAACTGACCCACCATTTCTGAAAATATTCAAGTTCTTGCATTTACTTCCCACTTTTTCCTTTTGTGAAGTAGATGAAACAATTGTCATTCTATATCTTGAAAATGTCCAAAAATTTTATTCCTCTTTCAGAGGAGGATAGAAATGCACTATAAATAGTAAGTGATTAGAAACTTTAATTAAGTGAGATGGGGACAAGGATGAGCTGAAGTATGATTGATAGCTTGATTGGTTTTTAATTGATTGATGGGATCAGCCCATTTTTCTCTCTTCGAAGGAAGTTGCAAATTGAAGATGTGACTGGCACTGTATGAGTAGATAGACTCATGTCCTAGAATCAGCCTCATCACTTTGCTCTTTGCACTGAAGATAATGCCCATTAGGGTGATTTAACAACTGAGTGGTTAATTTTGCAACTGAATGTTGGTTGCAAATGGGTGTTGGTGATGCTGGTTCCCTGTTCATGCTTTATATTTGGTCCAGCCATTCTGTTATAAATTAACTGTTGATTATGCAGGAATTTTGAGCACAGCAGCTCCAAGGAGAATTTATCAGCTCCTCAGAATTACCTAATCTATATGAAGGAATACTAGAGCAGAACCTTTTGGCAGCATATTTTTTTTTAAAAGCATTACTAAGAACAAAGACAAAAACAATAACAACAATAACAACAACAACAAAAAATGCAGCATTTGCAAAAGGGATTTCTATCACCAAATGTTCCAGGTTTAATTTCCTTTTATCTGTCATTTCAGGATGAAATTTTATTTAATACCTCCAATCCAAGAAGGCAAGGTCACAGTGAAAAACAATTGTTAACTTGGGAATTTACTGATAATGCTGCATAGATTACTGTGCTAGACTAATTTTATTCCTTGGGTTTCAATCCATTTCAAAGGTCCTATCATGTCTGCAAGAGGATGAAATAGTATCTAGGGGTATTATGGAAATAAGCAAATAGAATACTCCTTTTAACTGAATGAGAAAATTAGAGCAAGTGACTTCAAAGATATCTCAGTAGAACAAATAAGTGGGAAACTTCAGAAGCTTTTCTGTCAGAACTCTTTTACACATGTCATAATGATAACAGAAAGTCATAGTGATTCATAGATGATAGAGGGTCAAAAGAATAATTTAATCATAAAATCACATGGAAGGCTTAAAGAGCTTATCTGGACCATCCTTTCAACTTTAGGCAGGACTGGGCTGATTGAGAGGATTTTGGTATAGTGTGAAGAAAATTAAACAAGGCCTGGAGGCCTAATTGCTAAGGTCCCTTCCAGATAAGAAAACTGTCAAAGAGGTAAAGTGACTTTTGCCCTGTTGTATAGATGATAAACTTTGGCAGAGAGATTGAATCAGTTGTTTTCTGATTTCATATTGAAATTCTTTCCTGAATTACTTTTTCTTCTTCCTCTTCTTTTTCCTTCTCCTTCTCTCTCTCTTCTCCTTTTGTTTCTCTTCCTTATTTTTTCTTCCTCTTTTTTCTCCTTGAATTTTCCTTTCTTTTCTTTTATATTACACAAGAATTTTTAAAAAGTCATCTGTGTCCAAGACACTGTATAGGGCATACATAGACAAAACAACAATAACAATTAGTCCTTTCCAGTAAGGAACTTCTGTTTTTATGATGATTGGTGCATGTGAGGGGAGGGAGAAGGGTTAATATCTGTACAGATGAATAAATTTAAGTTAAATATAAAGTTCTACAAAATGAATTCAGGAGTGAGATCATACTTACAACTGGGATGGGGGGAGTCAGAAAAGGAGTGTCAGGAAAGGTATACATGAAAAATAGAACTTGAGTTAAGCCTAGAAGGAATCTAGAGAGAAGTAGAAGGAGTGCATTCTAGTCATTGGTTGACAGTGTGCAAGGGATGGATGGGTAGGAACTGAAGAGATAGAACAGTATGCAAGCCTAAGAGGCTAGAGGATTGGAAAAGAGTGGCTGAACCACAGTAATATGAAATCAGACTAGAAAACTACAAAAAAGAGAGATGATAAAGGACTTTGAATGTCTAATAATTAGAGTAAGCTTGATTCAAATACAGTTTTCCCATTCATATCACAACTTTCCTCATCACAATTTTTCACATATCATGGGTTGGCATAAGAAAAATAAATGTGAATTTGGGGGAGTTTTGCTGAAGCCAATGATGAAATTGTAAAGGTGAGCAGATGACATAAAAAAACAGTTTAGAAACTTGGAAATGCATATAACATATGCACAGTGTTTTATAATATCAAAATATTTTATCTTTTAACGTCATAACTCATACTTTTCTGTTACAAAAAGAAGGGGAAAAATTTTATGTGGATTTTTCCAGATCATGAAGATAATATGACCCTAACTCCTGAGTTGTGGAAGGAAAATTGTAAATTCTTTTGATTTATTGAATTTATTTGCATAGGTTTTAATTGTGACCATCTATCTCCCTATACTCTTTATTTTGAAGAAGAACTAGGCAATCTTCCCCTGTGACCATATTGAATTGACTTGTTCTGTCTGGAGTAGGAGACAGAAATATGGAAAAGTTTTAAAAGATGGACTCTCTGTTAAAAGATTAAAAAGTAAATTATTTGTAGTTTTTACTTGCTCTTTCCTAATCTTCAGTTTGTAGCAAGTTTGTCTCTTTCTATATCATTAAACAGGAACAATTTATCTGTATTTTATACCAGAATTTTATCAATAAAATCTGATTTCTCAAAAACAAACTAGTAACATAAAAAGGAGGAGATACAGGTAAATACTTTTTTATTTTTCTACTATAATAAAGAGAATAAATTTTCAACTAGAAACTGGAACTATGCTATCTTTCATGAACTATCTATACTAAAAATTCTTAGTTACATTAGAAAAGTCATTTTTAAAAGTGGCCAGAATAAGAAAAAGTGAATTGCAGCTACTCTGTTAAGATGAAGTCATGTTTTTTTCTTTTTCAATTTAGTAACATTTGAGACTATTCCACCAAACAATGACTGACAATTCAGTTTTCTTGCCCCAGAGTTGAGTATAGTCTTCTGGTTTCATTTATCAAGAACACAGGGACACTTCAGTGCTTCCATTTCAATTAGACTAGGATTATATAATTGAAAATGGTACCATAGATGCTTCTGATTTATTAAAGGCATCTCTATTATTGACTATCCAGCCCATTCTGCAGGTCTAATTCCAGAAAATTAATTATTTTCTATATATACATATACATATATATATATATATATACATATATATATATATATGTATATATATATATATATATATATATATATATTAATTTGCATTCATTAGATCAAGCCCCCATAAATTATCAATATTTCTGGGCATTATAAAAAGGGTGAAAGAAAGTGATTCACCATACAGTTTAGATTGCTTCTGGGATGATAACTTATTTAAGAGAAAATTAGCTATTTTCTTTTCCCCCAACTTTGTTTTTCAAATATTTCAATATTTTTTTTCCTTTAAAGATGATCAGTCCTTTACTCACTATTATAGTGTGCATATGGGAATTAGGTCAATTCTAGTTTTCTAGAGGAAACTACTCCTTGTTACATTCAGTTGCCTTCCACTTAGTTACAAAACTCTAACTGGAAATATTTTCTATGCTCAATTTATTTGTAATGAGAATATGTATTCTCATTAGGGAATGATACAAATTTTAGAAAATCCAACCAATCCATTTAATTTCAAAATTTGTTAAGTACCTGTAGACATTCTATGTGGTGGGAGAGATATAAAATTCATATGGGCACTACAATATAATACAAATTACATGTGATAAATCGGTAGGAGGACAGATAGTCTAATGGAGAGAGGTGAATTACAATTACTTGGCTTTAAGTACTGCCTCTGACACTAAGTAACTGTGTTAAAATGGACTTTTTGTTGCAGGAGAATTGCTGATCAGTATCTTTGAAGAGAATTTCCATATTAGAAGAACCCCACACATACTACAGGTTTAGATTAAAAAAAAATTGGATAAAAAGATTACAAGCAGAACTATAAGCAAATTACGAGTTGAAAATCAATGTAAATAAAGCATATCACCACCTGGGATGAGGGGAAAGACTTATTGACAGAGGTGGCATTTTAGCTGGGATTTAAAGGATGAATATGAAATGAATCCAAGGGTAAGGAGGCCATCCCAGGCACAAGGACTTATATAAGCAAAAGTTCAGAGCCTCAAAAGTGGATGTGTATAACTAATTCAAAATACTAACTACATTCTCTTATGATCTCAATGAGATATCCGTATGATATCAGAGAAAACATTCTCAGTGGCTTTGATGCGGGTGTAGGCCCCTTTAAGATTCCTTTTCTGATCTTCAACTTCCTTTGGGACTGATCTTTGATTTACAAGATCTGGACAAAACCACCCTTTTGTATTCCAAGGGGAAAGATCTGGATCTGAGCCAGTTTGGGCTGTGCCCAGCCCCCACTGGATCTGAGCTGGCTTGGGTTTTCAGCCCCCACGATCTGCTCAGGTAGCCCAACCCCCACCTGGTGGGTTCTGGCTATCGAGGAATCAACCTGGGTTCTACCCATATGCCCCTTTAAGCAGATAAAAGAGCCAAGCTGGAATCGTCTCTTGGCAGTGAGTTAAAACATGTGAGCACCATCTTTGCATCACAGACTCTCTGTCCCACTGCTTTTGTGTATTTCCTCCTCTATCTAATACCTTTTACTAACAGACGTTAACATTGCTTCCAAACCCTACAATAAACTTCTTTTTATCAATCTAGGTTTTCGGGCCTGTAAATTCATTTACAGGGGACTCTCATCGCCTCTAGACCTCATTTAACTTGTATCCTTGCGCTGAATCCAAAGAGGTTGCAGAGGAGCTCCCTTTGACTCCCTGCACCCCAATCCTGCACTAGACCTCAATTAATCCTAATTTTATTAATGTATAGACCTCATCATTAGGTTATACCTCATCAGCTTTATAAAAAGCTTAATAAGCCTTAGTTGAAGTGAAAAATAAGGAAATCAAGCTCCTTGTCATGAATAACAACACTGGATAAGATTAACCATTTTATAAGGAAAATAAGATGCAAGGATGGATTTTTTGATATCATTTCTGATGTTTTCTACATTTCAAAGTAAATAAAAAGATCTTACATATAGGAATCCCAGCAAGTTTCCTGAAGTTGTTTATATAGAAGTATCTGGCCTTCATAAAAAAGCAGGAGGAGGAATTTTCAGAGTTTTTCATGTCTCTACTAGACATGTTCAGAATATTTTAATATTTGCATTAATGAAACAGCTGTACATTGGGTCCAGCTCCTTACCAAAGACAGGTAAATCATTTTTTCCTACATGTTGCTTTCTCTTTACACTCCCACCAAGAAAAGGCCTCAACTTACAATTTGCCAGCATTTAAGGAAGTCTTTATCCTTGAAGATCCCTAAAACATTTGAATAAAGCTGTTTTTGTGACTCAGTAAGAAACAAAGTTCATAACACATGTTCTATTTTAAATGTAAACACACACAATTTTAGACTAAAGGCTCACAGACCTTCCCATACAATGCCCTATTACAAATCGTCCCTTAAGCAAGATGACATCATCTCAGCCTCCTGCTCTGGTTTCTACATTCTTACAGCTTTCACAGTTCAGTGCAGTCAAACAAGGCGATGGCATTTTTAATGCTCTACATTTTATGGGTTTATGAGTTGAGGTAGGTGGCCAGGTGCTATTTCAGGGACTCATCTGGCAATCTGGTGCTGGATTGGAACACCTTGAGACTGAGAAGGTTGTGAATGATTTTCCCCTTATTGGAAACATAAATATTGTCATTTCTGGAAATGGCCACTGCACTGCGTGATGTAACATGAAGTGATTTCACCTATCACTGAATGGACTATGATTGTTCAAAGTTCTAAATGTAACTTGAACAGCATTATTTCATAGAAAAGAATTAGAATTCAGTCACAATTCTTGATATCCATTCAGTGAAGTTTCAAATAAGGATCCATAATTTCACTTCTGTTTCTCATTTCATAATCATGGGTTGAGTCCAAGTATAATGTCAAGTATGTAGAAATATACATAAAATTATGCCATATAATGATTCATAATAAAATTAGTGTCCAGTGAATTTCAGATAATTTAAGGTACTTACCCAAAATACTGTACTCGGTTAGTGGTTGAATAATAGTTTGAACTTTATCTTGTGATGACCAATCTAGGGATCTTTCTAAGACTCCCACAGAAATGACAACTTGTTTCTTTAATTCTCATAAAGACATCAGCTGGTGGATTTATATTTACTTACTTATTACAAAAATGCTTTGATAAAAATTCTCTTTCCTCTTTCTTCCCTTCTTTTTCTTTCTTTCTTCTCTCTCTCTTTTCTTTTTTTTCTTTTTCCCTTCCTTCCTTCCTTCCTTCCTTCCTTCCTTCCTTCCTTCCTTCCTTCCTTCCTTCCTTCCTTCCTTCCTTCCTTCCTTCCTTTCTTCCTTCCTTTCTTCATTTTTCTCTTCCATCCTTCTTTCTTTACCTTTCTACAATCTTTGGCAATGTTGAAGACTCTTTTCTTCTTGATACTTTATTTTCTCTAGATTTTTTTTTTTTGACATTGCTATTTCCTAATTTTCTTCCTACCTGTCTGACTATTCCTTCTCAATCTCTTTTGCTGGATCTGCTTCCAGGTCATATCTATTGTGAGTTTTTCTGAGCACTCTGCCCTGTACCCTCCTCTACACTTGCAAAACTTCTTAAATCCCCAGGTGGCATAATATAACTGAATGTGGGGTCACAAAATTATGATTTATTATCTCTAAATGATTTATATACCTCAATACCTAGGGTAATATCAAAATTTCTCAGGTGAAAAGGTGTCACAAGTAGAAAAAGTTTAAAAAGTCATGCTCCAGAGTATTGATTCCAATGAGTTCAATTATCATGCCTGCGGATTTATATAAACAGGCCTAATCTTTCTCCTGAGCTTTAGTCTAATATCACCAACTACTTTTAATATCTCTCATGCTTAATATCACCTAGGAACCTCAAAATTAACTTCATTTAGGCTTGCTACTTCAATGTTATTCTCAACTCTTTACTCTCATTTAATCCACATATCCAACATCCGGGATCAAATATGAATTGATCTGTTCAATATTTAAGGATTTTCATAAATTGGCTTCTTCTTATACCTCTAGACATTTGACACTTTATTTCTCTTTGCTCTGACGCTGGACTTTTTTGTGGTTCCTCCTTAAGAGAAATTTCACCTCCCTTTTTATTGGCTATCCCTCATACCTGGAATCTTTTCCCTTTTCTTTTCTTCCATTTGGTTTCACTGACTCCCTTCAGGAGGAAGCCATTCTTGAATGCCCTCTACTGCTTATGATTTCCCTTTAAAATAAACTGGTGTCTACTTTGTCCTTATTTTGTGGATACTTTAGTTTTTTTATTTTTAAAAATTTAACATATTTTATTTCCCCCAATTAGATGTTAAAACTTGTTTAAACTTTTTTTTAAGTTTTGAGTTCCAAATTCTATCTCTCCTCCTTCCCCCTTGTTCTTTTTCCCTGAGAGAGTAAGCGATCAGATATTGCTTATACATATACAATCATTTAAACCATTTCCATATCAGTCATTGTTCAAGAAGACCCAAAATAAAAGAGAAGGAAGTGAAAAATAGCATGCTTTGGTCTATATTTGTCATCATTATTTGGGATGTCTTAGATCATTTGCTGAGAATAAGTCATTCACAATGCTTCATCATACAAAATTGCTGTTATTTATATAATGTTCTTCTGGTTCTGTTCATTGCACTTTATATATCAGTTCATGTAAGTCTTTCTAGGTTTTTTTGAAGACTTGAGGACACAGACAATGCTTTTGTCTTTATTTTTCAATTAACCATTCAACAATTATTTGGCACTTACTTAGTTACAGACTTGGTGCTAAGCTTTGGGGATAAAAAAAATTATCAAAGACAGTTCTTGCACTCAAGTAGATTAGAATCTAATGGAGGGTACAACATGAAAATAGCTATGTGCCTACAAAACAGAAATGGGATTACTAGGAACTCAAATCAGGAAAGTCTAACAATTAAGAAGAGGTGGTAAAGGCTACCTGAAAAAGATAGGATTAAAGTGGAGTTTAAAAAGAAACCAGGAACTTTAGCAGGGGAAAATGAGAAGAGAGAGTATTCTAAGCATAGGGAAAGCCTGAAAACCAAGAAAATGCCTGAAGCCAAGAAATGGAGTATCTAGTTCATGGAATAGCCATGAAGTCAGGGTAATTAGATCAAAAAATGCCTATTAGGGAGTAAGATGCAAGAAGACTGGAAAAGTAAAAGAGCAGTTTCTTTGTAACCCCAGTGCTAAACCATAGTGCCTTTTACCTACTATATGCATAATAAATGCTTATTAGCCAATTGAAATTTTGAATTTAAATTAATTGTTGATAAGAGATTTTCCAAGGGTTTTAGTGGAAGGAAAGGAGGCAGCCTGGGAAGATTGTTCACTCTTCTTTCTAATGTGTTGTCCAACAGAGCAGCAATCCCTATCCAAGAGAGTCCTATTATTCCAAGCATAGGTGATTCTGGGCTATAAACCCAAATTTCTTTACTTCAAATACATCTTTTCTCTACTGCAATATTTACAGACATATACATAGAATTTTAAAGTTTGGAAAGTTCTCACATGCTTCATCTCATTCATTCTCTATGAGAAAGGTACTGCAGGCTTTATTAATCTCACTTTATAAATGATGAGACCAAAGATCAGGAGCTTAAGTGACAACTGAATTCACACAGTTGTTGTTAGGGGATGAAATCTAAACCTAATTCTTCTTGACCCATGTCTAGCATTTTAGTCAAGATACTTAGGGGTGTTAGAGCCAGCATGGACTGATTCAGAAAAGTCAATTGTTAAATTTTCCACATAAACATTTATTACTTCCCAGCTTGGCAAAGACTGCAAATCAGGGCTTGATTTATTGTTTTATTGACTGTTTAGATTTAAGAAAGTGATATTAATAATGCAGATTGAACTTAAAATGTTGTGTTGTATTTTTTCTTTCTTTCTGAGGAGTGGCTTTTAAATATTTGTCAACATTTTACATTTGTCTCTACTTCTGTTAAAGACAATCTATTCTGCTTGCTTCTAAAAGTATTGTTCCTCTACAATTTCAAATAGTTTATAGTGGAAAGAGTTTTACATTTGTAATCAGAAAATCTTGGGTTAAATTCTAACTTCATCTCTGAGCCAGAGAAGCAGGTCCTCTCTTCCTAGGTCTTTTCTTAGACAAGGCACTAGATACAGGGGATATAAAAGAAATTATATTCATTTTGGAGTCTGTGTACTGTTTTGAAATTCTGGTTCTTACTTTCTGACAGTTATTCTTCTTGGTCAATAATAATTATAATAATAGGTAGAATTTATATTGTGCTTAAAATTTTGCTTAGGACAGATTGGTGGCCCAGTGGCTAGGATTCCAGGCCTAGAGTCAGGAAGACTCATCTTACTGAGTTCTAAACTGGCTTCAGGCACTGACCAGCTGCATGACCCTGTGCAAGTCACTTAACTCTGTTTGCCTCAGTTTCCTTATCTGTAAAATAATATGGAAAAGGAAATGGTAAACCGTTTTGGTATCTTTGCCAAAAAAAAAAAAAAAAACCCAAATATGGTTACAGAGAATTGTATAGGACTGAAATGACTGAATACCAATAACAACAAAACAGTTAACAAATATCATGACAACCTTGGGAGATAAGTACTATTATTACTGCAGTTTTTATAGATTAGGATCTTGGAGCTGAAACTAGGTTAAATGACTTGCTTACTACTAGTGTCTCAAAGCAAGGAGTCATCTGTTCAAGGTGAGGGGAAACTGAGGATAGGGAAATGATTAGGATTAAAGTGTGGAGATATTAGGGAAGATGGCAAGGAATTTTGCTTTGCTTTGGTTGCTATTGTTGGTGCTATGATCTTGATAGTATATAATACCATTGAGAATCTCACTTGTAGGTTTACAAGGAGGTTACATGTTACAAGGGGGTTGTAGGGTTACATGTGTAAGGATTAGAAAAGAATAAGTTTATCTGTGCTGGAGACAAGTCTTGTATTGTCTAGGATGGAGGGGATGAACATTAAAATTCAGTTTATCTTCCTGTTGATCATATATATATTGCTTTGTATCAAGTAATGATTCCCTTGGGATCATTCCACAATCTTCTAGTCAGAAATGGGAATTGGTATGGGGAACCATTCTTATTTTGCGTACCAATGGACTACACTACTCAACCTTTTATTTTATTTTATATATGTTAAATATACCAATCAGTTAAACAAATGTGTCTTTTTTAACATAAAAGTTATCTACTTTCCTAAAACAGATAATTAGATTCTGAACCAGATTAATACAACAGTCTTTTCTGATAAAATTCCAATTACTACTGCAAGTAATTGCCCAGTTTGAAAATAGGATTTCCTCCTTAAAAATTGCTAAAGCCAGATTTTTCATTCCTCTTTCACAGACTCTTAAAAGAAAAGTCACTGTAAAAGCCATGGTGAACTTTTCCAATGCTGTGTTCTTTTGTAATCAGTTACTTTTCTGTTTCAGCTAAAATAGGTTTAAGATAGGGCTATCAGGTGGTACAGTGGATAAAGCACCAGGCCTGTAGTCAGGAAGATTCTTTTTCCTAAATTCAAATCTGGCATTGTACACTTAACTAGCTGGGTGAACTTGGTCAAGTCATTTAATTCTATTTGCCTTAGTTTCCTCTTCTATGAAATGACCAGGAGAAAGAAATGGCAAACCACTTCAGTATCTTTGCCAAGAAAACCTTGAGATCATGAAGAGTCAGACATTACTACAGACTATTGAACAATATTTTTTTTCCATTTGCAGAACTCTTTCTTTTTGACAGAGATATGCTGCTCTCCTAAAATTTGATAAAAAAAACCTCCATTTCTTTCTCAAAAATATTTTTAATAATATAATCTAATTTTTTCCTTATTGATATCTGTTAATACTATGATCTTTTCAGGTATTTATTTGTATAGGATCTCCTTCCAGATGTGCTGATTTGGTCACATGGGGCACATTTATCTTCATGTGCTTCTAAATCTCTCTCATATGATTCATACTGAATTTTAGTCCAAACCACCTTTTTAAAAAATAAAAACAAACATTCCCTTAGGTGCTTCAGTTCATACAGTTTCAATATAGCCATATAAGCAGCAATAAACCATATGCTGCACAATCCTAGAATAAATAGACCATTTGAAAAACTCGACTGCCAACAAAATTGAGATTCCATTTTAAATGATTTTTTTACAAAGAAAACATTTTTCAAGCTTGATCTTTGTGTAATTTTTCCACTTTTTTTTTTGAGCTAGCAATAACCTGCACATGATCTTTTTTTAAAGAAGGGTTTAATACTCCACTGTGTCACCAAGTCCCTGTGAGCTAATTTGTTCTAAAGACAACATTACTACATCAGTACAACACAGCTTAACCTTCAACTAACCTTACTCTATTTGCTTTCCACACCCCAGAGGAGGCCTCTCAGCCAAAATGTCACCTCAATTTTTGGTTCATTGCTAACTTTATGGAAAATATATGCAAAAATCTTTTGCTATACTTGAATATAGCAAAGGTAACTTTCACAATATACACAGGGTACACTAAATGGTATCCCTTCTTCTAAAAAAAGAAAGAAAGAAAGAAAAGCTTGGTTCCCTATCAAAAGTAATATGGTAAAACTTCAGGGGAGGTAAAATGCTTAAAAACTTGGAACAAGAGGCCAGGATTCCACCTTACAAATAGATTCTAAGAGAGAAAATGTGAAAACCCAGACCTAATCCAAACATCATTGTTTAGTATTTTAGGTTGTCTATTTATTGCTTCACAATTCCTTTTAAAGTCCTATGTTCTAGTCTCTTTGTTCATATGAGTGAAGGATAATTGCTTCATAGGGAAATTACTGTAAAACAGCTGTTTTTTTTTTTCACCTCCCCCTCCTGTTTCTTACAGCTGTTCTCCTTCCTCCCTTATTCCAACAAATAAAAAAAAAAAAGTTGCATTAAGTATTTGTCCCTTCTTTATGTCTTAACACTTAACTGCTCTACCTATTTCTAGGTATTATAGAGCAAGATGTCCAGAAATGCTGATAGGCTGACTGTGTTTCCCTATTTTCCTGGATAAATTTACAAAGCTTCCATATGGTGTGTACTCTAGCTATAATTTTTTGAGGATGATTTGGCAAAGACTCTATATTTTATAATGCTGATAAATATATTATGTATTAAACAGCAGTAGAGTGTCAGAAAAAATGATTTTTTTAAAAAAAGTATAACCTTTAATCAGACAGCAGATATACTAATTGAAATTTAAATAAATGAGAAAATCTAAATCAATGTTATTAAAAAAAAAAAAACAAAAAAACAGAACAAACCCAAACCCTAACAACATTGAAGCAAACAGATTTTGGCAATTATGAATTTTACTATTTTAAAAGCTTTTCACAAAACCTGGAGTCATGAGAAGAAGGACCAAAAGTAGAATTTTGAATAAAATGTTCAATGCCGTCTGAAAACTATCATATCTTAATGAATGTGGTGGGTTTGAGATACAGGCAGTTCCCAATAATCTTTGGACAAATAAATGTATTCTACAATGTAGTTATTCCACTAGATTTCCTCTAACTTTGTAGTATCACCTTTGGTTCTTTGATCATAGTTTAACATCTCACTTAATACTCCTGGAAATAGCATCCTTATATGAAGTACCCATAATCTTGAAGTTGCTCAAATAAAAACACTATTTAAAATTTCCTGAAGAGTACACTAAAATTATCCAATTATATGTAAAATTAAGACATTTGAAGAATTAGAGAGCTGCAGAATTAGACGGAACCTTGGTAGCCATTTAGCTCAATCTATATATATATATATATATATATATATATATATATATATATATATATATAAGAATCCCCTGAATATCAAGAAAACTATTATCATAAAGCCCATATCAATTACAAAACCAACAGAAATCACATGATAATCTCAACGATATAGAAAAAATGTTTGACAAAATACAGCAACCATTCCTATTAAAAACACTAAAGAACATAGGGATAAATAAGTTTTTCTTAAAATAATAAGCAATATCTAAAACCAACAGTAATGGAGAGAAGCTGGGCACATTCTCAGTAAGATCAGCAGTGAAACAAGAATGCCCATTATCACCATTATTATTCATCATTGTACTAAGAAATGTTGGCTTTGGCAATAAGAAAAGACAAAGAAATTAAAGGAATTAGACAATGAAGAAATGAAATTATCTTTGCAGGTGATATGATGATGATATACTTAGAGAATTCTAGAAAGACATTCAAAAACCTATTGGAAACAATTTATAGCTTTATCAAAGTTGCAGGATATAAAATAAACCCACACAAATCATCAGCATTTCTATATTACTGTCAGAGCTCATCAGCAAGAGATAGAAAGAGAAATTTCATTTAAAATTATGGTAGACAAACTTGGGGTTCTATCTGCCAAGACAAACTCAAAAACTATATGCACACAATAACAAAACACTAACACAAATCAAGTCAGATCTAAACAATTGGGAAAATATCAATTGTTTATGAGTAGACAGAGCTAATATAATAAAAAATGACAATTCTATCTAAATTGATCTATATTTGGAAGCAGCACTTGTCAAAACCATTTGGTATTGACTAAGAGTGATGCATCAGTGGAATAGATTATATACACAACTCAATAATCAAAACCTATAGTAATTTAGTATTTTAGTAATTAGTAATTTAGTATTTGATAAATTCTCAACTCCAGCTTCTGGAATAAGAACTCATTATTTGACAAAAAATGCTAGAAAAATTAGAAAATATGTCAAACTTGTCATAGACCTACATCTCATACCCCATACCAAAATAAGGTCAAAATGGCATAAAAGATGATACCATAAACAAATTAGGAGAGCAAGGGATAATTTATCTATCATATCTTTGGAGATATGATAGCTTTCCTTTGGAGAAGGAAATAATTTATTACCAAAGAAGAGCTAGAGAACATCATGAAAGAAAAAATGGACACTTTTTGTTAGATTAAATTAAAAAGATTTTCCACACACAAACCCAACAGAAACAAGATTAAAAGGGAAGTACAAAGTATAACCAGTGTTATTGTAAAGGTCTCATTTCTAAAATATATAAGGAACTGTGACAAGTCATTCCCCCAAATGGACAAAGGATGTGAAGAGACAATTTTTAGATGATGATATTAAAGCCATTTATAGTTATAAGAAAAAATACTCTCACTATTGATAAGAGACATACAAATTAAAACAACTCCAAGGTACCACTCCAGACCTCTCAGATTAGCTAAGAGGAGAGGAAAAGATAATAATAAATGTTGGAGGGAATGGGAAAACTGGGATACTAATGCATTAATTTTAGATTTGTGAAATGATCCAACCATTCTGGAGAGCAACCTGGAACTATGTCCAAAGGGCTATAAAATTGTGGGCACTCTTTGACCCAGAAGTACCATTTCTGGATCAATATTTTAAGGAAATCTTAAAGAAAGGAAAATGACCTATATGTGCAAAAATATTTGTAGCAGCTCTTTTTATGGTAGCAAAGAATTGGAAAATGAGTAGATGCCCATCAATTGGGGAATGGCTGAACAAATTGTGGTATATGAAGGTAATAGAATGTTATTCTTCTATAAAAAAATAAGTTGATTTTAGAAAGGCCTGGAAAGATTTACATGAACTGATGCCGAACGAAACAAGCAGAACCACACACTATAAAAGCAAGAATGTGCCATGATCAATTATGAAAGACTTGGTTCTTCTCAGTGGTTCAGTGATTCAAAACAATCCAAACAGACTTGGGACAGAAAATGCCATCTGCATCCAAAAAGAGAATAAGAGGACTGAATATAAATTAATAATGCTATGTTTACTTCTTTTTTCTTTCTGTTTTTCATCTCTCCAATTGTTTTTCTCTTTTGCTCTAATTTTTCTCTCCCAACATGATTCAGAAAGATATGTATATTAAAAATAAATAAATTTGCTAGAAAAAAAGAACCCCCTAAAATATCTGACAAGAGTTCATCAAACCTTTGATGACTTCCAAGGAAGATTATTCCTCCACCTGTTTCTCTTTTGATCTGGATTAATTCCATAGAATAACAACTAAGTGGCACAATGGATAGAGTACAGGATCTGAAGTCAGGGAGACTCGCGTTCCTGAGTTTAAATCTGATCTCAGACATCTACTAGCTGGGTGACCCTGGGCAAGTCACTTTAGTCTGTTTTTTGGGGTTTTTTTTCAGTTTCCTTATCTATAAAATGAGCTGGAGAGGGAAATGGCAAACTAGTTTAGTATCTTTGCCAAGAAAATCACAAATGGGTTCATGAAAAATCAGACAATAAGAAACAACTGAACAGCAACAAATTCTTTGGAAGTTTTTCCTAACATCAAGCTTAAATTGTCTTCTTTGTAATTTACACCTATAGCATCTAGTTCTTCCCTTTGAGGCCGAACAAAACAAATGATAGCCTTCCATAAATTTGAAGACAGCTTTCAGGTTTTCTTTGACTTCTATTCTTTTCTCTAGGCTAAACATACCTAGCTCTTTCATGCAATCCTAATATGTTATGGAGTCAATAAATTTCTTTTGTCAGTTTTTAACATCTCTTCTGGCCAAACTCTTGTTTTTGAGGTCTTTCTCATAGCAAGTTGTCCAGAACTAACTTAATAGTCCAGATGAGGTCTGACAAGAACAAAAAACAGAAAGAAAATTTCTTCTCGATTCCTGGAAGTCAAGTCTCTTTTGATGGAGTCAAGGATCTGTTTATTTTTGTTGCCACATAATACTATTGATTCATATTGAGCTTGCACTGCACTAAAACACCCAAATCTTTTAAAAGAATAAGAACTATTTTACCATGCCTCCTCCATCTTAAACTTGTGAAATTGATTTTTTGTACTAATATCTAAGGCTTTACATTTATCTCTTCTGAGTTTCATCTTCTAGGATGCAATATGTTTTTCTAGTCTGTCATGCTTCTTCTGTGTACTGTGTCTTATAATCCATAGTGCCTCACACATTCCTCCTGGGTTTTCATCATCTGAAAGTTTGCCTCTTTTATCCCATCTACTGATAAAAGATGTTGAAAAGCATAGGGTCAAGCACAAATCCCTGAGGCACTCAGCCGGAGACTTCCTACATCATTAACATTGAACCATCAGCAACTTCTCTTTGAATCTAGTTATCCAGCTAGCTTTGAATCCAGCTTTTGAATCCATAATTGTATAATTCCTTGATCCAGCTTTTCCACAAGAATAGTATGTAATTCTTTATCTGAGGCCAAACAGAACAAGTTTAGCCCTTGCTCCAAATGACATTCTTTCACCACTCTTAGTAGGTCATGAAAATAATTTACATTGAAACTAGACTATTCACATGCTCAAGAATGGCAAGTCATTACTTTTTTTTTTATTCCTATCTCTTCCCTTTTCTTTTCTATGTATCAATTCTTTGTTCTCTTTTCTCTTTCATTTCTCTTTTCCTCTCTCTTTTCTATTCTTTATCTCATTTATTTTCATTTTTCTTTTTTTAAAAGCTTAGTTCAAGTTAATATCTTTTAAAAAATAATCTACATTTCCTTTTTTTCCCCTCCAAAAATGCATATGACCTCACCTTCACTAAATATTTTCGTTTGGAGATACCTTTACTGAACCACAAGATTTTGACATTTAGAAATGTGTCATATAAAGAAAAATCTGAAATGTTGTTTTTTTATAATGACTAGGTCTTTGGCTGAAGAAGTGAAAAAGTCAAACCAATGAATTGCTGTTCTGATTCATTTGTCCCATGGAATTTAAATATGTGCCATAGTCGAATTTTAAAGACACAATGTAAATCAAATAAACTTTCCCTCACATTCATATAGATTTTTTTTATGATTTACAAACTAATACAATTCAGCAAGTATTTGTTAAGCATTTAATAAATAAGCATAGAGTATTTTATACGTCATGTGCTGTTCTAAGCATTGAGGTTAAAAAGACAAAAATGAAAATTAAAAATGTTTGTCTTCTTAATTTCACAGGTAGGGAAACTGAAGCTGTGAGGGGATAGAGTTCCTTATCCCAAATCACATACTTAGTAGATTTTGGAAAGCAGGAATTATTGTTGCTGGCTCCAAATTTAGTGTTTCCTACTATACCAGGATGCCATCAATTAGCCAAAACTGCACATGGCTTTATTTTCTTTATTTTTATGATTACTACCTTGGGTTATTTATAACTTTCCAAATCTAAGAAACAAAGAAAGCAAACTAGTCTATTTATCAGGAAATTAAGATTTACTGCTTGGTAAAAAGCAAAAGAAAAAAGGGGGAGATAGGCAAACACACACACACACACAAACATATATATATATATATATATATATATATATATATATATATATATATATATATATATATATATATATATATATATATATATATATGTAAAGAGACACAGAGAGACAGAGAGATAGAGAGAGTGCTATGTAGTCAGTTTCCAGGAAGTTTTATTTCTGAATTGAAATGGCAGGTGAGTTGCAATGTTTTATGTCTGTAAGGCAACATTTTCTTTAATAAAATTGTTTTCTGTACGTAGTCTCCATTGTGTTTTTTCTGCGGGGTCATGGGGCCATGTATACAATGATACTTTTCCTTATCTCATTTTGGATATTATTAGATCCTTTCTAATTATAAGATTCCATGATCTTAAACCTAATTTTGTTTTAGAGATAATTTCTAACAAAGCAAATAGTTTACTCTTCTCTTCAGTATTGAAGTAATTATTATTTTCAAAGTATTCATAATTGTTTTGAGCTCTTTCTTTTAATATGCAGTTCTTAAGGCCACTACATTTTAACATCAGGGAAATATAACTGGAGGACTGAAAAGCCATCTAGGATGTTTCTAACTAACAATTGGTACTTCAAAAAAAATCAGATTTGTGAAATAATTTGTAAAGGAATTTTAAATCAGGAACTCACTTATGAAGAAGACAGGTATTGCTCTGCAATGGATAACATTAAAGAGTTGCCTACAACACAGACAGGTTAGATGACTTTCCCAGGGTCACAAGATTATGTGTCAGAAGTGGGGTTTGAATCAAAGTCTTTTGGATTCTGAGATCTGCTTACTTTCCACTCTATCTATTGCCTCTGAAAGGGTATTTATACTATGGTGGTTCATTAAAGAGTTCAATGGAGCACTGAGAGTCTCTGTCTGAACTCTACAAAACCCAGATAGTTGACAATTCTATCCATATAAGAAATTTAATTAAAACAATTTTAATAAAAAGGATTTAACCCGAACTGTTCCAATGCTCCCTAAGGGCATATTTTTTCCAGCTTTTTCCATTCATATCTACTTCACAGAGTAAGACAACTAAACTCTGGTGAGATTCTCCCTGTCCATTGTGACAGCCAATTAAAGTTATTTCTAGATGAAAAAGTACAGGTCATATTTTTTTTTTTGGCAAATTCCAGGAACCCTGATTGTCTTAGGAGAAAATATGATTTCAAACAGTATTTTTCCCCAGATGGAACAAAGCTCCAAACAGTATTTGTAAGATCAATGATCTACATTATGTGCAGAAAAATTAAAAATAATTTTGTTAGTATTTAAGTAGATGGAATAATTCCATGTACCAGGAATTCTAATTTCTTTGTATCAATTATAGAATATCTAAAATGTATTTCTTAAAAGAACAGTATTGAAATAGATGCAGGGTAAGTTCAAATTAAAGATTGAAAGCCTAAACTCTGTCATCTATAATGTTGAGTTTTTTAAAGCCCAAATGCCAGTAACATCTGGCTGCTCTAGCCCCAAGGCCATAGCAATAAGCAGACAAGAAAAATGGACTATGTCATTCTTTGAAATCCTTACATCAGACTTGACAGAAAGCCAAAGATTTTTAGTGTTTGGGAATGTTTTTTCATTGACACATGTCAAATAATTTTATTTTATAGCTAGATAACCCTATATATTGAGCCCAATTTTGCAATACACCATGGAATTCTATAGATTGACAAGCTCAGGTTTGGGGGCCAAGAAAAACAAGAATGCAGTTTTTAGGTAGATCTTCATGAGTGATAGGGGGAACAGTGAAATATTTTGATTTTTCTACTGATTTCATGGTATGTGAGTTTATATATTTAATGTCTTTAGTGGATCCAGCATTAGTTTAAAAAGAATCTAACACAACTTTACAGATGATGAAAATAAAATATTGCACAATCAAAGGGTAAAGTGTTTTCATAAGAGAATAAAATACTTGGAAGGGATCTGATGTAGTCACCTAATCCACTTGCTAAACTCTATGTAATACTTCATAGAGTCCATTCTGGAAAGATGGGTATCTACTTTTTAAAGACCTTCAGGGAGGATTTCATGACCTCGGGCAGTAATATGTAGTAGTGTTAAATAACACTTACTGTTAAAAATTCTCCTCTATTTCTACCCTGTTAGCTATTTCTCCATTTAAATATATATCCTTCTGTTCTTTCTTTAATGAAAATGAAGACTAATTGATCATCCTCCTCAATCTTTTACTGAGTATTTCCTACTTCCAGATATTTGTGTCATCACTTTTTAGTCTTCCTTTGACAGAAAAAAGACAATCATAGCATTTTTATGAGATTTGTCCAATTTCAGTTGCATATGGGATCTATTGCCCTGCCTCTTCCCTGTATGTGGAAGTTGGGGAGAGGCTTTATATTTTTATTTGTTGACTTTAGTAAATTCAATTTAGAATTTTCTTCCATTTTAGTATAAGCAAGTGGTGACTGCCTTCCTATGTTTTTCCCCCCTTTTATTGCAGTTCGTGTTAGTGTCAGACTAACAAACTAGGAAGTCTCTATCTCCCCTAGGGCACACACATGATGCCTACTTGCACACACACACACACACACACACACACACACACACACACACACACACACACCACATACACTGTCCTTAAGACAGGTAGGTCAACATTCATGAACTTAGCATGACTAGTTGTATCTCTATTGCTTTTCATAGTTCTTGGCACAAAATAAGCAAATAGAAAATGCTTTTCATTCATTTATTTGTTCACTATTAATACCTATGAGTAGTGGCTGAATTCAGAAGACTTTTTGAATCATGGAGACTTTTTCCATTGGCTACTTGATGCTTCTTTCATGCTTAGCTTGTAATGATGGAAGGTATTCAAGTATTTACTACTCTGTACCCCTAAGTATAAACAGTGAAACTTTTTCTCATTGTACTTATTGTTTGTGAAAGTTCACCCACCTTCATAGTGAAACTATTTTTGTAGTTCTTCTCTCCCTTGCCTTCTGAGATGGTACAGAAACAAATTCCCCAAGCTCATTATATCACTATTAAGTTTTTTGAACATTCCATATCCCAATAAGCTAGTAGAACAGAATTTGGAACCTTGGTGCAATACTAATATCTGGATTAAATCCTTTTGATATGCTGCATCTTCCATTCATTGTTTTAATTTTTAAAATATCTATTTTTCTCCATTAAAAACTCCTAAATTCTCCACCTTTCTAATTGTCATATGCAAATGATTTGCAGTATTGTTACTAAGGTCTAATGCATGCTGTATATAATAGTATCATCATACTCAAATGTTACATTTCCATATCCTGAATAAGAAATTTTTAGTAACACTATAATTTAAGATATGTTTAGATTCAAATTTAACACAAACCCTCAATTTTTTATGTTTTACAAATCCAAAATAAAGGGGAGGAGGATTTTGGGAAGATGGCAGAGTAGATCAGAAAACTCTTTAAGTTCTTCAAATTCCCCCCACAAACAAAACAAAATTGTGCCTCAAGGCAAATGTAGCAAATATGCTATATTTCTCCTTTATCTGTGCATTTTCTTTTTTAAATTAAGAAATTACCAGTAGAAAATAAAAAAGACTTGTGGCAGAACAGGATCCTTTTATAACAACTGGAGAAGTCCCAAAGAAACACCCTAGATAGAGGATTAACCTGTGTGAAATGTAAACATCTGCTTCACAGAAGCATATAGTGGAGAGACCTAGGACTAGCTAGATTCAGAGGTAACCTCAGCAAGAACCACAGGAACTTTAACCTCTTGACCAACCTCCAAAGTCAAGGTTCTGAGGGAAACTGCTGATAACTAATGCCAGGTCCAGCAATACTACAGAGATGCTATCCTTTGCATGAAAGAACCAGGATATCTAGTGAGTGCAGAAGCAGTAGGTCAGAGAAGCTGCTGGATGTGGACACTGGCAAGAGGGTAGAGTCCTTATTTTTGGATTCCAGGTCAGATGGGAGAAGTGAAGTGAAGCCAGAAGTGCCATCCCTGCCCCTCACCCCTACCCCATGATTGTAGCTGATTAAACTGGTAAATTCTTAATTAAAAAAAGAAAATGCACAGATAAAGGAGAAAGAACCTAACCCCAGAAAGCTATTATAGGAATAGGGAAGAGCAGGGTTCATCTTCAGAAGAGGAAATTGAATGGCTACCACCCTCAAAAGAATTTATAGAAGAATGTAAAAATAAGAGACTTTAATAAGTGAGAGAGATTGAAGAACCCTTCTCCCCACCAAAAAGAAAATCAAGAAAAACAAGAAAATTATAACAAGAAAGTCAACCAACTAGAAAAAGAGATCCAGAGTCTTAAAGCAAAAAAAAAAAAAAAAAAGACTCTGAAAATTAGAATTAAGCAAGGGCAGGCCAGAAATCACAAGAGATCAAGAAATAATAGAAAAAATATCAGAGAATTTGAAACATAAGAAAGACAATAGATCTAGAGAACAGAACAAGAAGAGAAAACATAAGAATAATTGGACTACCTGAAAGATATGTTGAAAAAAGGAAACTTGACACAATAATACAAAAAATTATCAAATAAAATTGCCCTAAAGTGATAGAATAAAAAGGAAAAGTAGTAAAAACCATCTCCAAGAGATCCTACAACAAAAACATATAGAAATATTATCGCTAAATTCCAAACCCCCAGATCAAAGAGAAAATTTTCAAGCAACAACAATAACAATAACAAAATAATTCAAATATTTTGGAGCTACAATAGAATTGCATAGGATTTATCAGCAGCTACAATAAACAACTGCAGATCCTGGAATACTATGAATTGACAATCAAAAGAACTATGGTTGTAGACAAAAAATGTTACACCCAGTAAAATTAAATATAGTATTGAGTGGGGGGGGGGAACAGTTTTCAACCTGTCAGATTTTTCAGGATTTTTTTTAAACAAACCTGAACTCAATAGCAAATTCAACACATGAGAGCCAACATCAAAGACTAATTCCAAGGGTTCAATAAGGACAAATTCTTTAGGTTTTACAGTTGGAAATGTAAACTAGTGTCTAGAATTGACATTATTAATTGGGTAGACCAAAAGAAAGACTGGAGTAGAGCTGAGTATGATGTGACATTAAAAAGTGAAACAATCTAGGAAAAGGCAAAAATAGTATTTATGCTATATGAATGAGTATGAGCCAACAGAGAGGAACTGGTAGTTTTGAAAACCTATTTGCATTGGGCATGCATGAAAGAGGGAATAGTACAAGTAGATGTCAAAAAGGGTATAGCACACTTCAAAATCTATAAAGAAATAAGGGGGAAGGGAAAAGGATAAGGTACAGTGCAGAAGTGTGTGTAAATCAATAGGAATAGGATAAAGTGTGCAAATAAATGAGAAGGGGATAAAGAGGGAGAAAAGCGGGTATAGCCTAAGTAGGGTACAAGAGCATGTTTAGTTGAACAGTAGAGGGATAAGGTATGTAGATAAATAGGAATGAAATGAAAAGGGAGGGAAAGGGTATATATAGTAAGAAAAGGAGGGATAGGGGAGAATGGGGAGATTAAGTAATAGGAAGGCAAATTAACAGGTAGAAGTAAAGCAGAAGATTTAGCAGGGATAAGACATAAGAGATATGCACATATGTAATAAATAATTAGGAATAGTCTTGGACCAAGTCAAATTAAAAAAAAAAACATTCATTCAAGAGAGAAATCTATGTTAGCCATATCAATATAATTTTAGAGGTATATGTAGGTATATATACACATATGTGGGTGTATGTGCATACATGCATGTATGTATGTTTATATGTATGTAAGGGACATAGGCATATAGAAAAAATAAAAACTGTACATTAGAGAATAAAAGAAAATCTATAAGAAGGCAAAGCAAAGATGGATAGTTATATATACAAAGTCTTCTATTATTATACATGCTTTTTTGAAATGGAATTTATTGTTATATATTTTGATGTTCTGCTGGGCATATGACAACTATTTCTTTTTTTCATTTTCATTTTTTTTCTTTTTTACATTTAATTTTAAAATAATTGTTTAAAAATCCATTTCTTTTCCTATAATTATATAATTCAATTTTTTCATCTTAAAGTTGTTTTAATCTATTACTAAATTAAATATAGACAGGAAATAAAATTCTGCCTCTGGATCACATGCAGCACTGTTTTAACTTGGGAATCCTTTAATCTCTTTTGGGCATCTTTATTTGAAATCTTCATTTTTGGTGAAATTAGTCTTCAAATGGTACTATCTCAGAATCTCATGCAATTTTACTTATTACAGCTTTTTAGCTTGGCAGGGATCATGAAAGGAGAAAAGGAGAAAATATGATTCATTGGCTCAAATAATTTGTATATATTCTGCTTGATTTAGGCAATAATAAAAATAAATAACAATAATTATATAGTCCTTTAAGCTTTAGAAAGGATGGTATGTGTCAAAACTTCCTAAACTGTGGATTTTGATAGTATATTGCATCATGTAGCTGAATCTAGAGGTTACAAAATTGTTTTTATCAAAAAATGTTTGATATGTAAACCTATTTTATATATCTATGTATCCTAGGTCATGTTAAGATTTCTTGAGCAAGAAGGATTTGAAAGTGGAAAGAGTTTAGGAAGCCCTGATGTATGAAATATGTCTTTTTATCTACCTTTTTTTTTCTTTGTTACTTTCTGTCACTAAAGTTTTTGTTATTTAAATGTTAATCCTTTCCTCAAAGATAATAAGCCAAAAATTTAAAAATGTTGTTAGTGCCAATATGGGACAACATAGCCTTAGAACTACACAGGACCTTAGAGCTTCTCCAGTTGAACTTCTTTATTTCACAGATGAGAAAGCTAACCACCAGAGAAGATCCATGACTTTCAAGGTCACTCTGATAGGAAATGGTTAAGCCAGTATTTACATACAAGTCCTCTGACTACAAATCTATTACTCTTCTCAATACACTAGAATTAATATTCCAGATATATTAATGGTTGTTACAAATTATAACCTCATATGTCTAATAATAATATATTATAATTAAAAATAAATTAATAAACATCTATTTGTGTACCCTGAATATGTGAGGGGATTTCCCCCAAACTTCAATTTCCTCCTTTCCCTTCCCCATAATGTTCTCTCTTTTAAGATAATCAAGATTTTGCAGAATCACCAGGCTTTCTGTCTACTTATATTCCTTCTATGACTACTGCTAAGGTTCAATGAAGACACACATAATATCTTCCTATATTAGAATGTAATTGGTTTATCTTTTTTAGTCCTTTATTATTATTCATGTTTGTGTTTTTAATGTTTCTCCTCTCCTTTATTTGAAAGTCCAAATTACTACACAGCTCTAATCTTTTCATATGGAAAGCTTGAAAGTCCTATATTTTTATTAAAAATTCAATTTCTTCACTTATAAGATTATATTCAGTTCTTCTAGGTAACTTATTCTTGGCTATAAGGTATGTCTATTGCCTTCTGAAACATTGATTGTATACCAAACTCTCTTCTCTTTGATGGTGGTGGCTGATAAATTATGTGTGTTCCTAACTGTGACTCCATACTACTTAAATTCTTTCTTTCTGACTGCTGGCAGTATTTTTTTCTTTGGCCTGGAAACTATGGATTTTGTTTATGATCTCCAAAAATTTTATTGTTAAGTTTCTTTCAGGAGTTAACTTGGTGGATTCTTTCTATTTTCACTTTGCTTTACAGTTTTGATATCTGATTTGATAAGATTTCTTAAAATATAATGCATTGATTCTTGTTTTGACCATGGCATTCAGGAATTCCAATGATTCTTAGTTTTTCTTCTTTATCTGTTTTCCAGGTCCATTATTCTTATTATGAGATGCCCAGCATTTCTCTCTCCCCCCTTTTTTTTTTTTTTTTTTTTTAGGAAATTGGGGTTAAATGACTTGCCAGGAGTCACAAAGCTAGGAGTAACACTGTCTGAGTTCTGAGGTCATACTTGAATTCAAGTCCTCCTGTCAGGGCTGGTGTCCTATTCATTGTGCCATCAAGCTGCCCCAGAATTTTTCTCTACTTTTCAATCTTTTAGGTTTCTTTTATTAGTTCTTGTCATCTCATAAAGTCATAGAGTGCATTTTGATCCAGTCCAATTTTCATGGAGTCTGTGATTTGTCCAACGTTTTGTACCTCTTGTGACAAATTATTAATTCTCCTTTACAAATCTTCTTCCTTAGTTCTTATTTTCCTTCCATTTCCCTCTAATTCTCCTATTTTATTGACAAATATACTTTTTTTTAACTCTTCTTAAAATTCATGTTATGTTTACCACAAATTCCTATTGAATTTGTGCTTATGCTATATTTTTCTTTGAGATATTGTATGAGGATGTTTGTCATTTTCTTCTTCTGGGTTTGTGTCTGTCCCTGTCACCATAATAACATTTTTATTTGTTTGTTTATTTGCTCATTCTTCTAGCCATTTCCTGATTGAATTGATACTAGGACCAGGGTCTGTGCACTTCTAGAGAGAAGGTCTGGGTTGGTTCTGTTGGTATTTATTTGGTATATTGAATGTGGTGCTTTTTCTAAAGTCTCAGGCTGGGGACTTAGAAGATTTCAGTTCTCCCAAAATGGTTTACTCAAGGGTAAGGTTTAATTGCTATTTCATGATCTGGGCTCTACAGATTTTAGACCTGGGTTTGTGACTAAGCAATTGCAGATTTCTGTTGAACTAAACAAAATCAATCTAGGAAGCCCTGCTGCAGCAATAGAACTCTTTTTGGTCTAGAATTCCTGTCAGGGTTATTCCTCTGGAGGCTTCAGACAGGTCTAGAAACTGGAACTGAAATCCTGTTCCTGGTATTTGAGTCACATTGCTAATGCTTGCTTCTAAACCATTTCTTATCTTGGTACATAGCTTAGGATATGTGTTTTGGATAAAGGCACATGTTCCCTTTTCAATTTTCCTTGAATCTCTGATCTGTATTATGAGCAATAAAGTTGCCAGTTGGCACCTGTTTCTATCAAGATACCCTGGTATGAATCAAGGATCTTTTTTTTCTTTTTTGCTATACTGAACAGCTTCTTGTTACATCAGAATACTCTGCATGGTGCTTCTGACTAGATTTCATCCTTTGTGTCTGAGGTCCTTTCCTGATCTATGCTAGGAAAAAGAGACTTACTGTGAGGTTTTTTTTTCCATTAGAATTTTCTGGTGCATTTTCTAAATCTATTTAGAAGAGTTGAGATGGGGAGAGGGAAAATTTGACATACTATTTCTTACTATTCCATCATTTTTCAACTATTCTATTCTTGATTATATGCTGAATTATTTTCAATTCACAAAGTAGCATAAATCACTTACTTTTTGCTTCCTTTGATAGACATTGACTATATCATGATTTTTTTTCCTTTTTTTTTCTGAATCTAATACTTGCAACTTAGACTTTTTGGGATAAATTATATGCCAAAGGACCACAAACTGTAAGGCTCAATAATTTTATTTTTCATTCATTCTTTCTTTCAAATATTTATTTAGTATTTACTATGTCCATGGCCCTGATTATGCTAAGCACTGGACAAAAATTTGAAGGTCTTTCTGACTCCAAGTTGACCATATAATTAAAATAAATATAGTGCTTATAGTTAGCTAAGTGTTTTATGTATATGTATATTATCTTTATTTCTTTTCTTGTTCAATTAGTGCCTATTTACTTCTATTTTATTGTCTTCATTTCTACAATCTTTGAAGACTGGTGCTTCTATTGTTCAGTCATTTTTCAGTTATGTCCAGCTCTTCATAACTCCCATTTAGTGTTCTCTTAGTTTGTTATTTTCTTTGGCAACTAATTTTACAGATTAGAAATCTGAGACAAAGAAGATTAAGTGACTCACCTAGGGTCATACAATTAGTAAATATCTGAGGATAGATTTGAACTCAAGTCTTCCTGACTCCAGGGGAGAATTCTACCTGCCACATTGCATAGAACTCTGGTGCTAGTATCATCCTCAACTTATAATTAAGGAAAGTGAGAAACAGAGATATTTTAACTTTTCTGGACTCACACAGATGAGAAGTATCAGAGGTGAATTTGAACTGTCTTCCTGCCTCTATGTGTGGCATTGTTGGTACTAAATTCTATTGACCTCTATTAATAGTATGGTCCCCTATCCTCTGTGTAAAATTGGTCCTTTGGATTTAGCTCAGCCGATTTTCACTATTGTTCTATATTGTCGGATTGCTATAAAAAGAAGACATTTGATTGCTACCTGCTAGCCCTTTCAAAGCACTGCTTGTCTTGGCATATCCACAGATATAGGTTTGGCTCAATGTGAAGTTTGAAAATCCATTCATTCAGGAAAAAAAATCCATAGGTTTTTAAACACATACTTACAAGTGAAATGCCCCCTTTATAGGCTTAGAATGCTAGTGGAATCACTATATGTGCTACTCTCTCAACTAGAAATGGTGTTATCTTATTTTAAACTGCCTTGCTTATTTTTAGCTGGCAAAGGAAATTTTATGTATGAATAGACCACATATTTTAGGTATGAATTATGTGGGCTTTGTTATAATTGGGACCACTCTTTCCTTAGGAGAGAAGAGCTAATTACCAATAACTGCATATGGTATGGTCTTAAAAGTCCATTTTGGCACTTGATAGAATTTTAACTGGTGTTATTTCTGTATCCCAACTAAAGTCTTTCCCATGTCTCAGGGTATTTTAGAGGTGACAAGTTCTTTAAGTCTGTAGCCATAAACTTCAAGCATTTTCAGCTTTCCCTCTTCCCCCAGCTAATTTTTGAAAGGATTTTCCTTTTTGCCACCAAATGTATTTTCTATCTGTTGTCTAGGACCAACCTACCAAAGAGCAGAGAGATTCATCTCCAAAACATGGAGCATAGGATGATGACACCACAGCATCCAGGCTATAATCCAGCATCCAGGTATAATCCAGATTATACCATGGGGTAGATATAATCTGCTTCAATGAAGGGAATATTTATGCCAATGAAATCCATGAGTTTCAAATGATTAAAGGTATTCAATGAGAAAGCATTTGTTAAATGCTTACTATATGCCCAGAATTGGACCAGACATTAGGAACACAAAACAAACAAACAAACAAAAAAGGCATTATCTTTAAGGAGCTTGCATTTTAATGAAAGAAACAGATAGATAGAGTTGAATGCAAGATGCATATAGAATAGGGGACAGAATATGTGTCTGCTTTTAAACTTTTAAACTTGAGAGGAATATATGCTGAGGGCAAGAATAATTCCATTTTAAAACTTGTATCCCCAGCAATTATCTTCTAGCATAATATTAGAAATATAAAAGCTCAATGGTAACTTTCTACTTGATAAGAATATTACCATCTATTAAAAATTGTGCATTAATTATTATTACTTTTGTGTTGGGTATATATGGAAGGGAACATTATAAAATAATAATTTGTTCTTATCTGAAGGAGTTTATAACATATCTGAGGAGCTAAGATATAGAGTACTCTGTAATTTTACAGTTAGAAGTGATTTAGAGAGAACTGAGTTCAGTCTTTCTTTTCTCAGAAATGTGAAAGAAAATTGAAGCTCAATGAAGTTATGTGATAAGGAAAAAAATGATAAAAATATTTGAATAAAATAAGACAATAATACAAGAGATGTCACAAGATAAGGTGCTATCACTACAGGTTCATTGAACCATAGATAGGTATATAGGAAAAAGCACTGGCCCAGGAATCAAGAGACTGCTCTAAAACCATGGTACTACATTGGCTATGTGATGAGAGCAAATCAGGAAGAGACTAGCTAGTTTACCTTAGAGCAAGCTTCTTTCCTTCTTCAATTCACAGCATATATTGCCTGTACAGTAAGTCTTTTAGTGTTGAGAAAGGCATTAGAGATCTTCTAGTCCAATTCTTTAATTTTATAGATAAAGAAATGTCTGTTCAGAGAGAGATCTTGAAAAATTACAGGCATGGGATGTCTCCTTTCAAATCTTTTGTTAGATTTTTAGACTAAGCTAAGGAAGGACCTAATGGCTAAAATGTCAGGACAATTACTTGGAGGTAAATATTTGGTTGGAAAGAGGAGTTTGGGGTTGAATATTTTTAATCTCCAAGTAATTGTCTGCATACTCTACCTCCATGAAAGGTTTATCCTGAGGGAAATCATCAATACATACTACCAAGACACTGCAGAATCAGTAGTCTTCACTGCCCTTTGAAACTTTTTGTCTGTCAAACAAAAAGACTTAGGGAAATTTGTTTCAGCCATTTCTAAAGCAAAGCCAAACAAATCCATAGTATATAAGATCTTTATGTGAAAGAAATAAAAATAAACTAAGATACTGATAGCTTCATAAGAAAGTTATTTTTTTCTTAAAAAAAAGACCTATTTTATTGGAAAACAATTTGAGTTAAGAGAAAATATCAACACTAAGTAATTTCTTGAGTTTTGGCTCCTTAAATATGGGTTTAATAATTTGAATAATTCTGGATTAATTAATAATTAGTTTGGATGGTCCAAAAAATACCAATGAGTGCTTCATCACCTTTACCCTGGTTTATAGGCATGCTACAGTCACTATAATTATGGAATAAGGTGTCTTTCAAAACACTGTATATCTATTTTTCTACTCCCCTGCCATTTTTCTTGATAGTCTTCTCATCTTAGCAACTGTTTCCTAGATGGTTTAACCCTTTCATTTTCCAACTTTTTTAAAATGGGAATATCTTTGTCCAGTTTTGGAACCATAATCATATCAATTTTTCTGTCATTTCTGAAAGAAGGGTGCTACATACATAGGTGGTTAAGCCAAAAGACTGAAGGAGGAGCTGATTTTGAATGTTTTCTCAGACATGTATTGGTTGTATAAACCTGGGCATCTCTCTTCTTTCTCTGTTTTCTTAACTATGAAATGTTGAGAATAATAAAGTCTCTTACTAGGCTGAGCTAAGGATCAAATTAGTTAAAATATGTATTAGCTCATATAGGTAAATTACTTTGCAAAGTGTAATGAACTATATGATATATTGCTATTACTACTGTTACTTTTTTTGTCCTTGGTCACCATTTTAGATGAAAATGTCTGTTCCTGGTTACCACTTTCTCATGGATATTGTCTCCTTCTTTTAGAATATAAGCTACTCAAAGGCAGAGATTGATTTTTATAGTTGTAACTTAGCCCAGTGTTAGGCACATAGCATTTAATTTCTTTTTTATTCATTCTTTCCTTACTTTCATTTTTCTTCTCCTATTGCACTCTATTCCAGGAAAAGACTAACTTTTCCCTTACTCAAGGCTATCTTTAATTACTGCTAGCAATCAACATAAGAGAAACTAAAAATAAAACAGAAAAAATGATAATGATACCATATATTTTATAATGTTTTCTTTTTCCAGAATTTTTTCATTTCCTGAGTTTCATGATCACAACAGTATCTGGTGATTTTGAAAAAGAATCACAAAGGGCAATGGAGGGTGTGGATGGAAAGGAGTACACAGATAATTCTGCTATCATAGAGCATGAATTTCTCCCTCAAAACCATTCTATATACAGAGAAGTAAAAGCTGAAGAGCATGGGGACATAGTCCTTAAAACCTAAGCCAATGACACATTTAAAAATAGTTAGAAACCAATTTTTTATTTTAAAAAAATCATAGTTTTATACATGCTACATGTTAAAAAATACATAAATACTATGTTACATAATGGCCACATCAGGTAGCTTCTAGTTGCCATTCAGCCTCTACCTGAGTTGTGTAGCAAGATGAGCAAGTTCTAGTCAGTCAGAGGCTATGGAAGAAAGGGCAGGTTTGAGGGTGATAAGGATAAGTCTCTTCTGGTTTACCACTCCTACTCCATCAGAAGATATACAATAATATCATTACCAAAAATTGAAAAAATACTAATTCAAAAGATGCATAATAAATATGACACTTTACTTTGAAAAAATCTTGAAATTTTCTTGTAGAAGTGGCCATCAGAAGGATTACAGTTTCTGAGTTATAGTGAAATTTTACAATTCTCTCCATTCTTGATTTTCTTCAGGGAAAAAAATTAGAAGATCCAAACTCAAAATTCATGTTATGTTCAAAACATACCAATCACAGTGAAATAAAATCATGTTTTCAAAACATGTGATATAGCAATAAGGCACTTTGAAGATGAGTAAGAAAAAAATGTCACCAGGGAAATGTATGATAGAGGAAAAAAAAAAAAAGATAGGCTGCTATCATAAGGAGGATAAAGGTATAAGATAGTATGAATCTGAGTGCTCCACTGATAGTGTCAAGAGAATTGAAAAAATCTTCTAGCCCATTGGACGGACTCCTTGATGCGAATATTTGGAAGGACATGTCAGTAGTCTCAGAGGATAGGCAAACATGGTTAGGTGACTATCTTTACTATTGGAGGTAATATCCAGAAAGAAATTATCACAGATCCATTGGAATATTGAATATTTAATTTTTTCTCTTGAAATCACCCTGTGATGTTAACAAAGCCAATAGCATTTTGTGATTTTATTAGCTGAGTTAGTTATTAGCTGAGTTCTATCTCCAGTTAGACTTACAAATAATTGTTAGCCTTGGTATGGCCTTTGAAAATGTATTTGGTCTAAAGCTCCATAGCCCATTTGTAGCCAACTTAGTGATAAAGCTCTCTAAAAGTAATCAGGCTGTTCATTGGGTGACCTATGCATATTTTGAACTAGATCCATAATGTGATTCCATTTGAGTTCCCTGTTAAGTCTTACTTACATCATGCCTACTTAATTTTTAAAGAACCCAGGGTCATGGTGGGGTAATACAGTAAAATTTGGAGTAGAGGTTGGTATTATTCCTATTTGTAATTAGGTGAACTGGGTAGAAAAAAAGATCAAGTGGGGTTTTGTTCCATGAAATTATTATTATGGGTTTTTGTGATTACCTGGTGATATAGCCACTGGGGACAACCTTTCCTGCAGGGTAGAGGGAGAATATATTTCTCTCTGTGCTGCCTTTCATTCTAAAGTTTTAGGAACTATGAAAGGAATAGAATTATGTGAAAAATGTATGGGGAAAAGAGGAAAAGTAGAAGTCCTGTTTCTTATCTCTCCCTTGTGCAAAGGTACAAGTGTGACCTACTTAGTTCAGCCACATGCTATAGTCTATTCATCCAGACTTGTTCAGTGAAGTTAAATCATCGCTTTAGGGGCTGAATGTAATATAATTGCTTATTCATTAAGCCATGGACTCCCTTACTGACTAGCTGTTTCTGTGTGAGCTATTGATAAAATCAAAAGCCAGCTGGCCTAGACTGCTCACTTGTTTTCCCCCAGGATGACAATCCCATGTGCTAAGCCACTGGAGCAGTATTCATACCAGTCAATCATGCTATGGCACAGATATCACAAGTAGCAGGGATGTGTGACAAGCAGCACTCTTGTGTATGCAAAGATATCTCAGGAGAATAGGAGAAGGAACTAGGCTTTTTCAGCTCCTGTATTCCTGCTCTCACAGCTGCTTACTTCAGCCTAACTCCTACCCTTTAAGCCAGGTTTGGGTTCATCAGTTAAGATCTCATTGCAGTAGCTGCCACATCAGGTTTTTTGGAGAAAACAAGGAAAATGCCATGTTTCACAGCCCCTTCAGTAAGTGATACACTTGTGTGATTGCCAAATCTTATCAGAAGTCTAATTAGAACACATGAAGGGATTTTGTATTAAGACATCAGAACTAGTTCTAGTCCATGTAAAAATGATATTAATTGGAATGGAGGAAAGATTCCCAGCTATGGTCCAGGTATCACCAAAAGCTGATATACTCTGGTGTGTTTCCAAATCCAAAAGGCATATATTAACTCCCATCCTCAACTATGTATAAAGGACACAAGTGTACTATGATTTGTTACCTATGTAGGTTAGATATGTCTACATATAGCTATCTAGATGTGGTTCAAAGATGTCTTTTTTTGACATGGATGTCTTCTAGAGTCTCCTCCACCTGCCCCTCTCCAAGAAAGATTCTGATTCTGGTTAGAAGAAGAGACAGGATCTTAAAGCCACTTAGATTCCTCAGAGAAAGGTTATCAGATTAGAATTAATTTTTTCAGCCTCCTAAACTATTGATCATCTAGAAGAGATCATTTCTGATTCATGATTCTTTTCTCTCAATAAGGAATTAGTGTCCTAAGCAATATAGCCAACCCTTGACCCCTTTCCCATCAAATGCCCAATTCTGCAAAGAATATACTTAACAAATAGCATATTAAGCATTTATACAAGTTGATAACAAATAGAAATAAGAGAAGGTACTTAAAAATACTCAGTGTGAATGAGCTTTACCATTGGGAACAAGATATCTCAAGTCATCCAATAGACATCTTACCTAAATGTGGAAATTTCACAAAGTCTCTGATGTAATAATCTAAGATTAGGGATATGATTGAGAGTCTAGATTTGCTACCTTTTGACTTATTCCCAGAGTTTTTATTTCCAAAGTATGAAACCATGTATCCGCTTTCTTGAAGCAGGGAGTATTTCTCTTCTCCTGATGTCTTAGCAATTCTGGCCTTCATGAAGGTACAAGATATTGTATGATTAGTATTCACCCAAGGAAAGCCCCATATAAATAGACTTCAAAGTTCAGGTTACACATGTTTAGGATCAAATTTAATTTATCACTCTGCCAAATATTACTGGATCTGAACATAAGAAATAAGCACTCTATTAAAACTAGCAAAAAAATCTTCAATCTCTGTTTCTAAATGAACACACAATAATTCAACAAAAATACTTTTTGCGACTCTTTTTTGTTTGTTTGTTTTATTTTTTAATTTTTATTAATTATAGTTTTTATTTACCAGATATATGCATGGGTGATTTTACAGCATTGACAATTGCCAAACCTTTTGTCCAATTTGTCCTTCTCCCCCAAGATGGCAGGTTGAACAATACATGCCAAACATGTTAAAGTATAAATTAAATACAATATATGTATACACGTCCAAACAGTTGTTTCGCTGTATAAAAAGAATCAGATTTTGAAATAGTGTACAATTAGCCTGTGAAGGAAATCTAAAATACAAGCAGACAAAAATAGAGGGATTGGGAATTCTATGTAGTGGTTCATAGTCATCTCCCAGAGTTCTTTCACTGGGTGTAGCTGGTCCAGTTCATTGCTGCTCTGTTGGAACTGATTTTGTTCATCTCACTGTTGAAGAGGGCCATGTCCATCAGAATTGATCATCATATAGTATTGTTGTTGAAGTATATAATGATCTCTTGGTCCTGCTCATTTTACTCAGTATTAGTTCATGTAAGTAAATTAATGTAAGTAAGTTCATGTAAAGGCCTGGAGAGCCAGGCCTTTCTGAAATCATCCTGTTAGTCATTTCTTACAGAACAATAACATTCCTTAATATTCATATACCACAATTTATTCAGCCATTCTCCAATTGATGGGCATCCACGTAGTTTCCAGTTTTTGGCTACTATAAAGAGGGCTGACACAAATATTCTTGTCCCTTTCCCTTCTTTAAGATCTCTTTGGGATATAAGCCCAGTAGTAGTAGAATGTCTTTCTTTATATGACACATAAACCAACTATGAAGCAAACATTATATTTATTTATATCTCAGTATCCATGCTGAGGGTTGAAGGAAGGAGTCCTAAATGGTAATGAGCTGTGACTATAACAAGGGAATTGTTTTGGGCCAGAACTTGAAACAAGATGCTAAGTCAGGGGAATTGATAGAGACAATGGTTGTTTAGCATGGTGCTTAATAGATCTCGAGTTCAGTACATGTACTTAGTACTTATTATATCTATAAGATTCACATCTTTGATAAGAAACCATATAAGCTGGAACAAACTCAGCCAGAATCAGCATGAGGAAAGACCAGAGAAGTGGTGGCAGTCTGTCCTCCTTTGCTTCTTCACTGAAACCAAGATCCGGAAGGTCTCCAGAAAAACTAGCTGAGCCCCAAGTGAAGGAGACAAGACTTTGAAGGAGACAATAAAGGATTTGAACTTTAATCCCTGGCTTGTGGTGATTACTGAATTGAAAGGAAAGCTACCTTCCGAGACCCCAAGAAAATCTCAAAAGAGAATATTACATTTTAAAGAGAATATTTCAGGGAATGTTGAGTCGGTCAAGAAAGTTGAAAATGGAAGATATAGGGAATGAAAATATTTCCATTTTAAGTTGTTGGCTATCTGGGGTAAGATTCACATGCACATCTCTCCCCCCCTACACACACACTTTTTTCTCTCTCTTTCTCTTATATACACATACACATATAATACATTCACACAGAAGCACAAGTATACACAGTTTGTAGGTGAGAAGATGGCTCTCTGTTGCAACTGGGAATAAAAGTGCCCACTGTGTTAGGGAGATGAGAATTTAATTTTCTATAATAAACTTTTCCAAGATAATATTCATAGATATCACTGATAAAAATATTCAGAATTTCTTACAGACATCTAAACCCTAACTTCACTTATGTAATAACTTGTGAAACCCTAGAGGTCTGTCAAATAGTTTGGAAAGATCTGGTGTGGCTTTTGTTTATGGAAGACTCCCTTCTTACCCAATAAGATCACTTGTAATAAGTTATATAAGATCTGATAATAGTTGTTCTCTGAGGGAAAAAAGCAGCCACAATTGTATATATAAAAAAGTGTTACAATGAAGTTCACAGACCATATGAGACCATTTAATTAAACTCAGTTACCTTGCACATGAGTAAAGAAAGATAAAAAATGATGAAATGATTTTTCCATTTTCCATTTAATAAATAGCAGAAAAAAGAATTTGAACTCAGCTCTTCATATTCTAAGACTAAGCTTAAGTAAACCATCTTGCCTATAAATGGTACCTTTTTTCAGTGTCTTTTCAAAACAATTTCTCCTATATTTCTTATAGTAACTCTAATAGGAGAGATTATTTTTATGTTCTCATGTTATGAACCAAAGTAATTAACAAGAAGATACTAAATCCCATATTGTTTTTGCTTTAGTTGGTTAAATTGAATTTTGATGCCAAAATTAATCTAATGAAATAGAACTGAATAAATATATATTCTGGACACTAGGATTCCAAATTCTACATTAAATATTCTAAAACGTGATAACGATAATAGTACAGACATTCAAATTATCAAAAAGTTATAGAACTATTGTTACTTGTGGCTTCCTTTGTCAAGGGAAAATCATAATACCAAATATGTGATTATTGTTGCAAAGTTCATTTCCCAGCTTCATCTATATTATTATGTCCCCAGGTTCCCTTTTTTTGGAAGAAGCACAGACATTGTAAGGCAATGAAAACCCTTCATCATGGTACTGCATGTAAGAAATTCTAATACATTGGAAAGAATGAAAAAAATAGTCAACATTCCTAGAAAAAGCTCTCAAGACTTTATGTAAATCAAACTTACAAATTCAGAATAGCAAAATAGATTCAGAAAGCAAATGATAAATCTCTACAGATTTGATTCAATTCACAACTTTTGATTTTTTTTCTTTTTTTCATAGCATAGTTTGTGTGTGTGTGTGTGTGTGTGTGTGTGTGTGTGTGTGTGTGTGTGTGTATGTGCGTGCACGTGTGGAAGTGTGGACCTGTGTTTATTAAATACTTCACTAATGAAATATGCAAAATTTGAGCCTATTATCTTTCTGAGTTATTAAGGGGCAAGATGTATAAAACATTGGACCTGGAGTCAGAAAGGCCTGTGTTCAAATCCCATCTCAAACACTTATTAGCAACACTACCTTGGGTAAATTACTTAATCTCTGCCTCAATTTCTCCAACTAACAATAGCATCTCCCTCCAACAGTTGTTAGGATCAAATGAGAAAACATTTGTAAAGTATAGTACTGTCTGTGACACATAGTAAACATTAAGTAAATTCTTGCTCCTTTTACCTCTTACCTCCCTCACTTTTTTGAACTAAAAAGGATGATAAAAGAATCTTCTCCTATAAGTCATGCCACAGTGATAAAGTTTTTGATTCTGGATCTCACAAGTGGGTCCAATTTAATTCAACATTGTCTATAAGATACCATCAAAATAAAAGGGAATCGATGTTATGTTAAACTATACCCATGTCCCTTCTAACCCAGTGATCTTTCTTTTACAGGAAGGATTGTGACAAGAGTTATCAAATTTGACAGCTGCTCTCTGTTCTTGCTAATTCATGTAGGAACAAATGATATCAACAGAAAGAACCTAAAAAGTATTGTCAGGTATTATGAAGTTTGGGAAAGAAATTGAAAATCTTGGGACAAAGGTTTAAATGTGAAATGCACAAATGAGAGGACTAAGGAGATGGTATTGAAGAATGGAAGTTTGTAATATTCTCCTCTAAAATGTAATGTTCTCTTGATGGGGTTCTCGTGGGATTAAAGTCCAAATCCTTTATTGTCTCTTTTCAAGTCTTGTCTTCTTTCTTGTGGCCCTGTTAGCTTTCTTAGAGGCCTTCTGTAGTCTTGGTTCCGAGAGCTTGAGCTCCCACCTACCTTCTCTGGCTTCTGAATCTCCCCGACTTTCAAGGGTTTGTGCTTCAGCCTCCAGCCACAACAAAGGTGGAAGATGGAATGAATCTGTCTCGACCTCCCCCACCTCCCCCAGCTTCTAGTGCTCTTGTCCCTTCTGGCCCTGAGAGCTTCTTCCTTATATGCCCCACACTGAGTACAAACCAATCATTATATCACTAGGAAATCATTATTTGTTGTAGGTTTAAATCAGTGCTATATTAGATTTAACCATTGTCTCCTCAATTCTACTTATACCTTGTTTCAAGCTCTGCCCCATAACATCTCCTTGTAGGATTAAATCAATCATAATAGTTAGATAACTATTGTCTCTATCAATTCCAATGATTTAGCACCTTGTTTCAAGTTCTGGCCCATAAAAGAATTTAGATCAGTGCCAGAGTTTTAAGAAAAATTTTATTCTTGCCCAGAAATAAACCATAATTAATGTAGTAAGACTACATTTAGTTAGACAGTTGTATATATTAGTAAAAATACCTTCAGATAAAAATAGAGAAGAGAAGAAGAAATTTTCAGGCTTTAATCCTGGTTATTTCTTAAGCAAAGTCTATGTTCATTTCTTTGGCTTTATCCATATTTTCTATTGGAATCTAAAACTTTACAATGTCCATGTTTAACTTTCTCTAAACTTTTATGTTGGTACTGTTTATTTCTGGTATGAACATAATTATCTGGTTTCTATCCATAAATGTACAAGATATGCATAATCAAATATAATAAAGACATCCAGAAGAAAGGTGATTACAATTCTGGTGAAATCACAGATATTTCATTTGATGTAATTCACTATTGGTATGAATGTTCAGAAGACTTAACGTTCCAAAGCTGCAGTGGCCTAATGAAACTTGCTTTTGACAGAAAGATTGCTGTATAATTGAGTTTTAATCATGCTTCACTTTGCTTTTTATTTGTAAATTCTATTTCTGTCTTTGCAAACTTAGATATTTTCCCACTCAACCATAATTAGTCTGCTCAGAATACAATTTGTTTAGTTCCAGTTGCTGCCTTTTATGCTTCTCTACTCATCCATCCAATTGCTCTAAGAAACACATAGAAGTAGTTAGAATGACTGATGCATCTATTGAATGCTGCTTTTAATACCATGGGAATTGTATTATCCCATATAATAATCTTTATCTAGTCTACATGTGGTTGATCTATTCAAAGTTGTCTAGGTCTACTATTTTTATTTATTTTTTTAAACAGCTCTTTCTTTCTTTCTTAAATTATATTTTTCCAAATATATGCAAAGATAGTTTTCATCATTCATGTTCTCAAATCCTTGTTCTAGATTTTTCTTCCTGTGAACTTCTCCAACACAGCAAGAAATCTATCATAGGTTAAAGGTGTGCAATTCTTCTAAACATATTTCCATATTCACCATGCTAGACAAAAATAATCAGATCAAAAGGGGAAGATTGTAAAGGGCTGAAACTCTTAAAAGGTGTGCTTGAATCAGGCAACTGAACATTTAAGGCTAATTACTTTGGGCAATGATTCTATTAGCATATGATTGGAAAAATGGTCCTTCTCACTGTTCTATGTTGGCTCGATAGAGATAATTGCAAATGGGAATTAAGGGATAGGGTGAGAGAGGAGAGAGAACTTCACTTTGAAGCAGTACCAGGAGAAGGGAGGTTGGTGGAGAGCTCCTGGGAGTTTGTCTGTCTCCTTCACTTCTTCCCCAGAAGACCAAGGACTTTTGCTTATCCTGACTCTGGCTGATCCTGAGGCCTCCAAGGAGCTAGTCTGGACTTTACATTTTGGTGCTCAATGCATGAACCAAGGACCCTAATTTCCCTGAAGAAGTCCCAAGTGACCAGGAAATAGGGTGAGTATTTTAATAGACAAACAGGGAACTTACTTTGTTAAGGGATAAACTAGTAACCTTTTCTAACTGAAATGGGGCAGATATTAGGAAAAGATTCTCTCCCCATCTCCAACTCCAACCCCCACTTCCACCCTGAGGAAGTTCTATAGAAAGAATACTTAGGTTAATCAAGAGACAAGGTTTGCTTGTAACTTGGGAGCAGATTGGTGGACTCTTGGATACATTAGAAGGCTTCTTGGTGCTTCAAGGAAGAAGAAATAGAGGCAGATAATTAGAAACTAGTAGGAAATCAACTATGTGAATACTACAATGATAAAGGTCCTGATTCAATTTCTAAAGAAAACATTCTATATATATATATAGCATAATACAATTGGCCTTAAAGAATCCTGCAAGTTATAGAAAAAAGAAAAGTTTTAAGAACAGCCAGAAGAGGAAGTATGAGGAAAAAGAGGAAGACAAAGGACAGATTAATGTCAATGTCACCAGAGGGTATGAGGACTTAAGTAAACTTGAAGCATGGTGATTCTCACTCTCACAGCCCAGCTTCAACCCCACCCACACCAGAGCAGGTCCTTGACTTCCCCTTCCCCCCATCAACTTCACCTTCTGGGGTGGAGGGAGGAGGAGGAGTAGGAAGGTCAGTAATATCACCAGCACCTCCCTCCAGCAATCACCTCCTCCTATGACTAGATTGCAAAAGGCACTACTTAAAGCTACAGAAGAAGGGCAGAATACAGCTGATTTGAGAATAGAAATGTATCCTGTGATTCAACAGTTTAACTCTTCAGGTCAAGAAAGTAGAAGATACACTCCTTTTGATCTAGAAATTCTCAAAGACCTGAAAAAAGATGTTATTACAAAATTTGGCTTATGAAGTCTTAACCTCTAGGAACTGGAAATCTATAGCAAGAACATGCTTAGAACCTGGAAAAAACTTGTTGTGGCTTTCTAAATATAGTGATCTCTGTAGGATACAAGTCCAACAAAATAGTCATAGTGGAGTTAATCCTCCAATCACCTATGACCAACTAACAGGTGTAGGTTCTTATGCAGACATTTCAGTACAGATTAATTACCCCACAGCAGCATATGAGCAAATTGCTGCTGCTGCTATCAAAGCATGAGATTTTATCCCACGTGAACAGGACAAAGGAGAGGCCTTCACAAAAATAGCACAAGGGCTAAATGAACCCTTTGCTGATTTTGTGGGATATCTGCAGATAGCTATCTAAGAACTATTGCTGAAAATGCAGCAACAGAAATTATGATAAGGCAACTTGCTAAAGAAAATGCTAATGAGGGTTATAGAAGAATTACACTAGGACTAGGAAAGGATGTTCCTTTAGAGGAGATCATAAGACACTGTGCCACAGTGGGCACAAATGTCTTTTATAGCCAGGCTATGATGCAGACTTCCCAAGATCTCAACATGAGAAGACAGGTTCCCTTTTGGCAAAGGACTTCCAGAGAGACTAGTCAATGCTTTCACTGTGGTAAAGTAGGGCATCTGAAAGCTCAATGTTGGCATAGAGAAAATAGGGTGGGAGAACAAGATCCAAAATCCCATGTCCAAAATGCAACAGAGGCTTCCATTGGGCATCAGAATGTAGACTGATTCAGGGAAACAGGATGAGGGGCCCAGCCCCAGGGTGTAAGGCAAAAAATACTTGGGGCATGATGGCAGCCAATGCTACACCAAAAGAGACTTTAGAAGTTCAAACAGACATGACCAATCAGCCAGGAAGCCATCTGATGGGAGAAAGTGATTACAATTGGGGAGAATAGAGTTGTATGCAGCTGGGACTATTGAGATACCCCCTGGAGAGATGAAATCTGTTCTTCTCCAGCCTATGGATCTCTTGCCTCCAGGCACTATAGACTTGACCATTACACCTTTCCAAGAGTGCAAGAGTGCTTACAAAACAGTGTTCATCCAAACACTGATATGGAAAACTGTAGAATGTGTAAATAATATCCCAGTCACTAATACAGGTAGAAAATGTATGAGTTATCAACCAGGAGAAGTAATAGCATCAGGTTTACTGATACAGATTCCTAATAAGCAATCTGGTGATAGTAACCCATATTCTGACTCCAAATGAAAAAATCCTTTTAAGTTGAAAAAACCCCCATCAATTTGTGGGGAAGAGACATTTTACAACAATTAAGATTACAAATGAGTACTTCAATTTTTTAGGCAGGGCTGCTGTTGAAGGTTTGCCACTACTTTCACCTGTTCCTATCCAATGGAAAACTAATACACCAGTGTTGATAGAAGAGTGGCCCTTAGCTAACGATAAAAATCAGGCCTTATTAGATATAGTACAAGAGTAACTTGACCAAGGACACTTACAACCTTCTCTAAGTCCTTAGAATTCCCTATATTTGTTGTAAGAAAGAAATCTGGAAAATGGAGAATGTTGACTGATTTAAGAAAAGTAAATGAACAAATGGAAACTATGGGAACTCTTCAACCTGGATTGCCATCTCCTACTTAGTTGCCTAGAGAATGGCCTCTTTGAGTTATAGACATTAAGGATGGCTTATATTCTATCCCTCTAGATAAGGAAGATATGAAAAGATTTGCCTTTTCAGTGCCCAGTGTTAACTTGGCTGAGCCTTATAAAATATATGAATGGATAGTTTTGCCACAGGGAATGAAAAATAGCTCTACTATGTGTCAAATGTATGTTGCTGCTGCTCTTACTCCAGTAAGAAAAATATTTCTAAAAGTGATGTTATTACATTACATGGATGATATATTGGGATGTGCACCTGAGAAACAATTGTTTATAAATGTCTACAAAAGACCATAGAAACACTAAGGAACTACAAATTACATATAGCTCCAGAAAAAATTAAAAGACATGCTCCTTTTCAATATTTAGGATATGAAGTATACCCTAAGGTGCTTATAGTACAAAAACTTTCCTTAAGAACAGAGAAGCTAAATACCTTAAATGACTTTCAGAAATTGACAGGAGATATCCAATGGATATATCCAGTGTTAGGCTTGACTACCTATCGATTGCAACCACTGTATGACATTTTAAGGGGAGACAATGCTTTAAACTCACCATGCCAACTTACAAAAGAAGCTCAAGAGGCTTTGAGAGAAATTGAACTGGCTTTATCCAATGTGGTTGAAAGAGTCACTAAAAAAACTTTGGGAATATCAGTTTTTGCTACACCCATGCAGTCCTTCATCTAAGAGACAGTGTGATAGAGTAGGTGAACCTCCCAGCACGACCAGAACAAAGCCTTACTCCTTACCCAGTACTTGTGGCTAGAATTTTATTAAAGGCCATTAAGTGAGCAGTACAATTATCTGGGATAAGACCTGACAAATTATATACACCTTTTATACTAATGCACAAATCAATGTATATTGTGAAACCATCCCAGAGTGACAAATTTTATTGGCCACAGCTCCAAATCTTACACATGGGTCTCTGTTAAAGATAACCAGACTATTACATAATTGGTAATGGATTCTTGAAGAAAAGGTTTCTAAAGTTCCTCTTAAAGGACAAACTATCTTTACAGATGCATACAAACATAATATTTGTGCTGTATACTCTCGTGACTTAACTATAAAGAAAGTAGTATGAACTCCTTTTCAGTCCACTCAGCAGAATGAATTGTTATTATCCAGAAGATGTAACTATAATATCTGATTCAGCCTATTCAGTAGGTGTAGTACAAATAATTGCCACAGCCTAAATAAAATTTGTAGTCTGTAATTCATAACAGCTCTTTAAGGAACTTCGAGAGCAATGGAAAGCATCCAGGTAAGATTTATATCTTTCATGTCCACTCTCATAGTGGACTTCCAGGTCCTACTTTTTATAGTAATTCAAAGGCAGATAGCCTTCTAACTATGTTGGTCAATACTTCTTTATTTCAGGAAGCCCAAGAATCTCATTCTAAATATCATCAGGCTGCTCTAGCTTCACGTTTATAATTTGGGATAACAAAAGAGGAAGCTAGGAGCATAGTAAAAGTCTATACATCTTGCTTTCCTTTCCACGCTCCTACATTCCCTCCAGGGAAGGATCCTCATGGTTTGAGATATGACTCATTATAAATCTTTTGATCATCTGTCTTTTATCCATGTTGTTGTAGACACCTTTTCAGAATTCACTTTTCCAATACCAGAAGTCAAAGAGACAGCCTGAGTGGTCACTGAATTCCTTATATAAGCATTTGCAATTATGGATATGCAATAAAACAGAGCAATAAATAAAACAAGCAATAAAAACAGATATTGGGCCTGCATGTATTTCTAAACATTTTGCACACTTTTGTGCACAGTATAAGATTTTACACACCACTGGCATACCCTTTAATCCTCAAGGACAGGCACTAGTAGAGAGGAGAAATAGACATTAAAATGTTCCTCCAAAAACAAAAGAAAAGGGGAGCCACAGGTAATCCTAGAGAACGTCTAAATTTAGCTCTTTATACTATTAACTTCTTAATCTTTGACAAAGATGCACTGGTTCCTGCAGACAGGTTTTATAACCCACCAGAAGGGCAGTGTCCAGTGAGAGCAGCTCCACTGTCTTTAGATAATTGCCAGGCAATATGGAGAGATCCAAAAAGTAGTGATTGGAAGGGACCAGATAGGTTAACTGCTTGGGGGACAGGGTTTGCTTGTACCTCTACAGATGGAGAAGGAATCAGAGAGATTCCAAAGAGCCATAATCACCTTGTCATCAGAGAGAGACGGAGCAGACCCTTGAAATGAAGGAGAATGTCCAAGAAACTTGGGTGGTTCCATTGCTGATTATGCCCACCACTGAAAGAGCATGGCAGTTATGGCAATTGACTCATGGACATCAAAAAGTATTAATGAGATTGATTCATGACTTGAAAACTCTCAGGAATCATTGGATTCTCTGAGATATGATAAGACTTGCAAGACTTCAAAATCTGCAGGAATCACTGGATTCTCTAACACATAAAAAGACTGTTGCAGGACTTCAAAAACTTGTGGGGATCATTGGATTCCCTGACAAGAGAAGCAATGGACAGTAGATTAGTTTTGGACTATCTCTTGGTGTTGAAGGAGGTGTGTGTGTGAGGTGTGTTATTTACATACCCTCCTTCTAGGACTTCTGGAAATCTTTTATAATACTATGTTGATTTATATTGTTTGTTATATCACTACTTAACATGTACAATTCATGTTTGTTACACCACATTGAGCCTGCACTGGCTGTGGTGAGAGTCATCACTACTAGGCTGTGCTTTATTGCTATGTGCTTGTATAATCTCTCTCATGCTGATGGATTTGTGTATACGTGTTTCTAGTAACACCCTTCAGCCCAGAAACCCGCTAACAATATCTGGCTTGATTTCTGACTTCACTTTGATGCTTTTCACCTCTCTTCCCGAAAAGTCAGGGGGTTGGTGATCATCTCCTTTTTGGTGTTTTCACTTCCTGTCCTGAGAAGTCAGGGGCGCATGATTTCCTCTTTTTTGGGGTTCTCATCTCCTGTAGAAGTCAGGTCTTAAAAGGTGTGCTTGGATCAGACAACCAAGTACTTAAGGCTAATTACCTATTGGGCAATGGTTCTATTAGCATATGATTGTAAAAATGGCCCTTCTCACTGTTCCATGCTGGCTTGATGTTTGGTGTATACAAATAATTATAGGTGGAGATTAAGGGTTGGGGTGAGAGAGGAGAGAGAACTTCAATTTGCAGCAGGACCAGGAGAAGGGAAGTTGGTGGCAAACTTGTGGCAGTTTGTCTGTCTCCTTCATTTCTCCACCTGAAAACCAAGGACTTTTTCTTATCCTGACTCTGGCTGATCCTGTCCAGGAAGCTAGCTCAGACTTTACAGAAGACAATGTGAGAAAGGAAAAAAAAAAAAAAAAAAAAAAAAAAAGAATCACAAGCAAAAACTAAATAAAGAACAACAATAACAAGGTGAAAATATGGTTTGATCCACATTCAGTCTTTGTATTTCTCTCTCTGAAGGTGGATGTTACTTTTCATCACAAATCTATTGGAATTGTCTTGAATCATCTCATTGTTGAAAAGAACCATGTTCATCATAGTTGGTTGTTATTATGTACTATCTTGTCTTAGTTCAGCTCACTTCACTCAGCATCAGTTAATGTCAGGCTCTTCTGAAATCTATCTTCTAATCATTTCTTTAATTTTTTTAAAAAATTATTTATTAACTTATTTTAACACACTTTGCTTTATGAATCATATTGGCAAAGAAAAATTAGAGCAAAAGTTTAAAACCATGGGAAAGACAAAAAAAAGCACATACAAAAAAAGAAGAAGAAGAAGAAGAAGAAGAAGAAGAAGAAGAAGAAGAAGAAGAAGAAGAAGAAGAAGAAGAAGAAGAAGAAGAAGAAGAAGAAGAAGAAGAAGAAGAAGAAGAAGAAGAAGAAGAAGAAGAAGAAGAAGAAGAAGAAGAAGAAGAAGAAGAAGAAGAAGAAGAAGAAGTGAATATAGCATGCATTGATTTACATTCAGTATCTTTACTTCTCTTTCTGGATGCAGATGGCATTTTCTGTCCAAAGTCTTGTAGGATTACTTTGAATCAGTGAACCACTGAGAAGAACCAAGTCTTTCATAGTTGATCATGGCACATTCATGCTGTTATTGTGTACCATCCATTCTTGGTTCTGCTTGTTTAGCTTGGCATCAGTTCATGTGAATCTTTCCAGGCCTTGCTAAAATCATCTTATTCATTTTTTATAGAAGAATAATATCCCATTACCTTCATATACCACAATTTGTTCAGCCATTCCGCAATTGATGGACATCATTTTTTTTTCAATTCTTTGTTACCACAAAATGAGCTGTTGCAAAAATTTTTAAACAAGATTTCCTAGGACTCCTAATCCAGAAATGGCACTGCTGGGTCAAAGGGTACACACAATTTTTTTTAGTCTTTTGAGCATAGTTTCAGGTTACTCTCCAGAATGGTTAGATCATTTCATAACTCAAAGAACTATGCCTTCCTTAGTATCTCAGTTTTCCCAAATTTCTCCAACATTCATTCCTGTCATATCCTTTGACCAATTATTAACTAGGAAATGACTTGTATTCTTACAAATTTGACACAGTTCTTTATATATTTTAGAAATGAAACTTGTCAGAAATATTGGCTGAAAAGATTTTTTCCCAGCTTTGTACTTTCCTTTTAATCTTGTTTTTATTAGTATGGTTTCTGCAAAATCTTTTTGGTTTAATGTAATCAAAGTTATCCACTTTTACCTTTCCTAATGTTTTTTTAGTTCTTTGGTCATAAATTCCTCCTGTCTCCAAAGATCTTATTGGTAAATTATTTTTTGTTCTCCTGATTTGTTTATAGTATCCTCCTTTATGCCCAAATCATATACACATGCTAACCGTATCTTAGTATAGGGTGTGAGATGTAGGTTTATACCAAGTTTCTGACATATTCCAGCTTTTTCAGCAATTTTTGTCAAATAGTGAGTTCTTATTCCAGAAGCTGGAGTTTGGGAGTTTATCAAATACTAAATTACTATAGGCCTTGATTATTTTGTCAAATGTTGTATATCTAATCTATTCCACTGATCCACCACTCTATTCCTTAGCCAGTACCAGTAGTTTTGATGCCTATTGCTTTATAATATAGTTTTAGGTTTGATACTGCTAACTCACCAATCTTTGTATTTTTTTCATTAATTCCCCTGATATTCTTGACCTTTTGTTCTTTCAGATGAATTTTGTTATATTTTTCCTAGTTTTATAAAATAATGTATAGGCATTTTGATTGGGTATGGCACTGAACAAGAAGACCAATTTAGCCAGAATTGTAATTTTTATGTTAACTTGGCTAGCAGTGAACAATTGATATTTTCCCAGTTATTTAGATCTGTTTTATCTGTATGAGAAGTGTTTTATAATTGTGTTCATACAGTTCTTGGGTTTATCTTAGCAAGAATACCCCCAAGTATTTTATTTTGTCTACCATAATTTTATTTTATTTTATTTTTTTAAATTTTATTTATAATTTTTTTGACAATATATATGCATGAGTAATTTTTTAAATAACATTATCCCTTGTATTCATTTTTCCAGATTATCCCCTCCCTCCCTCTACTCCCTCCCCTTGATGACAGGCAATCCCATATATTTTACATGTGTTACAATATAACCTAGATACAATAGATGTGTGTAAATACCATTTTCTTGTTGCACATTAAGTATTAGATTCCGAAGGTATAAGTAACCTGGGTAGATAGACAGTAGTGCTAACAATTTACATTCACTTCCCAGTGTTCCTTCTCTGGGTGTAGTTGTTTCTGTCTATCACTGATCAACTGGAAGTGATAATTTTAAATGGAATTTCTCTATCTTTTGCTAATGGACTTTTTCAGTAATATATAGAAATGCTGATGATCTGTGTGAGTTTATTTTATACCTTTTAAGTCTGCTAAAGCTATTGTTTTGAGTAGATTTTTGGATGATCATCTAGGATTTTCTAAGTATATCATCATATCATCTGCAAAGAGTGACATTTTATCTCCTCATTGCCTATTCCAATTTCTTTCATTTTTTTAAATTGCTAAAGCCAGCATTTCTAGTACATGTTGAATAGTGGTGATTATGGGCATCCTTGTCTCATCCCTGATCTTGTTGGGAATGCATCCAGCTTCTCTCCATTACAAATAATGCTTGCTGTTGGTTTTAGATACTGCTCATTATTTTAAGGAAAACTTCTTTTATCCCTATGCTCTCTAGTTTTGTTTTTTTTTTTAATCATAATGGGTGCTATATTTTGTCAAAAGCCTTTTTTTGTCATTTATTGTGATTATCCTATAATTTTTGTTGGTTTTATTATTAATATGGCCAATGATGGTAATAGTTTTCCTGATATTGAACCAGTCCTGCATTCCTAGTATAAATACCTCTTGTTCATAGTGTATTATCCTGCTGACAAATTGCTGTAACCTCTTTGCTAAAAATCAATTTAAAATTTTTGCATAAATATTCATTAGGGAGATAGGCCTGTAATCTTCTTTCTCTATTTTGGCTCTTTCTGATTTAGGTATCAATACCATATTTGTGTCATAGAAGGAATTTGGTAGTACTCCTTTACCTATGTTTCCAAATAGTTTACATAGTTTTGTTATTAATTATTCTGTAAATGTATGGTAGAATTCATTTGTGAATCCATCTGGCCCTGGAAATTTTTTTCTCAGGGGTTCATTAATAACTTATTCGATTTCTTTTTCCTAAAATAAGATGATGTAAGTAATTTATTTCCTCTTCTGTTAACCTGGAAAATTTATATTTTTGTAAATATTCATCCACTTCAGTTACATTGTCAGACTTCCTGCCATAGAAATGGGCAAAATAGCTCCTAATTATTATTTTAATTTGTTTTTCATTGCTGGCAAGTTCACTCTATTCATTTTTGATGCTGGTGATTTGGTTTTTCTTTCCTTTTTCTGATCAAATTAACCAATGGTTAATCTATTTTGTTGGTGTTTTTATAAAATCAACTCTTAGTTTGATTTATTAGCTTAATAGTATTCTTAGTTTCCATTTTATTAATCTCTACTTTGATTTTCAGAATTTCTAATTCTGTATTTAATTGGGAATTTTAATTTTGTTCTTTTTCTAGCTTTTTTACTTGCATGCCTAATTTGATGATCTTCTCTCTCTCTATTTTATTGATGTGGCTATTTAGAAATATAAAATTTGCCCTAAGAACTGTTTTGGCTGCATCCCATAGGTTTTAATATATTGTCTCATTATTGTCATTCTCTTGAATGAAATTATGGATTATTTCTGTGATTTGTTGTTTGACCCATTCATTCTTTAGAAATTTCCATTTAGTTTTTATTCCTTTCCATAGCCCTTTATTGAATATAATTTTTATTGTGTTGTGGTCTGAAAAGGAAGCATTTACTATTTCTGCTTTTCTGCATTTGATTATGAGCTTTTTATGCCCCAATACATGGTCAATTTTTATGTAGATGTGATGCACTATTGTGAAAAAAAAAGTATATTCTTTTCTGTCCCTATTCAATTTTCTCCAGAGGTCTATTATTTCTAGATTTCTAAGATCCTATTAACTTCCCTACTTTATTTCTTATTTATTTTGTGATTGTTTTTGAGTGATTTATGAGAGGGGAAGGTCAAGGTCTCCCACTAGAATAGTTTTGCTTTCTGTAACTGTTTTAAAATCTTCTTTAGGAATGCCCATCAATTGGAGAATGGCTGAATAAATTGTGGTATATGAATATTATGGAATATTATTGTTCTGTAAGAAATGACCAACAGGATGATTTCAGAAAGGCCTGGAGAGACTTACATGATCTGATGCTGAGTGAAATGAGCAGGACCAGGAAATTGTTCAACAATAATACTATATGATGATCAATTCTGATGGACATAGCTATCTTCAACAATGAGATGAACCAAATCAGTTCCAATAGAGCAGTAATGAACTGAACCAGCTACACCCAACGAAAGAACTCTGGGAGATGACTATGAACCACTACATAGAATTCCCAATCCCTCTATTTTTGTCCGCCTGCATTTTGGATTTCCTTCACAGGCTAATGGTACACTATTTCAAAGTCTGATTCTTTTTGTACAGCAAAACAACTGTTTGGGCATATATACATATATTGTATTTAATTTACACTTTAACATATTTAACATGTATTGGTCAACCTGACTTCGGGGGGGGGGGAGGAGGGGAAAAATTAGAACAAAAGGTTTGGCAATTGTCAATATTGTAAAATTACCCATGCATATATCTGGTAAATAAAAACTATTAATAAAAAAAAAAAAAATCTTCTCTAGGAATTGGCTCTGCCACTTGGTGTATATATATTTAGTATCATTACTACTTTATTATTTATTGTACCCATAATCAAGATGGACTTTGCTTCCTTATCTCTTTTTAATAAGTTCTATTTTTACTTTTGCTTTATCTGAGATCAAAATTGCTACCTCTACTTCTTTTTTTAATTTCATATGAGACATAATAAATTCTGTTCCAGATTTTTAACTTTATTCTGTATGTGTCTTTCTGTTTCAAATGTGTTTCTTGCAAACCACATTTATTGTAGAATTTTGTTTTTTAATTCACTCTGCCATTCACTTCTCATTTTATGGGAGAGTTCATCCCATCACATTTACAGTTATGATTGCCAGTTCTATATATCTCTCCATCCTATTTTATCCCCTGTAAATACTTTCCACCCTATACTCAGTTGTATGTTTATTTTTACCCACCCCTCCCACTACCTTATCTCTTATCACCCCTTCCCCTTTCTCTTAGTAAAGCTTTTTAAATCTACTCCACCTAGTACCTTATCTTCTATCATCCCTTCCTCACTTCTCTTACCTTCCCCCTAATGTTTGTGTCCTCCATTCTATCCTGTTCCTCCCTTTTCTTTTCTTCTTTCTCTTCCTTCTTCTTTATAAGGTTAAATAAACGTCTATCCCCAAATGAATGATTAATTTATTCCCTCTTAGAGCCCAAACTGATGAGATCAACCTTCAGACAATGCCATCCCCCTCCCTCTTTATGTAAATTAATTTTCCTATTATACCCTCCTTTCCTCTTTTTCCTGTACAGCCTTTTTTCCATCCCTTAATGTCTTTTTCTTTGATGTCTTCACATCAGAGTCCATTCAAAACCACACCCTCAGTCCATATGATGCCCCCCATTGTTTGCCCCAATGTCAGATACAGTTCTTAAGAGTTATAGATATAGATATTGTTTTCCCATCTAGTGATGTAAACAGTTTAACCAGTCAATGTCTATTTTCCCCGTTTACCTTTCTATGGCTCTCTTGAGTCCTATATTTGTTGATTAAACATTATTTCTGGTTTTGTTTTTTTTTTTCAATAGAAATGATTGAAAGTTTCTTACTTCATTGAAGTTTGCTCACCTTCCTTAAAAGATGATGTTGAATTTCCCTTGGTAGTTAATTCTTGGTTGTAACCTCAGGGCCTTTGCCTTTGGTAATATAGTAAAGTTGTATGATCCTTTATTTTATTCTTCTAAATGTGAGTCAATTCTTACATATTTTAGAAATGAAGCCTTTATCAGAAACACTGGCTATAATTTTTTTCCCTCAGGTTTTTACTTTGCTTCTAATCTCTGGTGCATTGGTTTTATTTGTGCAAAACCTTTTTAATTTAATAGAATCAAAATTATCCATTTTGCATTTTAATAAAGTTATCTCATTCTTTTTTGGCCATAAATTCTTCCTTTCTCCACAGATTTGAGAGATAGATTATCCCTTGTTTTAATTTGCTTGTAGTAATTTGCTTTTTGTAATTTGCTTGTCTTACCCTTTATGTCTCAATCATGAACTGAGTCTACTTTATATTGGTGCATATGTAATTGATGCATACTCATCCTTCTGAGTTTAAAGTTACTCCTCAAAGCTTGAATGTTTAAGAATAAGCTTGCATTTCTGGATAGAGTGCATGCCTAGAACTTTAACCTCTTAGCATTAGAGCCAAATTTAAGGATGAGAGGATCATGGAACAACTACAGTTTTTTTTTTTTTTTTTTCCCCCACTGGGTTGATTTAAGCATATCAATAAATCTCATACTTAAAGCTAGTAAAGTATGGGCCTTTGTGTTTTTCCCTTGAAATTCTAGGCCAGAATAGTAGATCCAGATTACCTTCTTATGACTTGCCAATCCTCATTGTCTAAACATGATTTACTTTGCTGCAATATCCTTATTCCTATGTAACAATTGGTCTAGGATTTATGCCATTTTGCTGCCTTGTGTTATTTAGTCAGCTCAGCCAGTCCCAATTATACCTGATAAATTCCTAGTCTAGGAATTCTTTAAAGAAATGTGTACCTATATGTATCACAGAGTTTTGAAAGCCTAGCCAATGTTAAACATATACCAAATAACTTGTATCACTAAATGAATTATTGATGAGTGTGGTGATATCTGCCATAGCTCAATCTGATAATTATGTATTGGACAGAATAATAATAGCACTATCATCACCACTATTCACCAAAAAACATAAACCACCAAAAACTATGGTATGACATTGAAACATAGAGGGTGTAAGAGAGTAACATTCTTTGTTAATAAAATATATTACTTTGTGAAAATCTACAAAACAGAGAAGGAAACAAGATGTACAACCTTTGAATGAAGACGAAGAGAGAACAGAAGTCATATTATGATATTAATAAATTAAAGATTCTAAGTCTGAGTACCACAGATGTAAGATAACTTGACTATCAAATGGTCACAGAATTGTAAATGGCAAAACCAGGAGTTGAACCCATATTTTCTGACTTCATCCATTCTTATTTCAAACAAATTATACTAAAAACAACTAAGGATTTGAGCCCAGGGAAGAGAAGATTCAGAAGAACTATGAAAGCTATCTTCGAGAATTTAAAGGATTTTCATACTAAAGAATGGTCTTTGTTCTCCTTGTCCTTAGAGGACACCCCAGTTGAACTAGGAGAAAGACTAGAAATTATAGAATCATATAATCTTCTTAAATTAGTGATTGGCAGTCACTTGTCTATGATGTCATAGAATAATTTGGATTAAATGACCTCCAAGATCTCTTTTGAGACATCAATTTTGTTAGGATAAAAAAGAAAAAAAAGTAACAACAAATGGGAAAGTGCTATAAGAATGCAAAATATTATGTTATTGATGGGAGGAATGGCATGATTGCCTTTCCAACTATTAGGAAATATGCTTGAATAATTCCAAACAATCTCTACACTGAAGGGTATTTATATAATTTTGAATCTTGAAACATTTTGCTGCCACCAATCAAGGGAAATTAAAGAAAAATGGAAGGCCTTTATTGATTTTTTTATATCCATCATTTGAGATATGTTTAACATATTAGGATGATAAATTATCCAGAAACAACATAAATTCTTTTATTCTTATGGGTTGTGGTGATCTATCTATTGTCTGTCTATCTTATCTATCTTTTAATATCTACATATTATCTATTATTTATTGAATAATTTCTTAGAGATTATCTATTAATTATCTATTTACTCTTGTCATTTATCTATCTATCTATCCATCCATCTATCCATTTATCTTCCAAAAGTCTTAGTGAAGTTTTAAGCTGTGTCTATGTTTATGTTAATATATACATGCATATATACAAAAGTTACCATATAGGTTATTGCTTATTAAGTTTTTGTTGAATCTATTCAGCTGTGTCTGATTCTTTTTAAACCCATTTGAGTTCTTGACAAATATATTACAGTGGTTTGCTATCTTCTTCAGTTGATTTATAGATGAAGAACCCAATTGAAGAGAGTTAAATGACTTTCCCAGGATCATACAGCTATTAAGTTTCTGGAACTGATTTTCAACTCAGGCTGTCCTAATTCCAGGGCATATACTCTATCCAATTTAGTTGCCCTATGTCTTATTTAGTATCATGCAATTAATTACTGAAGTTGTCTAGTCCCTATTATCTCTCTGAATATATATATATATATATATATATATATATATATATATATATATATATATATATATATATATATATATATATATATATATATATATATATATATATATATATATATATATATATATATATATATATATATATATGAGATACAAGGAAATTAAAACTTTTCAACAGAGTAAGAATTTTAATTTCCTTTAAATCTTGAAATTGGTATTGAATGTTAGTCAGAGAGAGAGGGTAACAGCATAGTTATAATATGGAACATATTGTGTGTAGTTTCTGACAAATTCCTGAAAAACTTAAATGGTGAGGAAGGTCAGTGAGCTCCTTCTTGTTGAAATGTCCACAGGTCACAGGAAATGGACTTTAGTGATTGACTCTGCCTTTATGTTTATCCCCAGGTTGGACCTCTATCATCTGTTCTCTGCTGATGTGATTCTGGCCAAATAATGTTTTCCTTCTCTGTCTATGTAGTTCTATAATCTACATCAAAAAGTTTTATTTTCTCCAAAATTTTTGTATGTGCCCTGAACTTCAAGCTGTTTTTTAAATTTTTTTTTCTATCTCTGCCAGAATCACCATCTGGGGACTCCATGGTTGGCTTGCTCCATAGTCCACCTATGAAATAATTCTTAGTGTTAATATTAGTATATTTAAAAATCAACACTTGAACCATGATTATATTTCCATCATACAGATGTAGTCATTTTTTTCAAATTCATTTATGATTATAAGGTTACAAGAAAATGGTTACATTGATTACACCTGGTTATAAGGAAATATCTCCAAATATCATTAGATTACATTATTATATAGTCTTATGCATTTTATCAAGTGTTAATTTACCTTAATTCTCTTCACATTAGTACCTTGGTAAATCCATGACATAATTAGGACGTGATCCATCTTTACCTGTGCAAAACACAAGCCATTATTTATCAAAAAAATTTTAAAAGGCTTTTTACAAAGCCTTTTTAAAGTTATACTTAATGTCCTGGATGGAGTTTATGGATATCCAGAAAGCAGAAGAGCAGTCCATCAATGGACATTCACTTTTCCTTAATGCTGACTAATTTCCTTTTCATTATTTTTCTTTTTAAAATATTTTGATACTCTTTGTTTTTATGTTTTCTATATTTCCCACTGTACCTCCTTACCCTTTCTCCTTTCAGATAGCTAATCTCTGTCCTAAAGAAGAAAAAATATTTCTGCAAGATTTACTGATATATGAGGAAAAAATATCATTATTTGTGTCATTCTAGATCAATAGTTCTCTATCCTGAAAAGAAGAAAAGAAGATGACTTCTTACATTTCTTCCTTCAAGTACAGTTTGGACCTTATAATTTCACTGCATTACATTTCACTTTTTTGTTATTATAGTCATTGTATATATTGTATATATTTGTTTTCTGGTTATTCTTAGTGTCTGTGCATCAGTCATAGTTTGTAGGGTTGGGGGAAGAGTGAGATAAGAAGTTAGGATGCATTTGATAAGTGCAGTTGCAAAGGCATGGGTGCCTTGCTGGCTGTGGACACTAGCAGGAGAGCAAGGTCCCTGGTTTCAATCCACGACAGAGAGAATAGCTGTAGTTTGTAGCTCCTGGAAGGATTGTAGAGAACAAAAATCATTTGCTTAGAAATGGAGAGGAGAGCCCACACTATACACATGGTTGGACTAAGCTAAGCAAGAGAAGGTAATTCTAAAAAAATAAAACTGTGAAGGGAAAGATAAATAGGAGTAATTATCTCATACAAATGAGACATAAAAGGAAAAACTGGTACAGAAGAAGCTAAGAGGGAGGAGGGCAGGTAGTGCTGGAACCTTTCTCTCATTGAGCAGGAATAAGATAAAGAGGGAACAACATATACATCTAGGAGGGTATAAAAGTTTTCTAAATTCATAAAGAAATAAGAAAAAGAGGAGATAGAGGACAAGGGAAGTACTTGTGGAGGGGAGGGTAAGTTAAGGAATAGAAAGGCAAGGTAGTAAGTAGAAGTAAAACAGTAGTGAGGAGGGACCAGGTAAATATAAGAATAGTGAAGAAAAAATAAGAAGGAAGAAAATACACAAGCTAAAAATGTGAGAGCTATGAATTGATACATAAAACAGAAAGAGGTTAAAAATTTGAATTCAATTATATGTTGATTTTAAAAAACACTCTGAAAATGAGAGCTAAAGATAAAATGAAGGGCAAGAGTAGAACATTATTTAAAAGAAGCAGGGGTAGTAATCATCTCAAACAAAGTTATAATTAAAATATATTTAATCAAAAGAGAAAATAGGGAAACTACACTATGTGTCAACAATATTATTTAAAATAACTAGGCAGTATAAAATATCTTAGCATATACCTGCCAAAACCTGAGGATTTCATTAACATAAACATAAACCACTTTTTGTAATAACTTTTTATTTTTCAAACAACATGCAAAGATAGTTTTCAACATTCACCCTTGCAAAAGCTTGTGTTCCAAAATTTTCTCTCTCTTTCCTCTCCTAGACAGCAAATAATTCAATATAGGCTAAATATGTGCAATTATTCTAAACATATTTCCATATTTATCATGAGAAAAAAAAAACAAGCAAATAACAATTACAGAAAAGTGAAAATAATAAGTTGTGATTCACATTTAGTTCCCACAGTCCTCTCTATGGATGCAGATGGTTCTCTCCATCACAAGTCTATTGGAATTGGTCTGAATCACCTTATTAATAAAACACTTTTATCAGATAAAAACAAAGTTCATATCTAAATAATTGGAGTAATATTTATGTAAATAAAGAATATTTATGCAAAGTAAAGAATAAATAAAAATGACAATTTTACCTAACTAATCTTTTTATTCAATTCCATCCCAATTAAAGTACTGAGAAAAAATAATAACAAAGTTAGCTGGAAGAACAAAAGGTCAGAAACTTTATAGAAACTGAGGGGAAAGATATAAAAGAAAACAGATTAAGCAGTAACAAATTTTAAAATATATCATAAGGTGATTACACTGATGAATTATAAAAAGGTTAATTTTAGTTATGTTAAATTAAAAATTTTTTGTACAAATAAAACCTATATATTCAAGCATAAGAGAAATGCAAAAAAATGGGAAGAAAAAAATTTCAGAGACAATCTCTCAGATATGATGTGATTGGGTTGGAACATTGCTGTAATGTAGGGAATGATGAGCTTGTTGATTTAGAACACAAGAATATACTTTTATTTGTGAAGGAAGATGCTACTCATCTTCAGAAAAACAGGACAAAAAATGGGAAATAAGCATAGTATGGTCATATATTTGTATTAGTGTATATGTGTATATATATGTATGCATGTTTATAGATCTCTTGTGTTTTTATATACACATATACATATATGTGTGTGTGCTTCTTTGCAGCAATGAAAGAAGTGGAAGGAGGGGAAAATAAAGTTTTAAAATGTCCACCACAAAGAAAAGAAAATCAACAAGGAAGAAAAATAAGGTGCATCTTTTAAAAGTGTATAGTATTTATTTTATAGGTTTTCTTGAAATGGAAATTTATTGTTTCATATTAAATGCTATATTATCTTTTGCTGTGTTTTTTTTTTTCTTTTCTCATTTCGTATTTAAGTATGAAATAAATTTTTAAAAATTACAAAAAGAAGTATTTTTCCTTTTTGGTGTTTAATTTTGTGTAGTCCTATAGGCTTGACCTTAATTTCTATACTTCTATATTCCCCTCTTTTGATGTATTTTTGAGAGTTAATGGAGTCTGCAGAAAGTGTCTTCAATTTTTATATAAAAACAGTTACATAGTAGAAACAAATAATTTTGAAACAATGAAGTACTACACTTAATGCAATGATCAACCTTAGCTATAGAGGATCATGAGGAAAACTATTCATCTCCTATGAGAGAGGTGATGAACTGAAAACATAGAATAAGATATACATATTTGGATGTGACGAATGTAGAAATTGCTTTGGATTGGCTGAATTTGTCACAAGGATTTGTTTTTGTACCCTCAATCGGTCTAGCCAATTGATGGGGACATTTTCAAATTCTAATTCAATATCATCTCTAAAAGATCAACATCTATTTTTACACAGTTTTAATTTCTTTTATGGAGGACTAATTCCTGGGTACTACATGGTACAGTAGATAGAATGCTGGGGCTGAACGTTCAACTTCATGAATGATCTCATACATAACTAGCTGTTTGACCCTGGGTAACTTAACCCTATTTGCCTCAGTTTAGCATCTATAAAATGAGTTAGAGAAGGAAATCGCAAACCAATCTAGTATATTTGACAAGAAAATCAAAAATAGAGTCATAAAGAGTCTGATATAACTTCAACAATTAAACAATGATTAAAAAAATTCCTCCTTCAATTTATCCTTCTCTTCCATTGTCCTTGCCCTCCTGTTCTTCCCTCAGCTGCTTCCCCTGTCCAGTCATTTTAATCTAGATTTTAAGGGGGCAAAGACTTTCCTATATTCTTGTATTTCATGCAAAGAGCACAATGTCTGGAAAAAAACAAGTGGGTTCACAGAATCTCTCTGACGATAACAATTCCTTTAATTTGTACTTTGTCCAGGATACAGACTTTTACAAATGAAAAAATTCAGGCAAACAAGTTAAGTTACTTGCCAAAGGTCATACAGCTAATAAGTATTTGATATCAAATTTAAACTCAAATTTAAGTCCTTGACTATAGTCCTAGAACTCTATAAATTGCACTATCTGGCCCCCTATTTATTTCTATAAATTCTATTTTGCTAGATTTAGCAGAATTTTCTAGATTGTTTCTAGATTGAATTCTATCCCAAGAGTAAAATGTGAGAAGACATTTAGTCCAACTCTTTCATGAATGTAGAGGGGATGTTAGTAAACATGAAAAATTGCATATAATATTAAGTGATTTTTATTAATTGATGTTTTCTCTTCTATTTATTTCTCTTTTTAAAATTAATTTTATAATTATAACTTTTTTTTGACAGTACATATGCATAGGTAATTTTTTTTACAACATTATCTATTGTACTCCCTTCTGTTCCAAATTTTTCCCCTCCTTCCCTCCACTCCCTCCCCTAGATTCTCGGCATTCCCATACATATTAAATATCTTATAGTATATCATAGTTTGCTATTTGTAATTTTACCACATTCATTTTCATTTGTTTTGTCATGTTGATTCTTTTTATGTTCACTGACACACTGACAGTTTGTTTTCTTGTTTCTTCTTATTTTATTTTGTATTAGTTTATTTAAATTTGCTCTTTTTCTCTATATTTATCATATTTGTTGTTTCTTACAGTACATAAATATTCCTTTAAATCCACATTACACAATTTGTTCCACTTGAGAAAGATATATACTTTGCTTTCTGTTTTTTTGCTACTACAAAATATGAGCAACACATTTTGACTAGATTAACTGAACAACCTGCATTCTGTTAATATATTCATTTAGTTATGCAATAACATTGACAAAATAACTGAGTTCAGAGTTGAATAGGAATACATATGTGTATTTATGTGCATACTTATACATGTGACTTTTTGGGGGAGGAGTGAGGAAATTGGGTTTAAGTGACTTGCTCAGGCTCACACAGCTAGCAAGTGTTATATATCTGAATTCAGATTTTAAGTCAACTGCTCTATCTACTGTCCCTAAAATACATATATTATTTAGAAAAAAAAAAAAAAAAGATTGAATTCTTTCTCAACTCTGTCTCCAATATGTGTCATTCCTTCTTTAGTTATGTCATTTACAATTTGATAAGGATGCTATTTATGACTATACAAATCACTGATAAAAGTATTAAACAGCCAAGCACAGATTTCTGGGACCTGACTTTATAGATTGAATGCCAAAGTGACTTGGGAACCATTAATGATTATCTTGAATCTGGATTTCAACTTCAATGAAGTTGAAATGAAGTGGACTTAAATGATTTATTTTTAACTACAGAGGACAAAAATGGTGCAATGAGTGAAAGATGCAAAGAGGTAGATTTAGACTTGAGATAAGGGGAAAAAAAACAAAACAAAAAACCTTACTGTTCTGAAATAGAAATGGGTTGACTAGAAATAAAGGAATTTTTATAGTTTCCTTGTTACTTCCTCTAGAGAAATCTTTTTGAAATGTTATGAGTGACCTCCTAAAGATCTTTTTAAATTAAGTCTGAAATTAAGAAATAAAACAAGCATTTCCATAACAGAGTAGAATAGAAAAAAAGATGATTGCATACAAAACTGCAACATCTAATATGTACAAATTGCTCTTCCTTTTAAATATATAATAAAGCTATCATGTAACTTTTGATTTCCTTTCTTTTCTTCTCTCCCCCCACTCTCTTCAGAGAGATAGCAACTATTAGACATACATATGTATGTGTGTATGTATGCACACACACACACACATATATATGTAAATGTTTATACATAAACATTTTTAAAAATTCTATAAAACTTATCTTCATCAGTTCTTTTTATGGGTATAGTCACACCTTCCTTCACACGTCCTTTGTAGTTAATTTGACTGTTTATAATCGTCAAAATGACTTAGTTGCCCAAAGTTGTTCTTAAAACAATTTTATTATTATTGTACATAGCATTGTCTGGGTTCTGTTCATTTCTTTCTTCATTATTTCATGCAATCTTACCCATAATTTTTGAAAATCACCAAGCTCATCATTTCTTATAACATAGTAGTATTTCGTCACAACCCATGGAGATTTTTAATTTTTTTTTCACTTCCAAGAAGGATTTTTTATACATGTAGTTTTCACTCAGATACACTCAATCTTCCTGATTTTACCTGTTTAATTTCCATTTACCACTTCCTTATCTAATAAACCAGATGATGAGTTTGTAGAGTCCAAATACAACAATCACATATTAATGTTAAGAATAGGGCGTTATACCAAAGCTAAAAAATTTAATCTATTTCATATCTAATGGTTATCTAGTTACATGTAAAAATTCTCTTGGCTCCTATGCCAAACTTACTAAAGGTTCCTAGCTACCTTAAATAATTTTCACTGCTTTGATGAATATTATGTGCTGAGGCACATACTTTTCAAAACTTCATATACTTATTCATTATTTTCTGTCAAAATTTTTTATAAATTAGTTTATAATTATTTATATCAATTGCTATAAGTACTTATTTAATGTTTAAAAAAGGATTTGGTAATTTTGTTATGGTGACTATTTTGTATTCACTAGGTTTCTCTCAGGATGCTGGGAGAATAATTCTTGCTTTTACTTTTGTCCACTTCCTTTTTAAAACACATATTTTAGTCAATATTTTAATTAAGCAGGTTTTAGAGCTGCAATATTTGCAGGCAATGTTGTCTTCTATTCTTGTCCTTTCTTCTTTTTATTATTGATTTTGTTCTTTAATCAATAGAGGCTCAGACTGAACACTGACAGCTGATACTGAAATTACTTCTACATGGTTAACTAGTTGTTTCTTGTCAGCTAAGATGTAATTGCATTTTTGTGACTTTATCTGATACTTGTCATGTTCAATGCTTTCCAATTTTCTTCTTTAAGATAAAAATCACAAACACAGATGTGAAGCTTCTGAGGGATCCATAGGCCTTTAACCTTTCTTTCATCTCTTGATTTCTGTGTCATATTTATCAACATACTTTCCTTTGTCTTCTGGTATGTCCAGAGCTTCACATATGTCAAAGGAGAGGGAATTTATTATAGTGGGTAGAGAGTAGACCTCGGAGTCAAGAACATTTAAATCTTGCTCCTGCTACATGCTTACAGTATGATCCTTAATCTTAAAACACTTAATCTTCCATTGCTCCAGGCAACTTGTTAAGATTATAAACTGCCAAACAGTTGCCCATTTGCAGAGGTGAAAGGGGAATCCTCAAAGGAACTATACAACTCAGATGAAATCACAATAATTGCTGATTGCATTAATCTCCAGAGTAATTCTACAACCAACAAATAAAATTCACAATTCAGTTCAATTTATCAGAAACTTAAAAACTAAAATGTTTCAGGCATTTTATTAAGTTCTAAGTGTGTGGGGGTGGTAAGTGGAGATGGGGAACAGTCTGCAAAATAAATATGAAAAATAGTCTCTGCTCTCAAAAAAACTTACACTGAAGGGCAGCTTCTAATATAGAATATCAAGAATATCTGAGGTTGAATTCTGCTTCAAACACTTATTAACCATGTAGCCCTGGTGAAAAAATCATTTAATCTTTCTGAGCCTCAGTTTCCTTAACCATAAAATAGAAAGATTACTGTGAAGATCAAATGCAATAAAATATGTAAAAAATTTTGCAAATATCAAAGTGCTTTGATTATTCTATAGAGAGAAAGCAAGATGCATGTAGCTAAATGTTTCCTTTCTGACTTGGAGCCACTCATAGTAAGGATATACTCTTTCAGTGATGTCCTTTTCAGAGACTGCAATTTGAAGGTCATGGATAGCCCACTTTCTCTTTTATTTCACCTGAGCTTCCAGACTTTCTTTACCTCAAAACCATGAGTCTGCTTCAGTGTCATTCTAGAATCTCCCTCAGAACCTTTTAGACCAAGAAAATATTTTTATTATTTCTGCTTTCTTCCACTGATGAGTTCCTTCTGGGTCCTTAATTTTCCAGAGGGGACCACAAGGGCCAACTTTCATTCCCCTTCCACTTGTGCTTCTGGGTTTTCAGAATTCAACAATACTCCCCCAGAATGAGTACCTTCACACTCCTTATCTTTCATTCTCCAGCTACTCTTCATGTTTTGCCTTTCCAAATTAGAATGTAAATTCCTTGAGGGAAAAGGCTATCTGTTTTTTTGTTTTGTTTTGTTTTGTTTGTTTTTGTTTTGCTTATATTTGTATTTCATTTCTTATAACAGTACCTGGTACGTAGTAAGTTCTTAATAAATGCTTATTATTAAACTTTAACCTTAAGTAGATATGATGCATATGCAGAGTAAATACCATTTTTCTTGGGGTGGGGAGGAAGAATTATAACAACTGGAAGAATCAGATAAAACATTCTATTGGAATTAGTTAAGCTGTCTTTGAAGAAAGCTGGAAATTTTACAAGACAAAAGCAAGAAAAAAGAATATTTGAGGCAGGGAGAATCCCTTGTTAAAAAACACTGGGATAGAAGATAGAATACTTTTTTGTTGTTCAGTCATTTGTCTTTTCATGACTCTAGTTAGAGTTTTCTTGGCAAAGATCCTGGGGTGATTTGCCATTTCATTCTTTAGCTCATTTTATAGATGAGGAAACTGAGACAACAGAGTTAATGATTTACCCAAGTTCACACAGTTAAGTGTCTTAGACCAGATATGAACTCACAAAGATGCGTCCCCCTGACTCTAGCTCAGCACTTTATCTACTATGCTACTGATCTGATCAATAATGACATGAAGACCTGTAATTTAGGAATAACATTTTGGCAAATGTGTAGAGAGTGAATCAGAGAGGAGAGAGATTGGAGGCATAAAGACTAATTAGGAGACTATTGCAATAGTCTAGGTTAGAGATTATAGGCTAGAGTAGTAGTTTTTCCATTGGAGAAAAACAGACTAACACAAGAGATGCTGTGGAGGCAAAACTTGTCAATTGATTAGGTATAAAAAGAATGAGGAAATGAAGAGTTAACAATTATTCTAACAAGTTAAATCTAATTATCTGCATTGGAAAGACTAAATGAATTTAGAAGCCAAATGTTTAGATTATAATATGAGATGGAATGGAAAAAGGCCATGTTTCTACTCCACTAATACATATGCTTTGCATAGACATGAGAGATAGATAGCGATCTAGGCCAAGTTGAAGAGGAGAAAAAGGAGAGCAAGGGATTTGCCTTTAAGGAGTAATACAATGCTTCTAATGAATTGAATCTTCTTTTTGGAACAAAGGCTAAGCTTTTTTAGATTAATATTTCTTCACTGTCGTAAGAGTAAGTTATTACCACTGAGCAACCCTATTGACCTATGAGCTTCTATCTAAGAGCATTGTCTCTAACAACAATGGACCTGAATTGGAGGATTTATAGGGAGTATGTACAAAGAAAATTATGAGAAGTCATGAGCCAATTGTCATATGTGGCCCTAGAGAGAGTACTCATATTGATGATTTCTTTTTTTTTTTCACTGAATAGTATTTAATTGTTTTGAATTATATTTAAAAATAATTTTTAACATTCACTTTTGTAAGATTTTGAATCCCCCTATTTTTTTCCTTTCCTTTCTTCCATTCCCAAGACAGCAAACAATCTGATATAGGTTATACATCTATAATAATTTTATAAACATTTCTATGTTAGTCATGTTGTGAAAGATAAATCAAAACATAAGAAAAAAAACTATGAGAATGAAAAAAAATAAAAAAGGTCAAAATAGCATGCTTCAATCAACATTCAGTTTTGATAACTCTCTCTCTCTCTCTCTCTCTCTCTCTCTCTCTCTCTCTCTGAATGCAGATGGTATTTTCCAAATCTTTAGAAAATGTCTTGCATCACTCTAGTGCTGAGAAAAGTTAAGTATGTCATAGTTGATCAGACAATCTTGCTGTTAATGTGTACAATGTTCTCCTCTTATCCTGGCTCTGATTCTTTCACTCAGCATCAGACAATATTGATGATTTCAAAAACTATTGACATACCTCTACTTAATTAGCATATTTTCATATCTTCATATCTCATTTCTTAAAAGAAGACTTCTTTTTATCTAAAAACATCTTTTAAAAAGCTTTGCAGTATTCCAACAAGAGACTCAACCAATAAATCTATGTTCACCATGGTAATACTGCTTTTACTACTAATAGCAGCCAATTAGCTAATCAACCAATCACCAGGAATTTATTAAGCAGTTCTATCACCTTTTATCATTTGTAAATCATTTTGATCAGATAGTAGAGAGGATATTTGATCTAAAGTAAAAAGAAATTGGATTTTGAATTCTCAGTCAATTACTAGTAAAGTGACCTTGGAATACATTTAACATCTTCTAGTCTTAATTTTCTTAATTGTAAAATGAGGATAAAAATAACACCTACTTCCCAATAGTGTTATATCAAATTATATATAAACATATCCATAAACATATGTATATGAATTGCCTTAAAATGTATATAAATGCAATGTTATTTTCATAGATCTTTATAGATTATAAAAGGCCTTAAATACAATTTTTTTTATCTTAATAGCAGAGCCATGAGATCGAGCAAGTAAGAAATAATATTCCCCTTTTATGAATGAAGAAATTGAAGTTCAGTGAAATTGTATAATTGTCAAAGAACAAATGGCAGTGCCAGGACTTGCATAGAAATCTTCTGTCTCCCACTAATAATTTCTTCTTTTCATTTTACTAGGTCTTTTCCAGTTTCATGAAATCATTTAATAGGTGACCAGAAACAACAAAAATTTCAGGTACAGATAGATGGTGTCTATTTTCTTTCCAATGCTATTCTTAGTTCTGCTTTGAAATTTTTTTTTTTTTTTCATTAGAGCAACAACATAGGTTAATGTCTTTTGGGAACTACCTACAAAAACTCTAGATATCTTTACTTTATCTTCCTTATCTTCTAAATGTATTTTACTTTGTTTTTTAAATAAGTATTCCATAACCTACATTTATAAAAATGATCCATAGTTCAGGAGCTCTATACACAAAAATATATCCAGCACTATATACCCATTGCTGGTGCAGCCCAGCTGCTTCCACTAGGTTTCTGAATGCTACTAGGCATCCTGGCTGTGATCACCTACCTTAAGAGGCCTACAGAGAGACACACTTAGCTGGACCAGGCCAGTATGCTCTGGGAGGGAGTTTGGAGCTCTGAATAGAAGCCAGAGACTTATCCTGAGGCATGTGCTCTTCATTGGGAAACAATTTCAACCTAGGGAGATTAGAGACAGCAGGTGTTGTTCTTTTCCATTTATCTACAGTTCTGACAGGCTGCTTCCATTATGTTTCTTTTCTGCTCCCCTGAATTTTGTGGATTAGTTTATGGGTACTGTGTTGGGAAAAGTGCATGTTACCGGAATTAATATTGTTATAGAAATTGTGAGAAGAAAAATGTATTTTCAGCAATGCAGCAAGAGATTACAGTTTTTAATGGTTTAAAGAACTTAATCCACGATTTTATAGAGTTTCAATTTTATCAGCATTCCTGTTCTTGACTTTTGTTCTGTTTTCTAGGAATGTTAATCCTGTGAAAGTTGAGGATGGATTTTACCCTCAAGTTGTGGACAAGTTTTCACTACAAAAGTAATGTAAATTAAAGAAGAAAAAAGAAATCCTAGAAATAAATATGGTTTGTTAGTTATCTATGCAATTTAAACTCATTGAAATTTTAAAATTGTTTTATACATGGTTATACATGTATATTAACTTTTTAAAGTACATATTTCTTTATGAATTATGTTGGGAGAGAAAAGTCTGAACAAAAAGGAAAAAACCCATGGGAGAGGGAAAAAAAAAAAAACCAGAAAAAAAATTAACACAGCATGGGTTGATTTACATTCGATATCCATAATTCTCTTTCTGAATGCAGATGGCAAATTTTCCCCAAAGTTTATTCGGATTGCCTTAAATCACTGAACTGCTAAGAACAGCCAACTCTCTTATAGTTGATCACTACATAATCTTGCTGTTAACTGTGTATGATGTATTCTTGGTTCTGCTTGTTTCTCACAACATCAGTTCATGTAAATTTTTTCCAGATCTTTCTAAAATCAGCATATTCATCATTTTTAGAACAATAATATTCCAGTATTTTCACAAATGATAACTTATTCAGCTACTCTCCAATTGTTGGGCACCTACTCATTTTCCAATTTTTTGTCACCACAAAAAGAGCTGCTACAAATATTTTTGCACATGTGGGTCTTTTCCCATCCTTTATGATTTCCTTGGTATACAGACAAAGTAGTGGTGATATTTGGTCAAAGGGAATGAATAATTTTATATCCTTTAGGCATAGTTCCAAATTGCTCTCTAGAATAGTTGGATCATTTCACAATTCCATCTATAATGTACTAGTGTTCCAGTTTTCCCATAACCTCTCAAACATTTATCATTATCTTTTCTTGTCTTCTTAGCCCATCTGAGAAGTGTGAGGTGTTACCTTAGAGTTGTTCTAATTTGTATTTCTTTAATCAATAGTGATTTAGAGCATTTTTTTCATATAACTATAGATGGCTTTGATTTAATCATCTTAAAATTATCTGTTCATATTATCTGTTGACAATTTATCAATTAAAATGACATTCTTTTAATAATAGCTTTTTATTTTCAAAATGTGTGACTTAAAATTCTAAAAATAAAAGGAGAGATTAATAAAATTGAAAGTAAAAAAAATATTGGATTAATAAGTAAAACTAAGAGTTGGTTCTATAAAAAAAACCAACAAAATAAATAAAAACTTGGTAAATTTGATTAGAAAAAGGAAAGAAGAAAATCAAATTGTTAGTCTTAAAAATGAAAAGGGAGAACTTGCCACTAATGAAGAGGAAATTAGAGCAATAATTAGGAATTACTTTGCCCAGCTTTATGCCAATAAATTTGATAACTTAAATGAAATGGATGAATACCTTCAAAAATATAGCTTGCCCAGATTAACAGAGGAAGAAATAAATTGGTTAAATAGTCCCATTTTAGAAAAAGGAAATAGAACAAGCTATTAATTAACTCCCTAAGAAAAAATCCCCAGGACCAGATGGATTTACATGTGAATTTTACCAAACATTTAAAGAACAACTAACTCCAATGCTATATGAACTGTTTGAAAAAATAGGGATTGAAGGAGTCCTACCAAATTCCTTTTATGACACAAGCATGGTACTGATACCTAAACCAGGTAGAACAAAAATAGAGAAATAAAATTATAGACCAATCTCTCTAATAAATATTGATGCTAAAATCTTTAAAAAAAATACTAGCAAAAAGATTGCAGAAAATCATCTCCAGGATAATGCACCATGACCAAGCAGGATTTATACCAGGAGTGCAGGATTAGTTCAATATTAGGAAAACTATTAACTTAATTGACTCTATCAATAACCTAATTAACAAAAAAAACATATGATAATCTCAATAGATGCAGAAAAAGCATTTGATAAAATCCAACACCTGTTCCTATTAAAAACACTAGGGAGTATAGGAATGAATGGGTGTTTCCTTAAAATAGTTAGTAGCATCTATTTAAAACCATCAGTAAGCATCACATGTAATGGTGATAGACGGGAGCCATTCCCCATAAAATCAGGAATGAAATAAGGTTGGCCATTATCACCATTACTATTCAATATTAAATTATAAATGATAGCTTCGGCAATAAGAGATGAAAAAGAGATTAAGGGAATTAGAGTAGATAATGAGGAAATCAAATTATCATTCTTTGCAGATGATATGATGGTATACTTAGAGAACCCCAGAGATTCTACTAAAAAATTAGAAATAATCCACAACTTTTGCTAAGTTGCAAGGTACAAACTAACTCCATATAAATCCCCAGAATTTTTATGCATCACTAACAAAATCCAACAGCAAGACATATAAAGAGAAATTCCATTTAAAATAACTGTTGATAGTATAAAATATTTGGGAACCTATCTGCTAAAGGAAAGTCAGGAACTATATGAGCAAAACTACAAAACACTTTCCTCACAAATAAAGTCAGATCTAAACAATTGGAAAAAAATATTAAGTTCTCTTGGATAGGTCGAGCAAACAAAATAAAGATGACAATACTACCTAAATTAATCTATTTATTTAATGCTATACCAATCAGACTTCCAAAAAACCTACTTTAATGACCTAGAAAAAATAACAACAAAATTCATATGGAAGAACAAAAGGTCAACAATTTCAAGGGAACTAGTGGGAAAAAAAATCAAATGAAGGTGGCCTAGCTGTACCTGATCTAAAACTATATATATTATAAAGGAGCAGTCACCAAAACCATTTGACACTTTCTAAGATAGACTAGTTGATCAGTGGAATAGGTTAGATTCACAGGACAAAATAGTCAACAACTATAGCAATCTAGTGTTTGACAAACCCAGAGACCCCAACTTTTGGGATAAGAATTCATTCTTTGACAAAAACTGCTGGGAAAATTGGAAATTAGTATGGCAGAAACTAGGCATTGACCCACACTTAACGCTATACACAAAGATAAAGTCAAAATAGGCTCATGATTTAGGCATAAAGAATGAGATTATAAATAAATTAGAAGAACATAGGATAGTTTAATTCTGAAACTTGTAGAGAAGAAAGGAATTTATGACCAAAGAAGAACTAGAAATCATTGTTGATCGAAAAATAGAAAATTTTGATTATATTAAGTTAAAAAGTTCTTGTATAAACAAAACTAATGCAGACAAGTTTAGAAGGGAAACAATAAACTGGGGAAATATTTTTATAGGTAAAGGCCTCATTCTTAAAATATATAGAGAATTGAATCTAACTTATAAGAAATCAAGCCATTCTCCAGTTGTTAAATGTTCAAAGGATATGAACAGACAATTTTCAGATGGTGAAATTGAAACTATATCTATTCATATGAAAAGGTGTTCCAAATCATTATTGATCAGAGAAATGCAAATTAAGACAACTCTGAGATACCACAACACACCTGTCAGATTGGCTAAGAAGACAGAAAAAGATAATGATGAATATGGGAGGGAATTGGGAAAACGGGGATACTGATGCATTGTTAATGGATTTGTGAATGGATCCAACCATTCTGGAGAGCAATCTGGTACTCAAAAAGTTATATATACCCTTTGATCTAGAAGTTTTACTACTTGGCTTATATCCCAAAGAGATAAATTATATCCCAAAGGGATCTGTATGTGCAAAAATTGTTTGTGGTAGTCCTTTTTACAGTGGCTAGAAACTAGAAATTGAATGAATGCCCATCAATGTCTGAGTACATTATGGTATATTAATTTTATGGAATATTATTGTTCTATAATGACCAGCAGGATGATTTCAGAGAGGTGTGGAGAGACTTATATGAACTGATGCTAAGTGAATTATGAAGATAAATTCTGATGGAAGTAGCTATCTTTGGCAATGAGAAGATCCAATTCTATTCCAATTGATCAGTGATGAACCGAACCAGCTATACCTAGAGAAAGTATACTGGGAAATGAACGTGGATCACAACATAGCATTTGCACTCTTCTGTTGTTGTTTGCTTGCATTTTTGTTTTTCTTCCCAGATTATTTTTACCATTGTAAATCCGATTTTCCTTGTGCAACAATAGAATTGTATAAATATGTACACATATATTTAACATATACTTTAACATGTTTAATATGTATGGGACTGCCTACCATCTAGGGGAGGCAGTGGAGGGAAGGAGGAGAAAAGTTGGAAGAGAAGTGTTTGCAAGGGTCAGTGTTGAAAATTACCTATGCATATGCTTTGTCAATAAAAAAAAAAAAAAAAAAAAAAAAAAAAAAAAAAAAAAAAAAAACTATAATAATCAAAAAGTTACAGATGTCATTTTTCCATCTGGGGATGTAAATAGTTAAATCTTTAAATAATATATATATTTTCCCCATTTACCTTTCTATGCTTCTCTTGAATCCTTGTTTGAAAGTCAATTTTTCTGTTTAGTTTTGTTTTTTTCAATAGAAATGATGAAAAGTTTTTTTACTTCATTGAAAATGTATTGCCTCCCCTGAAAGATGATGATCATTCTCTCTGGGTAGTTAATTCTTGGTTGTAACCTCAGGTCCTTTGTCTTCAGGAACATGGTATTCCAGGCCCTCTGATCCTTTATTGTCATTGCTACCACATCCTGGGTAATCTTTATTGTTGTTCTTTGATACTTAAATTGTTTTTTTTCTGGCAGTTTGCATTTTTTCCCTTGATATTATAGTTCTGGAGTTTTCCAACCATATTCCTTGGAGTTTTCCTTGTGTAATCTTTTTCTGAAGGTGATTGAAGGATTCTGTCAATATTTATTTCTCTTTCTGGGTCTAATATATCAGGATAGTTTTCCTTGATAATCTCTTGAAGAATACTACTCAGACTCTTTTTTTGGTTATGGCCTTCAGGTAGGCCAATAACTTTTAAATTGTCTCTCCTTGATCTATTTTCCAGATTGGCTGCTTTTCCAATGAGATATTTTATGTTTTCTTCCAATTTTTCATTCTTTTTAGTTTTTTGAGTGATTCTTGGTGTCTCATAAAATAATTAGCTTTCATTTGCCCCATTCTAGTTTTTAGCATGTGATTTCATTCAGTTAGCTTTTACATGTATTTTTCCATTTGATTAATTCTACTTTTCAAGGTGTTTTCTTCTGTAGATTTTTTTTTCCATTTGGCCAATTGTATTTTTTAAGGAATTACTGTCTTCAGACATTGTTTTCCTTCCTTTCCCAAGCTATACTTCTTGCATACCTTTTATTTTTCTTTTCTCATTTTTTTTTCTATCTCTTAATTTGCCTTTTAAAATCTTTTATGAGCACTTCTCAGAAGTCTCTTTGGGCTTGAGGCCAATTTATATTGTTCTTTGAGATTACCTCTATGGACATTTTGTCCTCACTTGTTGGTGTTTTGGTCTTCTCTTTCACCAGAGTAGGTTTCTATGGTTAAAATTCTTTTATTTCTTGCTCATTTTCTTTCCTTCACTTTTTCTTTTTTATCTTTTGTGCCTTTTATGGTTGGTCTCTGCTCCCGGGGTAAAGGAATACTGTCCTAACTTCCTGTGTAGCTGTGAACCTTGACTTTCAGCACAGGGGTCCCTTGTGTTTGTTGTTTTGGTCATAATAGGGAGTACCTTTATCTGCTCTTTGCAGGAAACAGGTTAGTTTCCCAGGATTTGTCTTCTGAGCTTAAACTGGAGGCTGCTACACTGGTCTGCTTTCCTCCTGAGCCAGGACAGAGAGTTTCAGTTACTGATTTGCTGTGATTAATACCCTCTCACTGGCTTTGCCAGACTCTGTTTGAGTTGGACTGAGCCTTCTTTTCACTCCAGTGAAACATACCTTTCTTGGTTCTTTTAATCTATCTTGAGCTGGAGAGTGATTTCCTTCCATCAGACTCTGTTCAGAAGCTTGGTTTAATGTGGTTTTTGAGGAAAAACTGTTAGAGTTCAAGTAGCTTCCTGGCTTCACTCTGCCATTTTTGCTCTGCCCTCAAGAACTCAGCAATTAAAAAGTCATAAACCATATAGGCTGAATGGTAAACTTTTCAAGATCACATTCTAAAATGGCACAGTACTGGTATATGGAAGAAAGAGCTTCATTAGGATGGGAACAATAGTTGGCTTCCTGAAAAGTTTTGGGGGAAATGGATTATGCATATGATGCATGCATCTAGTCATTTCCTCTTTATCAAATGGGAAGACCTTATGTGATCACATGTCATCTAGGTTCAGTAGCTTGCTGTCTTAGGGAGCCCAGATTGAGAAACTTAGTTTGTGCATGTCACAACTGAAAGGAAAACCAAGAAAATTAATCACTTTTTCTAAAATAATTACCAAAGCTTTGACACTACTTCACACAGATGGCCACTACAAGTGAAGACTAGACTGAAATGTTATTCAGACTTTTACAATTTGGAAATTGTATACTAGTGTTATCATTTTTCTTTTTCTATATAATCAAGGTAGTAAAAAAGAAATTGTAGTGCTGTATTTTCTTTTACCTTGTCTTTCTTCTTTCTGTCTTCTACACTTACCCCATTTCCTCTATTTCAGCTGAAGACTGAACTTATTTAACTGAGAAATTAAATACTATTGAATTCAAAGTCTCTCATCTCCCATTATCTCCACTTCAGAATTTCTCTGCTTCTTCTCTGACTTTTTTTTCTCCTGTGTCTAGGTCCTGAAAAAGAGATGATCTTTATTCTTACAAAAGTCAACCCTTGTAAATAATCTCCAATTTTTTCCATGAGATTACAACTTCAATTATCCTCCTCTCTCTAAAACCTTTAAGAAAAATAAAGTGGATACTCAGGATAGATGAATCACATTTTTTTTTTTTTTTGAGATGGAGGAGAAAGAATTCTAAAAAGCATAAAATGTCTAAAAAATGGTTTCTGTCTTTGATAAGACCTTGTCACATAATATAAAGGTTTTTTTGTTTGTTTGTTTGTTTGGCTTTTTTATATATGTTGCATTTACATAGTATCTGTGTGCCTGGGATAACTCAGCTAATAAGTTTCTGAGGCCAGATTTGAATTCAGGAAGGTGAGTCTTCCTGACTCCAGGTCTGGTACTCTATCTACTGTGCCACCCAACTACACTACACAGTGTTTTCCATATAGCAATTTTTGTTAACTTATGATTAATCATGGAATGATTAGTTGACTGAGAGCAAGAGCTGAAACCAGACAAACATCAACTGTGACAAAGAATGCAAGATGAAGAAGGAGAAGATCAGTTTATAATAGTTAGAAGGGGTTGAGGAAAAAAGAGAGGTTCAAGAGCATCTAATCAAACCAGGTTTCCAAAAGTAATTTTATCCATAAATGTGCTATTATAAAATAAAAGAAAATGTAGCATACCCAGAGGAAATAATGTGATTGTCCTTGTTTGTGTTTGTTGGTGATATTCAAAATTATATAAATTCCTTTAAAACAGTGTTCTACTGGACCGACCTTGAATGCTTGTCCACCCTCTTCATTGGGTCAAATAAAATTGCTATATCATAAAAATTCAAGTTTCTATTTGGACAACAAACAGAATTGCGAGAAAGAGTAATTTATGTATTAAGGCCTTATGAAAAACTTTGAAAGACAAGAATCTTTTTTTAGACTTGTTATGATTGTTAGATTTCTTTTCCCCCCAACCTCAAAAAATTTGACCCATCTATCCTGACTGGGTATCCTCTTATTTCTCTCCTTCCTTTTTTGTCTGAACTCCTGGAAAACTCCATCTAACTGGTACTTTCATCTCATTCTATTAACTCTCTGCAGCCTACCTTTTAATCTCCCGATTCAATTGAAATTGTTCTCTGAATTTACCAATCTTAGTTGCCAAAGCTAATGCCTTTTTCTCAGCCTCATCCTTGATCTCTCTTGTTTTTACACTGTTAATCATATTCTCCATAATACTATTTATTTCTAGACTTTTAAGACTCTATTCTTCTCATTTTTGTGCCTTTCTGAGTATTATTTTTTGCTAGATCTTTATCTATGCCATGCCCATTAACTACTGGTTTCTCCCAAAGCTGTGTCCTGGACACTCTTTTCTTTTCCTTCTATATTATTTTGCCTACTGATCTCATCAGTTCCCATGAATCGTCTCTATATAGGTAACTCTCAGACCTATTTGTCCATCAATAACTTTTCTTCTGACCTTGTCTTGCATCATGAACTTCTTATTAGAAATATCGAACTGGATCTTTGATAGACATCTTAAGCCCAACATGCCCAAAATCAAAGTTATTTTCATTTTTTCAGTTATTTCAGTCATGTCTGATTTTCTCCTTAACTACCTCCTCTTAATATTCTTATTACATCATCTTTCAAGTCACTAAAGATCATAATTTAGTTCTCTTGCCTGGTTCCTTATTCTTTCTCACCCTCCCTTCACTAGTCAGTTGCCATTCTATGTAGCATCTGTAATACAGTATGTCTTCTCCTGACAGATACTGCCGAAGCCCTGGTACAGACCCCCAGAACCTCATACTTGAATTATTGTAGTAGCATGCAGGTTGGTCTCCCTACCTCAAGTCTTTCCCTACTCTAGTCCATTATCCACTCAGGTTTCAAGTTGATCTTCCTGAAGTATAAGTTTGACTATGTCACTTCTTTATTCAATAAACTCTAGTGACTTCCAATTATGTCCAGGATCAAATATAAAATCTGTTGCCTTTTAAAAACCCTTTATAACCCAAAATCTCTTATCATCATAATCTTTATATACCTTATTCTTCTCCATGTACTCTGCAATCCGGCAATACTGGACACCCTATTGTTTCTTCCACATCACATTCAATCTCTGAAATCTGGGCATTTTTAACATCTGTACTATTCCATATCTGAAGTAACTAGTTGGCTCAGTTGGATAGAATTACCTGAATTTAAATCTAATATTGGGCAAGTCTCTTACACTATTTATGTAGGAGGCAAATAAGTGTCCCAGTTGATAGACTTTTGGCCCTGGAGAATATAGGAAGGTCTAAATTCAAATCTGGCCTCAGGCACTTATTGATTTTATGATCCTGAATAATTTATTTAATCCCTTAATCCACTAGAGAAGAAAATGGCAAATCACTCCAGTATCTTTGCCAAGAAAAGCCCATGGACAGAGTTGGTGTTCTGTGCTCCACAATGTCACAAAGAGTCAAATAGGACTGAATTATATCAACTTCCTATCTGTAATTCTCTCCCTTTTCAACTAAAATTCTTGGTTTTTATGTTCTTGCTCCTTCAGTCTCAGATAGCTTTTCATATTCTCCAGCAATCTTCCCCAGTACTCTTAACTTTTAATGCCTTTCCTCTATCAATTAGTTCTAATTTATCCTCAACCACAAATTGTTTATCCCTAGTTTGCAGTGCCTTACGCAAACCCATCTTGTACTATGAGCTCCCTGACATCAGATCAGAATTGCCTTTTGCTTTTCTTTGTATCCCTATCACTTAGTATAGTACTCAGCACACAGATTTTGATTAATAAATGCTTTCTGACTTAACTTGATCCACATATCTCTCATATGCCTACTATATTATTGTGTGCTATTGGAAACAGGATTTCTTATTATTACTTAATACATATTCACTGACTTATTAAACTCCCACTCAGTCAGTTATTCAGTGGTCCTTTGATGCTAAGTTACCTACATGGCATGAATTATCTTCTCTGTACAGAGGCATTAATTAGCAAATGGTGTTTGTTAATGCCAACCAGGCTGTAACTTCAGCCACTGACAAAGAATGTGACATGAATATTTGGAAAGGAATATTTTATTTATCCTTGTATTTTCAATATCTTATAAGGATTAAATTAAATTCTGCCTAAGGGTGGTTAAAAATGTCTCTGTTCTTGTTTGATGTTTGAATGCTAATTCTTTCCTTCTGACATCATATAATAAAAAGTACAATTGATACCTTTTATAAATGGTAAATTAAAACATCAAACATTTCTATCAACCTATGAAATACCCAAAGAAAGATACTGTCTATATTTCTGAGATTATCTTGGAGGAAAGTTCATAAAACCATAGCTCTAAAACTTGAAGGGACATTATAGTTTATAAAGTACCTTTCCAAAAGTTGGTCAAACCTAAAAACAAGTTATATTTTATTTGTTTTTTACAAAAATTTTCTATATTTCTGATTATTTGGCCTTTTAATAACTTATTTCCTAGAATTGTTCATACATACTTCAGAAATACGTACTTCAAGGATAACAATAGATCATGGAGAAATAGTTGTTTAACTATTATTTACCCCAAATAATCATGTTCAAAGTAATGAATGGGGGGATGTTTAAAAAACTAGATAATTTGTGGATATGGAATTAGAATCTTTGGCTTTTAGTCTCAATTCTCCTCTTTATGAACTGAGTGACCTTGGACAAATTACTTAATCCAAAGAAGTTTCTCAAGATCAAGTCTCTTAACCTCTGAATGAAGTCACTTAATGGAGTCATCTGTATGATGAATGATTAGCCTAGGTTATAAACATGGTCCTTTTAAACTCTAAATCCTATGAACTTATGACTTAAGAATGGTTCACTTAGGAATGACCCATTCATATAAATTAGAGTCAAAAAAGAGTTACATTCAGTTATCAATAGATATTAGCAAAGTCTGACTGAGGATCCTTTACTCTTCATGGAACCAATATTGCTTTATTCCATGAGTCAGAATGCTGGCCTGTGGAGTGATTTAATTAGAAAATTCTTCTTTTATTGAAACATATAGTGTTCTGCTGGATTTTGTAAAGAAAGAAAGATATAAGATTTGCACAAGTTTCTCATGTCAAGAAATATCTATTCTAACTATCCCATCCTTAATATTAGTGCTCATATTAGTGAGCTATTGATGAGGCAGGTTTAGGAATTCCAAGTTGAAACTCACAGCACTTTCCCATAGAAATAACAGCATGAGGATGAGAAAGTAGACTATTGATACCAGAAATCATTATTAAAAATACCTTTTGCATATATTGATTTGAGTAAGTTTTTGTCATCTGGTGCAGGAGTCTAAATAGTCAGTCAGTGTATATTAAGTTTCTACAATGTGTCAGGCACTGTGTTAAGCATTAAGAAAGATAAAGGACAATCTAGGAGCTCATAGTATAAGCCATAGCTATTGAGTCTACTATGCTCAATACCTTTCACATGATAAATGCCTAGTGAATGCTTGTTAAATGAATGAATGGTCTACCACCAAGGGCACCTGGGTCCTCTTCATTAATTTATCATTAATTAATTAATTATTAATTATTCAATAATAATTGCTTCTAGTTTTTTTTTTTAATAATTGTTCTTTAATGCCCAGCCCAGTTGGCATCTCCTACCTAAGACCTTTTCTGATTCCCCCCAATTTTTAGGGTTTCTTCCCTCAAATTATTCTGTCTATAGTTTTGTGTACTTGTCAGATTTATATAGTAGACAATGAATTCTTTCAAGGAAGTAATTCATTTTCATTTTTGTATCTCCATTGCTAGTATCAGCTCCTAATAAATACTTGATGGTTATGGTTGTAATATGGAAGTAATACTGTTAAGGCACTGTGATAAGCTCTGGGAATACAAAGAAAGACTGTCCCCTCTCTCTAGGAGTTTACATTCTCCTAATATATAACAATTAGAGGCTTGAATAAAGCAAACAAAGGAAGAAATGGACAAACAAACTAATAAATAAATAGCATTTATATACCCCTTTAAGGTTTGTAATATATATTTATATAATAATTGTATATTATCTTGGGTGAGCCTCAAAATAACTTTTTGAAGTAGGTGTTTTTATTATACCTATTTTAGAGATAAGTGGCTTTAGAGATTATGTGACTGGCCAAAACTCACATGGTTTTTATCCTTTGTTTGCTAAGAGGACCAATGACTTCACAGGTAGATATCTTGGCTTCTCTATAAATTGTATTTAAGTGAGGCAGAGTTGAACAAAGTAGTCAATCTCTCTCTTCCAGAGTCATGAAAGTTCAGTGACAAAATAAAAGTCAGCATAAGTGGCTATATCTTGGGTCATAGTGGATGACTTTGGCTTCTTGTCAGCCAAGTTCTAAACGTTCCATAGTTCCTGCTTCAGCCATCTTTATGGACAGATGAAGTCTTCACATGCTTGGGACAGACATTCCTCTAACTCACCAATAGGTTTAACAGTTATTCTCAACGTGGTTTAGCCCATCTGCTGAGATTATTTTATTGGAGTGTGGTCATTGTACATACTACAGCTTTTTGGAGTCAGAAGTGGGAATTGGGGGACAGGTGGACACCACAGTGCATGGGCAGTTGCTGGAACTCTGTCTTCCCAGAAATCAGCCGGAGTCAGGATCACCAAAAATCTTTATTTGTGGTCTTTTGTGGTCACAGTCAGGAGATTAGATTTAGCAATCTCCACACCACCTTTCTCTCTCCCTACCACCAGGAGAATGCCTCAATTTCCTCTTCTACTCCATCCACACAAGTCACTTCCCCTTCTTTGTCCCACCAATCAAGTCAACACAGAATATTTGGGGAGGGTCAACCTTCAAACATGTTAATAGAGAATTGTCCAATTGGCAATTAGTTTCATGTGCTCCATTATCCAAGTGCATTTCCTCAGTTCTAGCCCTTTACAGGCAGTCCTGAAAAGAACACAGCAAGCCTTCATACCAGAAGTGTTGGTCTTCTCTGGATAACCATTCACCCAGGGTAATATGGTAAATATCTTAGAGAACATTCTAACACAGTTCTTTCTGACTCCAAGCTTTGCACTCTATCTACTGGACCACAGAACAATATCATTTTAGAATGAAGGGAATATTTTTAACTGGTAGGATTATGGGAATGTGGGAGGAGGATAAGTAAACTTGTTTCTACCTCCCTACTGCCCTGACAATTACTAATATTCCCTCTTTCCTCAAATAAAGTCTTGAAGTGTATTTAGGTGTTTCTAAATTGAATTAGACTTGAGGAGGGAGTATGTGGAGATGTGAAATAAATGGAATGCTGAGACAGATTTCATGTTCTAAAATGCTAGCTTACAAATAACTTCTTGGAACACAATTTAGTCTCAGGATTAAGGTTGTATGAGAACTAGGAAGGATTCAATGGTCAACCTAATCCAGCCCATTGTTTTGCAGAGGAAGAAATTGTGTTTTATATCAGAAATAAAAACTGACTTCAAACAAGTAGAGGGCATCAGAAGGAGAATTTGAACCTATATCTTTCTATTCTAGTTAGTTCTTTTATGAAACTGCTTATATCAGAATTTGTGCAGAAATTAACTGGATATTTTGGTCAGAGAGAGAGGTTTAACCTACAGTCAGTTGTTCCAAGTTTGCCCCTTATGCCTCAGACTGACTTCTCTTACCTCCTCCTCCTTCTCCCCCACCATGATTAATCCTTATCCCTGTTCTAGTAACTTTAGGCTGCATCCTGGTTGCTCAGGACCTTCTTCTTCTCTTGATCACTTTCTAAAGTTTTAGATTGCTCTCCTTCAATGCTGAATTTCAACTTTCTTTCATATACAAAAGATCAGAATATTTCAAATTAAGGCATTAATAATTGATAATGCCAGGATGGATAATTTGTCTATTGGCATAGACATATCTCTATATCAGGAATATTTAACAATTGGCTCTCTTGATCCATTATCTCTATCAGCATTTTTTATTCCCTGAGGCTGGGGACTTGCCCAGGGTCACACACCTAGGAAGTGTTAAGTGTCTGAGACCAGATTTGAACTCAGGTCCTCCTGAATTCAGGGCTGGTGTCTATCAGCATTTTTAAAAAGTCCCTTAGAATCATTGTTGATCATTTTAGTCATTCTTATGTCTTTAAGAAGCCATTCAAAATCATATTTATGCTGTAGTATAAATTGTACTTGTGGCTCTGCATATCTCACTGCATCAGTTCATACAAGTTTTTTCCATGTGCCTTTGAAGCTATTTTTCCCCACATTTCTTAATACATTGCATTCATATTCCACAATTTATTTAGCCACTCCCCAAATGATGGACAACTCAATACAAAAGAACTGTTCTAATTATTTTTTTTGTACATTTAGAACCTGAAGCTCTTTCTTTGATGTTGTAAGGGTATAGGCCTAGGTATAAACAGAGGATCTTAAATTAACATATAACTGACTTTCATAATATTATTTCAAATAGCTCCTCACAAATACATGTGATATTTTTGCTTCATCACTAAATGTTCTTTATTATTGTTCAGTTGTACTTTATTATACTCTGTAAGTAGCTTGCTATACTCCAAAATTTATTACTTGTGCTAATCTGCTAATGATTACTCTATAAAATATTGTCTGAAGGCTAGCTCCTGCTAAGAAAATCAAAACATCTCTAATTCACATATATTTTTGAAATCCAAAGATATTATCTCATGCTAACAGACTGTAATAACTACAATACATAAACAGAGACTATTTAAGTAAATAGATGATTTTAGTTGAGGGAAAATTATTATAAAAAATTAAAAGGCAGAATTATGATCTACAATTTGTGGTCAACCTTAATTTGGGGGCTAAAGAGGGATAATTTTTAAAGACCTAGTTAAAATCTGTAGTTCATTTAGCAAATATTTATGAATCATATTAATAAGTATTAATCACATTATATGCATAAAACATTATGTTCTTTGATTTGAAAGTATAGTAGACATTAAAATGAAGATCCAATCACTACTCTTAGTGCAATAACAATTTTATTGGGTATCTAGGAGCTTCTTCGTGTAAACAAATATAAAGGCCTAAGAGAAGTACAGATTACTATGGGAGTTCAAAGGAAGAAACTATTTTGAAGTGGTGAGATGAGCAAAATTAATCCTATTGCCTTTTGCAGGGGTAAATTCATTAACTGGCTTTAAGAACTGGATAGGATTTTTAATAGATGGAAATGAAGAAAAAAAAATTTAAAATATTAAAGGAACAGAGGGAAATATCACTATCTTTGAAGAAATTTTATGGGAACTGGAAATCACATCATATGTTCAGGATAGAATGAGTAACCCAGTTTTAGTTTTGTTTTGGGATAATACATAGCTTTAGAGTTGGAAGAGACCTGATCAAGAGATCTGTGGCTTACCCTAATTCACACAGTCATGAAATGAAAATTTGGGATTTCAAGACAGGTCCTCTGAATCATTATTTAGAGTTCTCTGCCCTGTACTATTCTGAATCACATTGGAGCTTTGTTGGAAAGGGACTAATTAATTGACTTTGGACTGCATTCTATTGGCGATGAGAACTACTCCACTGAAAGTTTCTGAGGAGGAAAGTGGGGTAATTAAAACTATATTTTGGGAAGATTATTCTTGTTATATGTTAAAGACAGGCCCATGTAGATCATATTCTAATATAGAGTATTCCTGGGAATGAAATAGTATAAATTAATGGACAATGGTTGAGTCCTCACATTAAGTAGACCATTTAAGCATTTCATGATAAGAAATATCCTGATGCCTTGAAGTGATTGTCAGATTATTGTGAGCAGATAACTGTTAATGGATTCCAGGAAGGGATATTTCTGAAAATTACAGAATATAGTAAGATCATTCTGGGATTGTATATTGAATACAAGAATGTGTTGTTATCAATGAAGGTTTCTGTATCTATGATTGCTTTGAGAAAAGCCTATTTTTCCAAATAAGTATATTCTTGCCCCTGATGCCTAAGACCAAAGTATAACCTTAGGATTGGTTGTAATACTTTTTCTCTGAATAGTAAATTTATTGGATTGAGATTTGAATCTTGTCTGTGAATGACTTCATCTGAATTCCAGTTGAGATACTGTTACAATAGCATAGTCAGATTTTCTGGCATTCTTTATAGCATAAAGAAATAGGTTATCCACTTCTGTTTTATTGAATTAAACAAAGTTGCAATGGAAGATTCTTTATAATGATAATTATAATGACAAAGGGAGCTTAATCCTGGAATTGAAGTGACACTTTCTCCAGTTTTGGCAGGTCATTAGTTGTAAAGAGTACAAAACCCTTAAGGAACTCATGCTTTATATGTAGGGATATTAAATCAGAGAGATCTTTCTCCATTTAAAGATAGGACAAGATTTTAGAAATAATTGTTCTTAGGGAGACACACACTCACACACACACACAGCTTTTGGGCCTCATGCATACCCACTGATCTTTAAAGTTATACATTAATTACTCACCTTGGTAGAATAAATAAAATCTAATTTCACCCTAGGCTTATGGAAAGAGATATCATAGAGATCATAGTATCTTCTGGAAGGAGAAGGGACCAGAGTAGATTGTTTAAATTTTTGACATAATATGATAAAATTGGAAGCTTGGTTCAGTTAGTCTTTCATCCTCCAAGATAGCAGGTCATATCTCATTTCATTCATTATTTATTTTCTTTTTCACCAGTCTTCAAGTCTGGAAATGGTATCTCTCTACTGGGAACAGTGTGGGACTGTGTGCTTAGCTACATCTCTCTTCTTGAGGAAACAGATGGAAAAGGAGTGATTTAAGTCACAGAAAATCCTCTGAGATCTATGCAATTGTCTGTCTTTGCCCCTGGAATTGAAAACCAGGCATTTTAGCCCCATTTTTCTTTTCATCTCTTCCCACTATTGTTAGTGGGAGGTAGCAATCATCTCTGCTTTTTTTTTTTTTTTTTTTTTTTTGTTTTGTTTTGTTTTGTTTTGTTTTGTTTTGTTTTGTTTTGTTTTGTTTTGTTTTGTTTTGTTTGTCTCCCTGCCAGTATGAGTAGGAGATGACATTTTCCCTATATTTTCTCCCTTTTTTTTTCCATTCTGTCCTGTAACAATAAGTTTCTAATCACTGTCATTTATATAATTTAAAATGTCATGCCTTAAATATGACACTGGAATTCTGTTAAGATGTCATCTAATTCCAATCTTTATATATAAATAGTGTGCATCTCTAGATTTAGAGGATAACCTTCAGAAAAAAACTCTTGATGACTCATCAGGGCATTACCCTGGATTCTGAAGGCTTTTAAATATGGCTTTGGAAACAGAGCAAGTCTGTTTTCTCATGACCAGCTTAACTCACTATGGAGAGATGCATCACCAGGGAGCTGGTCAAAGTATAATGTTTATTTTGGCCCAGCACAACTTATGAAGTAAAGGAAAAATTTTAAAAGTTGCCCTCAGAACTCTATGCCCTATGTTAAGGTGGTACATAAGTGGGCAGAATATACTAAAATTAATTTAGTCTTTTTATCCTCAGAATTCAGCATTTTTAATAAATAATTATAATGCTCTGGTGGGTTTTCTGGAGGTTTTGGAACAGTCTTCCTTTCAGCAAAGTAATCACTAGAAGAATAGCCAGGTGTTAAAGTCCAAATTCTTTATCTCCTCCACAATCTAGTTTCCTTGCCTGGGGCCTGAGCTAGCTTTCTTGAGGTCCTACACAATGTGTCTGCCTGAGGACCACCACCACTATGTCTGTCTTGAAGTATGTCTCAGTCCAAGAACTTGTGATCCAGCTTCCAGTCTTCTGTCTTCTTTGAGTCGTCTCAGAGCTCTCTGAGTCTCTCTCTTTCTCTCAGAAGAGCCTTGGTCTCAGTGGAGAAATAGTGTGAGATGAAATGAATCTGTCTAGCTTATAAGTCCCAGCTAATAAACTCTATTACATCATCATAGGTGTGAATCTTGTAGAATAGGTGTCAATCTTGTACAACTATATTAAGTACTAAGCACATGTACTGAACTAGAGAACTATTAATCACCATACTAAACTAGATAACCATTGTCTTATCAATTCCACTGACTTAACTCCTTGTAAGAATCCTTGTTTCAAGTACAGAGTTCTGGGCCATAACATTTTTAAATAAATAATCTGTAATAAATGAATATTGAAAGATTGCTTTGAGCAATCACATTCAGCTACAAGGAAAGACCCTTCTCTCCCTCCACAAGTAGCATGTTAACAAAGAATATGCTTATTTCCCAAATGGTCAATGGTAGTTGCCTATAGCAACTCTTCTTTAAACATATCTGTAAAAATTTAGGAAGGTATGATCCACTCATAAAGCAGAGAGAAGTGGTAGATAAAATTAGTTTAACTAAAATTTTGCACAAATACAACTAAACAAAGTTATACCAAGAGCATTAAATGGAAAGAACACAAGGAACAGAAGAAAAATAGAAATGATTTTCAAAAATTATTTTAGCCACATATGATTTTTATCAAAAAAAGTAGAGTAGGGTCCATGAGGTGCTTAAAGAGGAGAAAGAAATGATCCTCCACTCCCAAAGTAAGAAAAATAATATATCAAGTATCAAGTATGTAGTTCAGTGTTGGTGGTGAAATTGTGAGGTTGTTGAAAAACTAATATGTAAGGCATCTGAAGGAGGGAAAGACACTTGAGAAAGAGGAGTAAAGGCTTTAAACCTTAATAATTTTTAAGGCCATAAAAAGGACTATTCATGACTATATAATCACTCTGCAATTTACTCTAAACCTTTATGATGGCCACTTATAACAAAACAAAAAACATTTTCAAAGAGGACATTATTATGAAACAAGTACACTTTTAATAGTGATATTCAATAATAGACCACATCTTTGCCATATTGCAATTTACTGCAAGATATAAAAAGTATAGGATCTTAGTGTACTTATTGTTTATTGATTATGAATAACAAAATAAAACAAAACTTTTGACTAGGTTGAACAAAATCTACCTTATGCTTCTTTTACAGCTAAGTATTTCCCATCATTCAGATTTCCTTGGAAGATATAACTAACAAAGTATGAAATAGAAAGATGTTTGCTCATCAAAACTATTTCTCATTGTGGTGGAGGAGATCCAATGTAGAATTCAGGACAAGGAAAAATTCCTACTGTAGAGGTTCATGTAAAGGCTCCTGTTTGTATGACAATTGTTGATTGTACTCTCAAGACATTGTAAAGACTCCTGGAAAAGATCACAGAAAGGAGTTTGGCTTGGTTATTATAGAAGAAGGAGTAAAGGAATGAAAAATTTTTATTGCTCAAATATCAACATGTATCTGAATAGATACTTTATACAGCTTGTTTGTTAATATGGGAAGTTTAGGAGCAACAAAAAATGTTTTGTAATTTACCAAAAGCAAGTCAGCCTGCTATCTGCTTATTTTTCAATGCTGAGTCCAGTTCATTTTTCATCTGGTGGGTCTGTCTCAGATATATAGACCATCTTTGCTACCACAAGAAGACTTGCTATAAACATTTTTTACATATTTTTTTTTCTTCCTTCTTTTATCTCTTTGGGATTATAGGCTTTAGTAGTGGTATTGCTGAGTGAAAGATTCTGCACTTTGTAGTCACTTTGGGGGAATAATTCCCAATTGCTTTTCACTATGACTGTATCAATTCACAACTCTACCAATAGGTAGGCCATTAAATTTAGTAATTAGGAGAACATTGGGGAACAATTTCAATTGAGAAATAATGTCAAATTGCAAAAGGGTGAAAAAATTTAGGAGGTAAGGGATGGAAGCATTTGATGAAAATGAATGCCATAATTTATTTGAGTTTTAATTGGTGATAAAGTATATTATTTTAATTTTTTTCATGATTTCTCTTGATATTCATAGGCTTTGTTCCCCAGGTAAATATTATTTTATATAGTTTTATCAGGTAACACTTAGTAATTTACTATGTATATACTGCAGATATGTATAGATTACAGATTAATTTAGATCAATTTTATTATTTTAGTACAGTTGATGAATGAATTTTTAAAACTTTCCAACTATTACACCTCCCTTTAATTGTCTAAATTTTGGGTTTTTGGTTGTTTGTATATATCTTTTGTGTGTCTTGATAGCTTAACTCTCAAATATCTAGATCTTTTAGAGCTTATTTTAATGTTAAATTTTCATTTTATTTTTTTCCAGTTTAAAAAAAAAAAAAAACTATACAGGATACTGATGAGTTTCATAGGTTTATTTTGTATCAAATTACTTGGCTAAAACATTTAATCATCTCAATTATATTCTTTGTTGATTTTCTGATGAAGGGTTTTTGGATTTATGTTGGATTATGAAACTTTCTGAAGTTTTTAATTGTCTTGATCAGTTTCTGTGTTGATTCTTTAATGATTTCTGTGGATTTATTTAACATTCCGTTACTTTGTTGAGCTATTAATTGTTTCAAGTACGACTTTCATTGAGTCTCTTGGGTGAAGTAAGGAGTCATATCATCTACAAACAAGTATAATTCAGTGTCCTTTTTTTGGTAACAATGATTTCATCAATTTATTTTAAAATATTTTTTAAAAATTTCCACATTTCTCTTTTCTAGTATTATGCAAATGATAATGGAGAGAAAGAGAATCCTTGTTTCATCCCTGGTTTTATTCAGAAAGTTTCTAATGTTTCTCCCTGACAAAACTGGTTTTTGCATATGCCTTTAGTCATGTTAAGGAAAGATCCTGATATTACTATTTTTTCTTGGACTTTTTTTTTTTTTAGAAAAAAAATAAGCCAGTGTTAAAGTTTGTCAGCAATGTATTTTCTTCACCTTACTAAAAAAAAAAAAAATCCATTTTTTTTTGTATTTGTAAGATTATTTTCATAATAATTATTTTCCAGTGTGCAGCTATATTCATGTCCTTAATATAACTCTCAGTTGTTTATAATGAAAAATTAAGATGTATTATTGTAGCCTCTTTATCATACATTTTTATTCAATATTAATTTTTGAGATTGATCTTCGGATCACTATCTTTCCTTTATCTTCCCTGGTTTGATTATCAGAGGAATATTCATCTCATCAAATGAATTTTTCCTATATTTGTATACGTATAATGTATAATGTAGTGTAAAATGTATAATGTAAATAGCAACAGGTTAATTATTGTTTAAGTGTTTGATGGAGTTAAATTGCAAATCTTTCTAGGTCAAGAGATTTTAAGAGAATTCATTTATGCTGTATTCAATTTCTCCTTCTGAGTTTAGGTAGTTAAAGATATTCATTTCTTAATTGCTTTACTGATGTTTCCTTTAAATTTTGTTTCCAGTTCCTATTAATCTGCTATGTTTTATCTCTATTTGTTGGGAATTGACCACAATCATTTTCAAGAGTTATAAATGTGCTTCATATCCTTTATTTAAAATAATTAAATTAGCTAATTGGTTAGCATGTTAGTAATTAAAAAGTAATTTATCATTTCAATAGTTATTATTTTCAATAATTTATTTTATATTATTTAAAATGATACTTTATTTCTTTTGAATTATTAATTTTTTCATGTAAGTTTCATGATCATTTGTAATTATATATTTTGTTCTTCAATTTGCAGATTTTCAATTAAAAATAACCTCTAAGGATGGCTTAGCTATAGTCAATATATGTTAATGTAGTGTTCCTCTGTTTTCAATCTCTTTAATAAATTATCTTGTATTAAATAAAGTATCTGACATCTAGTAAGTGCTTAATAAGTGTTTATTGATTCTTTTAAAATTTTTATCTATTCTTGTATACTAGTATTAGTATCAAGTATAGTTTTTTTGTATTTGTTTCATATTTTCCTTATTTATCAAAAATTCATTTAGGTTTTAAGTATATAATATGCTCTGATTTTCTATATTTGTTTAGTATCCTTTCCCTCTATTACATGTTTTTTTTTTCTTTTTTTGATGATGGTCCTTATGATGTTTTTAAAATGATTTAATATAAGATTCTAATGAAATATTTACCATGATATAGCAAATTTAGTGTTTTTTTTTTAATTTAGTGGTTGGATATAATCCAATCTTGTTTATTTTTCTATTGGATTTATCATGTCCTAAAAGGAATTTTAAATATATTTCTAAACAAAAACAAACATTGATTTATTATCAAGGCAATTATACTTGGTAGTTTGCTTTTCCTTTAAGCACTGAAGAAATGCATTTTGATTGATTCACTAAGAGCCTAGATGTCACACCATTTTATGCGTTGCATTTAATAATGATACTTCATTTCAAATGCTCTATCATTTCATCTTAGCATTCTAACATTGTTTCTTTATTTTCCTTTCATTCTACAATAAGCCATCTTTCTGCACCTTATTTCTCTCTCTACTTCTATTAAATATGGGGTGTGATTGAGCCAGACAATATCCAGATCCATTTTCTCTCCAAGTTTACTATTTTACCAATTTCATCCTTCACACATTTTTCAAATATTAAGTAATTCCAAATCTCCTTTTAGAGGCTTGGTTGATAATCCCCTCTTCTTTATTCTCTTAATTGTCCCCAGGGAAAGTAAAGAGTTCCAAATGTCTCCTTATTTGCTCATCCTAGATACTAGCATTTGTATTTCTATTGGCTCTTCTCCATTTCCTTTTCCCTTTGTTTTAATAATCTTTACCTATTATTGTTGGATTCCAAGAAATATTAATCTCATAAGTCTTACCTCTAAGCTTCTGCCCTCCTCTAGATTATTTTTATTAAACTTTTTGATTTGAACTTCATTTACTAATTATCATACTGACTTTTTTTCTCTCATTGTTTCTAAAATATCCACCATAATTTTGTCTCTTCCTCAATGCATGCAACTCATATGTTTAATCTTTTCATCTTATATGATTTTGCTTAATTTTGATGTGTTTCTTTTTAAATTAATTTCCATATAAAATTGCTTAATTTGTTCTTCTATAGTAGAAATTATTAAAAGTTTTTTTTCTGCTGAAACTGATTTTCCCCTCTAGTAGATGGTTTAACTCTGCTCTGTGTAACATGTTACTTTGTGATACAGATAGGTATCCTTTGCTTTTGGGATATTATATAAAATCCCACCCCTCTCCCTTTTGCAACCTTATCAAGGTTGGACAGTTTTTTGGTTTGTTTTTTAACTATAAGGTTGTAGTTGCAGAAGAAGATTTATCACTTAATATTGAATTAGTGAAGGGCTCAAATTTGGTCACAATGAGGTCTTTATTTATTTATTTTTATTTTTTCAAATAGGAATTTCCCATTGGCTTTTGTTTTTTTTGTATTTTTTTTTTGTTTTGTTTGTTTGTTTTGTTTGTTTGTTTTGTTTTGTTTTGCTAAGCAATTGGGGTTGTGTCTTGCACAGGGTCACATAGCTAGGTTGCATTTACTGCCAGCGATCAGATTTGAACCTAGATCCTCCAAACTTCAGGGTTTGGCTCTATTCACTATGTTATCTAGCTGCCCTAATTTGGGAATTTTATAAAAATCTTTAAATTCCATTGAAATGTACAATGTTCTTTCTTTCTATACACATAAAGAACCACTCTTTTGGTTTCACAGTAGTGTTTCTGAGAGACCAAACTGTTTCATATTATGTTATGCATTCATTTCAAAGACTCAGTTGTTTGGGCTTTAAGAGATCTTAGATTGCCTTCATTTCTTTTCTTTTCTTTTTTTTTTTTTTTGCTGCATTTTAGTTTTGTTTTGAAGATAATTTGTTCCATTTTTTAAAAGTATGCCCATATTGTTTTTTAAAAGTCAATTTATATAGATTATTTATAAATCTCATATTTTTTGAATTTTACTTTGTAATCTCTGATTTCTGTTTTAATTTCCATAATTTTCTTAATTTATTTTTAATATGCTTCTAAAATTATCATTTTGCAAATTCTTCAGTTATTTATCCTTTTGATCTTCTTGTTGAAATAATATTTCTTTCTTCTTCTTGCATTTTTGTTTTTGTTTTCTTCTCTCATGACACTAAGTTCTAGACACCAATGAGTTTTCAGTGAACTTAATTCTTGTGGGCTAAAGAAGACTCTTATAATTTTAGAATATCAGAAACCAATAGCCACAATAGTAAGTTAGACAGTTTTTCTTGAAAACAAATGTTTTTCTTTGAAATGGCCAGAGTTTGCAAACACTCCAAGTGCCAACTTGTATGCTAGCATCTGGTCCATGAAACATACAGAATATATAACAATAATGGTTATGGGGATTTGGGGAGTTTAAGATCCAGACAGTGATTTTATGTCACTCTAAACACACACACACACACACACACACACAAACACACATCAAATAGACAAAGATATTGCAATCTTATGGAAAACTCAATGGTACATTAATATAATTATAAACAATATAATACTATATTACTTAATGACATATTAATATATTATTTAGATAGAATGCATTTATGTGATCATATCATAGGTTATAAACATTTCTCATATAATAGGAGTGAAAGTGCAGAAATTGAATGTATATAGATAACATAATTTATGTATATTATATATATGTATTTTTAATATATTTGGATAACTAAACATTTTAGCTATAGTAGCAAGACATAACCATTTTAATCCCTCTTTTAATTTAGAAGTGATTTAGGGGGTCTTTTTGCAAAGAAATTATAGGTATTGTTTTTATTACTCAGTGTTCTATTGTTTTATTATTGTTAAATGGTTTTTTCAAAAAATTATTGATATTTTGGTTATATGTTTAATTATACTGTATCTTTTAATTTTTTAAACATAAAATGTTAATACCTATTTGAAGATATTGTCATATCAAAAGTATTTTTTGTAAACATTAATTGAATAAAATAAAATAAATCTATTCATCAATATTGAAGCTTTTTTTGGTTATTTGCTTATTTTTCTTTATTCTAATTTTTGTAGAATTTTTATTTTTGAATTCTTTATTTTATCCTTCTTTATCTTTCATATTTTAGCTTTATTTGTTCTACTTCTTATGATTTGAGCCAATTGACATCTGGACTTAGATCTCTCCATATTTTTAGCCACTCTTCAATTGATACTTTTCCCATTGAATAACTGTATCAGAGGATATAAGATGTTATCTTTTTAAATGAGAATAAAAAGTGTAATGAGGATAAATTTAATTAAAATAAAAATTTAATGAAAATAAAGATATTTGGTTTAGTTTAGAAAAAGTAACTACCTATAGTTTAAAAATATATCTCTTATTGTCATAAAGAATATTTCAGCAGATTCTAAATGCAATTCAATTAATAAAACAAACATCTTAGTTCCTACTACATGAAAAGAATTTTTAAGTTCTAAAGTTTAAATAAGGAAAAAAATGATCTTTACTCTTTAAAAAAAACTTACAATTCAATGGAAGAGGGAATTTTTATATAAATGAGGAGGTTGTCCACATATGTAATGTTCTTGGTGGTTTTCTTGAGGTCTCTGGAGCAGCCTTCCTTTCAGTTGAGCATATGAATATGAGAATAACCAGGTGTTAAAGTCCAAATCCTTTATTATCTCCTTCACAATCTAGTTTCCTTGCCTGGGGCCCGGGCCAGCTTTCTAGAGAGCCTTTTTAGACTAGCCTTGGTCTCAGTGGAGGAAGTGCAGGACAGCCACTATAGTGCTGTGAGATGAAGTGAATGAATCTGGCTCTACCTCCTTTCTGAGTCTGAGTCTGGCCCTTCTGAGTCTCTCACCAAGCCCTTCTGAGTCTGTCTTTGACTCTGAGTCCCAGCTTATATGCTCTATACTGAGTATAAACCAATCATTGAATTACTAGGAAACCATTATTTGTTGTAGGATTAAATCAATCATACTGAACTTAGAGAACTATTAATCACCATGATAAACTAGATAACCATTGTCTCATCAATTTCACTGACTTAAAACCTTGTAAGAATCCTTGTTTAAGAGTTCTGGCCCACAACACACATAATATTATTTTATGATACTATGTTAAATATATTGAGCTCTAGATATTGTAAAATTAAATAAGAACCTTGATATAACCTAAAAATACATTTAGGAAAAGCAAAGGGGAGGGGGCAGAGCCAAGATGGCAGAAAGGAGCATGACTTTTTGTGACCTATGCTGACCTTCTCTCAAACCAACAGTAGATTAAGCCTCTAAACTGCTTTTGGAGTCAAAGAATCCACAACTATTTGAAATACAACACATTTCCAGAAGAAGATGCCTTGGAAGAACTTCAGAACAGGTCTGTTTCAAATGGACAGGGGGACAGTCTGCCAAGCTCAGATTGCAGCACAGGGAGACTGGGGCAAGTAGTTGGGGTTGGAGTCAATACTTTGCAGCTTCCATGCACCTAGGAATTTTCTGTGAATCTCTTAGGCTATCTGACCTGGTTTTAAGCAAGTGGTTTGGCAAAATTTGCTACAAAAGGTAAATTGTAAACCACTGAGCCTCAAAAGGACTCAGGACCTAGCCATGATTACCCAGCAATCAAAGTCAATCAGCAGAACTGTTTCAGGGCAAACTAAAGCAGCTGTCTTTTAAGAGCAGACTTCAAGCCTTAAAAAATTAGTAAAAAATCAAAAATAACTCTCACTATAGACAGCTTTTATAGAAAATGAGAACAGACCTCAAATCCTGAGGTTCCTAAAAGCAAATTAACTTGAGATGAAGCCCCAAAGGGAGATAAGAGCTGGTCCCCATTTCACAAGGCTTTCTCGGAAGATTCCATATATGATATTAAAAGAGAATTAGAAGAAAAATGGGGAAAAGAAATCTTTGCAAGAAGGAATGGGAAAAGCATATAACTCCCTACAAAATAGATATGAAAAAGATGGCAATTCATTGAAAAACAAAATTTGTGAAATGGAAAAAAAAATGCAATGAACAAAACAATTCAATTGGCCAAATACAAAAGGAGCTAAAAAAGGTAACTGAGCTACAGACCTGTTCTGAAGTTCTTCCAAGATATCTTCTTCTGGAAATGTGTTGTATTTCAAATAGTTGTGGATTCTTTGACTCCAATAATACACTAAAAATTAGAATTGAACAAATAGAAGTAAATGACTCAATAAGACTTCAAGAATCAGTCAAACAAAAATAAAACAAAAATTAAAAAAAAATAGAACAAAATATGAAATACCTCTTGGGAAAAGCAACTGACCTGGAAAATAGATCTAGGAGTCAATATAAGTATTATTGGACTTCCTGAAAACCAAGATGAAAAAAAGAAGGTAGACATTATCTTACAGGAAATCATAAAGGAAAACTGCCCTGACGAAAAGCAAAATGGATGAAAAATACATATTATATAGACTACCATATTCAGTTGTATGAAGAATTCATATATCTTGTTTATCAGTACTTAGATGGAGTAGTAGGAAAGGCTTAATTAAACCTAGAAAATTATTCAATAGTTACAATGATCCCAAATGTTTTTGTAAAACAAAGATCCATTTCCAATACCTGGATTCTTTTGGAAACATTATATGAATACAAATCATTGGATGCCACTGTTTTTAAAAGTATAAGATTGGGATTTATAAAAAAGGACAATGTAGAGACATATGACAGAGTGCAACATTGTATCAATAATGAATTCATGTAAATAGTTACACAGAAGGTATAATAATGGAAATACATAATTATAAAAATAGAAAAAAGGCTACTAATTTGCTGCTTTGGGGCCTTCATTGTGTTAAGAAAATTTTCAGGAGGACCCAAACAGAGTTTCATAGGATGAAAAACTGGGAATAAGTTATATCTTTTCCATTAGTATTGATTAATGGGAATCACATATTGATGAATCACAGATTAACTGAAAAATTAAAGAAATATGTTTTCTCATAGTAATTGATAGAAAAAATATAAAAAATAAGGAAGCAGAAAAAGAGAAAAACTGGTGGTTTCTACCTCATGTGAAATTGGGTAGTGATAATGCCAAGATGGGAAGAGTACTAGCAGCAAAATACCAGACAGAAGTTCAAAACTTGAAACTAGTTAGTAAAAAAAAAAAAAAAAAAAATCGGGTCATAGGGTTGCAATGGCCTGTGACATCATATTCCTAATAAACAAACAAAAGTACACAGCACTGAATTATGCTGGAGACTACAGGAGGCTATTAATTTACTTTCCTGGCAAATCCTTTATAGCATTCATCATAAGGAACTTCTCAGGGAAAATATGAAATGTGTCAATGCAGCCATTCAGTTTTATTTTCCCTTTCACACAGAAAAGTGTGGAACAAAAATGAGGCATGACCCTTCTCATCTTCATTTTTCCCTCCTCCCACCTATCATTTGCCATTCAAAATACTTGCTCAGAGACTAATGAATAAAGTTCATTTCTCCACTTTTTTTTAAACAGTCTAAAACACTTACTGTATTATGTAACAAATTTTATCCAGGCACATATTATCCTAGTAAAAATATATGTTGCTTGAAATCAATACAGATAATTCTTGGACAATTAAAATAAAATTTTCAAGTTTACTAGAAAAAGTCTATGTTTATCCAAAAAAATCAACAACATAATTACATAGCAGGGTAAATATTTTACTTTACATTTTTATATAAATTTTCAATATTGAAAATTATTCTTTGAGAAATGTTATTTTTCTTAGAAAAATTTTGATCAATAGAAAAATTGTGTTCTAAGAAATGGCAAAATTGATAATTCCACAAATAATTATAGTGCATAGATGACATAGTTGCATGCATGCTTTCTGTGCCATTAGGATGACAGCTTCCTGTCATATTTTTGCCTTTCTTTTTATTTCCAGTGAATAGTAAATACTTAATAAATGTTTTCTATGAAATCATGTAGACTGAACTGAACAGTACTAGAGGAACAATTTATAGATTAACAACAAAATGGTTTTAAAAAACACTCCATTTAGAAATTTGAAAGAAACTTGTTCACAGCGGTGACAAACTATGATTCCAAAAGATAGAAGAACTGATTTTTTTCCCCTGATCCTTGTGAGCTCTCAAACATTTCCAAAATAGTAATTTTAAGTGAGAGATAAAATAATTTCAACTTCTTTCATGGTGAAGGATATCAATAAACCCAGGAAATTAACAGGAGAGATAACTAATTCCTAACTCTTAATGTGCTGAGTCAGTACTGCATACCTAACCACATTTAGGAGGAAAAAAAGCTACTCAAGCTTCCTCAAATGCTTTCCAAAGAACCCAAGACTGACCTTTCTTTCTCCCAATGTGTGGTGGAATCTACATGGTACTCCTCTAAGCCTGAGGGAAAATCCTAGCATTTAAATACTATCAGTCCCCTCAGCTTCAAGCTTTTCTGGATTAGGTAAAGAAAAATTTGAATTTTATTGGACTAGAATACAGACTAATAAGCTTTGAAAAGCCACAGATCAATAATTGTAAATGAACTAGATAGAGTCTATGCTAGAGTTTGTGCACAGCCAAATACAAAGCTAATGAAGAATAAGGATTTGTTTGGGTGACCTACTTGAATAGGTGAAATGATAGAGCAATATTAAGATGCTGGTTCTATAAGCTGAAATGCAACCTTTCCACAAGTTCCTTCACATCAAAAAATGAATTCTTTAAACACAAATGTATAACAGGAATTATTTTAAGTTTGAGTCCACTCTCCTTAGGCACCATGGAGATATGATAAAAGTATGATTTTGGTTTGTAGGGATATATTTGTACTTCTTGCCATATTATTTCTCTATATCTTTTTGCAAAGGCTATCTGATATTAACTTGTTAACTGATACTGTATCACTATTAGTAAGATATTAGCTACATGTTAAAATATTGGGGAGATATTGACTGATATCTATTAAATACTAAAGAGACTGACTGATGGATTGATAGCACAGTGGAGAGAGTGCCAGGCCGAGAGTTAGAAAGGCATTTGATCTCAGGCACTTACTAACTGTGTGACGCAGCAATCTATTTAACCCTCTTTTCATCACTTTCCTCATTTGTAAAATGAGTAAGAAAAGAAAATGGTAAACTACTGGAGGATTTTTGCCAGGAAAACCCAAGATGGGGTCACAAAAAGTCAGACATGACTGAAATAGCTAAAAAATAACATAACAAAGACATAATTGGTAATTAATATGGTGAGAACATAGTAGAACACAAAAGTATTAAACAGAATAAATATAAACCCTTAGGATTATTCCTAAAATGCTAAGGGGGAAGACGTAGAAATTTTCTCTAGAAATGAAGGCTTTTTATCTCCAGATACAGTGCTTCCCTGAGACAATTAGCACTCAAAATTTATAAAGACTACACAAATTAGATGCCTTGTTCATATGACAATTCATCAATTAATAATAATAACTCACATTTGCAGAATGATTTAAGATTTGCAATATGCTTTACAAATTTCTCATTTTATTCTCACAGAAACCCTGGGAAGAAAGTACTATTATTCTATTCATTTAATAAATAATAAGGAATGTATCTAGAGGATCTTCCTTGTGCAGGTAATAAGTATCTAAAATTGCTTTTTTTTTTTTTTACAGTTAGTAATTTTATTTTATTTTTTTTCAGTTCTTCCTATTCTTTTTTTTTTTGAAGTTCTTTTTATTTAATTTTTTAAATTAATTTTTATAATTATAATATTTTCTTTGACAGTACATGTTCATAGATAATTTTTTTTTTTTAAAACATTATCCATAGTACTCCCTTCTGTTCCAAATTTTTCCCCTCCCTCCCTCCACCCCCTCCCCTAGATGGCAGGCATTCCCATTCATATTAAATATTTTATAGTATATCCTAGGTACAATATATATGTGCAGAAACGAATTTTGTTGTTGTTGTTGTTGCAAAGGAAGAGTTGTATTCGGAAGCTAAAAATAATCTGGGAAGAAAACCAAACCAAAACAAAACAAAACAGTGCTCACTCCTTTCCCAGTGTTCCTTTTCTGGATGTGGCTGATTCTGTCCATCATTGATCAATTGGAATTTGATTAGCTCTTCTCTATGTTGAATATATCCACTTCCATCAGAATACATCCTCATACAGTATCATTGTTGAAGTGTTTAATGATCTTCTGATTCTGCTCATTTCACTTAGCATGAGTTGATGTAAGTCTCTCCAAGCCTCTCTGTATTCCTCCTGTTGGTCATTTCTTACAGAACAATAATATTCCATAACATTCATATACCATAATTTACCCAACCATTCTCCAATTGATGGACATCCATTCATTTTCCAGTTTCTAGCCACTACAAAAAGGGCTGCCACAAACATTTTGGCACATACAGGTCCCTTTCCCTTCTTTAGTATTTCCTTGGGATATAAGCCCAGTAGTAGCACTGCTGGGTCAAAGGGTGTGCACAGTTTGATAACTTTTGGGGCATAATTTCAGATTGTTCTCCAGAATGGTTGGATTCTTTCACAACTCCACCAACAATGCATCAGTGTCCCAGTTTTCCCACATCCTCTCCAACATTCATCATTATTTGTTCCTGTCATCTTAGCCAATCTGACAGGTGTGTAATGATATCTCAGAGTTGTCTGAATTTGCATTTCTCTGATAAATAGTGATTTGGAACACTCTTTCATATGAGTGGAAATAGTTTCAATTTCATGATCTGAAAATTGTCTGTTCATATCCTTTGACCATTTATCAATTGGAGAATGGCTTGATTTCTTATAAATTAAAGACAATTCTCTGTATATTTTGGAGATGAGGCCTTTATCAGAACATTTAACTGTAAAAAATGTTTTCCCAATTTGTTTCTTCCCTTCTAATCTTGTTTGCATTAGTTTTGTTTGTGCAGAAACTTTTTAATTTGGTGTAATCAAAATGTTCTATTTTGTGATCAATAATGGTCGCTTAGTTCTCCCTTGGACATAAATTCCTTCATCCTCCACAAGATTGAGAGGTAGACTATCCCATGTTCCTCCAATTTATTTATGATTTCCTTCTGTATGCCTAAATCTTGGACCCATTTTGATCTTATCTTAGTATGTGGTGTTAAATGTGGGTCCATGCCTAGTTTGTGCCATACTAATTTCCAGTTTTCCCAGCAGTTTTTGTCAAATAATGAATTCTTATCTCAAAAGTTGGGATGTTTGGGTTTGTCAAACACTAGGTTGCTATTTTTATTCACTATCTTGCTCTGTGAACCTAACCTATTCCACTGATCAACTAGTCTATTTCTTAGCCAATACCAAATGGTTTTGGTGACTGTTGCTTTATAATATAGTTCTAGATCAGGTACAGCAAGTCCACCTTCATTTAATTTTTTTTTTTTAATTACTTCCCTTGCAATTCTCGACCTTTTGTTCTTCCATATGACTTTTTTGTTATTTTTTCTAGGTCATTAAAATAGTTTCTTGGGAGTCTGATTGGTATAGCACTAAATAAATAGATTAGTTTAGGGAGTATTGTCATATTGATTATATTCGCTCGGCCTATCCAAGAGCACTGAATGTCTTTCCAATTATTTAAATCTGACTTTATTTTTGTGGCAAGTGTTTTGTAGTTTTGCTCATATAATTCCTGACTTTCTTTTGGTAGCTATATTCCCAAATATTTTATACTATCGACTGTTATTTTGAATGGAATTTCTCTTTGTATCTCTTGCTGTTGGATTGTTGTTAATGTATAAAAATGCTGAGGATTTATGTGGATTTATTTTGTACCCTGCAACTTTGCTAAAATTCTGAATTATTTCTAATAGCTTTTTAGCAGAGTCTTTGGGGTTCTTTAAGTATACCATCATGTCATCTGCAAAGAGTGATAGTTTGATTTCCTCATTTCCTACTCTAATTCCTTGAATCTCTTTCTTGGCTCTTATTGCCGAGGCTAGCATTTCTAGTACTATATTGAATAGTAATGGTGATAGTGGGCAACCTTGTTTCACTCCTGATCTTACAGGGAAAGATTCTAGCTTATCGCCATTACATATGATGTTTACTGAAGGTTTTAATATATATGCTCCTTATTATTTTAAGGAATAGTCCATTTATTCCTATACTCTCAAGTGTTTTTAGTAGGAATGGATGTTGGATTTTATCAAATGCTTTTTCTGCATCTATTGAGATGATCATATGGTTTTTATTAATTTGATTATTAATATGGTCAATTATACTAATAGTTTTCCTTTGTCTGATGGTTCTTGAATTTGGCCACTATATTTCTTGGCATTTTGATTTTAGGGTCCCTTTCAGTAGGTGATCGATGAATTTTTTCAATGTCTATTTTACCCTCTGTTTCCAAAATGTCTGGGCAGTTCTCTTTGATAATTTCCTCGAAAATAGTGTCCAACCTCTTTTTTTCCTCACATTTTTCAGGGAGTCTGATTATTTTCAAATTGTCTCTCCTGGATCTGTTTTCCAGGTCTGTTGTCTTTCTAATAAGGTACTTGACATTCCTTTCAATTGTTTCATTTCTCTGGTTTTGCTTGACTACCTCTTGGTTTCTCCTTGAGTCATTCATTTCTACTTGTTTGAGTCTAATTTTCTTTTTCTTTTTTTTTTTTAATTTTTATTTTATTTTATAATTATAACATTTTTTGACAGTACATATGCATGGGTAATTTTTTACAACATTTTCCCTTGTACTTACTTCTATTCAGATTTTTTTCCCTTCCTCCCCCAACCCCCTCCCCAGATGGCAAGCAGTCTTATATATGTTAAATATATTACAGTATATTCTAGATACAATATATGAGTGTAGAACCGAATTTTTTGTTGCACAGGAAGAATTGGATTCAGAAGGTAAAAATAACTGTTTACATTCATTTCCCAGTGTTCCTTTTCTGGATGTAGCTGGTTCTGTCCATCATTAATCAATTGGAATTGGATTAGCTCTTCTCTATACTGAAGAAATCCACTTCCATCAGCATACATCCTCGTATAGTATCATTGTTGAAGTGTATAATGATCTGGTTCTGCTCGTTTCACTCAGCATCAGTTGATGTAAGTCTCTCCAAGCCTCTCTGTATTTCTCCTGTTGGTCATTTCTTATAGAACAATAATATTCCATAACATTCATATACCATAGTTTACCCAACCATTCTCCAATTGATGGACATCCATTCATCTTCCAGCTTCTAGACACTATGAAAAGGGCTGCCACAAACATTTTGGCACATACAGATCCCTTTCCCTTCTTTAGTAGTTCCTTGGCATATAAGCCCAGTAGTAGTATGGCTGGGTCAAAGGGTATGCACATTTTGATAACTTTTTGGGCATAATTCCAGATTGCTCTCCAGAATGGTTGGATTCTTTCACAATTCCACCAACAATGCATCAGTGTCCCAGTTTTCCCACAGCCCCTCCAACATTCATCATTATTTGTTCCTGTCATCTTAGCCAATCTGACAGGTTTGTAATGATACCTCAGAGTTGTCTTAATTTGCATTTCTCTGATCAATAGTGATTTGGAACACTCTTTCATATGAGTGGAAATAGTTTTAATTTCATCATCTGAAAATTGTCTGTTCATATCCTTTGACCATTTATCAGTTGGAGAATGGCTTGATTTCTTATAAATTAAAGTCAATTCTCTGTATATTTTGGAGATGAGGCCTTTATCAGAACCTTTAACTGTAAAATTTTTTTCCCAATTTGTTACTTCCCTTCTAATCTTGTTTGCATTAGTTTTGTTTGTGCAGAAACTTTTTAATTTGGTGTAATCAAAATGTTCTATTTTGTGATCAATAATGGTCTCTAGTTCTCCCTTGGACACAAACTCCTTCCTCCTCCACAAGTCTGAGAGGTAAACCATCCCATGTTCCTCCAATTTATTTATGATTTCCTTCTGTATGCCTAAATCTTGGACCCATTTTGATCTAATCTTAGTATGTGGTGTTAAATGTGGGTCCATGCCTAGTTTCTGCCATACTAATTTCCAGTTTTCCCAGCAGTTTTTGTCAAATAATGAATTCTTATCCCAAAATTTGGGATCTTTGGGTTTGTCAAAGATTAGATTGCTATTTTTATTCACTATCTTGCTCTGTGAACTTAACCTATGCCACTGATCAAAGAGTCTATTTCTTAGCCAATACCAAATGGTTTTGGTGACTGTTGCTTTATAATATAGGTTTAAATCAGGTACACTTAGACCACCTTCCTCTGACTTTTTTTTCATTAGTTCCCTTGCAATTCTCGACCTTTTGTTCTTCCATATGACTTTTTTGTTATTTTTTCTAGGTCATTAAAATAGTTTCTTGGGAGTCTGATTGGTATAGCACTAAATAAATAGATTAGTTTAGGGAGTATTGTCATATTGATTATATTCGCTCGGCCTATCCAAGAGCACTGAATGTCTTTCCAATTATTTAAATCTGACTTTATTTTTGTGGCAAGTGTTTTGTAATTTTGCTCATATAATTCCTGACTCTCCTTTGGTAGATATATTCCCAAATATTTTATACTATCGACTGTTATTTTGAATGGAATTTCTCTTTGTATCTCTTGCTGTTGGATTTTGTTGGTAATGTATAAAAATCCTGAGGATTTATGTGGATTTGTTTGAGTCTAATTTTCAATGATGTATTTTCTTCACTCACTTTTTAAATATCTTTTTGTAATTGTCCAATTAAGTTTTTATCTTCTATGGACCTTTTTTCCATTTTATCCATTTTATTTTTTAGAGAGCTGTTTTCTTTTTCCAGCTCACTAATCCTGTTTTCCTTGGAGTTGTTTACCTTTTCCAGCTCACTAATCTTGTTTCTCAATGATTTGATTTCTTTATCCACTCTGTCTTTAAATGAGTGGGATGACTTCTCCAGGCTCTCTTGCCAAGCTTCCCATTTCTCTTCCAGCTCTCTTGTGAGAGCCTTTTTGATTTCCTCTTTTAGATTCTTTTGTATTGAGAAGCAGTTTATATCCCCCTTAGGGGATTCCTCTGGGGACAATCTGTTTTTAGTCCCCTCAGTGTTTAAAGTCTGCTCTCTCTCCATACAGGAGCTGTCAATGGTTAGAGCCCTTTTGAATTTTTTGTTCATTTTGTCAGAGTGGGAATCGAAGAAAACAAGTTGACAAGAGAAACAATTGGTCTGTTTTGGGGGGATGGGGCTGGATGGTATTAATGGGCTTCCTCTACAGACTGGGGGGGAGGGCAGCAGGGAGCCACTAACAGGACAATGCTGGCTGTGCTGAGTCTGCACTCTGAGGATCTGAGAATGGGCTGAGTCAGTCCAGGTGGGGGTTGGGTGTTGCAGGGTTCCTGAGAGACACTAGCTTTCCCGGGTTTTATTCTTCACTTCTGGTGACCTTTCTCCACTGATCTTGGCTTGATGCCAAGATGGAGTATCCACAGTGGGGTAAAACCTTTTGGCAGAAACGGCAGAGATCGTACCCCTCCCCCTCTGGTCTGAGCTGTGTGAGCTGCCTGTCTGGCTCTGGCTTGCCTGCCCTCAGTCTGTGCCCAGTCTTATTGACCCTCCCCCCAGCAAACACAGACCTTTTCTGGCAAATTTCAAGGATGTCTTCTCTTGGTGATTATTTGTGGGTTTCTTTCTCGGTCAAGCATTAACTCTGAGTCTTGCCATGAATAATTCTGAGAGAAAACGTGGAGCTCAAGCAGCTGTCTGCCTCCACGCCGCCATCTTGGCCGGAAGTCCCCCTAAGACTGCTTTTGAACTCAGTACTTCCTTAATCCAGGTCTAGTGTTCTATTCACTGTACCACCTAGTTGAATCTAAAGAGTATGATTATATCCCAGTCTAAGTTTCCTCTTCTCCCTTGAAAACATCCTTATTCCTTCAAATGATTTGTATCTGACATAGTTTTGAGTCTCTTATCTTTCCTAATCACCATCCTCTGCATATATTCTATGTTACCATGTTTTCCAATGACTTATGGTGCCCAGAACTGAATAAAATACTCTTGAGTATCATTAGTTCATTAATACACAATAGAATGGAGCTATTATCAACCTTATCTTGGTAGACTTCTAATGCTTCATTTATCACCAACCTAGTTCATTTCCTCTATGGTATTCCTGTTTTTCATGTCTGTTGAATGAAAATATTGAAGAATATCCTTTCTGTACTTATTTGCCATTTGATATCATCACAATTGTGAGAAAAAACTGGAAGTCATTCTGTGAAAATGTTTTTAATTTTTTTTTTTAATTGTGAAGATCACTATTTTAATTTAATTTGACAAACATGAAAACATTGCCAATAGAAATAGTATAATTTTCATTTTAGGTCATCAGGAAAACTAAGACAATTTTAAACAGAATTTACAGGAAAAATATGTCTTGACTTTCACATGGTAGGTATTATTTTTACTGAAACAAATATTTTCAACACTTTTATATTTTTGCTCAAAAAGAATACTATATAGATAATTCTGTTTTTGATATAAGGTTATATTTGGAAAAAAAGTGACTTGCTACTGGTGTTGTAGACTTCCCTGTTTCTGCTGTATTGCCATCCTTCTGGTCAGCAAAATTCAAAACTTCAGAATTATACTGAATTTTCCCTCCCTTTTGTCCTTCATTTATAATAATAATTTATATATATATATTTTTTTATTTTGCCTTCATAATTTATCTCATATTCATCCCCTTCTAGAATTCATTCTGTTCATATTTGAGTTTAAACCTTCATTCCTCTTTTGCTTATTTTGTTGACTTCAAATTGGAGTCCTTCTCTCCAGTCTTTTCCCTTCCATTTATTCCTTTACATATTTTCCTAACTGATATTATCAAAGCTGATCTGACTAAGTATTTTTCTTCCACGATGAACTCCATTGATTATCTTTTTAACTCTTAAACAAAATACATTTTTTTCTTCTCTTGATTCCTTTTTAATGATGTGTTCTGCTGCTGATTGTTTCCAATTAGTTACTGTCTTCTTTCTTTTTATTCTTAGCATTCAGCAGTGTTTGACACATGGTAGAACAAATAAATACTTATTGACCAACAAGATGACTCTGTTTGACTTTTAAATCCCTTCATACCACACATCTTGTTCTAATCTACCATGCTCAGTTTATTTCATATAACTAGTTGGGTTACTATTTAACATTCCAGTCAAACTGTCCAGTTGTCACCCTTCATTTATGACACACCAATTCCAAATTTTTTTTTTTTTTAACAATCTGTTCTTCCATAATTAAAAAGCTTCCTGACCTCATTTCTGCTTCATAAAGTCCTTATCTTTAAGGCTCTTGTTAAATATTACTTAATCTGTTAAACCTTATCCCTATTATTTTGTATCTATGATGTGCTTATTTATTTGTGTTTGTATAGTTTCATGTCATTTCCCTCCAATAACTACAATAGCAACTACAATAATGGCTACCATTTATTAAATACTTATAAATATTATCTTACATGAATCTCAAAAGAACCATGAGAAGTAGATGCTATTATTATCCTCATTTTACAGATGATCAAACTGAGGCAATAAGAGTTTAAGTGACTTGCCCAGGAAGACATAATTAGGAAGTCTCTGGGGCAGGATTTGAGTCTTCTTGATTACAGACCTTATACACTATATCAATTGATCACCTAGGCAGTCCTATACAATTGAATGTAAACTTCTTGAAGGAAGGCACTATTTTGTATTTTATTTTCATACTATCATAATGCTTTCAGGTGCTTATTAAATGCTTAAAGAATGAAGGTTAACCTTTAAAATTTAAAAAAAAATGTTTGGATATCTTAATTGTAACTAAAAATACCAAACTTTTGAGGACTATGGTTATTTATTAAAGAAAATGATGAAGCTTAAGATATCAAAAGCTTCAAGGAGAAAAATAGATATTTCCACTTGTTTCACAATAGATACATATTTATGCCAATGGGAATACTTTATTTAGCTATCATCAGTCTAATAATTAGTTTCCATTAGTTAATCTTCTCAAAATATTATAAGTTACACCTAAACTTTTGCCTATGAGATATGCTTATGAAATGAATGATACCTTGAGTTTGACTCTTTTCCCTGGCCTTCAGAGAGTAATCAGCTTTCCGATTCATAATAAATTAAGGATACCAAATAACTAGAGTTAAATTTTACTATATACGAACCATCATACATAGTTGGAGTGTTACAATTTGATCATCATCAGACCTTGCATAATAAGTGAGCTTTAACCTCTTGAAAGACTTCAAAAGGTAAATAAGAGAGGAAGAAGTAAAACTAAGAAAGTCAACAATTTGGAAAATAAAGGGAAACATAGCCTGAAGAAAACAACTCTTTAAACAGTAAAATAAACCAAATGGAAAAAGAGATACAAAAGATTAGTGAAGAAAACCACACATTAAAAACTTGAAGAGGACAAATGGAAGCTCATGAATTGTGAGACAACAAGAATCAAATAAATTTAAAAAGCATGAAAAATGGAAGAAAATGTGAAAAAACCTCATTTGGAAGACCTGGAAAATAGATCCAGAGAAGACAAATTAAAAATTATTGGTCTACCCGAAGCCCTTAACCAAAGAAAGAGCCTGCATAGCCTTCTATAAGAGGTCATTAAGTAAAACTTACCCAATATTCTAGAAACAGAGGGGCAAATACTCATTGAAAAGAATCCATCTATCACCTCTGGAAAGAGATACCACAAGGAAAAACCCAAGGAACATTGTCGCAAAACTCCAAAACTATAATATCAAGGAAAAAATACTGCAAGCTGCCAGACAAAAACAAATCATATATCAAAGAGCAACAGTAAGGATTATCCAGCATCTAGCAACTACTACAATAAAGGATCAGACAACTTAGAATATCATGTTACTGAACACAAAGGACCTGAGGTTACAACCAAGAATTAACTACCCAGTGAGAATCAGCATCTTTTAGGGAAGGAGCTAGAGCTTCAGTGAAGGAAGAGACTTTCAATCATTTCTATGGAAAAAAAAAAAAAAAAAAAAACCACAACAGAACTAAACAGAAAATTATTTAATCTATAAACAGGAGTCAAGAGAAGCATAGAAAAGTAAACAGGGAAATATCTATATCTAGATATCTAAGTATCTAAATGTAGATATAGATACAGATATAGATAGATAGTTAGACACACACACACACACACACACACACACACACACACACACACACATCCCTAGATGGGAAAATAACATCTGTAACTATTGAGAACTGTATCTGTTATTGGGGCAGATAGAGGGGGTCATCACATGGATTGAGGATGGGGTTGTGAATGGACTCTGATGTGATGACATCAAAGAAAAAAACATTAAGGAATGGGAAAGGGTCTGTATTGGAAAATGAAGAAAGGATAGATATAATGAGACAATTACTTCACATGAAGAGGTACAAAAGACCTATTACAATGGAGGGAAAGAAGAAAGAGGGATGATCATTGTCTGAAGCTTGATTTCATCAGTTTTGGCTTTAAGAGGAAAAAATTAATCATTTATTTGGGTATACAAATTTATCTAACCCTAGAAAGAAATAGGAGGAAAAAGGAAAAGAAAAGAGGACAGAATAGAAGGGAAGGCAGAAACATAAAGGAAAAAGGGAAAAGAAGGAGATAAAAGATAAGGTAGTGGGTGTTGTGGTTTAAAATACTATTAAGAGAAGGGAGAGGAGTGATAGGAGATAAGGTAGTGGGTGGAGTAGGTAAAAATAAACATACTACGTTGTGGAGGAGGAAGGAATTTATGACCAGAGGAGAACTAGAGATCATTATTGATCACAAAATAGAAGATTTTGATTACATCAAACTAAAAAGTTTCTGTACAAATAATACTAATGCAAACAAGATTAGAAGGGAAGTAACAAATTGGGAAAATATTTTTAAAAACAAAGGTTCTGACAAAGGTCTCATTTCCAAAATATATAGAGAACTGACCATAATTTATAAGAAACCAAACCATTCTCCAATTGATAAATGGTCAAAGGATATGAACAGACAATTCTCAGAGGAAGAAATTGAAACTATATCCACTCACATGAAAGAGTGTTCCAAATCACTACTGATCAGAGAAATGCAAATTAAGACCACTCTGAGATACCACTACACACCTGTCAGATTGGCTAAGATGACAGGAACAAATAATGACAAATGTTGGAGGGGATGTGGGGAAATTGGGACACTAATACATTGCTGGTGGAGTTGTGAAAGAATCCAGCCATTCTGGAGAGCAATCTGGAATTATGCCCAAAAAGTTATCAAACTGTGCATACCCTTTGACCCAGCAGCGCTACTACTGGGATTATATCCCAAAGAAATACTAAAGAGCGGAAAGAGACATATATGTGCCAAAATGTTTGTGGCAGCTCTTTTTGTTGTAGCTAGAAACTGGAAGATGAATGGATGTCCATCAGTTGGAGAATGGTTGGGTAAATTGTGGTATATGAAAGTTATGGAATATTATTGCTCAGTAAGAAATGACCAGCAGGAGGAATACAGAGAGGGTTGGAGAGACTTAAATCAACTGATGCTGAGTGAAATGAGCAGAACCAGAAGATCACTGTATACTTCAACAACGATACTGTATGAGGATGTATTCTGATGGAAGTGGAAATCTTCAACATAAAGAAGATCCAACTCACTTCCAGTTGATCAATGATGGACAGAGGTAGATACACCCAGAGAAGAAACACTGGGAGGGGAATGTAAATTGTTAGCACTGATATCTGTCTGCCCAGGTTGCATGTACCTTCGGATTCTAATGTTTATTGTGCAACAAGAAAATGATATTCACACACATGTATTGTACTTAGACTATATTGTAACACATGTAAGATGTGTGGTATTGCCTGTCGTCGGGGGGAGGGAGTAAGGGAGGGGGGGTAATTTGGAAAAATGAATACAAGGGATAATATTATAAAAAAAATATATATATATGATATTAAAAAAAATTAAAAAAAAAATAAACATACTACTAAGGAGAGGATTGGAAAGAGAGAACAAAAGTACATACAGGTGAGAAAATAGGAGTAAATGGTAAATGTTTTCTTTTCAGATCACAATGTAATAAAAATTATATTTAATAAAGAGCCAGGTACAAACTAAATGGAAATTAAATTATCTAATTTTTTAAAATGAGAGGAACAAATGAACAAAAAAAAAAAAATCACAGAAACAATTTGTGACTTCATCTAAGAAAATGACAATAATGAGATACCATCCCAAAACCTATTTGGATGCAGCCAAAGCAGTTCTTAGAAGAAATTTTATATCTCTATATAGCTACATATATAAAATGGAGAAAGAAGAGATCAATGAATTAGGCATACAACTTAAAAAACTAAAATAAATAAATAAATTAACCCGCCAATTAAATAACAAATTAGAAATTTTGAAGTTGGTTTTATGAAAAAAAACTAACAAAATTAATAAACCTTTGGTTAATTTGATCAGAAAAATGAAAGAAAAAACAACAAATAATCAGCATCAAAAATGAAAAGGGTGAACTTACTACCAATGAAAATGAAAGTAAAGCTATTTGCCCAACTCTATGGCAGCAAGTCTGACAATCTAAGCAAAATGAACAAATATTTACAAAAATATTTTGTATTTCTACAGAAATACAATAGGAAATAAATTATGTAAATATTTTTATTTTAGAAAAAGAAATTTAACAAGTCATTAATGAATTCCCTAAGGAAAAAAAAAAAATTCCAGGGCCAGATGGATTCACAAGTGAATTCTACCAAACATTTAAAGAATAATTAATTCTAATACTCTGCAAGCTATTTGGAAAAATAGGCAAATAAGGAGTAATGCAAAATTCCTTCTATGAAACAATATGGGACTGATACCTGACGCAGGAAGGGCTAAAACAGAGAAAGAAAATTACAAACCAATCTCTCTAATCAATATTGATGCAAAAATTTTAAATAAAATAATAACAAAGAGATTATAGCAACTTATCAGCAGGATAATATACTATGATCATCTGGAATTTATACCAAGATGCAGGGTTTGTTCAGTATCAGGTAAACTATTACTATAATCAACTGTAACAATAACAAAATGAACAGAAATCACATGATAATTACAATAGATGCTGGAAAAGCTTTTGACAAAATATTGCACTCATTCCTATTAAAAACACCAGAGAGCATAGGAATAAAGAGAGCTTTCCTTAAAATAATAAGCAGCATCTATCTAAAACCTACAACAAATATTATTTGTAATGAAAAGGAGCTGGATAATTTTCCAATAGGATCAGGGGTGAAACAATGATGCCAATTATCACCACTATTATTCAACATAGTACTAGAAATATTGACTTTAGCAATAAGAAAAGAAAAAGAAATTAAAGAAAATGACATGATGATATACTTAGAGAATCCTAGGAAAAAATCATCCAAAAATCAATTCACAGCTTTAGCAAAATTGCAGAATAAAAAACAAATCCACAGAAATCATCAGCATTTCTATGTATTACTGACAAAGCCCATCAGCAAAAGATATAAAGAAAAATTCCATTTAAAATTACTGTAGACAAAATAAAATATTTGGGGTTCTACCTGCCAAGATAAACTATATGAACACAATTTCAAAACATTTCTCACACAACTAAAATCAAATCTAAACAATTGAAAAAATATCAATTGTTCATGGATAGGCCAAGCTATTCAGTGCCATAGCAATCAAACTACCAAAATATTATTTTGTAGAATTGGAAAAATAATAACAAAATTCATCTGGAAGAACAAAAGATCAAGAATATCAAGGGAATTAATGAAAAAAATACAAAGGATGGAGTTTTAGCCACCAAACCTAACACTTTAATATATTACATAATATATAATACATATTATATATGGAATATTATTAAAATATTACATTAGTTATTATATATCATTAATATTATTTATAGTTATAATGTTACTCAGTATAATATGACATAAAATAATATATATTATTTAATAATAATTAATTAATATATTACTATATTGACATATATTAACTTGGTGTAGACCTACATTTCACACCTCCTAAAAAAATAAGGTTAAAATGTAAACATGATTTGGACAGAAATGATGATACCACAAGTAAATTAGGAGAAGAAAGGATATTTTACCTATTAGATCTTAGGAGAAGGGAAGAATTTATGACTGATGAAGAAGTAGAGAACATTATGAAAGGCAAAATGGACAACTTGGATTATATTAAACTAAAAATGTTTTGCAAAAACAAAACCAAGTAAACAAGATTAAAAGGGAAGTACAAAGCTGGGGAAAAATTTACAGCCAATATTTCTGATAAAAGTGTCATTTCTAAAATATATAAAGAACAGGACAAATTTATAAGAATAGAATTCATTCCTCTGTTGATAAATGGCCAAAGAATATGAACATATAATTTTCAGATGATGACATTGAAGCCATCTATAGTTTTATAAAATGCTCTAAATTACTGTTGATTAGAGAAATAAAAATTAAAACAGCTCTGAGGTACCACCTCATACTGCTCAGATTGACTGAGATGACAGGAAAAGGTAATGGTAAATGTTTGAGGGAGTGTGAGAAAACTGGGACATTAATGCATTGTTGGTGGAGTTGTGAAATTATCCAACCATTCTGGAGAGCAATCTGGAACTATATCCAAAGGACTACAAAACTGAAGATATCCAGTTAGTGGATACCCAGCAGACCTATTACTGGGTCTGTATCCCAAGGAAGCCATAAAGAAGGGAAAAAGACACATGTGCAAAAATGTTTGTAGCAGCTTTTTGTAGTAGCAAAGAACTGAAAAATGAATGGATGCCCATCAATTGAGGTATGGCTGAACAAGTTGTGTACATGAAGGTAATGAAATATTTTTTTTTATTAAAGCTTTTTTATTTTCAAAACATATGGATGGATAATTTTTCCACATTCACTCTTGCATAGCCTAGTGTTCCAATTTTTCTCCTTCTTTCCCTACTCCCTCTTCTAGATAGCAAGCAATCCAATATATGTCATACGTGTTAAAATATATGTTAAATCCAATATATGTAAACATATTTATACAAACTAGAAGAAGCCCTCCAGTTATATGGTTAGATATTTTATAGAATATTTGTGTAAGAACCCTCATGCTTGAGAGTCTAATAAGATGCAAAGGCAGAGAAAACTGTGATCTATATAAGTAGATGGAGTATCTACTGACAATTCAGTAATGCTAAATCCAAATGTTTCACTGACAACATGAAATTTGAATATGGAAATTATCCAGCATTTGAACCTGCATATGACAACAAAAATTACGCTTTCAGATTTCATGTTGAAATCAGCAGAAATATTATACTGGAAATCTATTACTTTGGAAAAGAAAAAGGGGGAGTCTTGAAGTACCTCTTTTCCTTGTGGTAAAGAAAAGAGAACTTTTTTTTCTCTGAGTAAATGAAAACTTTCTGAAAGGAAACTTTTTATTTTTCTTTTCATCAAAAATCTATGGTAATATACAGCACTGTAGTGTAGACATTTTTGTAGAAAGAATGGGTGGAACAAAATACCCTGTCCAAAAATCACTGACAACTTTATTTGTCCTATTTTGTATTCCTTAGAAATAACCACTTCTTTCACTTACCACAAAGTCTCCCTCACGACTTCATCTACTTCCTTCACTAGGAGACTATTAAGACTTCATTAGTTGGTTTGGTGTTAGTGGAGAACTTTCAAAGAATGATTCCGTCTACTGTTTGGAAACTTGGAATAAGAAGCCAACACATTTTTTTTCAGATCTTGTAAATGAAATGTGGCTGACCAAGAAGCTGCAACACTGGAAATCAGAAATAACTCACCCAAATTGATTTGAAATCCTCTAAGATAAAAATCTCTTATATAAATAACTAATGTACATTACATCATTTGACTTTTAAAACAATCCTGTGAGGTAGCTGTTATTATTTCCTCCATTTTACCAATAAGGAGACTAATGCTGAGAGATGCTAAGTGATTTGGCTAACTTTACACCATTAGTAAATATCTGAGGTGTATTTGAACCCAGATTTTCCCAATTAGTTTAAGAAATCTGCTCTACCATTCTGCTACTCATTTAGATTTCCCACTATTATTTTCTTCCTAAATCAGATTTCATTTTTGATAAATACAGCATTTCTTCCCAATATTTTGTACTTGCATTTAACTTCAATTTTCTACAAAGGAGCAAGTTTTGCGTATATTTTAAGCCAAGGAAATGAAAACCAAACATATTGATAAATAGTATTAAAATAAATAATTCTGGAAAGTTTATCAAAGGCAATCCTTACTTTGAGAAAATATCCTCACATTTATTTTTGGTTTTATGTTCTTTTTACAAAATTAAAAAGTATAAACACACATCTATATATGTATGATTGTACATACATAGATATATGTATATAAAGTAACAAAAATGAGGAAAATCTTTACTTTATTAAAATATTTTTAGAAGTACTGTTATAATAATAGCAAAGAATCAGAAACAAGGCAGATACCCTTTGATTAGAATATGGCCAAATAGATTTTAGTGCATAACTGAAAGGGAATATTATTGTATTATAAGTATCAAGGAACATTAACAATATAGAGATGCATGGGAAGATGTGACTTGATATAAATAAGTTAGCAGTGTCAAGATAACATGATTACAACATAAAGACTAAAATGATATCAATAGAAAGGGCAACAACAACAAAAAAATGATTGCTGTGTAATTGTAATAACTAAGCAAGGTATTGAAAAAAAATCAGAGAATGTTTCTCTTTCTTTTTTGCATAATTGAGGGACTTTGGGTATGGGTTATTGTAAATACTGTTAATCTTATTTAATGTTAACTAGTTTTGTTGAATTGCTTTTCTTTTTAAAAATTATTACAGGTTTTGGAAATGTCAATAAAAAGCTATATTTAGATAAATAAAGATTATTTAAAAACAAGAGATAGGTGTACAATATAATAAATGTTTAGCATGACCTTCTTGTATTTAGACTAATTTTACCATCTTTATGTTTTCACTTCAGATTATCCACTGTCTTTTGACTTGTAGGAGAAAAATGGCCATCTGTTTTGCTGGACCTGTTTCAAAACCCAAAAGCATCATGCAAAATGTACTTTTCCCCATTATAAAGTGGTTTGTGCTCTGTAACAAGAAGTTCATGACCCTTGGTTAAAAGAGAACAAACATCCTTAACATCATGGATTGCTTCCAAGTTTAAACATCAAAATGTTCTCTCCCCAACCTTCAAAACCCACAAAATCCTTTCCAAGCATTTCTCCACCCAGTCCCAAGGTGATGAGCTTAAATGTGATAAACAATATGAAAATCAACTTCTGGCAAAGGCTATCCAAGGTGATTCTTTGTTTGAGAAAACTTCCTCACCTTGACATTTGGTTCCTTGTTCTGGATGCCAGGCTAACGTGTTTTTTTTTTTTTCCTACTTGAGTCTTTGTTTTACAAAGGATATCACAATGTAGCTAGGATATCTAGATCTCACGGAAAGACATTCTTTCAGAAATACTTCACATTCTTGGTAGTGGAAGAGCAGATAATGAATAAGGATTTTTTTTTTTTACTTTTTTGTACCTTTCATGTTAAGCCCTCAGGATTCCAACATTCCTGTGAATGAAATATTCTTCCTATGTACAGATAGGAGTACTGAAGCAAAGTTGCTATCTCCTTAGTCACTACTACATGCTTTGGTTTAATCTTTTCCCCCCACTATGGTTAATCTAAAAATGTTACAACAATGTAGATTTGATATTGACGATATTGTTGATCTTTGATTTCTATTTTTAAAAAATCTTTTAGAAGATTGAATAAAATACTAAATTGAGCAAGTTTTGGTGATGTCTGACATGCTCTTGAAAGAAGATCTTTCATAAACCATGGGTTGTAGGAATAAGAAGTTAGACTATGAACATACATTCAAGGCAAACTTATGAAACCTGATCCCCCTCAGCTTGCAACTGGCTAATTTCCTCAAACATTTTCTCTCACTTGGTTCAAAGGAAGTCTAGTGAGTATGATATGGAAAAACTTAAAAGTTACAAAAATTAGAAAAAACTCTCTAACAGCTTGGCTCCCTCACTAAAGAAAAATCAAGGAAATCTCTTTTCCCATAGGCTGTCTACTCTTCTTTCAATTTTTAACCACACATTTGTAAACTTAAACAAAAAGTACTGTTACTGGTCATGTGATTTATGAGCAATCTCAAATAATAAATAAATGTAGGTAAACAGTTAAATGATATATAGAGAGTTGTGGTGAAGGCTTACTGCCAGAGCCACCTTTGTCCTCTGAAAAAGCACAGAAAAGAAAATGTAGTGATGGAACTTTGCTCTCAACAGTTGTTACCAGCTGTCACAATTTCTGGTTTAGTCTGCTCTCAGTTCTAGTCCACTTCACAGCCACAATTTTGTCCTTTTTCTTCTACTTTTCTATAATAATGTTCCATAAAGTCTCTTCCTTATGATCACTAAAATTCCTAATTGAAATTAGTTTTCTTCAGAAAAGATCGAACTCCTTTCTGAATATCTAGTTTCAGGATTTCTATCCTTTCAAAAGTCCTTCAAAATCTCTGTGATCTTTTTTAGTTCTATGAAAACAGTAATCAGATTCCTGGGGAACCCCAGCCACCAAAAATAAATTTTGGAATGATTTCTAATATTCTCTGGTTTGTTATTCCTGACCCATCTCTCCTCCTCTTACCTCATAATTGGGAGGGAAAATTATTTAAATAATAAGGTTTTGCTTGTATTTAAAGTCTTCACAAATTAATTAGCAGAAAGGAAATCAATATACAGAATTGTATATACAATATACAGGCATTTATGTCTCATATACGAATAAGATGTTTAACCTATGGATGTCACAATAACTGATTAACAAAAACTTAAAACAAGCAGCATTAATGATGGCTTTTACACTTTCTAATAAGATTTGAGACTTAAAAACACCCAAACAAAAAACACATTTTTTTTCCTCGACTTTACATTGCCCAAATAAATTCCTTTAGTTCTGTGCCTTATGGCAAGACTGGCCAGGTCTTGTCTATCTTTTCAAAAGCTACTGGTCAGTTTGAACCATTGGACTCAGGACCTTCAAACTTTCTACAAGATGATTTTAAATCTGTAAATGACTGTTTTAAGATTGCTGCTTCATCACTCAGAACAGAGAAATTCAGCAAAAGAAGTAGCCAATGCTTTTAGATTTAGTCTCAGAGTTACAGAAATCGAGGCATGGAATTTAGCTGTTATGTGGCAAGGATGAAGTAAGGATAGTATCTCAAAGAAGAATTCTATAATAGTCCTGAGATCTTGATAGTTTACAAAGTGAAGAGAGTGACTGAGGATGAGTCACTTTTATTAATTATCCACTTCGCTAATAACTCTATATCAATGACCAATAAATGAATTACTTCTCAAAACATGTCTTTCATTTCTGAGCTACATATATCCTTGAAGTTTCTACAATTTTCAAGGGATGTCTGGTGCACACTACTGGCCCCAACAGAGCCATTCCATGAAGTGTGCTTGAATTGCAACTTCTAGTACAATTCCCCTTTTTCTATCAACATCTAAAGTCTGTGTGACCAAGGTTTCAACTTGCCTGAAGGTCTATTGGCATGTTTGTTTTCCCCCAATGTTTGGATTAGTTAAGATGCCAGAATGTTTACAATGTCCACTCATGGCTCTACTGGATATTAATCTTAATGTAGTAGAAAATAGTTATCACTTTATACTGTTCTGTTAAGTTTATTTCAGAATAAGGACTAGATTATTGGCATTGGTTTAGAGATCCAGAGCTGTAAGGAATCTTAGAGGTTGAGCCTCCTTATTCAACCTCTAAGATTCCTTACAGTTCTGGATCTCTAAACCAGTGAATTAAGCATATTTTGTTATTGTATGATACGTTCCATTTTACCATCATAAGTTTCACTTATAGGCACATTTTTTTTAAATTTCAAATGTATTTTGCAGATATTAAGTATTAGTATGATTTAGAATGAACAAAGAATGGAAGATACTACTCTACATGATTCTAGCAGTAGAGTTGCTAAGAGTAGAATCTCAAGAGAAGTAGAAACCTATATTCTCCATTCTGCCATTTTGATATGCCTATCATTGCATCACAAAAATATATACTACACAAGCTATCTGAAATCCAGTTGCCAAATCTGCAAAATACATTCCAAATGAGTTATTTTGGGGGGAAATAGAAAAGTGGGATTAGATTTTCTTCCCAATATAAAATTCCTCCTCCCCTGATGCATTATCAATAATTCTTCTATAATTTGTAATATTAGAGAGTATCTGTATACACATTGTTATTGTTATTAACAGTTATTATGGCAGAACTTATATTCAGATCTCTGTGATTCCAGTGGACACTATGAATCTTTTATGCCACATTCCATTTTAAAATTATCTGGGAGTCCTTTATTACCTCTCCAACTAACAAATGAATCTACCATGCATTTATTAAATATCAACTATGTGTAAGAGATGAAAAGAATTCACAAATAAAAATGAAACAGTCTGGCCCTCAATGAATTATATTATACTTTGAGTAGAGACAATATACACATATAAATACATGCAACATCTACACATAGTAATTAAAAATAATTTTGAATGTGGGAAGAGAGAATTGACAATTAGGAAAAATAATAAGAAAAGGCATTTTGTGAATGGTTCAATCTGGGTAGACCCTTGAAATGAGCAAGAGATTTTAAGAAGACAGGATAACTGAGTTTGAAGAATATGAAGACATGATTGAGAGTAACAGTGATTAGTGGTACTTGAAATTATTATATCACAAAACAAATAAATGCCAAAGTCAAATAGCTGGTGTTACATGCTTTATTATAAATTCTACTTAATCAGTTGTAAGGTTGCATTTAAAAGAGACATCCAGGAAAGAAAGGAATTTCTTCTATAACCCTTTGCACTAGTCTTTTTTCTCTGCTGGTTCAAGCATTTTTTCTTATAAGCCAAATTGTAAACATACAGATTAACATTATCAAAATTCCACACACACACACACACACACACACACACACACACACACACACACACACATATATATATATATATATATATATATATGTATGTATATATAACAATAAAACAACAAGCATACATGCATTTATCATATATTGCAAAAATAATACTTGGTGTTAAAATTTATAAACATCACTTTTAAAAGGTACTCAAGTTTATGAACTGCATAGGGAGAGGAGCATTTCTCATTGGAGACTTCCTTCAATGAGTGAAATTACAGTCCAGTTGCTATCCCTTTCTAAGGTTTGGAGAGTACTTATTATGTTCATGAGTAGACAGAATACTTTTCTTACTGATACTATAGATTCTTGTAGAGGAAATAGATAAATCATTTTACATGCCTTCAGGTCTTACACTAGTTGTTAGTTTAGTGGGATAAAATATTTGGATATGCAGAGAAGTTATAGACAATGTTTCTATATTGGTGCACTCTGATTATGAACCAAAGAACATCCTTAATATCTCAGAAGAATCACAGCTGCAGATGTTCTAAAGGGAAGTGGAAAGATACATAGGAAAGCTAAGCAAATATAAACAATGATGACTTTGGCTTCAGAAGTGACTTAATATAAGATACTTTGGAAAACATACATTGCATACTGATGAAAGTTAGATACAGAGTTGAACTATCCTATAAACATGATATATTAAAGGAACCAGAAGAAGTATTCTAACATTGGAAGGCAGAAGAAAGACACTAAGAATCATGGAATGAAAAATATAGACATCTGTCCTCTTATGGATACAGAATGTCTTTTGTTTTTTTCTTTCTATCTTTTTGTATTATTCATAGAAGATTTTTCATAAATGTTGTATTAAATTTTTGTTGAGTTAGATTGATCATAGAATCAGAACTGAAGAGGACATTTAGTCTTTCTCCCTCAATTGATAAAGATAAGAAACTGAAGCCTAGAGATTTTAAGTGCCTTGCTTCAAGGCATTATAGGCATTATATTCAGGTTCTTTGACTTCAAAGCCAGTGCTCTTTCCCATGTGCCAAGCTCATGTGTGCTCATCTGGACATAAATAAGCAATCATGTAAAGAAAATTAAAGTTTTATTTAGCATAATTATTGATAAGGGCTTTGTAGTTCATGAAAAGCTGCTTGGTGTGGTGACTAGACTAGAACAACTATCAAAGTCAGGAAGATTTACATTGAAATCCTGTGTGACCTTTCAAATACCCCTCTCTAAACTATAGATTATAGCCATAGTGCTGACTCACATTAGTCCTTAATCCTGATGCCTTTGTAGATCATAAAACATTTAATGTCAAAACTGAGCTTTACAGTGACCTAATGAGCCAGGAAGAATTTTACAGAGGAAACTGGATTAGAGAAAGTAGATTGCTGGGGACTGCTCTGGAGTCCGGAGGACCTGAGTTTAAAGCTGCCCTCAAAGATTTACTACCTGTGTGACCCTGGGTAAGTAATTTAAGGAAATTTAAGGGAGAAGGAGGAGGGGGAGAGGCAGTAATACATTCAGCACCTCCTATGAAACAGCCTATGACAAGATTACCAAAAAACGCTGGGTAAAGCAAAAAATGAACGACAGGATATTTCTGATTCAAAAATAAATTCATATGCTGTAATTGAAGAGCTTGACTCTTCAGGTCAAAAAAGGAGAAGATACACTCTTTTTGATTTGGAAAAAATTAAGGATTTGAAAAAAGGTTGCACTCTTTATGAGGCTATATTGTCTTATGTTAAGATGCTACTAGATAATTTGGCTTTTGAAATCTTAACTCCTTGTGATTTGAAATCTATAGCAAGGACACATTTAGAACCTGGACAAAACTTGTGGTGGCTTTTGGAGTATCATGAATTATGCAGAATTCAAGCCCAATGCAATAAGCAAACTAGAGTTAATGTACAAATCATCTTTGACCAACTAGCAGGTAAAGGTCAGTATGCAGAGAATTCAGCACAGATTAATTACCCCATAACAGCTTATGAACAAATTGCTATTGCTGCTATAAAAGCTTGGGGTACCCTCCCAGGGAAAGATCGAGGGGAAGCCTTCACAAAAATAGAGCAAAGTCCCAATGAACCCTTTGTGGATTTTGTGGGACATTTGCCAATAGTTGTCACAAGAACCATTGGAGAAAATGCAGCTACAGAAATACTGATCAGATATCTGGCTAAAGAAATGCCAATGAGGTTTGTAGAAGGATTATATGGAGACTACACAAAGATGCTCCTTTAGAGGAGATCATAAGACTCTATGCCGCAGTGGGCACAAGTGCTTATCATACCCAGACTATGATGAACTTGGGAAGACAGTGTCCCTCTTGGCAAGAGACTTCTAGAGAAAATTGTCAATGTTTTCAGTGTGGAAAAATAGGATATCTGAGAGCCCAATGGAGATATGGAGATAGAGTGAGAAGAGAGGGTAAGAGAAGACCTAAAACCCCATGTCTAAAATTCCACAAGGGCTTCCACTGGGCCTCAGAATGTAGATTGACCCAGGGAAATGAGAGGCAAGGCCCAACTACCCAGAGAGTCTTTAGAAGGTCAGGACTCTGATGTGATCAATCAGCAGAAAAGCAATCTGATAGAAAAAGGGATTACATGATTAATCAGCAGAAAAGCAATCAAATAACAGAAAAGGATTACAACTGGGGAGAATACAGGCTTTTTAAACCAACAGGGCAGTGTTCAGTGCAAGCAGCTCCAATATAATTGCCAAGTGATGAGGAGAAATCTAGAAAGTGGTAAATAGAAGGGTAGATAGGTTAACTGCTTGGGAGAAAGGGTTTGTTTGTATCTCTACAGATGGATAAGAAACAGATGGGTGCCAACGAGCACCTGGAAAGAGACAGGAAAAAACAAAAACAAAACAAAACAAAAAAACAAAAACAAAAAAAAAACAAAAACAAACAAACAAACAAAAAAAAACTCAAAACAAAGGAGAAGACCTAAGGAACATCTGACATTGAAAGAGCATGGCTGATAGCTGATAATGAGACTATTGCAGGACATGAAAACCAGCAAGAATCATTGGATTCCTTGAGATGAAAAATTGTTGATGAGACTATTGCAAGACTTCAAAACTAGCAGGAATTATTGGATTCTTGGCACATGAACTAATGGTAAATAGATTCCTTTTGGACTATTTCTAGGACTTATGGACATGTATAATTCCTCATAGTGATTCATGTTATTTGTTACATCACTCCTAGCCTGTGTTATATTGCTATATAATTATGTAAAATACCTCCCATATTGATGGATTTATGTATACCTGTTTCAAAGTGAGCCTCTTCAGAAACCTGCTAATCTGATTTGATTTCCCATTTCTTTTGGTGTTTTCATCTCCCTTCCTGAGATGTCAGGGAAGGCATGATCACCTCTTTTTATGGTGTTTTCACCCCTTTTTTTGAGCAATCAGGGAAGGCATGATCACCTCCTTTTTTGGGGTTCTCACATCCTTGAGGAGATAGGGAGGTCATGACCACCTATACTCTAAAAACAAAAGGAAGTGGGAGATGTTATGGGCCAGAACTTGAAACAAGGAGCTAAGTCAATGGAGTTGATAGAGACAATGATTATTTCATAGTTTAACAATTCTCTAGTTCAGTACATGTACTTAGTACTTACTATAGTTCCACAAGATTCACATCTTTAAGAGAGCATATATAAACTAAGAGCCTCAACCTGGATTCAGTCAGGGAGATTCAGAAGTCAGAGCTCAAGCTGTCAGAACTAAGACTACAGAAAGCCTCTAAGAAAGCTAATTGGGCCGCAGGAAAGGAGACAAAACTTGGAAAGAGGCGATAAAGGATTTGAACTTTAATACCTTTCCACAAATTATGTGAGCAAAATTACAAAATACTTTCCACACAAAGTCAGATTTAAATAATTGGAAAAATATTAAGTGTTCTTGGATAGGCCAAGTGAATACAGATTTTATTTGTATGGAAAACGTTTTGTAGTTTTGCTCATATAATTCCTGACTTTCCTTTGGTAAATAGGTTCTCAAATATTTTATGCTATTGACAGTGATTTTGAATGGAATTTATCTTTGTATGTCTTGCTGTTGTATTTTGTTGGTGATGTATAAAAATGCTGAGGATTTATGTGGATTTATTTTGTATCCTGCAACTTTGCTAAAGTTGTGAATTATTTCTAACAGCTTTTTAGTAGAATCTTTGTGGTTCTCTGAGAATACCATCATCTGCAAAAAGTGATAATTTTGTTCCTCATTACCTACTCTAATTCCTTTAATCTCTTTCTCAACTCTTATTGCCAAAGCTAGCATTTCTAATAAAATATTGAATAATGGTGATAGTGGGCAACCTTGTTTCACTCCTGATGGGAATGGTTCCAGTTTATCCCTATTACATATCCCCATTGCATGTTTACAGATGGTTTTAAATAGATGCTCCTGACTAGTTTAAGGAAAAGTCCATTTATTTTTATGCTCTCAAATGTTTTTATTAGGAATGAATATTGGATTTTATCAAATGCTTTTCCTGCATCTATTGAGTTGATCTTCAATTTCATTTAAGTTATTGAATTTATTGGCATAAAGTTGTGCAAAGTAACTCCTAAGTATTGCTCTAATTTCCTCTTCATTAATGTCAAGTTCTCCCTTTTCATTTTCAAGACTAACAATTTAATTTTCCTCTTTCCTTTTTAAAATAAGATTTATTAAAGATTTATCTATTTTGTTGGTTTTTTCATAGAGCCAACTCTTAGTTTTATTAAAAAATTCAATAGTTTTTTACTTTCAATTTTATCAATTTCTCCTTTTATTTTTAGAATTTCAAGTTTAGTATTTGACTGGGGGGTTACTTTATTCCTTTTCTAGCATTTTTAGTTGCAAGCCCAACTTTATTTATTGACCTTTTCTTTCTCTATTTTATGCAAGTAGGCCTTTAGAAATATAAAATTTCCCCTTATTATCACTTTGGCTGCATCCCACATATTTTGGTATGAGATCTCATTATTGTCATTTTCTTGGGTGTAGTTATTAATTATGTTTATGATTTGTTGTTTCACCCAGTCATTCTTTAGTATGAGATTATTTAGTTTCCAATTATTTTTGGTCTATTTTCCCTTGGCTTTTTATTGAATGTAATTTTCATTGCATTGTGATCTGAAAAGGATGCATTTGCTATTTCTGCCTTTTCTGCATTTGAATTTGAGGTTTTTATGTCCTAATATATGGTTAATTTTTGTATAGGTTCCATGAACAGCTGAGAAGAAAGTGTGCTCCTTTCTGTCTCTATTTAGTTTTCTCCAAAGAGCTATCATACTTAATTTTTCTAGTATTCTATCTACTTCTTTGATTTCTTTCTTATTTATTTTGTGGTTTAATTTATCTAATTGAGAGTGCAAGATTGAGATCTCCCACTATTATAGTTTTGATTTCTATTTCTTCTTGCAGCTCTCTTAATTTCTCTTTTAAGAATTTAGATGCTACACCACTTGGTGCGTATATGTTTAATATTGATACTGCTTCATTATCTATGATACCCTTTAGTAAGATATAGTGCCCTTCTTTGTTTCTTTTAATTGAATCAATTTTTCTTTTGCTTGATCTGAGATAAGGATGGCTACCCCTGCTTTTTTTACTTCACCTGAAGCATGGTAGATTCTGCTCTATCCTTTTACCTTTACTCTGTATGTGTCACCCTGCTTCAAGTGTGTTTCCAGCTTTTAATCTAGTCTGCTATACACTTCCTCTTTATGGGGGAGTTTACCCCATTCACATTTATGGTTAATCTCTTGGAACTCAGGACAACCCAGCCAGAATATAAATGAGAGGATGGGTTGACTTGCATTCATAGAGGAAGTGTTCTTATTGGGAATCACTACAACTTATGAAATAACAAGACTGGTTAAAAAAAAGAAACATGTGTGGTACCTACTTCCTAGGACAATTCTGGGTATTAATGGAGATGGTACACTGAAATAATTTTCTATCATTTAAATTACTATATTGGTTACTATTTTAATATAGATATTTGTCAGTACTTCTGATCATCTTTTCTGGAGTCAGTTTTATCATTTGCCACAGTATCAACAATATTTTCTCTTCTATGCCATCATCTTTGGAATTTCTCCCAGCAGCCTATCACATCTCAATAAATGCTTTTGTTGGGCAGGAAATCCCACACTATTTCTGTTGCAGACTGAATATTAACTTTTTTTCCCTTGCTACAGCCCAACCTTTTGCTTTAATGTCATATATGTTGGAAATACTGGATGCTGGGATACAAAGATGGTTGTATACACACTCTCATTTTAAATCTTAATGTAAACCAGGTGAAGAAAGGAAGGTGGCAAGTACAGTGTTTAATATCCTTAGATAAGAAAAAGTGACTCCCCAAGGCTAGACAATCCTTAAATCTCCTGGAATTAAAATAAGAATCCAAGTTAATCTAGACTGGTTTTAAATATGCCAAACTAGAACATTTTGTCTCAGGAAGAATTATGATATGGGAAAAAAGCAAGAATGCCATATGATATTGGTAAAGTTAATTCAACTCTAGGAATTGATACTCCTCAGAGCATTTATATATTTACTCGACAAGAGGATAGTGGTAATCTTGGGAAATAAAGCCTCTGGCTGGAAAATATGTAGTCTGCTGCTACTTTGATTCAAAGGCTTGCATTGACAGAATAAAAGGAATAGGCAGGTCATATGTTTTAGGCAGGAATTGGGAGTACTGGGGTAAAATTGTAATCCTCTGGAATAATCTGATGGCACTGGAGTCTTTAAAATGCAACCAAATTAACTGATTTTCTTCTAAACTATAGCTATATAATTTCTACAAAATCTCAGGGTTCAGAGACAAATTGGGAAATTATTGTACAATCACTGCCTAATATATAGATGACATTAGAGTGAGGGCATGGCATGTTCCAACACTTTTGTCTAGTGCCAATGCTTTGGCAAAAAGTAATCAGTGGGTGAGATACTTTTTTTTGATCTCTGAATTTATTTTACTTTCAGAAATGCTTTGTGCCATATTTGTATTCTTTTTTTCTGTATTGTATAATATATAATATATATTACATAATATTTTTGTTTAAGTAAAAATTATATATGGTCTCTTCCAAATCAGATTTTTATGATTCTATGAGCAGTCAAACTCTCTATGAGGATAATCTAAGGCAATAATATTTGATCTAGAAAAGAAAAAAAAATTATTTTGTCATTCATTATGCTCCCAATATTTGCTGCCTGAATGACTTTGAGTGAACCACCTAACTTCTCTGAAGGTTTAGTTTCTTAATCTGTAAAATGAATGGATTGGACTAGATGGCATTCAGCTCTGTCTCTATGGTCTCATTACTCCATCTATTTCAAAATATTTATTGAAAGGCTTGAAGCCCAATGGGAAGACCCATTGAGAAAATTGAATTGGAAGACAAATCTAGGTAGCTTCTGCAAGACTGGAGGATGGTGTGGGAATTCATCACAGGATGTATGTTAGGGAATTTACTTTTTAGAATATTGAGAAAAACATGCCCAGGTGAATTTATCTCATCCATAAAAACCTGATCATAGCTCAAGTTTGACTAACTTTGAGAAGGTGAGATAGATACTATTTGACAGTTTTGTTTGTTCATTCATCACCTAATTAAATATTTTTAATACAAAGTTAACAACAAAGATAATTTAGATTCACTTGAAATGATTATTGGTATTATTTTTAAAAATCCCTGTCACTACTGACCACATATATAAAATATGGGACTGGTTAGCCTCTAAGGTCATTTCTAACATTCATTCTATAATCTTAAAATCTTATGATGCAGAAAAGGAAAGCAATTTCTTAAAAAATCAATTGGCCAAATGCAAAAAAAAAAAAAAAAAAATTCACAGAATAAAACAACACTTTTAAAAGTAGAATTAAGCAACTAGAAAAAGAGATACAAAAGCTAATTGAAAGGACAGGTAGGTGGCACAGTGGCAGAGCACCAATCCTGAAGACAGGAGGACTTCAGTTTAAATTTGGCTTTAGACACTTAACACTTCCTACCTGTGTGACCTTGGACAAGTCACTTAATCCCAATTGCCTCAGGGGGAAAAAAGCTAACTGAAGAAAATCACACATTAAAAACTAGAATGGGGAAATGGAAACTAATGACTCTATGAAATATGAAGAATCAGTTAAACAAAGTAAGAAGTTTAAAAAAAAATAGAAGGAAATGTGAAATATCTCATTAGAAAAATAGCTGGCTTGGAAAACTGATCCAGAAGAGACCATTTAAAAATTAATGATCTGCCTGAAGGCCATGATCAAAAAAAGAGCCTGGATAGCATTCTTCAAGAAATCATCAAGTAAAACTGCCCCAATATTCTGGAATTGAGGGGAAAACAGTCATTGAAAGAATTCATTAACTTTGGAAAGAGATCCCACAAGGAAAACTCCAAGGAATACTATTGTGAAATTCCAGAACTAAAATCTCAAGGAAAAAATACTACAAGCTGCCAGACAAAAACAATTCAGATATCAAAGATCAACAATCAGGTTTCCCAGGATCTGGCAACTTCAACAATAAAAGATCAGAGGGCATGGAATATCATTCTGGAAGGAAAAGAGCCAGGTGCTATAGCCAGTAATTAACTATCCAATGAGACTGAGCATCATCTTTCAGAGGAGGTGATGGATTTTCAATGAAATAAGATACTTTCAATCATTTCTATTGAAAAAAAACAGAAGTAAGCAGAAAATTTAATCTACAAATAAAGGAATCAAGAGAGGCATAGAAAGGTAAACAGAGGGAATACACAAACACACACACACACACACACACACACATATATATATATATGTACATATATATATATATATATATATATATATATATAATTTAAAAGTTAAACATTTTACATCTTTAGATGGGAAATGGTATTTTAACTCTTGAAAACTGTATGTGTTACTGGGACAGATAGAGGTAGGTATCACATGAATAGAGGGTGTGGTTGTATGTAAATGGACTCTGATGATGATGATGCTATTGATGGGGGTTGAGGTCCCTTTAAGATTACTTTCTCGTTTCTGATTGCCCAACCCCCATGTATATGAAAGAAAATGAAATTAAGGGATGGAGAAAGGCTTGTACTGAAAGAAGAGGGGGGAAAAAAAGTATAATGGACAAATTTAATCACATGAAAAGGTACAAAAAACTTATTACAGTAGAGGGAAGAAAGGGGATGAGCATTGTCTGAAGCCTGATCTCATGAGTTTTGGTTCTAAGAGAATATAATTTAATCAACAATTGGGTATAGAAATTTATCAAACCCTATAAAGAAGTAGGAGGAGAAAGAGGAAAGAAAAGGGAGGGGCTAGATAGAAGGGAGGGCAGAAACAGTAGGAAAAAAGGTAAGAGAAGGGGGAGGGATGATAGAAAAAAGGTAGTGGTTGAGATGGGTCAAAAAACAAATAAAAACAGAATATTACTAAGGACAGGGAAGAAAGGGAGAAAAAAGTATATAAAGGAGAGAAAATATGAAGAGAAATATAAAGTTAGTAATCATAATTGTGAATGTGAATGAAATGAAGTCTTCCATAGGCAGAGTGAATCAAAAAAACAGAATCCTAAAATATGTTCTTTAAAAGAAAAACATTTGACACTGAGAGAGTGAAGATAAAAGACTGGAAAATAATTTATTGTGTTTCAGCTGAAGTCAAAAAAAAAAAAAGGAAAAAAAAAGCAGGGGTAGCAATTTTGATCTCAGATAAAACAACAGTAAACATAGATCTTCTTAAAAGAGATAAGGACAGTTCATTTTGATAAAGGGTACCATAAATAAGAAAATGTGTTTGCACCAAGTGATAGAGCATACAAATTCCTAGATAATATATTAAATCAATTAGAGAAAGAAATAGATAGCAAAATTATATTAGTAAGTGACCTCAATCTTCCCTTCTCAGGATCAGACAAATTTAACCAAAAATTAAAAAAAAAAAAAAAGAACTAGAGAGGTTAATAGGATCCTAGGAAATGTAGACATGACAGATATCTAGAGAAAATTGAATAGGGACAAAAAGGAATATAACTTTTTCATGGCAGTATAATTTACCTATACAAAAATTGACCACATATGGAGTATAAAAAATTCACAATCAAATGGAGAAGGGCAGAAATAGTAAAGGCTTCCTTTTCAGATCATAATGCAATAAAAATTACATTCAACAAAGGGCCAGGGAAAGAAAGACTAAAATCCAAGTGCAAATTAAGTAATCTAATTCTAAACATTGAATGTATCAAACAATAAATCTCAGAAACAATCGATAATATCATTCAATAGGATGACAATAACGAGCAACATACCAAAACCTATGGGATGCAGCCAAAACAGTTTTTAGGGGAAACTTTATATCTCTAAATAGTCACATGAATAAAATAGAAAAAGAGGAGATCTATGAATTGAGCATGCAACTAAAAAAAAAAAAAAAAAAAAAACCTAAAAAAGAAAAGTGTTAGGTTCTTACTAAGTGCTAATGAGATAATGAGATGTTAGGTTCTTATTAAGTGCTAAGTCTGTACTTAACAATTCTCTAGTTCACACCTTTTGGTTTTGGCCTTTAGGAGGAGTTTACCCCTTTGAACTTCTGAGGAGGAGTTTACATATGGAAAGGAGTTTACACAACCTTTACAAGGAGCAAGTTCATTGGTTGAAGTAATTTTCCCACAAGCCCTTGAGTCCTCACACTCCCATTCTCTGGGATGATAAAAGAAGACAACATTAAGCTAGGAGTCTACTCTAGGACAGAGTTGGGCCCGGAGGAGTAGTCTACTCTGGAGGAAGAAGAGTCTAGTTTGGGATTAAGTTGAGACAGCAGATCTCCTCCCAGAGAGCAGATCGGCAGTTTATGGAGACAACAGAACATTACAAAAAAGAATTAAAATCTCTAAATATATACCAAATTAGAAATTCAAAGGAGAAATTAATAGAAATGAAACTAAGAAAACTATTGAATTAATTTATAAAAATAAGAGCTGGTTTTATGGAAAAAACAACAACAACAACAACAACAATAAAATAGGTAAACCTTTGGCTAATTTGATTAGAAAAAGGAAAGGAAAAAAAAAAAAAAACAAATCATCATCAAAAATGAAAAGGGTAAATTTATCATCAATGAAAAAGAAATTAAAACAATAATTAGGAGCTATTTTGACCAATTATATAGCAGCAAATCTCACAACCTAACAAATATGGGTGAACATTTACAAAAAAATATAAATAGACCAGACTACAGAAGAGGAAATATATTACTTAAATAATCCCATTTTAGAAAAAGAAATTAAACATGCCATTAATAAATTACTTAAGAAAAATCTCCAGGGCAGATGGATTTGCAAGTGAATTTTATAAAACATTTAAAGAACAATTAATTCCAATGCTATGTAAACTATTTGGAAAAATCCATAAAGAATGAGTCCTGCAAAATTCTTTCTATGACACAAATGTGGTATTGATACCTAAGCCTAGGGAGAGCCAAAACAAAAGGAAAATTACAGACCAATATCCCTAATGAATATTGATGCAAAAATTTTAAATGAAATATTAGCAAAGAGATCACAGCAACTTATCAGCAGGATAAGATACCAAGTGGAATTTGCACTAGGAATGCAGGGATGGTTCAATATTAGGAAAACTATCACTATAATCTACCATATCAATAACAAAACTAACAAAAGTCATAGGATAATCTCAGTAGATGCAGAAAAAAATTCAACAAAAGTACAGCACCCATTCCTATTAAAATCACTGGATAGCATGAGGATAAAGGGGTTTTTTCTTAAAACAATAAACAATATTTATTTAAAACCAATAGCAAGTATTATTTCTAATGGAAAGAAGCTGGATGCCTTCCCAATAAGATCAGGGGTGAAATACGGATGGTCATTATCATCATTATTATTCACCATTGCACTGGAAAAGTTGGCTTTAGCAATAAGAAAAGAAAAAGAAATTAAAGGAATTAGGATAGGCAATAGAATAAGCACAATGAAATAAAACTATCACTCTTTGCAAATGATAAGATGAATTACTTAGAGAATTCTCCAAAAACACACAAATTCACAGCTTTAGCAAAGTTTCAGGGTATAAAATAAACCCACAGAAATCATCAGAATTTCTATTTATTATGGACAAAACCCATTAGCAAGAGATAGCAAGAGAAATTTCATTTAAAATTACTGTAGACAAAATAAAATGTTTGGGGTTCTTCTTGCCAAGACAAACTCAAGAACCATATGAACATAATTGCAAAACACGTCTCACATAAATGAAATCAGATCTAGACAATTGGAAGAATATCAATTGTTCATGGCTAGCCCGAGCTAATATAATAAAAATGACAGTTTTGCTTAAATGGGTCTATTGCATACCAATAAAATTGTCAAAGCTTTATTTTATAGAACTAGGAAAAATAATAACAAAATTCACCTTGAGGAATAAAAGAATATCAAGGGAATTAATGGGGGAAAATTACAAAGAAGAGTGGCTTAGCTATACCAAACCTAAAACTATATTATAAAGCAACAATCATCAAAACTCTTTGGTACTGGCTAAGAAATGGAGTGATAGATCAGTGGAAATAGACTAGAAATATGGCACAATAATCAAGGCCTATAGTAATCTTGTAGTTGATAAATCCCCAATCTCCATCTTATGGAATAAGAACTCATTTTTGACAAAAATTGCTGGGTAAACTGGAAAATAATATGTCAGAAACTCTGCATCGATTTAGATCTTACATACCATACCAAAATAAGGTCAAACATGATTTCAGCATAAAGGATAATACCATAAACAAATATGGAGAGCAAGAGATAATTTACCTATAAGATCTTTGGGGAAGGAAGGAATTTATAACCAAAGAAGAAGTAGAGAACAAAATGAAAGGTGAAATGAACAACTTGAATTGCATTAAATTAAAAAGTTTTGCATAAATAAAAACATAGAAACAAGATTGAAAGAGAAATACAAAGTTTTACAACCAGTGTTTCTGATAAAGGTTTCATTTCTAAGATATATATATATATATATATATATATCTTGACCAATTGATAATTGGTCAAAGGATATGAATAGACAGTTTTCAGAGGATAAAATGAAAACCATCTGTAATCATATAAAAATTCTCTAAATTACTGTTGATTAGAGAAATAAAAATTAAAACAATTCTGGTACCCCCTCACACCTCTCAGATTGACTAAGATGACAGGAAAAGATAATGATAAATGTTAGGTGTAAAGGGCTAGAACTGAGCAATGAACTTGGATAATGAAGCACGTGAGACTAATTGCCAATTGGACGGTTCCCTATTAACTTGTTTGAAGGTTGACCCTCCCCAGCTGTTCTGTGCTGACTTGATTGGTGGGACAAAGAGGGGGAAGTGACTTGTGTGGGAGGAGTAAGAGAAACTTGGGTGGTGGAACTCATGCTCACTCACACTCGTGACCTGGTGTTGGAGGTGACGGTAGAGATCTAGAATAAAGACATTTAGTGATCCTGACTCCTGCTGATTTCTGGGAAGATAGAGTTCCAGCAGGAAGGATGTGGAAAAATTGGGAGACTAATGCATTGTTGATGGTGTTGTGAAATGATCTACCATTCTGGAGAGAAACCTGGAACTTTGTCCAAAGGTCTATAAAATTGTGCATACCCTGTGACCCAGCAGTGCCACTACTGGATCAGTTTCCTAAGAAAATCATAAAGGAGGGAAAGGACCCATATGTGCAAAATGTTGTAGCAGCCCTTTTTTGTGGTAGCAAGGAATTGGAAAATTAGCAAAAGATTTACATGAACTGATGTTGAGTGAAACAAGCAGATCCAGGAATACATTGTGCACAATAGCTACAAGAATTTTTAATGATCAACTATGAAAGACTTGTTTTCCTCAGTGATTCAGTGATCCAAAGCAATCCCCATACACTTTGGACAGAAAATGCCATAAGCATCCAAAAAAAGTATGGAGATTGAATGTAAATCAGCACATGCTATGCTCATTTATTTTTTCTGCTTTTTTTTTCTCTCCCATGATTTTGTTCTGATTTAGATTTCAAGCAGTTACTATGACTATATCAAAGGTCACAGGATCATAAATTGAGAATTTTAAATTGTAAAATCCATTCAATCCAATCCTCTTATTTTACAGAAGAGAAACTGAGGCCAAAAAAGGGTGAAAAGGTTCCTCTCTGAATATGGCTTTTATTTTCAGATCTAGAAGCTAACAGAATAGTTTCATTTCAAGGGAGAGGGAGCATCCTGTTCACAAATAGATATTTGAAAATATTCTTGTGACAGTTAAAATATAAAATAACTTAAAAAGAAATGGCCCTTTACTATTAAAAAACCAAAAAAACTCATACTATACAAATGTGGATTCAAATTCAAGTACATCTATTAAATTATAGATAGGTATAATCAAATTTCATATTGTCTCAAGGGAGATACATTTTTATGAGTATTCTTTTAGACAGATAAATAGATTAGATTTTTCTCTTCCTTCCTTTCCCCTTTACCTTCCTTTCCTTCCTATTTCTTTCCTTCTTTTCTTGTTTCTTTTTTTCTCATACAAAACTTCCTATTGATCTCTCCTTTATTATATATACAACAGACCTGGTCTATGCCACATTTTGAAAGTTAGTGTTCCTAGAGCAAAATATATAAAAGTGTCAGTGACAGGGCAAGTTTTTCCTTAGTTATTGTTTAAATCTACCTTTGTCAACGAACATGCAAATGTATTTCTATGCTATAGTTTGATCTGTAGAAAGAAAAAAGAGGGGAGAGAGAAAAAAGATATCAAGGAGGAGGAGAGGGAGAGGAGGAGAGGAAGCAGAGAAAAGGAGGAGAGAGAAGCAGAAGGGGGAGGAGGAGGAAAGAGAGGAGAGGGAGGAAGGGAAAGAGAAACAAAAAGATAGGGAGACAGAAACAGATGGAGACAGGCAGAAAGACAAAGAGAGAAGAACACATAGAGATTCAGATACAGAGACAGACAAAGAAACAGACAGAAAGAAAAATTTTTCTATAAGTTGAAAAGTTGAAATGAAATAGTTTCTGAGAAAATCTGATGCTGGATTGTGACAAAGTATGCTGAACATTCATAGTGATATATTGACATTGCATCATTTTCATCTGTCTCTTCAATGACACTTCATGATTTCCCACAAAGTCACTTAGGAATTTTAAAGTGAAAGAGCCAGTGAAATAATTTGTGTCCTGTACTCCAACCCTCATTACTGTACTTTTTTGTAGCATCTCAAGTCTGAACCTACATCATTTGTGCTCTTGCTTCCCTAAGTTATATTACTAGATTGAATACCTGGAGAAGTTATGTGCCTTAAATCAGTCAAATGGCAGCATAGTAATTTTGTCTCTTGAGCACCCTCTCAGATAAACAAAGTTTGAAATTCCTACAAGATTTCTTTTCTGATACTTTTTATTAATCCATATATACTTTGTATTTATTATATTCCCTAGTAGAATGTAATCTCCTTGAGAGAAGAAGCGGTTACATTGTTCCCTTCCTCCAAACCACATTTATTCCTTGCATTTACCACAGTGCATGGCACATTGTATATTTCATTAATATTTATTTAATGAAAAGCTAACAATTAAAGTCAGTCACCTTCATATTATGAAAAATAGTGCTGACATGAAAGATAGCTTTCCTGTTTTTGGACTTCTCACAATTTCTCTAATTCACAATAATCCAGTTATCAGAAACTTATAAAACACACAATGGGCTAAAAATATTTTCTAATGAAGAAAGGATATAGGATTACACTGACACAAAGAATTTTTTGATAAGGAAATTCCCTCTATCTTTATAGGCTGGAATTTTATGTGCAACATGTTTTCTTAGAGTTTTCTTGAACAGCAAAAGATTAAATGTCTTGACCAGGGTCACAGAGCCACTAAGTAGCACTGGCATAAGTTTTCTATCCACCATGCTTTTGCTGCCTCTCATACAGCAAATGACATTGTTCAATGTTATGTAGACACTTAGTTCAATATAATACCATCTCATTTATTCTAGTTCTTATGTATTATCAGTAAAACTATGTTCAAAATTGCTTAAGAATGCAGGAATATCACACATTTTAGGTAGATTTGCATTCTATTTCCTTAATAAAAACAAGACAGTGTTTTAAGAGGGTAGCTTTAGCTATCTGGAAAATTGTTGTTGTGAAGTACTCTTTTCCCTGATGATGCTTGTTCAAGGAGCTCTTACTGGATTAATGGAACTAGCATATTAACTGTGATCCTTGGTAACCATGCAGTTTTTTAAACACAGTGGCTTTGTGAAGGAGTTTGCAACCTCCTTTTAAATGTTGGCTTTAATAAGAACCTTTTAAAATGTACACAGTATTTTGTCTGCCTTCACAATACTAGTACTTGAAACACATCGATTGTTCACAGCCAGCCACAGTAACTGTTGGGCTTCAGAACTAATAGCCCCTCTTGTCTGCAGACACCTGCTCTTATGAGTGAAGAGAGAATGCAGAGTTGGTATAGTAAAGAATCTATATTATTTGGAAATATTTATGGCCTGATGTTAAACCATTAAGTGTTATTAAAATGTAGAATTTATGACTCATATATAAAATGACAGAGGAATCACTAAAAGGGTAATATAATCCACCATTAAATCAATATTCAACAACAACAAAATTGAAGTATGAGAGTACCTAAAGAAATAAGCTTGTTTTATTTATTTTTAAAACTCAACTGATAACAATGATTCTATTCATTGGTAATAATAATGCCTTACTTTTAGAGTTTATGTCTTTTTATATAAATTAGCTCACCTGAACCTCACACTAACTCTGTGAGGTAGAAAAGACCAGTATTACTATTTCTATTTTCTAGGTGAAAACATTAAGACTCAGAGAAGGGAATTGACTTATAGTATCTTTTATGATAAATGTAGGAAGAAAATGAGGGGATTTGGCATTGGAAGAGCTGACTTTGAGTCTTGACTCTATTACTTATCTCAGCTTTAGGATCAATTTTCTCATCTTTAGAGTAAAGGTGGATTGTACTTGATGACATGCACAGTCCCTTCAAACTCTAAATCCTGTGGTCATAAATGATAGAACTGACATTTGATTCTAGGTAAACAGTCTTTCAAGTTCACATGTTCTTTCCATGTAACAGAATCATTGACTTGGTAAGGACTTTAAAGATCATTTGCTTTAATATTCTACCAGATGTATGAATTTTTTTCTATGATATTATTGAGAAAAAGTGATTCAAAATCACAGAATTACACTATTTGAGAGCTGAAAAGTGCATCAGAGGCCACTAAATCTAATCCTCTCACATACTAGATGTGTAGTCATCTAGACTCTGAAGGAATAATCAGGGGAACCCATCATATTCTAAGCTAATTTAGCTACATTCCCCCTGTCATTAATTCTAAATATGCTTCTTTTCAATCTTCACTCACAATTCTTGGCTCTGACTTTCAAGGCTAAAAGAATAAGACTTACCCTATCATTTGGCCATCATCAAATCATGATATCTGCACTTGGAATTTCCTCCACCTTCCATGGGAACATAGGCTCCCACATTTGGGCTCCTGGCCTCTACTACATAAGCTTTCACTTTAATTTGACTGGAATCAAGCTACCATTACACTTTTTGGACATCTCCAAACCTTCCTGCCATGTCTACCACATTCTCCTTTTTCCAACTTTGCCTCTTCTATATACATCATCTTCCCCTATTTAAATGTAATTTGCCTAAGGGGCAGGAGATATTTTGGGTTTGTATTTGTATCCCCAAAACCTAACACACAGTAAATTCCAAAATAATTGTTTTCATGCATTTATTTACTCTTCCATAGAACGATCATTAATGCACTTGATAAGAGATATAATGTCTTATATCTATATATTCCTAGTCTTCTCTCTTCCAGGTTAAACAGTCATGATTCCTTCAACTTATTCTTATATAATTTAGATCCAAAGTCCTTCATATCTCTGGGTCTTCTGCTTAAACAATTCCAATTATGCAGTATTCTTATATAATTTAGATCCAAAGTCCTTCATATCTCTGGGTCTTCTGCTTAAACAATTCCAATTATGCAGTATTTACTAATTCTTCCATTCAGAAAGTTTTTCCTTAAATCAAATCCAGTCTGTGTCAACAAGCATTCGTTAAGTACCTACTATGTGCCAGGCACTATGCTAAGTACTGGGGAGGAAAAAAAAAAAAAAAAAAGCAAAAAACTGAGTGGAAGTCAGGAAAAAAATTTTCTTCCTACTGGAAAGCTATTGAATTGGTCAATGCTCCTTATAAAATATTGTATTCAGAGTCAATGAGATGATATACCTGTGATCTAATGGTGAAAGAGTATAATGAGGTCATCATTTCCTTTGCTCTAGAGACAATACATTTACTCACAGCTATAGTTCATTGTACTTAACCATGTGTGTATGTATATGTTCAGGTATGTATTCATATGCATAATACAGACATATACACACTTATATGTATGACATACACATTGGACAACATAAAAACTATTACTTATACAAATCTATGATGATGTAAACCCTTTGTTCTAGACGCAAATGGTCAATGGAAAGAGTCTTGGAACCAGAATGAGGGAAAAAATGCATTATTTTACTGTTTTCTTTCAAATAAATACTACAAACTCTCTAAGTCTCAGTTTTCTTATCTGTGAAATGGGCATTCAGGTAATACAGTGAATGAGTTTTGGGAGTAGAGTTGGAAAGACAAGTTCAAATCCTACTTTAGATATCTACTAATTTGGGGACAAATACAGGAAGGAAAAGTTGAAGATGGAGGAAGAAAAGGAAAAGAAGAGGAAAAAAGAGGCAAATAAAAGGACAAGAGGAAGGAAAAGTAGAAAAACAAAAAATGAAATTGTTGATTGAATTTGTAAGATTTCAACTCTTTGTGTAAAAGCTAAATTTTGAATATATAAGGGAAATTTTGGGAGGGCTTGAAGAGAAATTGATAGATTGAAGGTGAAGGATGAGAATGATTAGAAGGAATTCAAATAATTTTGAATTTGAAGGAAAAAAAGGAAGGAAATGGAAGCATATAGTGTAGTGGAAAGCATGATGAATGTGAAGCTAAAGGACTAAGGTTAGAATCATATTTCTTCTCTGTAATTTTGGCCAGATTACTCACCTTCTGTGTAAAAAAGAATACTTTGGAATAAGTAGCTTCTTATTGGTTTTGTGGCTCTAAATCTGTTCATTTCAATAAGTGTGTAAATTGAATCATATATTCAAAATCTTTTAAAAGCACAATGATTATATATGAGACAATTTGAAACAGGAGAAAGCAGCATCAGCCAGTGAGATCAGGAATGGCTTCCTGTGAGAAGTAAATCTGGTATCCTAAGATCCATGCCAATGCAAATAAACAACTAATATAGAAATAATAATAAATATATTAAAATTAAATAATAAATACATGTACAGAGACATAAATGTATATACATATATATATATACACATACCTATATAAGTGTATATATATATATATATATATATATATATATATATATATATATATATATATATATATATATATATATATATATATATATGTAATTTTAATGTTAATCAGTTTTGTTAACTTTTGCAAATGCCATCTTTTTATTTTAGCATTAAAAAAATTAAATCCAGATACACTCTGTATGCTCTTCCATCCCATTCTTGTTCATACATATACATGTAAAACAAAACCTTAGGACAATTGAAAAGTGAACAATTTAATCAACTAAGGAAATATTTTTTCATGATAACCCATGAACCATTTTGCTTTTTGTTTATTTTTCTTTATTTCATTCAATTAAACAGAGATTATAATCTAAGTTAGATGCCTTTCTAGTCTCAGACTTCTTGTCTAAGGATGAAAATGAAGGTGTCAATCAATTTTTAGAGACAGATACCACCTTCCCACTATCTTCAACATGCAAATATATAGGACCCATTGAAAACTACAGGATGCAAAGAGACTATTGACTTAGCCATCATCTCCCAAATAACAGTATGTTGTATCTGGAAGAAGCTAAGAGTTTATTTTTAAATTCTTTACAGATGAGGAAACTGAGTTATAGGGAGATAAAGTCACCTACTCGCGTCAGGAATTCAAGACAAGTCCAGAAGGCCATGATTACCAAACCAGTCAAAAAACCAGTTTTGCCCTTATGCCACATTTTCTTTTCCAAAAGTCATATTATTAATCTCTTAATTGTGTCCTTGGAATTGTAGTATCAAAATGTTAATTGGCTCTCACTGTACTGTTTGTCAGCTAGTTTTATTTTGTTTGTTTATATTAGTATGATTTTACTTAAGGAAATCCAAGGTTCAAAGGGCTAATCTTTCTAGGATTCCATGTTAAATCCAGATGGGCTTAAATTATTGAGCTGCTGACTCCATGGGAATGATGGGCTTCCTTGCCTCATACCACTGAATATGTAGAATGATGGATGGAGTATTGAACTTGAAGACAGAGAGACTGGAGTTCTTATCCTTTCTCACCTACTTCCTATGTGATCTTGACTGAGTCACTTTGTTTCAGGATGCCTCAATTTCTTTATTTGTAAAATGAGCATAATGATATCTACTTCACAGGGTGACTGTGTGGATCAAATGAGACAATACATGAAAAGGGCTTTCTTTATAAACCTTAAAAAAAACTATGTAATTTTTAGCTATTATGATTGTTATTTAATACTTTAACTGGAGTTAGGGGCAGGACCTCCCTAGTGGCAAATAAAGGATGTGAGGAATGCATGTATGAACTGAGAGGAAAATCATAAGTAGGCTTAAAATCCTGAGATGGCTTGGCAGCTTTCTTCCTAGCCCCTCAGAATTCCAAGAGTGAGACAGAACCAGCTGCAAAATCCAGATAAATAACACCTGGGAGATGCCCTAATAATAATGTCATGCAGCCAGGGACTTAACTCATCAGTGCTAACCCAGGGCTTTCAGAATAGATTCACATTGTTTAATCAACATAATTTTAAGTAGTCACAGAAAAGCATAATTACTACAAGACTAATCTCCCAAGCATCTCTCAGCAGGTTGCCTCTCTAAATGGCAGTATTCCTTAATTTTAAACTTCAGCATGCTTACATCAACTTTTGCAAGGCTAAAGAAATAGGAGTAAGTGCAAATGATCAAGTTTAGGGACACCAAGGTCTTCAGGGAATCAAGGTTAATAGGTTTCATTGCTTTGCCTCAGGATATCTTTCCCACTCTTCTCAAAAGGAAAAAAAGAAACAAAAAACAAAACAAAACAAAACAAAACAAAATGTTTAATAAGTTAAATGTCTCCACATTTCAAAAAGATTACTTAGTTACTTGCCTTAAGTTGTTATATCATAATGTTACCTCCTGATCTATTAGAGTTATATACATGTGCGTGTATGTGTCTGTAAATTATGGAAATAAAACCCACTAGGATTGAGGGAATTAACCTTTGAATGGTTTTCAAATTCCATAAGAAATCAACAATTTAGACTTAAGCAAAGAACATAAATTGGAACTGAATAAATTTGTTTGACATAAGTCTGTCCTATAATTACTTAATATTAAATAATAGGACTTGATGGCCTCTAAGGTTCCTGTCAGTTTGATATCTATGATTCCTTGATCCTAGGTTAAAAATTGGACATTTTTCCAGATATAATTACTGCTTGATTAGATTCAAGTCCTTTTTTTGCAAGTTGTATCCTGCTTTTATAAGGGCAAGTCCTAGGTCTGTGTTTCTGTGATTTTATAGGGTACTCTTGCATGAGACCTGAATTATCCCAACATAGCAGATTTAAAGGACTGAATCTTTCAGTTATTCTCAAATGACACAATTTTGTCTAACTGGTTAATTTTAAACAATGCCAAATTTCCTGCCCAATCTACTTTAATGTAGTGTAAATGCAGGGTAGTCCTCAATTAAAAGGATTTTAAATAATAGACACCACTGATATGAGGTTTGTAGGAGGACTGTCTCTCTATATCTCATGTTCTTGATCTTGCTTTTCTGGATTTTGGGGGAGTAAGAGAATGTTACCTTTCCAATGACAAGACACCATGCTTCTCTCAATGAAAACTTAAAAGCTCTTTGACTCCATGTTATTTCTTATTAGCCTTTCAGTTTATTAAAATTCCCAGATTATCCTTTCCTCTTTAGATTAACTGAATGAAAGGGGTTGTTTTCATTCATTCATACATTTGTGTATGTGTGAACATGTTTTAATGAGAGCAGGAAGCTCTTTGCTTCAGAAATGCAGAACGGTTGTTTTCCTGCAGTTTATAGTCCCAGAGACTAGGGACATCAGAAGTTAAATGAATTGTTTGATCTGTTTTTGATAAGATGTTTGGACTTGAACCTAAATCTTTCTAACTTAGAAGCTGATCCATTATTCATTAAACCATGCTGCATCTTTTAATTTTGTGAAAAGTCTATCATTTAAAAAAATAATTGTTTCAATAAGTAGATTTATTTTTACATGCATGTATAATCTATCCATCCCATTAAAAAAAATTCCTATTTTAAAAATGTCCATGCCAGATAACAAATAACCTATTATTTCATGAGTATTGTTTTAGAGATAATGATGCTTATCTCTATTTATATAGGGTTATCAAAGGTCAATGTTAATATAAATACAATATATTGCAAGGAGGAAAAGGCTATTCTTGGGAAAAGGAGAGGTTTCATTACCAGAATAGCTGCTGTATAACTGTAGCTGTAGCAACAATAGTAACAGTGACATATAAAGGCAGAGGACAATAAATCAGATAGTCTCCCAAAGGAAGCACTTTCTTAAAATTAGGGCAAATTTTAATGTATTAACTTAAGTTTGAGAGCAGCCTGGTAGCATAATAGATAAGGTGACAGGGCTGAAGTCAGAAAGGTTCATCTTGAATTCAAATCTGGCCTCAGATACTTACTGTCTATGTGACCCTGGACAAGTCAATGCACTCTGTCTTAGTTTCCTCAATTGTAAAATGAGTCAGAGAAGGAAATGGCAAGCCACTCCAGTATCTTTACCAAGAAAATCTCAGTGCCCAATTGATAATGGTCAAACGATATGAATAGACAATTTTTAGATGATGAAATTAAAGCCATCTATACATATATGAAAAAATGCTCTAAATCAATAGAGTAGAAAAATACAAATTAAAACAACTCCAAAGGACTACCTCAAACCTCTTGGATTGGCTAAGATTACAGGAAAAGATAATGATAAATGTTGGAGGGGATGTGGGAAAACTGGGACACTAATTTATTGTTAGTAGAGTTGTGAAATGATACAACCATTCTGGAGAGCAATTTGGAACTATGCCTAAAAGGCTATAAAACTGTGCATACCCTTAGATCCAACAGCGCCATTAACTAGGTCTGTATCCTAAGGAAATCTTAAAGGAGGGAAAAGAACCCACATGAGCAAAACTATTTTTAGCAGCTATTTTTGTGGCAATGAACAATTGGAAAATGAGTAGATCCCCATAAATTGTGGGATGTCTGAACAAGTTGTGGTATATGAAGATAATGGAATATTATTCTTCTATAAAAATGATGAACAAGCTGATTTTAGAAAGGCCTGGAAAGATTTACATGAACTTATGCTAAGCAGAACTAGGAATACATTATACACAATAACAGCAAGAATATATGATGATCATTTATGAAAGACTTGGTTCTTCTAAGTGGTTCAGTAATCTAAAGCAATTTGGTTTCTTTATTACCTATCTTTTAATTTTTTTGTTTTTGTTTTTGTTTTTTGTTGTTGTTGTTGTTGTTTTTTTTTTTTTTTTTTTTTAGCTGAGCCAATTGGGGTTAAGTGAGCTTGTCTGGGGAGTGTTAAGTGACTGAGGCCAGATTTGAACTCAGGTCCTTCTGATGCCAGGGTTGGTGCTCTAACCACTGTGCCTTTTAGTGCCCCTCCTCATTATCTACTCTAATGCTTTATTCTCTTTTTCTTTTCTTATTGCCAAAGCTATATTTCTAATATAATAATGAATAGTAATGGTGGGCAACCTTGTTTCACCACTGATCTTATTGAGAATGGTTCTAGTTTATCTCCATTACATATGAGGCTTGCTGATGGTTTTAAATAGATGCAACTGACAGTTTTGAGGAAGAGTCCCTTTTCCATCTCTAGTTTCTTTTTTATATTAAAACAGTAAAATCTGATTAGACGTGTATTTTCTATGTATACCCATAACAAATACAGTTCTCAAAGTTTTTATTTATTTTTTTATTTTTACCTTTTTGTGCTTCTCTTGAGTTCTATATTTGCAGGTCAATTTTTTTTTTTTTTTTTTTAGCTCTGATCTTTTTGTAAAAAATAAATGGAATTCACTAGTTTCATTGAATATCCATCTTCTTCTCTGAAAGAAAATGTTCAGTTTAGCAGGGTAATTTATTCTTGTCTGCATTACAAGTTTTTTCTCCTTTCAGAATATCAGATTCCAGGCCCTTCAGTCCTTTAAAGTGGAAGCTTCTAGGTCCTTCATAATCCTTATTGTGGCTCCTTGATATTTGAATTGTTTCTTTCTGGCTGCTTATAATATTTGGGGTTTTAATTTTGGGTCTCTTTCAGGAATTGTTTGGTAAAGTCTTTCAATGGTCATTTTACCTTCTGATTCTATTACCTCTGGGCAATTATCTTTGATGATTTCCTGAAAAATAGTGTCTAGGCTCTTTTTATTTTATAATGTATTTCAGGAAGTCCAATAATCCTTAGATTGTCTCTCCTAGATCTATTTCCCAGGTCAGTTGTTTTCCCAATTAGGTATTATATATACATTTTTTTCTTTTTTCTTGTTTCTTTTTGGTTTTGCTTGACTGATTCTTGTTGTCTCATTGAGTCATTCATTTCCATTTGTTCAGTTTGGAATTTTAGTGAATTATTTTCTTCATTTACTTTTTTTTTAAAACTTCTTTTTGTATTTGTCTAATTGAATTTTTAAATGAGTTGTTTTGTTCTGTGGAAATTTTTTCCATTTCACAAATTCTATTTTTTAAGGTTTTATTTTCTTTTTCTATTTAACAAATTCTGTTTTTTTTTTTTTTTCTGGGAGTTGCTTTCTTTTTCCATTTTATCAAATCCATCTTTTAATGAGCCTTTTCCAAACCCTCTTGCAAAGTTTTCATTTCCTTTCCCCATTTTTCTTCTAGCTCTCTGTTAAGATCCTTTTTAATTTCTTCTAGAAGAACCTTGTGTGATGGGGACCAATTATATCATCCTTTGGAGCTTCATCTGGAGATGATTTGCCTTTAGTCTCCTCAGAGTTTGAAATCTGCTCTTCTCTTTCACCATAAAAACTGTCTATCATCAGAGTTCTCTTTATTTTTTTTTTTACTCATTTTTAAAAAATAGTTAAGGTCTGCTTTTAGGATAGGGAAGGTTTTCCAAGCTTCCTCTATAAGCAATGACTTACTCTATAAGCAGCCGCAGCTGAGCTGGGTCAGTGCTGACTCATTCCCATTGCTGGTGAGTGTGGCCAGGTCTTGTGAGATTCTGGCATTTTTGGATTCACTATTTACCTTTTTTGTTTGTGTTGGATGTTTTATAACTTTCTGCTGATCTACTGGCTTGCAACCAGGGCAGAGTGGCTAATGCTGCTGTAGATTCCTATAGATTTCTCCCCATAGATGCTCTGCCGCATGGAATCTGCACTGCCTCTCAGAGACCTCACTGTCCCAGGACTCTGCACTGTCTGTGCTGGTTACTATGCTTAGCTGCTTGTGCTTAGCTGCTACCCTCCTGTTTCCAATTAAAACAGATCTTTTCTGGTGATCTTTGAAATTATCTTCTGCTGGAAGAATGATAATGGATGCAAGAACACCGGTAATCAGAGTCTAGGTTAAGAGGGGATAGAGGGTTAAATCATAATGAGGTATATATAAAAAGAAAGAAAGGGACATGTGAGAGAGATTGAAATAGAATCAATAAAACTAAATTACCAGATATGGATGTGGGGAAAGAAGAATCATTAATGGTCCCAAGAGGTTAAAAATGTAAAATACTGGAAGAATCATAATATTCTCAACAGAAACAGGGAAGTTAGGAGAATGAGTAGATTTAGAAGAGAAAAGAAGAGCAATTTTCCTTTGGACATATGAAGTCTGAATCATCTTAAATCTTCTCCATGTCTTTCCATGAATATGCTACAAAGGATTCCACTGTCCACTTTATCTGGTTCTTTCCCTATCCAGATATAAGTGTAAAGTCATCCTCTCCATAATTTGCATAAAGTCCTTGCTACATATTTTGGCCCACCTTATTTTCCAGTCAGATATGCCCTTTGTATGTACTAATTGTTCTGGGGAACACATTATAATCCATTTCTTCACATCATGCACTTCTCAATTTTATTTTGAGTTATTTGTAATGCTTTTATTCTTCAGAAACTATAATTTTTCAGTATTTGCAATCATAAAAATAATATTGGTATTAGAGAAATTACCATTTTTAGTAAGGAGAAATTTAGGATAATTTCAAGCAGTGTTTTCCAAATGTGAGCATTGGTGGTTTTGTTTTATTTTGAAGATCCATTTACTCACCATATGAAGGAAGGATTAAAGAGTGTAGAGCTTGAAGCATGGAAACCAGATAGGAGATCATGGTAATAGTCTTGATAAGAGGTAATTGTAGTCTGGAATAGAATGTTTTTAGTAAGAGTATAGTAATGTGGAAGAGATATTGTGGATATAGAGTACATAATTTATTATCTATTGTAGAGTGACTGGGAATGAAGAGATAAATATTATTCTAAGTTTAATTACCTGAGTGAATGAAAGCATAATAGTAGTAACATGCATAGAAATAGGGAAGAGGAAGTGAGATCTTCTGGATTCTGTTTTAGTCATGTTGAGTTTGAAATGGTGCAGGACATAACAAAGTGAATATAGTGACAGGCAATTGGTGATACTAGACATCTAAATACAAATATCGGCAGACCAGCTGAACAAATAGTAGTGAAGCAAGATAATTGTTTTAAATTTTCTAATATTTTGGCAATTTGAAATATGAATGAATAGATGCTATACGTTTGAAATTATTTTTTTCAAATTTTGTTATAGTATCTTATAGATTACAGACAAAATATTTCTTAACTTAAAAAATTGTTTTAAGAGCTATCTATTTTTGTCAATGACTTTATATTATTCTAAAATATCAATTAAATTAGAATAGTCGTATACAAGGATAGACAAAATCTAAATAATTGTTCTGAAGAAACCACTATATATTTAGTGGTTCAAAACTGTTGGTATTATGTATTTCTAAATAAGATAATGGGTAGTTATACATGGATAATACATAAGGCATTAACTTCAAAAGTGTGTGTAATTATGGTTCTGGGTTATCTGCAAGTATATTCCTAACCCACATACTCTGCATATTAAAAAGATGCCATATTCAGGGTATAAGTAATTGTGTGGTATTTCCTCCAAAATTACAGCCAAAAAAAATCTATAATTAAACAAAATCTCTCTTCAGTCAGTATAAAAATCTCATAATCTTTTTGCTTCTATAAACAGAGACAGATTGCAGTATCAGTTAGAAAGACATCATCACATGATAATACCATACATTTTTCCCATTGTCTTGAAAGAAGAAAAAAGCAAATTAATTCTCCAAATTTGAACTCTTTGCTCTAGCATTCTAATCCTCACTAATTAGCAATAATGCTACTGGATTCATCCATAATTATGCATAGGCTAATTGCATTTTTAGTGCATATGAAATATCTTTAATGTTAAACTTGGTTAATACCAAAATTGTTTCATATATTTCCAAGTAGAAAATGAATTACTGGTGACTTTTAATCAAATGATCCATCTTCCCTTTGCTCATACATTCCCAATAACGTCAAAGAACAATGTCATCTGGAACCATTTCCAAACTATTTGATGTAACTCTTTAAAAAAAAAAATACTACTGAATAAAATAATTAATCAATTTAAAGACTAGACTGATTGTAAACAGCTGACTTGCAAACACAGCATTCTGCTGGAAAACCTCATTCTTATACAATGTACTCCTCTTATAGTTTTATTTGCAAGTGATATCTTTTCCTTCTTTGGAATTCACTTTACTGTTTTCATAATTCCTAAGAATATTTATTTTACTTTGTAGCTCATCTTTTATATTCAAATATATGTGATGTGAACTGAAGGACACCTTTAAAATTGGCAGCAAAATTTATATGCCATCCTTAGGGGTAGACTCTTTCACTGTTTATGACTATGTCTTTGTCACTAGGGTAGCAGGAAAACTTAATTCCTAAGGAACCAACCATGGATAGTAATTGTGTGATCTCAGTTGAACTGCCTATTGCTGTTGCTTCCTCATGATAAACTGTAGGATTTTAGAGTTCGAAAACCAAAATGAAATAAAACAAGAAAAGACAAACAAAATCTTAGAAACCATCTAGCTCATTCCTTTCATTGTCTAAATAAGAAAACCCCATGATGAAGAAGGTCATTCACTAGCTATGGATAGACAGGATCTAGGATTAAAGTGTACCTTTTTTGTTATCTGGCTGACATCATTATTATGGCCATATTAATTAAAATGTTCTGGGTTTCAGTTTTCTCATCTGTAAAATGGGAAAATTTAGCTAGAGGGAATTTGATGACCTTTTCAACTCTAAAAATCACATCCTTTCTGAAAATTATATAGTTAGACAGTAACAGAGTGTATGCTTTACATTTTTGCTTTCATATTCTTTTTATTATTTCTATGTAGCAACTATGCATTTATGCTAATTTCCTTCTTCAAAAAAAATTTCCATTACAGTGGAGTTGAGCTGACTAGCTATTGATAATGGTGATGCATTATAACATTCTGCCTAAGAATTACTTTTTTGATCTTAGTTTCTTACAAATAACTATTATTGATACAAGTCCTAAAATATGGACAATGAAAGGTGACACTGATATTTTATACCACTAATTAACTGAGATAATAGAATAAAAGCTGGAAAAGACTTTAGAGATTATTTGGCTCAAGTCCATCATTATATATATGAGAAAATAGAAATCAACAGTCATTATGTGACTTTTCTAAGGTTACTCAGGTATTAAGTGGCAAAGGCAGAATTTGAACCTTGGTCTTTTGATTTGAAATCCAGCAATTTTTCTACTGTTTTTATTTTATGTGAGTAGGTTTTGACTCCTTAGCTATACTAAGTCCTGTAAGGGCAGGAAATAAGTCTTGGAATTTTTTGTATTCCCCACAATGGTGATCATAAAGAAATAAATGTTGAATTGATGGATGGATGGAAGGATGGATTGATGCAGGTGTGTGCCAGCTCTTTAGAAAAGCAATATATCAAACATACATTTTTAAGTTTAATCTGCATTATCAATATTTTCTCTATCATTTTCTTAAGAAAAGACAAATTAACAAAACACTTAAACCCTATTTTGTAATATTTGCCAATTTCTGAGGTGTAAAATGCTCTTGCTGAAATGTTGACAATCAAATCTTGAGTAGTGATATGAACTGTCTCTAGTACATACTTGGATTTTAGATAATTAGATGATGACAGGCAATACATTAAAATGCATTTGTATTTTAGTTTTGTCCAAAAGTATAAAATGATTTTTTTAAATTAATATTGCATAGGAGCATTAGAAGAATAGCTATTAGGCTAAGACTGTGAATGTCACAGCTGTAAACCAATTTTTAAACTATCGGAAGGGTAATAATGCACAGAAGGGTGCTGGATGGAACAATTATTCCAAACTAGCCATTGGGATAACTCCAGAAGGGAGCAAAATTGATAAGAGCTAGTTCAATCAGCACTATGGGTAGAGATGTCAGCATTAATAGCAACAGGTGAGTTGTGCTGTGATGCCAGCATTGGCATGCAGGGCCAATATATAGCTAGGGGATTTAAGGATTAGGAAGGAATTAATTAAACTGGCTAATTTAGTGCCTCTTGGCAGTTTGTGATGTTCATCTTGAGGCACAACATAAACCATCACAACACAGCTTTCTGAGAAATTTCTATGTTGTGAGTGTGTCTGTCTTCCTCCCCCTCCCCCCACCATGGGTATGACCAGCAGGGAAGCAGCTGGTAAAGTAGTATGCATATCTACATTTTTTATTCCTTACTTATTTAGTGTCTTGTCCATTCCAGAATGTGATAGCTATGCCCAGGTATACCCTGGACATGTTTTCAAAAGACATTTTTATTTTAATTCAAGTTCATAAAATGATCATTAAATTTTAAAGTAGTTTATTATATTAATTAAATTATTTAGTTTAATACATATGATATACATTAAAACCTATGATTCAATACTTTTTTTTGCTATTTAAAAAATACTTCCAGACAGAGGTTAGTCTACCTCTCAGACCTGTGGAGGAGGAAGGAATTTATGACTAGAGAAGAACTAGAGATCATTATTGATCACAAAATAGAAGATTTTGATTACGTCAAACTAAAAAGTTTCTGTACAAACAATTCTAATTCAAACAAGATTAGAAGGGAAGTAACAAATTGGGAAAATATCTTTACAGTTAAAGGTTCTGATAAAGGTCTCATTTCCAAAATATATAGAGAATTGATCCTAATTTATAAGAAATCAAACCATTCTCCAATTGATAAATGGTCAAAGGATATGAACAGACAATTCTCAGATAATGAAATTGAAACTATATCCACTCATATGAAAGAGTGTTCCAAATCACTACTGATCAGAGAAATGAAAATTAAGACAACTCTGAGATATTACTACACACCTGTCAGATTGGCTAAGATGACAGGAACAAAAAATGATGAATGTTGGAGGGGATGTGGGAAAACTGCGACACTAATACATTATTGGTGGAGTTGTGAAAGAATCCGGCAATCTGGAACTATGCCCAAAAAGTTATCAAACTGTGCATACATACCCTTTGATCCAGCAGTGCTACTACTATATCCCAAAGAAATACTAAAGAGGGGAAAGGGACCTGTGTGTGCCAAAATGTTTGTAGCAGCTCTTTTCATAGTGGCTAGAAACTGGAAGATGAATGGATGTCCATCAATTGGAGAATGGGGTAAATTATGGTATATGAAGGCTATGGAATATTATTGCTCTGTAAGAAATGACCAGCAGGATGAATTCAGAAAGGCTTGGAGAGACTTACATCAACTGATGCTGAGTAAAATGAGCAGAACCAGAAGATCACTATACACTTCAACAACAATACTGTATGAATATGTATTCTGAGGGAAATGGATATCTTCAACATAAAGAAGATCCAACTCACTTCCAGCTGATCAATGATGGACAGAAACAACTACACCCAGAGAAGGAATACTGGGAATTGAATGTAAAATATTAGCACTACTGTCTATCTACCCAGGTTACTTATACCTTCAGAATCCAATACTTAATGTGCAACAAGAAAATTGGATTTACACACATATATCTAGGTTATACTGTAACACATGTAAAATATATGAGATTGCCAGTCATCTAGGGGAGGGAGGGGAAAATCTGGAAAAATGAATACAATGGATAATGCTATTAAAAATTACTCATGCATATATACTGTCAAAAATGTATAATTATAAAATTAATAAAAAAATAAAATAAAATAAAATAAAATAAAATACTTCCTGGATGTGCACCTTATGAAGCTTGCCACACATACTTATGGTTCTGTGGTATTATATGAGACTTCAACTGTTACTATGGGAAGAGGGGGGAAAGGTCAGTTTTCTGTTATGGGTTGAGTGTATGATGATAAGGAGTTAACTTAGATTGTATAGAAGATAAAGCAATTAAAATGAATTCATATCCAGTTTTCCTTAGGTGTGTTAAGACCTGTTTGATACTTGCAAATTAATTTTTTCAATGGTTTCTGTTTTACAAAATTAGAATCCCAAAGAATCTCAGTCTAGGAAAGGTCTTCTGAGACCATTTAGTTTAACCTGTAAATAAAGCCATTTATGTATGTCATGCCCCAACTTCCCTGACCATATAATAACTCTTGTTTTTACTTTATAATATCCCTGGCATAGTAGATTTTATCCTAGCAATTTGAAATTTTTTATTTAGTATTTCATGATATTTCCATATCTACTTTTTCCCCCTGAACATGTCCTTGCACATATCTGTCTTCCATGTTCCTTCTCATTTTGGTAATATAGTTTTTGACAAACTGTGACAGAAAATTGAATCTTTTTAAAAAATAGAATGATTCCTCTCAGATTGGCTAGGATGACAGAAAAAGATAACTATAAATGTTGGAGGTGTGTGGGAAACTGGGACACTAATACATTGTTGGTTAAGTTGTGTATTGTCTAACCCTTCTGCAGAGCAATTTGGAACAATCCATAAAGGGCATCAAATCATGCATAGCCTTTGATCTTGCAATGTCTCTACTGAGCCCTGTCTCACAAAGAGAACATAAAAAAAGGAAAAGGACCCATATGTGCTATGATGTTTATAGCAGCCCTTTTTATACTGGCAAGGAACTGGAAACTGAGTGGATCCCCATCATTTGGGGAATGGCTAAATAAGTTAAGGTATGTGAATGTTTTAGAATGTTATTGTTATATAAGAATGATTAGCAGACTGATTTCAGAAAGGCCTAGAGAGACTTACATGAACTAAAGCTAAGTGAAGTGAATAGAACCAAGAGAACATTGTACACAAGATTATGTGATGATCCATTTTGATGGACATAGTTCATTTTAACAATGAGCTGATTCAAATCAATTCTAATAGACTTGTTTTTTTAAATGAGACTTTTTTTTCTTTTAATTTTTTATTATAGCTTTTTATTTACAAGATATATGCAAGGGGAATTTTTCAGCATTACAATTGCAAAACCTTTTGTTGCAACTTTTCCCCTCCTTCCTCCCACCCCTTTCCCTAGATGGCAGGCTGACCAATATATATTAAATATGTTAAAGTATAAGTTAAATACAATATATGTATACATGTCCATAAAATTATTTTGCTGTACAAAAAGATTTGGACTTTGAAATAGTATGCAATTAGCTTGTGAAGGAAATCAATTTCCAATAGACTTGTAATGGAAAGATCCATCTGCATCCAGAAAGAAGACTGTAGAGACTGATTGTAAATCACACCATTTTTCCTTGTTGTTAGCTTGCTTCATGTTTTCTTTGTTATTTTTTTCCTTTTTGATCTGATTTTTCTTGTGCATCATGATAAATGTGGAAATATGTATAGAAAAAAACATAAAAGTAAACTTACAGTGATTATGGAATTAAGGTCCCAGTAGTATATGACACTGAATACTAATATAGAGAACTGGAATGGTCACATCAAACTGACAATTTAAAGAGAGTGATTTCAATTATTGTATCAAATACAAATTTGGAGAAAATATTCAGTCTAGTGAGATCATTTTAAAAATGTTATCTGTAGGTCAATTTATGAAGACAATACTGTATTATAGGCAATTTCTAAATCAAGTCATTCATGTTTCAACATAGTTATAAAAAGGGATGATATTATTAGTATTTTAAAAATATTGGCAGGATTGGGAGGTCTCAAAAAAGAAAGATATTCAAGTCTCTAAATCTTTCCTGGGCCTAGCACAAAAGAGAAGATAAAGGATAAGAACAATCTGCTCCTGAGATGATGTATATTATAAGAATTTAGCAAATAAAATAAAATAAAATAAACAGAGAGTGTGGACAAAGCCTTTTTTCTGTTATGTTTCTTTTCTGTTGAATTTTTTTCAACAAGTTTCTCAGAATCTGAATGAAATACACAAATGGGTTGGCAGTGAAGAATACTTAACAAATTCGTGTCTTAAACTATGCAGACTCTCTTTTGAACAATAATATTCTGTGAAAGTTCACTGTTGCCAGAATGTTGTCTGCCTAATTAATGGCAATATCAGAATGACCTAGAAAATGAGAATTTGGTCCCACAGAATTCTTACTAACACAACAAAGAACAAGCATGGGAGCTATGGCTTCAATCTATGGTATATGCAGCTTTCAATTTATGAATGTTTTGCTGAAAAAGCTTATATTTAAGTCAGTTGTCTGAAACTCAGAATTTATTTTGTCAGGCCAGTCCAAAAAGCCAATTTAACCCAACAGAATTTAAGGATAATATTATAATAATAGAACTGTAGCCTCTAGATACCATGTGTGATTACTTTTCTGTGAAAAAATACCTTCAGGATTCCAACTTGATATATCAGTATGAAATGTTTCCTCTTGTTTTTGTAACTGGAGCTAGCTAGATGTCTCCTAATTTCAAGATATTGATGATGATTCTTTGACTAGAGTTCTCTCAGTATAGAGGGCATAAGGAGGAGAGAGAGAGAGAGAGAGAGAGAGAGAGAGAGAGAGAGAGAGAGAGAGAGAGAGAGAGAGAGAGAGAGAGAGAGAGAGAGAGAGAGAGAGAGAGAGAGAGAGAGAGAGAGAGAGAGAGAGAGAGAGAGAGAGAGAGAAATTATGGCTCCAGATGATTAACTTATTTTAATTTAAATTTATTTTCACAAGCATTAAGTGAAAGTCTATGGTACATCTTCATTAAGGTAGTCACTGAAGTTACAAAGGTAAAAATGAAGTAATCTTTAATAGTAAGTTGAAGAATCTATATTCTATTGAAGGGAAATAACATCAATACAGATTCAAAAATGCAAATCACATATAGAGTAAATACAAAGTAATTTTATGAGTAGAGGCAAGCACTAACAACTTGGGGGATGAAGAAGGGTTTTCTGTGGGAGGGCAGTAAAACCTGAACCCTAGGGAGCTCTAGGGGACTTCTGTTAAAACACAATGTTGGGAAAACTTTTAAAGGCTGGCCTGACTTCCTGACTTCACCTGGTGCTGTTTTCATTTGCACCAGATGATCAACTCTACTCTGTTGCAGGAGTTTTGAGGGAGGTGGATGGTTGGGAAAAAGGCCTCACAGCTTTCTCTGGTTCTGCTTAAGAAGCAAGTACACAGCCTTCTTGGATACTTTCTAAGAATTTTTCCTGCTAATAACATTGGGAAACAGACAAAGGTTTAAATACTCCTACCAATTCCTTCCCATTCTCTTTTTCACTTAAATTCTGGAGGGAAAGCTACACACAGGTGCTCATGTCTTTTAGTATAAAAATTAGGAAAATGGGTCATAGGTCACAGCATCTAGAGCTGAAACAGACCTCAGAGACAATCTAACCCAACTTCTTCATTGTACAGAACCAGAAACTGAGATTCAACAAGATTAACGAATTTGGCCAAGGTTAAATAAATGGTAAGCCTCAGAGGAGGAATTTGAACTGAGGTTGGGTTATATGATTACATAGTCAATGTTTGCTCCTCTCTACAAAGCTGGTGTTAATATTCATAATTAACTTTTATTTAGCACTTTAAGGTTTACAGAGTCCTTTCATTAATATTTCAGGGCAAAAGCTGACTTAGTCTTTTCTAAGACTTTATCACTGTTTTCAGCATCCTACTATCTATGGAATGTAATTCTAGACTTTAGGGAGATAACAAAATTTATATGAAAGCTAGTTCTTGCTTTTATGGAGCTTATATTCTTCTGGGCAATTAAGGCATTTGTAAAAGTAATTATAATATATATATATATATATATATATATATATATATATAATATTTTATAGAAAGTGCAGTTGAGAGAGAAACCAAAAAAAATTATTTGAGTTTCAGGAGAAAGGTCATAAATGATAAAGAGGATCTTTTACCACTACCTATAGAGTAGTCATTAGTGATTTGATGTTAACTTAGGAAACTTCCATTTCCTCAAGGCTCTCAGTTTGATTCTGAGCTGTTTAATATTTTTGAGAATGACTTGAGAAGGACATCAGTGACATCCTATCCACATTTTCAATTGGCATAAAAGATAGTAATTGTGACATGTGTATGAACTGGACAAAATCATACAATTTTCTTTTGCCATAAAGCTTAAACATTTTACCTCAAAACCCCCAAACTTTTCACACATGTAATATGACCTCCTTTTGCTATAATCACTTAGTTTAAATGATTTGCCACTGAATTCACAAGAGTTTGATACCTATTCTTTAATTCTTCACCATAAAGCCACATTTTAATGGATTGTTTTGTATAGCTTTGATTAAGCACTCTGTTTTCCTAAGTATAATCTTAATTATAACTCTTATGTATTTAATGTGGTTTGAAGTAAGAAGTTGAGAAGACACTGATGAATGTTTTTCACTATCTTTTTATTTCTTAACCTTTTATGTCATTTGATATGATAGCAAGATCATATTGTATTATTTTATTTTGTGTAGTGATGGAATGATTTATATTCTTAGTATATAAATGTCTGAATTAGAATGTATTTTTATTTCAAAAAGCATAAAATTTCCATGTGCACTAGAAAAAACATATATGTCTCAAAGTATTTTTTGAGGCTAATATTTTATAAATTACTCAAACTGGAGAAGAATAATTAATAAGTTTTCCAGTTGCCCTATTTTTTGAAGTTATGATTGTTTGTTGAGAATTAATTAGATGATTTGACAAGAATAGTTTGTAATTTCTTGGTATGTTTTTCCTACTTCCACAGTATTTTATCTAGAGCTACAGTGAAATTGATTCTGTTTTATTATGTTTGAATAATACTTGAACATTTTGACTTTACTTTTGACTTTATTATATTGACAACTAATAGTCATTGCTCTTTAATAAGTATAACTTAAATTGAGACTTTTTTGAGAGTAGAACATCTGAATTTAAAACATAGCAAAATAGAATAATGAAATGTATTAAAAACACAAATTCCAATATAACTATAGTTGGATAAAATAGATCAATCCAATGTTGTCTGGTCAAGGTCAGATATTCCGAATTATCCTATTTTCATGAAAAGTAAATGCATAAGACCATTTCTATTACACAAGGAAACAATGTCAAAAATTATTTTTTGTCCCAAGTAATTTACACATAACTGTAACACTTGATAATAAAGTTGTGGTCCTAAAAGCTTTCATGAGACTAAAATGATAAGCTTCAGCTAGTGCTGGTGATTTCTGAGATGAAATTTAATTGGAATGAATATAAAGTCTTAAATTTGTATTTTAAAAAAAACTATGCAAATTCATGATGATAGAGGTATGATTACAGAGCAATTATGAAAAAAAGTTTACCTGTTTTCAGTTACTGAAAGTGCACTATAAGTAAATACATGTTATGAAAAGTAAGCAAACAAAAGACTATTGCAATCTTGAGCTGTATTGGGTCATTATATTCAGGACTAGGGAAATGAACAGTATACTGCATTGGTAAAACCACATCTGAAATCCAGTACTAAGTATTAGGTGGCACATGTTTGGAAAGACAGTAAATGAAGGATAAACAGTGTGATTAAAGAGATTAAATCATATTCAGTATAGTTCAGGGAATTAGGGATGTTTAGCCTGGAGAAAAGAATATTTAAGGAAGGCATGGTAGCTTCAGCTTTCACAGCCACAGGAAGAGGGATTATATTTATTCATTTTATCCTCAGAGGACAAACTAACAGACTTAATTGTTTTTTTTTTTTTTTTTTTTGAGGGGGGGGGATTGTTTGTTTTTAATCTCCATTTACAAGCACAATTAACAACCATAAAATGGCATAGTAGTTGCTCTATCAATGTCTGTAAGCTGAAATGAAAAAAAGTCATATATTTAGCATTAAGAATGCTTTCATAATACAAGGAAAGGAGCCATGAGTCAGGAGTAAATTGATCTAAATTATTATGTGAAACTTTAATCATTTATTATCTATGTTATCTAATCTAAATTGCTTCACTTCTCTGAGTTTCCTCACCAGTAAAAGGACAGACAACCTAAGGTACTTGGTTTATCTATGATGTTTTTATGAAAAGGGAATTCCAAACTCTTCTGTTATCACTATATCATCCTAAAGGCTTCACGCAATGCCATATATTCTATGACCACTTAAAAATGAACTAATGATGATTTTGATGTCTTCAGCATTGTTAGCTAAAAGGATATCTAAGAAACTTCTTTTTTTGAGTTTTGAGAGGAAATAGATTGACACAACTGAAAGGAATGAATTTCCAGCAGAGAAAGTTACATGTAGAAAAAGAATAGGAGATAAACAATATTATGAAAGTAAAAAATCTATAGGACTTAAAGGAATGCAAATTTCTCATCAAAGACTAAAAGGATGTTTATAAAAACTAGCCAAATGAGAAGAATGATACTCAAGAAATGGTAAGAAACCAGGAAAGAATTTCATCCTCAATTCATTTCCATGAAGACCTGAGAATAAAGGGCTCTTCAACATAGTTTAGATTTTTGCAGATTGTGTATAGGATACAATAGAAAAATCAAATCCAACTTTTAGGCCAAATGATATGTTGCCTCATTTTACTAGTAAGTAAATTAGAGATGGATGAAATAAAGTACTTAGTCTTTAGTCACTGTATTTAGTCAAGTGAAACTTCATATCACTTGAGTTCAGATCTTCTTTTATCTCCTTTAATCATCTTGAGGCCATCTCAAGAGATTTTTCTGTCTCAGGTCCCTGCTTTACTTAACAAGCATTTATTTAGTATTCACCCTGGCAGTTAACAAGGCAATATGATGGGTTTAGGTGATATAAAAGAAAAAAAAGAACAAAACAATACCTATTCCCCCAAAGCTTACACTGGGGAAATGTAGGTCCCAAAACGTGGCTATTTGAGGATAAAGTAAGAAAATAATTTATGTATTATAATTTTATATCCATCCCTTTCGAAATAACTGATTGACCAGGAAAGATTAAGACCCAATCATCAAATGTTAAAATGATTTTTTTTACCTTATGTAAGATATTAATCTGAGTTTTAGTTTTATTATTTTAAATGTTACTTGTGGAAAGGGACTGTGATAGCTAGCCAAAAGTTATATTATGTCAGTTGCCATACTCTATAAACTGATTATACACCTTATATAAATAATCTGTGGTTACTTAATTCTGCTCAATGCAAATACAGACAGAGAAGTGAAATTTATTTCCAAATGAATAATTGCCAATTCTTCAGTTTAGGAAGAAGGGTTAATGGAACTGTCCTATTGTTATTTTAGAACATGGCTATCAAACATTTTAGCTAAAATAAATTTTACTAATTCTCCATAGAATGAGCATAAACTACTTGGTTTCTTTAGAGATAATAGTTACATAAAATTGTCCTAAAAAGTGCTCACAAACCACACCATAAACTATTGGCAGAAGAAACTTTGCAAATTGTAAACAGATATTGAGGCAAGCGTGTCAAAGGCCAAAAGAATGTTTTTCATTCAAATTTAACATACAGTTTATTCCTAAATACCTTAGGGTGAAGGTTCATGAGATTAAAAATGCTGAGAATACTGATATTTGCCTAAACACCAAAAAGTAATTTCAATTACTCAGTCATTTAAAAACTATTTGTTAAGCACCCACTATGTCTCAGGAATGGAATTAAAACTGGAAATGCTATTCCACCAAGAAATTTAGCTTCTCTCCAGGAGAAACAATTTGCAAAGATTCAGGTATATATATACAAATTGTAGACAAAATTGACTCAAGATAATTTTGGTGATTTTAAATGAGTCTCCAAGATAACTATTTTTATATCTCTTTAAAAAAATCCTTATATTTTCCCAATGCAATCAATCTGGAATTAGAGAAGCTGTATTTGATTCTTAGTTCTGCCACTTTCTGCCTTTATGTGGGTAAATCCCTTTTCCACTCTGAAGTTCAGTTTCTTACAATGTAATTACAATGTAATGAATCGGTTGGAATCAGTGACCCACATCCAGCTCTAAAACTGTTATATAATAATTCTGTCATTCAGTACAGTATAGCATTGATTATGGATTTGGTCACAGGTTTATTATTTTTGTCTGTAGTTGATAAATCTGACTTCATTCCCAATCTCAAGTGCCACAAGGAGAATTAGGATGTGGAAACCCAATGACTCATCCCCCAAGGCACATCACAGAGACCATAAATTCAATGCAGTGGGAAGCTGATAAAGAGCAGAGACATTCAGAAGAGCAAATACCATTTATGTGTGCCATTATCAGAGGGACCTTTCTTGACTGTCTCTGCAGGACTACATCTCTTTTTTACTAATAAATTGGGACTTGGAAAATATTCCACTATTGTCCTGCACCTATTTAGGCATCTCCAAGATCTAGGCCAAAATATGATATTCAGGTATCAAGCACAGAGACTCTGAGACCAGACATTAGTCCTAAGGACTATCCTAAGACCAGAGAATCAAATATTACACCTCTTGCTATCAGTACCTCATCTACAGAAAAGACCCCTGACACGAAGAATATTTCTTTTTTCCTAGTGATTAAAAGAGACCTGAGGCCAATATTTGCCAGGAATCTAATGAGGGGAATCCCAATCAAAATACATATCAATCCTATAATCTGACTAGAGAATTCTGAGAAAATAGCTTCCCATGCAAAAAAAATCCACTTTTCCTTTAATCTCATTCCCTATCTTCTTATGTGCATCTATCTAAGACCTATCTCTTCTCATCCAAGTGTACCATCTTTTTTGGTATGCTTTGATATTAACATTTGACAACTTCCTTATATTTTAGGCCAAAGGTTTTGAATCCTCTTTTGTTTTATGGATTCCTTTGATAGGTGAAATCTATGGATCCTTTTTTAGAATAATGTTTTTTAAAATATAAAATAAAATGCATGGGATTGCAAAGGAAATGCTGTTATCAAATGACCCAAAAATCAAGAGAAATATTTATCTCCAAATATATCACTACATAGCAATATCTTGATATTTTTTATCTTTCTAATTCTGTCTATCTATTTGAGGCAACTACATGGTACAATGAATAGAATACTAGGATTAGAATCAGGAAGATTCATCTTCATAAGTTTAAATCTGGCTTTGGGAACTCACTGTTTGATACTGCTAAGTCAAATAACCCTGCTTGCCTCACTTTTCTTCTCTGTAAAATGAACTGGAGAAGGAAAAATAAATATCTTTGTGAAAAAACTCCAAAAAAGGTCATTAAGAGTCAGACTTTACTGAAATGACTGATCAACATTTTATCTATCTATCTATCTATCTATCTATCTATCTATCTATCTATCTATCATCTACCTAGCCATGTATTATCTCTTCTATGTATCATCTATATACCTTCTATCTTTCTATCATCTATCTGTATATATCTATCTGTTGTCTGTCTATCATCCATCTAATCTATGTATCTAGCTTTTTATCCATCCATCCATCTCAAAGGCAACACCTTGGATTAAGAAACTACATTCTCTTGCACTCCTTTCATCTTTTGGCATCTTGAGAGATTTAGGTCTCTCTAAAAGACATTTTCTTTCCTCCATGCCTGCACAAGTATATACATATTTCTTTTCTCCCTCCTGCTATTTACAGACTCTCTTTCTGACAACACCATACAGCAACCTCTCTTCCATTGAATTTTCCACAATACAGAAAGGTTAAAAAAAACAAAACAAAACAGATCTTGGTGGTAGTTCTCTTCTGGACCTCATGTCATTTCCCTTCTAAACAACTAAGTACCTAGCAAACATTTTTTGAATTCCATCACCACCTTTACTTTGAGGGACTATAACATATTGATATGTCCTCATCTATCTTAAATTCTTTGTTCATCAGTTTAATCATCGCTAATGACCTATACTTCAGTTATAAAAATGGATGTATCTTTAATCTTATACCAATATCTATAAATATTTCATAAGCATTTTTAAGAATTTCAAAATTATTTTATTTGAACATAATCAGCTATTTTTCCATATCTTCCTGATATCAGATATCACTTACTGTCGTCTCAGGCACAGGCACTCTTACTTGGATTCTACTTTGCTCTCTTTTCAATTCTGGCTCTATATTCAATCAGTCAAACTAAATACTATCCTCTGTACTCTACCTTTTAGTTATTATCCTTTCAAGCAATTTGCTGCAGCATTTTCTGCTTTGCTTAATTTCTAAGTGAACTATTTCTCTGACTTGGTCCTTAAACAATTGTTCATTTTAATATGACAATCGGTAGTATAATAAAATTATATGGATATCAGGATCTGTGTTACAGTGTTAAGTAATGTATTTTTGATGCTAATGTAGGTAGAATCAGAGATTCCAACAAGTTTCTACATGAAGAATGGCAGCTAAAATCTTAGGAACTCTAGGTTATTTTTTATCAGAATTACTACTTCCCCAAATCTTAAACCATGTCACCTCCATAATTCAGTTTTCTCACTATTCATGTTCAGTTATTTCCAATCATGTCCACTCTTCATTACCACATTTTTTAAAACAAAGATATTGGAGTGGTTTGGCATTTCCATCTTCAGCTCATTTTATAAATGAGGAAAACAGAATTAAGTGATTTGCCCAGGGTCACACAACTAGTAAAAATCTGAGGTCAAATTTTACTTCATGAAGATGAGTTTTCCTGTCTCCAGACCCCACCACTCTGTCTTTAGTACCATCCAATTGCCAATTTTATCCATAGTCAAAGGATTGTACAATATATGTTCAGGTAGTTTTTTTACTTGACTTTCATAATACAAGGATGCTTTAAAACCAATTTTTCTAGCTATACTGCCACAATTATGCCAGTAATTATGTCACTTTAGAAATTTTTGACCTCTCTGATCCCTAATATTTTTTCTCACAAAATAAGACAGAAATAGATATTGTTGCTAGGCTTATTGTTATTATTATTAATGATAATAGTAAAGTGATCCCACAGAGAATTTGCTTAATCCTAGTATTTTATTTAATAACATAAAAAACCATTACTTTACAACATAAAAAACCAAATACAACCTAGTCAAAGTATATTGAAGCTAATATTGAGTAATACACACATAACTTCATGTTCAATGGAAATAATAAAAAAATAAGTGTTCTGTGATATATGCATAGGAGTAGATAAGGAAAATGAAATCTGTCAAATTTGACAATCAAGCATTTCTAATGAAAAATATATTAATAAAATATACTGTAAGAAAGAAAATAGAAAGCATCTTTGAAGATTATGAAATTGCCCAAGAGCAGAGGCAACCCAGTTGAACTTGTTCAGCATTCTTCTGCAAACACTGTTAAAATAACATGTTAAAACAAATTTTAAAGGAACAGAGCCAGCAAAAAATCAGAGTGGGGTATTTTTCTATCCTAGAAAACCTTAGGAGATTGGTAGAAGTTTGTAACCTAGGAGTAGAGGCCTAGCTAGAATCCACAAACATGATATTCTCACAGTAGCCACTGCACAGTACTAGAAGCTTTGGGAGCTATCAACCCAGAGATAAAAAGGGGAGTTAGACAACTGATCAGAAAAAGATTATAGGAGATCCTTTGCTGAGACTGAGTAAATCTGCCACTGATTGGCAACTCTATTAACCATATACAATTCTGGGTAACTATTTTAAGGCAGAGAGGAGCACTGAAGTAGGTTACAAAGAAGCAGCAATCCTGGTCATAGTTCCAAAACAGAGAACACTGTCCTGGAGACTACAGGGAAAAAGAAACTCATTCTATGTTTGCAGATAAGGAGACCAGTGACTGATCATGGCTCTCCCAGGATCATAATACCTTAGAAGCACCAAAAACATGCAGATTTCAAGAAATAGTTATGAAAACAGCAGCAAAAAAAAAAAAAAAAAAAAAAAAAAAAAAAAAAAAAAAAAAAAAAAGTCTAAAGCTTGAAACAGTGTCTCACCATCCCAGATGAGCAAGTCTCAACTTTAATATGAAGTTCAAAGTAAAAAAAGAGTCTGGAAAAATGAGCAGAAAGCAACAGTAGCAAAGCATTTCACTATTAAAAGTGGTAGGGAAAATCAAGACATAAATTCAGAAGAAGTTATCAAAGTAAAAAAGCTACCAAAAAAGGATCAAAGAAAAATGTTAATTGGGTCCAAAACCAACAAGAATTCCTGGAATAGATAAAGAAAAAGATAAGAGCAGTAGAGGAGCTGTAGAGAGTAGGGGAAGGAAATCAGAAATGATAATTAACAGGTTGATAGAATAGGGATGGGAAGGAAATCAGAAATGATAATTAACAGGTTGATAGAATAGGGATAAAAAATAATACTTTAAAAGTTATAATGTATCTAATAGTAAAAGAGGCACAAAAATTCACTGAAGAAAAGAACTCCTTAAAAAATAGAAATTGACCAAATGGGGGAAAGTACAAAAGAAAATACAGTACAGAGTACAAAGAAAATAGTTCCTTAAATATTAGAATTGGAGGGGCAGCTAGGTGGCTCAGTGGATAGAGCACCAGCCTTGAATTCAGGAGGACCTGAGTTCAAATCTGGTCTCAGACACTTTACATTTCCTGGCTGTGTGACCCTGGGCAAGTCACTTAACCGCAGCCTGGGGGAGGGGGGGAACTAAATAGGAAAAATTAGAATTGGGCAAGTAGAAGCTAATGACTCTGAGATGTTAAGAAATCATAAAACAAAATCAAAAATGAAAAAAATAAGAAAAAGATAAATATAAATAAAATTGATATGTAGTATAGATCAAGGAGAGATAATTAAAGAACTATTGGACTAACTGAAAGCCATGATCAAAGAAAAAGTTTTGATATTATATTTTAAGAGATTATTAAAGAAAGCTTTCTCTTGATCTTAAAATACAGAACTCAAGAGATTTCTAAAAAGGTAAAAAGAAATCTTAAGAACTATACTTCTGCCAAAAAAATATGTAAAGAACATATGTACAATTTGTCTTAGAAACTAGAGATGGAAAGGAAATTATATCATAAAAAAGTGTAAAGTGGTGGTACTACATCTCATGAAGAGGCAAAGGTAGCTTATTATATCTGAGAGAAAGAAAGGAGGGAGATGAACATAGTGTGTATCAATAGACATATTTGATTTATGGTGAAACTTCTTCCACTTCATTGAAAAGTGAAAGGGAAGGAGTAAGCTAAGGGGAAGGGAATACAGAAATTGTGAGGAAAAGGGAAAGGGGAGGAACTTTAAGGTGGGGGAGGGATCCTAAAAAGGGAGGGCTGTGAAAAGCAAGTGGTGTTCACCAGTTTAATACTGGGTAGGGGGGTAAGAAGGAAGGAAAGGTGAAAAGCATAAGCAGGGGTTAATAGGGTGGCAAGCAATATAGAATTAGTCCTTCTAACCATAAATGTGAGTGGGGCAAACTGCCTCATAAAGAGGAAGCAGTTAGCAGACTGGATTAAAAGTCAGAATCCTACTATATGTTGTTTACAGGAAACACACCTGAAACAGGGTGAGACATTCAAACTAAAAGTGAAAGGGTGGAGCAGAATCTATTATGCTTCAGGCAAAACAAAAAAGCAGGAGTAGCCATCCTCATCTCAGATCAAGCAAAAACAAAAATTGATCTAATTAAAAGAGATAAGGAAGGGCATTATATCCTGCTAAAGGGCAGCATCAATAATGAAGCAGTATCAATATTAAACATATATGCACCAAGTGGTGCAGCATTTAAATTCTTAAAAGAGAAATTAAGAGAGCTGCAAGAGGAAATAGATAGCAAAACTATAATAGTGGGAGATCTCAACCTTGCACTCTCAGAATTAGATAAATCAAACCACAAAATAAATAAGAAAGAAGTCAAAGAGGTAAATAGAATACTAGAAAAGTTTGATATGCTAGATCTTTGGCAAAAGCTAAATGGAGACAGAAAGGAGTATATTTTCTTCTCATCAGTTCATGGAACCTATACAAAAATTGAACATATACTAGGACATAAAAACCTCAAAATCAAATGCAGTAAGGCAGAAATAGTAAATGCATCCTTTTCAGACCATAATGAAATCAAAATTACATTTAATAAAAAGCCAGGGGAAAATAGACCAAAAAATAATTGGAAACTAAATAATCTCACACTAAAGAATGATTGGGTAAAACAGCAAATCATAGACATAATTAATAACTTCACCCAAGAAAATGACAATAATGAGACATCATACCAAAATGTGTGGGATGCAGCCAAAGCAGTAATAAGGGGAAGTTTTATATCTCTACAGGCCTACTTGCATAAAATAGAGAAAGAGAGGGCCAACGAATTTGACTTACAACTAAAATTGCTAGAAAAGGAACAAATTAAAAACCCCCAGACAAACACAAAACTTGAAATTCAAAAAATAAAAGGTGAGATTAATAAAATTGAAAGTAAAAAAAACTATTGAAATAATTAATAAAACTAAGAGTTGGTTCTATGAAAAAACCAACAAAATAGACAAACCCTTAGTAAACCTGATTAAAAAAAGGAAAGAGAAAAAACAAATTGTTAGTCTTGAAAACGAAAAGGGAAAACTCACCAATAATGAAGAGGAAATTAGAACAATAGTTAGGAGCTACTTTTCTCAACTTTATGCTGATAAATTTGATAACTTAAATGAAATGGAAGAATGAATACCTTCAAAAATATAGCTTGCCCAGATTAACAGGGGAAGAAGTAAGTAGTCTAAATAGTCCCATCTCAGAAAAAGAAATAGACCAAGCTATTAACCAACTTCCTAAGAAAAAGTGCCCAGGACCAGATGGATTTACATGTGAATTCTACCAAACATTTAAAGAACAGCTGACTCCAATGCTATGTAAACTATTTGAAAAAATAGGGATTGAAGGAGTCTTACCAAATTCCTTCTATGACACAGACATGGTACTGATACCTAAACCAGGTAGATCGAAAACTGAGAAAGAAAACTATAGACCAATTTCCTTAATGAATATTGATGCTAAAATCTTAAATAAGATATTAGCAAATAGACTTCAGAAAATCATCCCCAGGATAATACACTATGACTAAGTGGGATTTATACCAGGAATGCAGGGCTGGTTTAATATTAGGAAAACTATTAGCATAATTGACCATATTAATAATCAAATTAATAAAAACCATATGATCATCTCAATAGATGCAGAAAAAGCATTTGATAAAATCCAACATCCATTCCTACTGAAAACGCTTGAGAGTATAGGAATAAATGGACTATTCCTTAAAATAATAACGAGCATATATTTAAAACCTTCGGTAAACATCATATGTAATGGCAATAAACTAGAACCTTTCCCTGTAAGATCAGGAGTGAAACAAGGTTGCCCACTATCACCATTACTTTTCAATATAGTACTAGAAACTCTAGCCTTGGCAATAAGAGCCGAGAAAGAGATTCAAAGAATTAGAGTAGGAAATGAGGAAATCAAATTATCACTCTTTGCAGATGACATGATGGTATACTTAGATAACCCCAAAGACTCTGCTAAAAAGCTATTAGAAATAATTCAGAATTTTAGCAGTCATAGGATACAAAATAAATCCACATAAATCCTCAGCATTTTTATACATTACCAAACACAATCCAACAGCAAGAGATACAAAGAGAAATTCCATTCAAAATAACGGTCGATAGTATAAAATATTTGGGAATATATCTACCAAAGAGAGTCAGGAATTATATGAGCAAAATTACAAAACACTTGCCACAAAAATAAAGTCAGATTTAAATAATTGGAAAGACATTCAGTGCTCTTGGATAGGCCGAGCGAATATAATTAAGATGACAATACTCCTTAAACTAATCTATTTATTTAGTGCTATACCAATCACACTTCCAAGAAACTATTTTAATAACCTAAAAAAAAATAAAAAAATAACAACAGAATTCATATGGAACAACAAAAGGTCGAGAATTTCAAGGGAAGTAATAAAAAAAAAAAAAATTAAGTGAAGGTGGTCTAGCTGTACCTGATCTAGAACTGTATTATAAAGCAACAGTCACCAAAACCATCTGGTCTTGGCTAAGAAATAGACTAGTTGATCACTGGCATAGGTAAGGTTCACAGAGCAAGATAGTGAATAGAAATAGCAATCTAGTGTTTGACAAACCCAAAGATCCCAAATTTTGGGATAAGAATTCATTATTTGACAAAAACTGCTGGGAAAACTGGAAATTAGTATGGCACAAACTAAGCATGGACCCACATTTAACACCACATACTAAGATTAGATCAAAATGGGTCCATGATTTAGGCATAAAGAATGAAATCATCAATAAATTGGAGGAACATGGGATAGTTTACCTCTCAGACTTGTGGAGGAGGAAGGAGTTTGTGCCCAAGGGAGAACTAGAGACCATTATTGATCACAAAATTGAACATTTTGATTACACCAAATTAAAAAGTTTCTTCACAAACAAAACTAATGCAAACAAGAATAGAAGGGAAGTAACAAATTGGGAAAAAATTTTTACAGTTAAAGGTTCTGATAAAGGCCTCATCTCCAAAATATACAGAGAATTGACTTTAATTTATAAGAAATCAAGCCATTATCCAATTGATAAATGGTCAAAGGATATGAACAGACAATTTTCAGATGATGAAATTAAAACTATTTCCACTCATATGAAAGAGTGTTCCAAATCACTATTGATCAGAGAAATGCAAATTAAGAGAAGTCTGAGATATCATTAAACACCTGTCAGATTGGCTAAGATGAGAGGAACAAATAACGATGAATGTTGGAGGGGCTGTGGGAAAACTGGGAAACTGATGCATTGTTGGTGGAGTTGTGAAAGAATCCAACCATTCTGGAAAGCAATCTGGAATTATGCCCAAAAAGTTATCAAAATGTGCATACTCTTTGACCCAGCAGTGCTACTACTGTGCTTATATCCCAAGGAAATACTAAAGAAGGGAAAGGCACCTGTATGTGCCAAAATGTTTGTGGCAGCCCTTTTCATAGTGGCTAGAAGCTGGAAGATGAATGGATGTCCATCAATTGGAGAATGGTTGGGTAAATTATGGTATATGAATGTTATGGAATATTATTGTTCTGTAAGAAATGACCAACAGGAGAAATTCAGAGAGGCTTGGAGAGACTTACATCAACTGATGCTAAGTGAAAGGAGCAGAACTAGGAGATCATTATACACTTCAACAACAATACTATATGAGGATGTATTCTGATGGACGTGGATATCTTCAACATAGAGAAGAGCTAATTCAATTCCAATTAATCAATGATGGACAGAATCAGCTACATCCCGAAAAGGAACACTGGGAAATGAGTGTAAACTGTTATTTTTACCTTCTGAATCCATTTCTTCCTGTGCAACAAGAAATTAGGTTCTACACACATATATTGTATCTAGAATATATTGTAATATATTTAACATGTATAAGACTGCCTGCCATCTGAGGGAGGGGGTTGGGGGAGGAAGAGAAAAAATCTGAACAGAAGTAAGTGCAAGGGATAATGTTGTAAAAAATTAGCTATGCATATGTATTGTCAAAAAAAAAAAAGTTATAATTATAAAATAAAATTTAAATTTAAAAAAAAATGCTGATTTTTGGAAACATAGGGGTTGGGGGTTTGGACTTTCATCCGACATTGCTCATGGATGCCTTGACAGTGATGGTCAGAAAATAAATGAGAGAATACCAGGAAAAAAAAATAAAGAAAACTTTCTCAATATCTTATATTCAGATAGTAAAATAGAAATTGAAAGCATCCATTGATCACTTCCTGAAAAAGATCCCAAAGTGAAAACTCCTAGTAATATTATAGCCCAATTCCAGGGCTCCTTGATCAAAAAGAAATAATTCAAATATGGAGCCAGTCAGGATCACAAAATATTTAACAACTTTAAATTAAAGGAGCAGAGGACTTGGCATATAATATTCTGGGAGGCAAAGAAGCTAGGATTAAAACCAAGAATAACCTACTCAAAAAAAGTATAATCTTTCTTGGGAAAACAAAACAAAATAAACCCTGATCCTTACTAAAATGGAAGACTTTTAAGCATCCCTTATGAAAAGATAAGAGCTAAATAAAGAATTTGACATTCAAACACAGACTCAAGAGAAGGATAAAAATGTAAATATGAAAGGGTAAATGTCTCAATAAAGTTAAATTATTTACATTCCTATGTAGAATGGGAAGATGGGAAGATGATACATGCAACACTTAAGAACTTTATTATTATTAGGGTAGATAAAAGGAGTTAAATAAACAGACAGCATAAATGTGAATTGATAATGTTAGAATAATCTAACATCCCAAGATATAAGGGAAAGCAATGCACTGGGAGAAGGGGAAAGGAAGAGGTAGAATAGGGAAAACTTTCTCACACCAAAAAATGCATATACAAAAGAGCTTTTATAGAAGAAGGGAAATGGAAGAATGGTAGGCAACTCTGTTAGGAAAAAGGAGGAGGGGGGATAAGAGAAAAAGGGGAAATGATAAAAAGAGAAAGGGGTAAGGGTGGTAGTGGTCAGTAGAAATAAAGGTTTTTAAGGAGGGACAAGAGAGAGTGAGAGATGATAAACAGAAGAAAATAGAATGGAGGGTCATATGCTATTTTTAATCACAACTCTAAATGTGAATACAATTAGTTTACTCATATAACAGAAATAGAATTGATTAGAGACAAAATGTTTTTACAAGAGACATACTTAAAAGAGAAAGACACATACAGAGTTAGAATAAAGGACTGGAGACAAATCTAATATGCTTCAAGTGAACTAAAAATGGCAGGGGTAGCAATCCTGATCTTAGGCAAAGCAAAAAAACAAAAATAGGCCCAATTAAATAAAAGGGATAATCAGAGAAACTCCTTCCTTCTAGAATATATCATATTCAACAAAACAATATTTTTAAAATTTATAAGTTTCTCTGATAAAGGCTTTGTTTCTTTAATATATATTGATTATATATATAGTCAAAGAGTGTACATAGATAAAACATATACATATATATATATATATATATATATAGTATACATAGTCAAATAAATAGTAAAATTTATTTAAAAAATAAGAGCCATTCCCTAATTGATAAATGTTCAAAGGATATAAATAGATAGTTTTTCAGAAGAAGAAATCAAAACTGTCTATAGTTGTATGAAGAAAGAATTTTAAATCAGTATTGATTATAGAAAGACAAATTAAAAACAACTCTAGGGTACCATCTCATAGATATCAGAAATGATAAATGTTGAAGAGAATGAGGGAAAAATTGGTATTAAAAAATACAATTTTTAATCTCCATCATTCCTGTGTCAAATCCAAAAGTACATTAAGACTTTAGACCATCCTGTATACATATATATATATATACACACATATATACAGAAACAATTGTATAATACATTGTTTTTAAAAATATCCAGAAAAATATACATCTTCATGACCCAGAGTATAAAATTTTGGGAAGACTCTTTTGTAAGAATTAAATGAACTTTGGGAAAAAAAAAAAGATTAAGATTAATTTGGAAAAAAACAATTTGTGACAAGAACATATTACAGACCACTTAGGCAGGATGGAATGGATGATGAATTCCAGCAATGGATCATTATAATTATTATACCATTATCTAGTATTTTATTTTATTATATAGTATTTTATTATTTTTATATTATTTATATAGAGGGCAGCTGGGTCCAACATGATGAGGTGAATCTAAGACAACTTCTGACAGAGAGGAAAGATTTCATAAGTATTTGTAAGTGATGAAGGTATCTGTTGTTTTTGACTTGGTTCTCATAATTAGAAGAAACATAGTTGTCAATTTTTTAAAAAGCAGTTATTTTGGAAAAAAAATATCACTCCATCAAACCTGTGATGAATTTTGAGAATGCCCAGGAAATAGCCTGATGTATACATGAAATGTGATGATGGTGTTTCAAGGAATTCAGAAAAAACTTTGACAAAGTCCTGTCTCCTAAAATTCTCTGATAGAAATTGATTTTTACAAAGATAGGATGGTATCTAAAACAAAATTCATGAGACATAAACACAAATGATTCCAGTAAGGAAGATAAAGTGATCCTTTTGGAATAAATCAATTTGAAATTAAGATGAACTCATTAACCAACTTTCATTTCAAGGTCTCACATATACAAAATTGAAACAAGAGCAGGAAACTGAGGAGATATTTTAAAAAACAAAGAAAGAATGGCCAATTCTATAACAATGTTAGTAATGTTAATCACTAAGCCACGCTGAGAATTACACTTGATGATAGACAATAAAAAAGGTTTTGTGAGCTATTTGGGGAAAACGGGGGAAAAAATGAAGGAATAAGATCATTACATTAAGGAGATAAGATAATAACATGGTGAAGAAAACATAGAAATGAATTCTCATTTTGGATCTATCTTATATACGAAAGAAAATTATCTCCAGTCAGGAAGTATTTAAAAAAAAAAAAAACACATTAACTTGAAACAGAGTATATGAGGATATAGCAAGAGAAAAGTTAGTTGATCTAAGTGAGTTCAAATCAATAAGCCCAGATGAATTGTATTCTACATCTCTGGGTACTAAAAGAATTTACATATGTGATTACTAAACCACCCTCAATGGTATTTGAAAAATTAATAAAAAATAGGAGAGATGCTTCAGTATTAAAATAGATAAATATCTTAATTTGCCCACAAAAAAGAAAAGAGATTCTTAAAGCATCAAAACTACTAAATTTAATTTTGATTTCTGGTAAAGACCTAGAAATCACTATGTTATACAAGGCTTCAGAGAAAAGGGATGATTCATGGGTACTTGAGAAAAGAATCTTCATTCCCTTTAATGATTAATCTGAAAGTAGGACAAAAAACAGATGAAAGATCTGGACATAAATTATTTTCTCCATCAATGTCAGTGGAGGCAGTATATTTGTATTTTCACATCATAGTCCCTGATGTGTTACATGAGGAAGTTAAAAATGTCACTAAAGAAAACAAAAATGGGGGAAAAAAACCAGCTGGATTTAATCAAGCATACACAGAGGAGGTCTGTCTTGGGGGCAATCAACTTAGAGGGTGTTAAGGAATTAATTCTCCAGATTTCTGAAATCAAAGACCTTATTATTGCATAAAAAGCCACCAAGAGAACAATCAATTATTATTGACCTATATTTCTGCTTTCTCATCTCCACAAAATTTTTATGAGGATAATGTGTCTATATGCCAAAAACCAATTATTTATATCATGGTGTTATTTAGGCACATTTACATACAGAAGTAGGAACTTTATGAATCTCTCATACAATAATTAATGCATCATGTAAGAGGACAATGTGCTGTGATTTGGTATAGCAAAATATATATTGAAGGGATGATTGTCATCAAATGCTTTTCTCTCTCCCTTCAGTTCTATTAGAATTGCTTATTTTTGTCCCTCCTTTCTTGATATAACCTCTCCCTGGGAAGAAGGTAATATGATCTTGTCTCACAATCGTAGTCAGACCACAAAATATCCACTCAAATTTCTAGAATACCTTGAGAATATTTCCTGCCTTTGACTCAAACCCCCATTCTGGTTGTAGTCCTCTCATTAGTGTCTAGTGTCCTGACCTAAGACACTAATTAATTTAACTAATTAATGCCAAATGCCTTTTACAAATGGATATTTATTACAAAGATATAACAAAACCAGAAGTATAAACATTTCTGCCTAATGCCTCTCATAACACCTGATCTCTGGGGAGAATGGGCTAGACTTAAATCAATTTCTACATCTATTGGTCCTACCAAGTTCCTTTCCAAAAACTTCATGTCTACCAAATGATTTCTCATCTCAATTATTATTAGGTTGTATCCAAAAGGTTATTCCTCAGACCATAGGTACTTATCTATTGTAATATATAGCATAATGTATTTTCAGGCACCTCACTACCAGATTCCTGGATCACCTTATTCCTAGTAGCTTACTCTCCTGATTTACTGAAACAATTGTGTAACTTCCAACTTCCTATATCCAAAATGAAAGAATATATATATATATACATACATACATATATATACACATATATACATACATATACATATATACATACATACATATATATACATACATATACATATATACATACATACATAAATATATATATGTGTGTGTGTATATATATATATATATATATATATATATATATATATATATATATATGTATGTATAAAGTTAGTGGTGAGAAAGAACCAGTCCCCACAGTCATGGAACTATATACTGATATTGATCGGGGAGAATTCTTGAAGTGTCTTTCCTCACAGCACTGCCTCTTACCAGTAAACATTTAGCAGAGAAGTCAAACCAATAGAATATAGACAACCAAAAGTGACAGAGGCTGAAATTCCTTTTTGAAGATAACTTCAAGTCCAGTTCTGCAGCTGCTGTCAATCAAAGACCTTTTTAGGTCTGCTACTTTTAAAAGCAGCTACAAAGCTGCTTTTAAACACATGGATGAAATGAGTTACAGAATTTTTCTGCATACTCTGAAATCTCTTCAAGCCACTTCTTATACATCCTTATAATTTTTCCAGAAATAGACTTCCTAGCCTCTTTGACAAGAAGAATTGAATCAGGGCACTCAACTAGGCTTGTTAAAACTGGACCCTTTGGCCAGTTTCCTTATACAAGAATCATTTCTATTTCACAGAAAAAAACTTAGAAGGATTAGTATGGAGATAAAAAAAGTAGAATTTAAATCAAGATCTATTCCTTTCTTTTTGCTCACATATGGATCCCCTTAGTTCACCTCCTACCTGAGCTATTGTAATAACTTTTTAATTACCCACTCATCTCATTATCACATGTACTTAAATAAAGTTATTATTTTTAAATGGCAAAATGAGAACCTCAATAGACAATGTCATTTGTCTAAGGTCACACAGATAGTAAGTGAAGGAGAATTTGAAACTAGGACTTCTACATTAAAACTGTCTTTTTCCACTGTATCAAGCTGCCTTAAATTTGAAATATGTAGTCCTCTGAGTTCTACCTCACACTTGCTTGGTAAAACTTATCCTAGATCTTCTACACTATACTAGCCATTGAAAATCCCAAGATACTCCTAAACATGGAAAGATAAAAGATTTGGACTTTTGTGGAGGATAACTAACTTGGGTTTTCAAAAACTATCTGGTTCATTGAAAGTTTTTCTTTTAAATAGCAATTATAAATTCTGCATTCCAAGGCATTGAGTCTTAAAGGTCTGATATAGGACAACATGAAGTAAATAAGAGTAATCCTTCATAAATTTTCAGACAAAAAAACAAAAGGGAGATGAAAGAAAAGTAAAGTCAAATCTGGAGAAATTATAGAAATTTATGAATTATTTTCAGATAAGTATGACTTGAATACTATTCATGCTCATTAATTAGGAAAAGAGATATTGAGTAAATGTGGAACAATATTATATAAAGGAACACTCTATTTTTTGCAAGTTTTATTTTGCTCTTATTCTGTTGGTTTGAATTTTTGCTTATATAAATTGATGTTGTCAATTGAGAAGAAGAAAGAAAAGAAAAATTACAGCTTAATTGGGTACAAGGAAAGACGTATCACTAGGGAGATGAATAGTAGAAAGCATCTTTAAGCTCATATTACATTAATGTGTTTGTAGGTATAGTTATTATTACTTACTGGCAAATTTTGAGGAGTACTTGGCACTTATTTGAAATATAAACAAATACCAAAAGGACAGATTTGAAAACCATTTACATAAGTAGAATGTTAAACAGAGGCTGCCTCCAAATAACTCCATGAAAAGGATGATCAATGCTATATCTACTGCTGGTGCAAAAGTGAAAAACTATCTAAGTCATCCATATTGGTTAAATTAGAAAAAAAGTAATATTTGGCCTTATAATTAAATTGTCTGGATAACTACCAGTTCTTCATGTTGACTTGACAGTAGAATTATAACCAAATATGTGGAAAGTGCCAGGAAAAATATTCTGTATATAACTTTAATTGCATATGTTCAGATATCATTAATCATACATTAATTCAGACCATAGAAATGGCCAAGAGGAGACAGATCATCTTACTTCACTTACCTACTCACATTTGTTCATGTGAAATATTTGAGGTACACACAGAGATTAAAGCAAAGTATGTTCAAGCATAGAGAATAGCTGTGGTAAAGGCATAATTCACAGGTCCTAGACTCTTCCAGATGTGTACACACACAAACACACACACACTCACCCCATATAAAAGAGTTTATATACATGTTTATATAAATATATTATATATATATATATCTCCAAAATATATATTATGTATGCATATATAGATTATATCTACTATAAGTCTATATGCACACACACATACATACATATATATATATATATATATATGTATATATATATATATATATATATGGAGAGAAACTACTAAGATCTTTTGAATGTTTGATATTCATATGTGTTCATAAATGTATATATATATATAAATATGTATATATACATGGATATTGATAGATGTATTTTATACACATAGACATACACATGCTTATGTATTTAGACAATGTTTAAAAATTCTTAAGAGTAGATTCTATCCCAGTCTATTCCCAGTTGTAAAATGATGAAAAACCAAATACATCCCAACTAAAATTCTGAAGTTATATATCTTCTTCCTAGCATGCTAAAAGAAACTAAGCATTTCTAGCCTATCCCTTTTTCTCTATCCCTCAATACTTTAAAAGGTATTTGAAATTAGAATAAGGTGTAAGAACCAAAATTCTCCTTCTAATTAGCAAATAACTCCTGAAGGCACTAGGATGTTTTTCAAAATACTTAAATGAAACATTATTACAATATTTCAGATATTTTGTCTTTCACTCTACTTGAGAATGTAAATTCCTTGGCCAGACATTTGTATTGAAAACAAATAATACTTAGTTGTTCATTGTCTTTTTCTGTAAGGAAAATTTCTAATATTTAGAGTTGTCCCACAGTTGAATGTGTTATCTCAAGAGATAATGGGTTTAGAGGATCTTAGATTTAGAGCTATAAAAAGCCTCACAGGCTATCTGGATCACTTCCCCTTCTTATAAATAAGAAAATGAAGGCCCAGATCACAAGGTAGTGTCAGAGTTGGAATTTGCTTTTGACTCCAGAACCAGTTAGCAGATTGCTTCATTGCAGGTTATTAGGAAGAGATTGAATAAGTAAATGCCAGGCATGTTGTAAATTTGCATTCCTGTTTGAAAGAGTAATTGTTGATTGGTGACAATAACTCTATTTCCCATTTATGCAGTATTTTAACAAAGTATTTTTTTCTCAACCTTCCCTTTATTTAGGTAGGTACCATAGGGATGACCTATTAAAAATTCAGGACGTAAAGAAAATGAGTTCGTTTTAAATCCTGGTTTTGCCATTTGTTACCTCAGCCATATTCAGTGAATTACTTACTGAACCTCTTTTCACTTCAGTGTCCTCAACTATAAAATGAAAAGGTTATATTAAATGATTATTTGTGGCTAACAAAAATTTTGTTTTCATGACATCACTTGTATGAGGAGTAGTCTTTGCTTTCTCAGTGAGTGGTGGAGGAGTTAGAGAGAAGGAGGCAATTCAAAATTCAAAATAAAATGAATGAAATAAAATATAAAATAAAATAATAAAATAAATAAAATAAAAATAAAATAAAAGAAGGCAAAATAGTAAACAAAATACATTTCTTAAAAGTTTTCTTAAATATTATATTAATTATCAAAGTCACTTCTACTTCCAGATAGTTTTACAGATGAAGAATCTCTCATTTTAACATATGAGGAAACTTGGTTCAAGAAATAATTTATATAGTGTCAGGAACTTAATAAAAGAAGCTAAATGGAACAGTAGATAGAATACTGGGCTTGTAATCAGGAAGACTCATTCATTTTCATGATTTAAAATGTGGCTTCAGACATTTGCTAGCTGTGAGACCCTGAGCAAGTCACTTAACCCTGTTTACCCCGTTTCAACTGGAAAAAGAAATGGCAAATTATTCTAGTATCTCTGCCATGGAAATAGCAAATAGAATCACAAAGAGTTGGACATGAATGAAAACCAACTGAGTTAATAAAGGTGAAAATTTGGACATAACTCCATCTTTGGATGGATTTGGAATTTATGTCTATTTTTCTCAAATTTCAACATAATCAGATGTCTGCAAATTAAATGACAAACAACTTTTTCTCATTTATTGTTAAGTTCTTCTGGATTGTGACTGTGAAGGAAGAAGATGACACTATTCATATCATATGAAGGGAGAGATATATCCTTTGTCTGGAAGAAGTGTTTGGGTAACTTCATTAGATAGGTTTTCCCCAAACTGGTGAATGTATTTTTATTTTATTTTTTTTTCTCTTTTTTAAATTAATTTTATAATTATTTTTGACAGTACATATGCACAAGTAATTTTTTTTTTTTATAACATTATCCCTTGTATTCACTTTTCCAAATTTTCCCCTCCCTCCCTCTACTCCCTCCCCTAGATGACAGGCAATCCCATATATATTACATGTGTTACAGTATAACCTAGATACAATATATGTGTGTAAATCCAATTTTCTTGTTGCACCTTAAGAATTGGATTCCAAAGGTATAAGTAACCTGGGTAGAAAGACAGTAGTGCTAACAGTTTACATCCAATTCCCAGTGTTCCTTCTCTGGGTGTAGTTGTTTCTGTCCATCATTGATCAACTGGAAGTGAGTTGGATCTTCTTTATGTTGAAGATATCCACTTCCATCAGAACATATCTTCATACAATATTGTTGTTGAAGTGTATAGTGATTCTGGTTCTGCTCATTTCACTCAGCATTAGTTCATGTAAGTCTCTCCAAATCTCTCTGTATTCATCCTGCTGGTCATTTCTTACAGAGCAATAATATTCCATAACATTCATATACCATAAGTTACCCAACCATTCTCCAATTGATGGACATCCATTCATTTTCCAGTTTCTAGCCACTACAGAGCTGCCACAAACACTTTGGCACATACAGGTCCCTTTCCCCTCTTTAGTATTTCTTTGGGATATAAGCCCAGTAGTAGCACTGCTAGATCAAAGGGTATGCACAGTTTGATAACTTTTTGAGCATAGTTCCAAATTGCTCTCCAGAATGGCTGATTCTTTCACAACTCCACCAACAATGCATTAGTGTCCCAGTTTTCCCACATCCCCTCCAACATTCATCATTATTTGTTCCTGTCATCTTAGCCAATCTGACAGGTGTGTAGTAATATCTCAGAGTTGTCTTAATTTGCATTTCTCTGATCAGTAGTGATTTGGAACACTCTTTCATATGAGTGGATATAGTTTCAATTTCATCATCTGAGAATTGTCTGTTCATATCCTTTGACCATTTATCAATTGGAGAATGGTTTGATTTCTTATAAATTAGGGTCAGTTCTCTATATATTTTGGAAATGAGGCCTTTATCAGAACCTCTAAGTGTAAAAATATTTTCCCAATTCGTTACTTCCCTTCTAATCTTGTTTGCATTAATTTTGTTTGTACAGAAACCTTTTAGTTTGATGTAATCAAAATCTTCTATTTTGTGATCAATAATGATCTCTAGTTCTCCTCTGGTCATAAATTCCTTCCTTCTCCACAGGTCTGAGAGATAGACTATCCTCTGTTCCTCTAATCTATTTATGGTCTTATTCTTTATGCCTAAATTATGGACCCATTTTGAGCTTATCTTGGTATATGGTGTTAAGTGTGGGTCTATGCCTAGTTTGTGCCATACTAATTTCCAGTTTTCCCAACAGTTTTTTTCAAATAATGAATTTTTATCTCAAATGTTGGTATCTTTGGGTTTGTCAAACACTAGATTGCTATAGTTGTACCCTTTTTTGTCCTTTATGCCTAATCTGTTCCACTGATCTACTGGTCTATTTCTTAGCAATACAAAATCGTTTTGGTGACTGCTGCTTTATAATATAGCTTTAGATCAGGTGTACCTAGACCACCTTTATCTGAAGTTTTTTTCATTAATTCCCTTGAAATTCTCGACCTTTTATTCTTCCATATGAATTTTCTGGTGAATGTATTTTAGTCAGAAGATTATCTACTGACAAATAGAAACAGATGTTTCCTTAGATAATTTTATTGGAAGTAGTAGGACTTCTCTAATTGTCTAGTAGGCTTTAAGTGAAGATGGAATAGGAAATAGCACTCTTGTGACTGGATTGTTTAGGATGGCTGGAGCAAAAATGATTGAAAAAAAAAAAAAGAAAGCAGAACTGCTAAATTCTTAATTTGTTTTTTTATGCCAAGGAATATGACCTTTACTTTGGAAGCTACAGAACAAAACTAACAGAAAGTTGCTATATATACTACTATATAAGCAAGAATAAATTAAGAGACCACATTATTTTCTTTGAGAAATCTAAATCACCTAGACCAAATAAACTACATCTTTTGATACTTAAAGAATGAGCAGATGTGACTACTGAGTCACTGGAATGATATTTTCAAGATTTGGAGAATAAGATTCAACTTGCAGGACTCTAAAAAGTCAAATGTTGCCCTGAATTTAATAAAAAAAGGATTAGATAATATAGTATTTAGGCCAATATGCTTAACTTTGTTTCTTCACAAAATTCTAAAAAAAGATCAATAAAGAAAGGGGTAGCAAGTATACAGAAAAGTAAGTAATAATTATGTAAAGCTATCATGACTTCGTTTTTAATAGTATATGACAGATTCTGTTAATTTTTTTTTTGTTATAGGTTTACTGAATTAATAGATGCAAGAGTTCTATAAACACCCATTGCATAGATGTTTAGCAAAGCATTTAATAAAGTCTCATACTATTCCTGTGGAATAAATGGAGGCATGAACAAGATAATACTATAAATAAATAGTTTTGGGACCTGCTAGATGGCAGGACTCGTTAATTTGATAGCAGGTCTCCAATGCTATTCTTAAGAGATATATATTTGGTTCTGGGCTATTACACATTTGCACTAGTATCTTAGATAAGGTATACATGTCATACTTATACTTTCACATAGCAGAGTGCTTGAAGGCATAACTGGATGGAGTTAAAATGCAAAAAGGTTTTGAGAAACTGGAACATCAGACTGAATCTAATAAGTTCAATGGAATATGGATAAATGTAAAGCCATACTTGCATTCTAAAAATCAATTTCACAGGTACAAAATGGCATAGTTAAAGGTTTTTTGGCCTGTTTTCCTGTTAAAATAAGATTTGTATCTTTGAATGGAATATAAATTCAAATCATCTTGGTGATTTTACAACCAAAAATAAATAATAATGAATGCCATCTTGGATTATATTAACAGAGTTATATCTTCCTTGAGTAAGATAATCATAGGTAGGGTAGCAGTAAGGTTGCTAAAAAGCCTTAAGTCAAATGAAATTTAATTGAAGGATTTGTGAATACTTAACCTGAAGAAGAAGAGTCTAGTGAGGGACATGATAGCTGTATTTAAAATATTTGAAGGACTTACATGTGGAAGAAAAATTAAACCTGTTATATTTGGACATTGTAAAAGAATCAAGAAAAATATGTAGAAATTACAAGGAAGAAATATTAAGCTTGATGTCAGGAAAAATTTCCTCAGGAGTAGAATTGTTGAAAGGTTGATGGATAGTTTGGAATTAAGTGGTCTTTCCCTGATTGGCATCTTCAAGAAAAGGCTGAATGGCTCAACTTTTCAAATATATTAAAGGAGAGATTTTTTTGGAGGCATCAGAACAAATGCTTGCAAGGATCCTTCCAAATCTGAAATATTTTGATTCTGTGATAAAACATTTCTTTTGCCTTCTACAACTACAGAAAAAAATGGGGTGGGGCTTAGGGGAAAGATAATGTGCTCTAATTTGGACATATTTTCTATTATTCCTCATATAATCTTCTCAATCTCCTTAGAGGGAACCTTTTTGGGGCATATGAGAACAAATTTGGAACCAAATAAGAATGATGGAGCATGCCTTGCTCAGGGAATAACAAAAGGCACTAAGAGTTCAATTAGAAGTATGGTGTTACATTAGAAGCTTTTTTCCTTAATTGAAGCCCAAAAGATTCTGAACAAGTTATTTGAAAATACTGTTCTCTAATAAAGTATTGTAGTTTCTCTGAATGGCTCCTTTTAAGGAGATGAAGAGATTCTTCCAGGACTGGGTACTAAGAAAATAATGTTGAACTGTTCAGCAGTTAAGTAATCAAAGCTAACTAGGCTATCTTTTGTGTCAATTCTTACCTAGCCATAAATCATTGAATAGATGTGACAGATTGAGATCTGAGAAAGACCTTAGCTTTAAAAAATTGAGGTCTCTCTCTTCATTCAGGGCCATTTCCAATCATTTTGACCTATGCCCTGTACTAGACTGAGATAACTTTGGAGGAGAGAGAGTGAGACTGGTGACTTTGAATATCTTTGCTTCATGTAAATCCAACTCACTTGGAAATCAAGACATCACCTTCCTGATGTCATTAGTTCTTTTTGAGAATGAATGACAAACAACAATAACCAAAGCTAACTAAGAAGTCAAGAGATACCAGGAGTTATAAGTAGGGGGGTATGTATGTGGTAATTCAGATCTCTCAGATGACCAGATTTATTTTTATTTATTTATTTATTATAGTTTTTATCTAGATTACATATATGCATGGGTAATTTTACAGCATTGACAATTGCCAAACCTTTTTTTCCACTTTTCCCCCTCCTTCCTCCCTCCCCCAGATGGCAGGTTGACCAATACATGTTAAATATGTTAAAATATAAATTAAATACAATATGTGTATACATGTCCAAACAGTTGTTTTGGTGAACAAAAAGAATTGGACTTTGAAATAGTGTACAATTAGCCTGTGAAAGAAATCAAAAATGCAGGCAGACAAAAATAGAAGGATTGGGACTTCTATGTAGTGGTTCATAGTCATCTCCGAGAGTTCTTTTACTGGATGTAGCTGGTTCAGTTCATTACTGCTCTACTGGAATTGATTTGATTCATCTCATTGTTGAAAATGGCCATATCCATTAGAATTGGTCATCACATAGTATTGTTGTTGAAGTATATAATGACCTCTTGCTCCTGCTCGTTTCACTCAGCTTCAGTTCATGTAAGTCTTTCCAGGCCTTTCTGAAATCATCCTGTTGGTCATTTCTTATAGAACAATAATATTCCATAATATTCATGTACCACAATTTATTCAGCCATTCTCCAATTGATAGGCCACCAGATTTAAAAGATACCCAGCATCTGCAGGTGAAAGATAATATTGGTGATATAATTAGTTGCCAGGATTTTGTTTTTTTCTGTAATTTTCCGGCTAGGGATTACCAAATACTATGAGATCATTGCTTATTATGGGTGAATCTTTCAGGATGAAACTGTTAATAACAATATGCAGGTGGAAGATAAAAATTAGAGCTCTTTTGTAATATACTTCTGACTGAGTTGGAAATTTGGTGGCATTGCAAAACTAGAAATTTTCAGCATGAATTAAAGTTAAGAACAGAGCATCAATCATAAGAATTTATAGTAATAATGGCTACCACTTATATAATATGTTAGAATCTGCAAAATAAATTTATACACATTGTCTCATGTTGTCTCCTCAACAACTCTGTTAAAAAAGGGCTGTTGTTATCACATTTTCAGGAGAGAAAACTGAAACTGAAAGAAGGCAAGTTACCTTCCTTAAAGTTATACAATTGTGAAGTGAACAAGGCAGAATTAAACTCGAATCTTCCAACATTCTATCTTTTGTGGCACTTAGGGAGTTATGGCTGATGGCCCTTCACAGCCATCAAATCCTATACATATAGGGGCAGTAGTAGTATTTAAATGCTTTACTTCAGTGCTTTCCTAGTCCAGGATCTTAAATGTCCAATTCTTGAATGGGGAGGTAACTAATAGAGAAATGGGTTGTACTTTAAAATGTTCTCAATGAACAGATGGAGTCCCTAAATGTTGTTGACTGACTCCAAAGCAATATAGAGAAGCTGGGAATCATTTGTTTCTAATTAAAGGAATGAGATATTCTCAATCTTCTAGTTTGGGGATGAATCAATTCACCTTTTCTTTGTTCCTAGCCATCCTGGAATGTACAGCTATCCTTTTTACTTCCCTAATGGCTTATTGAGATTTTTAAAATATAGTAAAATCTTGTTATAAAGCATTTCTCCCCTCCATTTTGCCCTTCCCATATTTACATATACCACTAGTGGACAAGGAAACCTGACTTGTAGAAAGTATAAGTCATGGTGCATTAGTGCAGTTTGGTAGACCACAGGCAGCCTATAAGTCAATGTTATTGATAATTCCCCAAATTGGTATTATAACAAGCTTTCAGGGTGCTTTCCTCCATATTTTTTTAAATCATAGGTACTGAAAAGAGAGAACTATGGAGGCAAGTAACCTATGCATATTTCTGGTCTAACTAAAGTCCCTGAATATGATCACAGAGTCATAAATGAACTCTTTAGGGGGAAATGCTTATTCCTAAGGTATGTCTCATGACTGTGTTTACCTCTTTTAATCAATGAAATTAAGAAATGTATTTACCAAGACTGATAGAGAACACCTTAGACAGCTGTTGGTAGAAGATGTGTACCTGTGAGACTGATCTGCAACCACAGACCAAAGATTCAAGGTCTAGAATTAGAAGAATCTCAGAGATCTCCACTTCTTCATTTTACAATTGACAAACCTGAAGCCTGAGAAGGTGAAGAGACTTTTGCCCAACATCAAATGGTTTGATACTAACCACAGTACCCAAGAGGTTGAAAGCCAATGGGCATCATCCTTTGACTTATTAGAGTAATTAATAAAATTCTACTTTTAATATCCATTTCAGTAAAGGGAAGAAGGCAAAAGTGCAATACAAACTAATCTGGTTTCCTCCTAAGGTTGTGTGGAGGAGGATCTTTACGTAAATCATGATTGCTAGAGAAAAGTGAGTTGTTCTTAATTTTATAAATGTAATAAAGATATTAAGGCTATTAAGCAAGTATTTTAACTTATTCCATTGAGGTTTTCTGACAGAAAAGGCAATACAAAAAAAAAAAAAAATCTCCAAAGCAAACTACCACATACTGCAGTACATATTTTAAGTAATCTGTGCCTTAATTAATGAGCTCACTTGCCACATTTCTGGACTTGAATAGTTATGAGAGGAACAGCATATACAAACTTTGCTACCATTGTTGCTAAAAATTGAAAAGATCTGTCTTCAGTGTTCAATTATACTAATTAAAGACAATTATTTGTTCTTTAGCTTTATCCTTTTATTGCCTGGTTCTCTTCTTCAATGGATTTTGGGTGTGTTCAGAGTAATAAACATCCATCAACAGTATCTGTGCCCCATCACACATAGGTACATTTTTCACATACTTTTGGTTTAGAAAAGTATGAATCAGAACACTCAACACAGAAAAATAAAGGAAAGAAACCACAATTCCTACTGTACTGACTCTCAACATCCTGTGCAAAGTCTGAAAGGTTTCCGCAATACAAACTACACAGTTTACAAAACTTTCTTTTGGGATGAAAAGGGATATTTTGAAAGAAAAAATAATTAATGAAGATAACCTTATCACAAATGAATAATAAGAGAATGTTCTCAGTGTCCCCATATGACTTGCCTTCTTGGAAAGAGGATAGGAAACTATGTTGTCATTTAGAGATTTGATAATAGGAGTCAAGAATCTCAAGTTCTCCTTCTTGGTTGGTTCAAAGATGAAACATCTGACCTTGGACATGTTTTTGAACCAACCCTGTACCACTTTCCTTATGGAAAGTGGACAAAATATTTCTTTGAGGTTATTGGCTAATGGTTACTGGGTAAGTGCAAACAATTATGGTTTTCTTTTAGAAGCTAAAAGTAAATGGACAGGAAATGCCACAAATTACCACATCCAATTTCCTGGCCACCACACTATTCAAATTTGAAATGAGATCTTATGTCATTGGCAAGAACACCTGCTGCTCTCAGTTCCCTCATCCTTTTCACGAGTGGGGAAGTCTTGATATTATTATAAAAATGTATTGGAAGTGAGAGGACCTGATTCCAAGTTTTAGATTTGCCAGGAACTAACCATATTACCTTGGATAAGGCAGTATGCCTCAATTTCCACATCTGTAAAACAAAAGGATTGGAATTGTTGGTCTCTAAAATCCTCTCCAGCTTCAAAATGCTATTTCATTGACTCTTACAATAAGGTATTTCATGCTTCCTTCTAAGAGAAAAAACAGTGCAGAGATTTGCAATAGAGATAAATTAGGAAAAGATGTGGCACTAAGATGGTTTGCAGATACCAACAACTGTGATTTTTATGATCCCTACAACTTTTATTGTCTTGAATTAGCTGAAGGCTTCTTGAATTTTGCAATTTCCGTTATTTCCGTTAAAAGAAAGCACCCTTCATCCCAAGGGATTTCAGAAAAGCATATAGTTGAATTTGCAATGAAATTCTGCAGCTGTTTTAACTGCAGCAAAGTACTCCACATTTTTGAACTAGTCATAAGGAAATATGTAAATATCCTCTTTTCTTAGAATTATAGTCCTTCAAATTGGAATTTAAAGCTTTTCACACCAATGCTACATCTATTACCTCTTGGGAAATACAAATTATTCTTAAAAATCTCCAAGTCAAAGAGTGACCTTCTTTTGTTATCATACAGGAAATGAGGGAAAGAATTGAGTAGAGGTTTTGAAGAAATGGATCTCATTTGGATGGCCCATATATATTTAACCTTAAAAATTATGGCTACTGAGATGTATGTTGATGAGCCATTAAAGCTGTTAGTATGTTTCTATTATTTTCAAAAGTGATCTAATTTTAAGAAATGGCATCAGTAAAGAAAGAGAGTATGGATTTTCCATTTAAGTGATTTTGACCTTTGTTTAATTTTAAGTATCTTAGCTTTAACATAATTTATATGCAATTTTAATTATGGCTTAAGAAAGCTTTATTTAATTCACTGATTTAGTTCTTTTTATAAATAGAAACAAAGCCATTAGCATGTCAAATGGTGTTTCCTGATTACGATTGAACTCTGAAATGGACAAGAGATAAGCTCTTGCAGCTTGAATCAGGGGATATTCTAACCTATCATTACTATCTAGTTTATTTTCCTTTCTTAAAAATAAGTAAAGAATAGAGATGAAAGCAAAAACTTTTAAAATCTTAATGCATCCTTTATCTCTGGTGAGGCTTTACAGAACATAGAAATTATCTGAGCTTTCAAAAACCTCATCCTAATATAAGAACTATTTAGTCAATCCCAGAACCATGGTTCCCAAACACCCATTTTGTAGTATTTAAGGGGGGGTGTGGGGAAGAGCTCATTATTTTGTTCAAATTCAACTAACATTTACCAAACAATTACTTTCTACAAGGCACTGTCCCATCCATTGCAACCACTGAAATTCTTAACAAAACAAACTTATATGGATTGTCAGACCCATGATCCTTTGGAAATAGCTCTGTCTCTAAAGTTAGAAGAAACTTGGATTTAAAATCTGATATTTTTATGTGACTATGAATTATTAACTTAATCTCCCTGAGTGTTTTCTTATCTATAAAAAGTCGATAACATTGTCAAATAAAGAGGAAACTTTAAAGTGCTATTCAAATTTGAGCTATTCTTCTTAAAATGGAACTAGGAACACTGAGTTTCCTCAAGTGACTTAATATTGATGGTCTAGGAGGAGGGTGAGTGGAACATCATTGAGATGGGGAATTATTGGCTCACTCCCATTTGGAGAGGTTGAAGGGGAATTTTGAAACTAGAACAAGTACCAAACTTGACCCTAGAACTCCATTGCTTGGGTCTGTCCAAAGCCTAGTTTGGGGCTGCTGAGGTTTAAATGGAGCTGAGGACTTACAGACTATGTAGGAGCTGTTTTAATATATTTGATTTTATTCCTTTGAGTTTCATGAAATATAGTTAAGCCATGTTGTTAATTCCATTAAACTATCATGGTGTGACTTCATTGAAATGCATCATAAATTAATGAGTTAAAAGCATGAAGAATTTATTTTGCTTCCTGATGACTCCTTTTTTACATATATAACATTGTGTTAAGAACTTGTGATATAAATTTTTTAAAAAAAGAGTCAAGATAGTGCCAAGATGGTGGAGAATAGATAGGACATTGACTGAGCTCTCAACTTCCCTCAAAATCACTGCTAGATCAAGCCTCATTTTGGAGTGACAGAATACACAAACATTTGGAAAGTAATCATTTTCCAGCTTAAGCTATCTTGGAAGGACTTCAGCAAAAATCTGTCTCAATTAGGCAGGGGGAGCAATGAGGTCCACTGCAGACATGGTGAGGGTCAGTGTGAGGAATCTAGTGGGAGACTTAGCCAAAATACAGCAGCATTGGCTACTTTTTCTTACTTCAGGAGACCAGTAGATCAGCAGGCTAACTGTGAGATCTCCGAGGCAACTACAAAAGGCAAATGTGTTATCGGAGATAAAGGGGTTCCTGACACTAATGAGCAACATTAATGAGGTACTTAAAGTTAATGCAGATGCAGAAGAAAATTAGGTGCCTTCTACTTTACCTAGTGACATTTCAGATCTAAAAACATACTTTGGGAAGGTTCCCTCCATAAGCTTTATTAATAGAACTATTGATACTACACTTATGTGCAAAGTCAGAACCAGACCACTCCTCAGTTTCATCTCTAAGCCATAAAATTAGCTTATGGGTGGCATGAAGCACCTGGTTTCTCTAACTTTTTCCTATAAATTTACCTTCTTGCTCCTACCTCTTTGATAACTTCTTTTGAATTTAACCCAACTTAATTGGTTACAATTATAATAAACTTTGTCTCTTGACCTGGAGATGGTCTGAATCTACAAATTGTGTAAAACACCTTGTGATATCAGTCTGAAACTCCAGCATTTTTGGAATCCCCCTTAGAATCCAACAATTACAAAATAGAAGGGGCTCCTTCAGGAAAAAAAGATTTCCATAACTGGAAGTCCTTAAGAAGAGACTGCATGGTCATTTGGAATGGAGTATTTAAAGAGATTCTGCTGAACTGAAAGTTTGTACTTGACAACTTTTGATGGATGTACACTGGCCTTAATCAGCTAGGCTGACTGCTACTTGAAAATGCTATGACTTTGAGCTAGTCATTATAACTCTATGAACCTCAACTTTCTCATCAGTAAAATGAGAGAAATGTTCTGTTTCAAAGTTCTTTTCCAGTGTTAACATTATATGGAGCCTGAAATCTGAGTTTCTTCATGGTTCTGTGATTCTGTAGCTTTGATCACACCTACTGATAAAATCAGGTTAGGCCATGCCAAATTAGTTATTTCTACTGATTTTCACATTATCCTAGGAGTGGTTCAGAATATTCAATGAAGACACTAGTCTTCACTCTTCTCATATCCATTGTGGAATAATCAATCTCCATGACATCTGGTAGTATCTAAGATCTCATTAGAATAACTCTCAGAGAAGACACTATCATGAAAGCATTCATTTTTAAAGAAATTTAGATTTTGGCAAAAGACTTGTGGAAACACTAAAGACTAAATTAGTCACTTTCCTATTTTTGTATACTTGAAATTTAAGCTGCTTTTTCATCTCAAGCTACTAATCTGTGGCAGCTGACTAAAGGATGAAAGGCCAAAATGTCAAACTGGACAAATGTGTTAAGCAAATTGACATGGCTTCCTGATTTTTAAATGTATCATGTGCCTAAATACCATGGTAAGATTTCTTTATTGGGGACTGGACATAATTATGAGGGGAAAGCTTTCAGGACCTTTGATCTAGAACTTTTGGGAATGAATAGGAGGAGGCTGGTGATGATGACCTCAAAAAGAAAAGCCAAGTTTGTATTTCACTGTTATTACTTTTATGATATTCAAACCAATTACATTAAAAAAGACGTTTAAACTTTGGTCACTTTGGGATTTTGCTTATTTAGTCATGTTCTCATTGCCAGGGAACACTGATCACTAGGTCATTTTTTAGAAATGAAGTATATTGTTCTGCAAGCCATAGTTTCATAATGTTTTCCTTGAGTTTTTCAGAATAGGAAAATGTAGGAGATAAGGGCGAAAGCCAAGATGACAAAGGAAAGGTAGCAATATAGCTGAACTCTCCCAATATTTCCTTCCAAAGAACTTTTAAAAATGTCTCAAATCAAATATAATTACATATATATCTATAGTTAGCAATAAAAATATAGACATTGCTATTTATAGATATATATGTAGATATATTTGTCTTTTAGCTTCTAAGTAGCTCAAACATATAAACACTGCAATAGCTACCACTAGCAGCTTATATTTACATGGCATCTAATAGGTTGGCAAATATGTTCACTATGATGTTCTCTTCTCTAAAATATAATGTTCTCTGAGAGCAGGTTTCTTGGAGAGCTTCTGGAGGCAGCCTTAGTTTCAGTTCAGTTCAATAATCCCAAATGCAGCCAGGAATTAAAGTCCAAATTCTTTACTTTCTTCTTCAAAGTCTTGTCTCTTTTCCTGGGCCTGGTTAGCCTTCTTAGAGGCCTCTCTCCTTGGTTCTGAGAGCTCTCTCTGAATGTCTCCATCCAGCACAAAAGTGGAAGTTGGAATGAATCTTCTGCGCCTCTGAGACTGGGATTGTGGGCTTCTGACTTGTGAATCTCCTGGAAGTCCAAGGGTAGACTTGTCCTTTAGTGGGCTTGTGAACTCCTCCTTATATATGCTCTCTAAAGGTGTGAAGTCTAATAAATACTAAGTACATAATCACTTAGCACCTTGTTTCAAGTTCTGGCCCATAATAGTTCACATCATTATTTCATTTGATTCTCAAAGGAAGTCCAGTAAAGAAGATAGTAAAAATACCAATTTACTTAATCAAAAAAAAAAAAAAAAAAAAAAAAAAAAAATCAGAGGTGGGAGGGATTTTAGAAGTCATCTAGTCAAATCTATATATTAACAAAATGTCTCCAATAAGTCATCACTCAGCTTTTATCTGGAGACCTCCAGTGAAGGAGAGGCCCCTGTCTTCTGAGATGCCCAGATTCATATTTGGATTAATCCAATTGTTAGAAAGATTTGCCTTACATTAATGACAAAATCTTCCTTTGTGCAACTTACAACACTTAAATTTTTTGCTCCCATGTTCTCTTTGCCATAAGCATTACATATCTATTCCTCTCTCTCATGATTGTCCTTCATTGAGCCCTAAATTATCTTTTGTCCAGGACACACATCTCTATTTCTTTCAACTTATTTTCATTTAACATGAACTGGAGGTCCTTCACCATTATGGCCACTCTCTTCTGAGAATTCTATTCTATTCCTTATCAATGCTTCTCTGTGATTATCTCTAACTTATATCATGTATGTTTTGTTAGTATCTATGTGTTTATGTGTTGTGTCCTCCATCAAATTGTGAGCACCTTGACAGCAAGCTTTTTATTGTCATTTTTGTCTGTATTCTTATGGCCTATTGAATGGTAGATGTTTATTAAATGCTTGTTGACTTGAATTGTTATAACTCGTTTAACGTGATACCTCTTTAGCTGTGATATCACCCTGTTGACTTTTATTGAGTTTGAAAACAATTAAGTTTCAGAACTTTTTTCAGGGACCTGGTATCGAATCATAGCTCTGTACTTGTGAAATTGAATTTTGGAACACAAATAAAAGCTTTATATTTATCTTTATTTTCAGTCCATCTGTTTTGAATCAATGAGTCAAACTTTTCAAATATTTTTCTAAGAATATAAGCTTCTTTCTTTACTGAGTTTGTATTCCAAAAAGATAAAAAAAGAGGGAAATGAACTCACATGTGCAAAACTGTTTGTAGCAGCCCTTTTTATAGTGGCAAAGCACTGGAAATTGAGTGGATTCCCCCCCCCGGGGGGGGGAAATAGATGAATAATTTCATACTGAAATATTGTTGTTATATGTATATAAATAAATAAAATAATGAGTAGGCTTATTTCAGAAAAGTCTGGAAAGACTTACATGAACTAATGCTAAATGAAGTGAACAGAACCAAGAGAATTGTACTTCAGCAAACAAGATAATGTAATGACCAACTGTGATGGACTAGGCATCTTTTCAAAATAATTCAAGGCAATTCCAATAGACTTGTGATGGAAAGTGTCATCCACATTCAGAGAGAAATGTATGGACATTGTATGTGGATCAAAGCATAGTTTTTCACCTTTTGTTGTTGTTTGGTTGGTTGGGTCTTTTCTTTTCTCACTTTTTTTTCCTCTTTTTGATCTGATTTTTATTATTTATTTATTTATTTTTTTGCACAGTGTCATGAATGTGGTGATATATACAGAAGAATTGCACATGTTTAACCTATATCAGATTGTTTGTTGTCTTAGGAAGGCAGGAAGGAGGAAGAGAAGAGAATGAAAAAATTGAAACACAAGCTTTTGAAAAGGGCGAATGTTGAAAACTATCTATACATGCATTTGGAAAAATGAAACATTATTAAAATAATAAAAAGAAAATATGACTTCTCACATGCAATTTTAGCTTATCCATATAAAATATTAATTTAATAGATTAAAAATTCACCAAAAAAAGAATATAAGCTTCTTGAAGGCAAAGATTCTATTGTTAGTATCCTTGCCTAGGTACTGGTACTTAGCATTAAGAACTTGCTTAGTCTTTATAGCTGTAGTTAAAGCATAATCTTTTTCCCTCTATTCATCTATTGATAATGTAAGCTATCTCTCTCTCTCTCTCTCTCTCTCTGTATATATATATATATATGTGTGTGTGTGTGTACACACATATATAGACATATGTAGATATGTAGATATCTATTATTTAAAATTTTATGTCAATAAAGACGTGTACCTACACAGAAATAATAAAATGATTTAAAATGTTACATTAAAATGAAACAAAAAAAGAAAATGTTTTTGGATAGTAATTATAATAAAAATATGAGTTATCTCTCCCAAATTTTTGGTATCTACATGCTTGATAAATGTCACCTATTACTTTATTTACTTCATTTATGAAAATGTGAACAAATACAAAACAAGGTAACATAGGGACATTTCAATAGGGCCATTTTCCTTGTTAATTTTAACCCATTAAGGATTTTTTAGGGGCTCAATTCAGAATTTAACTAATTCTGAATCTACCTTTTTATGTTCTGGTACACATCTTTCCTTTTTTTCCCATAAAAATATCATTAGATACTTGCCAAATGCTTTGCTGAATTTTAAATGAATAATCAATCAACAATTATCTGTAGTGTTTATTAAAGTCCTACTATGTGCTGGGTATTGTGCTAGGTTCTTGGGATACAAGGACAAAGATTAAAACTATTGTTATTTTAAATAAGTTTGTATTCTAATTATGGAGATATTAAGTACATACAGATATATCCATACAAAGCATAAATATAAAATTAATAAATGCAGATTATATATTAATATATTTGTTAAAATGTGATGTAATCTGAGGAGGGCTCTAGCAGATGAGGGAATAAGAAAAGTATTGATGCAAATGGTAGTTCCAAGAGATGGTCTATGAGAAATAGGCTAACATGGATCTAGGTAAAGAGTGCAAAAGCAGGGACATGAGAAATGGAATGATAATGAAAAAACAAAGCAAAAGCTATTTTGGATGGATTTGAGAATGTAGAAAGAGAGATAATTAATATATTCTCTTGAACTACCATCAAAATATTCTTGTGAAAAGAAGATGAGGCTAGACTAATATGACTTGTTTTTGAAGAAACCATCCTGACTTTTTATGGTCACCACTTTCTTATCTACCTATTAATTAACTAACCTTTCCTTTAATACTTTAAAAAAACACCAGGAATTGAAGTCAAGATTCCTAGCATAAAGTGTGAAGAGTCCATTATCTTCCCATTTGAATATATCAGGTCATTTGTCTTTATGCCATTCCATAGCACTTCTATTCTTCATGACCTTTCAAATTTCATTAGCAAGATTTCAGCAATCACAATCACTATTTCATTCAATACATTGGATATATTGTTCAAGTTCATGGTGGTAAGCAGGTGAATGTTTATTTTGTCTTTACTTTTCTTACCTTTTATATCTATATTAATAATGTTCTGTACTTTCCTATCAAAAATTTATTCTTTCTGATAGATTAAAAAAAAGGCAGGAGTAAACTAATTGTTGAATAATTTTATAAATTATCAATAAGCATAACAACCAACATTACTATGAGTTACAAGGTGCTTGATAATTGTGATCATACATGATTATTACAAAAACCCTTGGAATGAAATGCTATCATTTTCATTGTTTGACATATAAGGAAATTGAGCATGAGCGAGGTTAAATGACTTGTCTGGTATCCCTCAACTAATAAGTGTATAAGGAAGATGTGAATCCAAATTTTCATGACTACAATCCAGTAACCTATCCACAGCATCAGCTAGGTGCCCATGTATTAATGTCACTACATTTATCTCTATTAGGGGGCTCATTTTTTATCCTAAAAATTCTTAAGGAATCTAACTCCTTTTAGCCTTTGGGCTTTCCTTACACTCTTCTTAAGAGATTATATAACTATGTTTTCCTCATTTTATCAATGCTGAGGTTCAAGAAGCTAAAACAACTTATTCAAAGTCATCTAAATGGCAGAACTGAAATGAACATTTGTTTGTTTGTTTGTTTTTTAATCTCAAGCCCATTGCCCTTTTCACCACAGTAAAATGCCTGGATGTCAAATTGAAGTCAATACATGGTAAAGTGAAAAAATATTGGACATGGAATAAGGGATATATGACTTTAAATCCATCTTCATGTTAACTATATAAATCTGGCCAAGTCACTTAATTTCTGTTTGTCTCATTTTCTCATACGTAAAATGGAGATAATAATGACACCTAGCTTGCTTGTAGGGGATTTATAAAGATTACATAAGATAATATTCATAAAGTCCTTTATAAATCTTAAATCAGTATATAAATGCTAGTTATTATAGGAAATTAAAAAGGATAGAATGTGCCACTGGAAGAAAAATCTTTAATTTGCTGACACATTCTGACATTAAAAAAATAGAATTTCTGATTTAAGTTCATAGGATGCTAGAGTAGGAAGTGAGCTTATGTGTTGTTTACCCCCTCTCACTTTATGGATGAAGAAAATGACATTGTTTGTCATTGTGCATGACAAACACAGAAGCTATACCAGATTTCCTGGCAGAAGCAGTATAGAAAAGTAGGAAGTGTCATCTTGGTTTTCACAAATAGATATGCAATAGAACTATCACATTAATTTTTGTTCTGGGTTTTTCCTTTCATCTCCCTTCCTGGACCCTGATATTCTTTCCCAGAATGCTCATTTTTTATTCCTAAGGTACTACTAAGGGTTTAGAAATATGGTCATTGAGTTTGTCAGCAGTGTCCAGATGCTGATATCACTGCATGGGAAACCTCATTTACCCAGAGTTACATGGTCGATGAGTTCAAAGAAGCATCAGCACATATTGCCTCCACCCAGTTCCAGTATTCACTTTTTCCATGCCCCCACCATCAAAGATTGTCCTCAAGAGCAAACTGAACATATATTCCACTCCAAATACAGTAGCATTTTTACTTGCTCTCTGATTCAAGTAACTCTTACACTTTACATTTTATAATACTGCTAAGAATATCAATCCTATACTCTTTCCTGATTCATCGTCCAATTAGGAGCATACTCTCATCTTCCAAAGGTACTATCACATTTTTTTCTCATAGCTATAGCTGGGGTGAGGAATGAAATTAATACAATCAGCTGTATGTTCTCTGATTTTTTCCTTGAGACAGTTTTTTTTTTTTTTTTTATCTTCATTATTTGGTCTTCTTAGTCTTAACTTAAAGGAAGACTATTTAGAGACTGAATTATCTTCAAAATATTCTGCTTCCCTCTTGCCTCCCCTTTTAGTCTCAAATGTCAGAATCACCTCGTTCTGTCCAAGGTGGCAGAGGCTGGGGAAGATTCATGAGGTAGTAATTCATCAAATACTTCTCTGAGAAAGAAAAACCTCAAGTTACATACACAATTGCAGCAGACTTATTATATTGTTAATATATCTTCTGACGAGATGGAATATATTTTGAGTTTTTCTTTTCCCTAATTGGAAGGGATTGAATTTGTTCTCTTCAATATGAAGTTTCTCAATTATCTGCCAAGTGATACAAACTGAGCATCTCAGTTGATTACTTAAATCAAATATCTATGTTTAATTGAAGTTACTTAGAGTTTTCTTAGATTTAAACTAGCCCACTGGCACTCATTCAAAATGAGAGGCAGGTTAGATTCAACATTGAACATCCGGTAAAGCTTGAAGTCCCTCTAGACTCATCTAATCATGTCTTGGGTTTTTATGACCATCTTGAAGACTCTGGTGCTAATTAGGTTCCTGAAATATAAATCTCTGAGCCATCTTTTCCAATTCCCTACTTATGACTTATAGACAAAGTTGTAACCGACAAAGCCTTGACAAAGCCTTAGCAGTCAAGTATCACTTGGAAATACTTTTTAAATATGACTCTTTTAAAATAGACTAGTAAGTATTAAATGTAACTGATCATTATGAATTTTCTCTATATGGGTTCTATCCTATTAATAGCCTAATATATATTTTAGGCCATTTAGAACTAATACTAATTTACTAATCATTTAAAATTTCTTTTGGTCATACCCTTGGATAACTGAAATTATTTAATGGAATGTTAAATCTATGGCATTGTGTCATATCATTATGGTACTAAATTTATAATAGCCTATGAAGTCATTATTAAAATTTCTCATAATTTTCCTCTTTCACTTGTAGGCTTATATTAAATTAGTTTTATTCCATAATTACAAATCTACTTTCAGGGTATATAACCTTCTTATTGAATTACAATATTTAACTCATAATAATATTATAATATTTAACTCACAATAATTTAACTCACACATCTCACATGAACTCACAATATTTTATAATGGCATCATGATTAATAAAGCACAATCAAGTTATAATGCTCTGAAATATTTTTTATAACTGATATAAAGTAATTCTTCATCTTGAAAGGATCATTCAAAATGAATTTTTAGTAGCTCTGCTTTGTCCTAGCCATTTTGTTTCTATAGTACACCTATATAGTTTGTCCCTATATCTACTTACATTAAATGCCAGAATAGGACTCATTAATGTTACCAATATTGATTTTCCAATGATTTTTTGAAGGAGAGGAACATTTATCCTTGAAATGAAGAGAAATAAACAAAGTTTTAAAATAGGAAGGTATAGAGATAGTATGCTGACAATTCACATCTTTCTTTTTTTATTAATTTTTATAATTATAACATTTTTTGACAGTAAATATGCATAGGTATTTTTTTTTTTTTTACAAAATTATTCCTTGTACTCCCTTCTGTTCCGAGTTTTTCCCCTCCTTCCCTCCAACCCCTCCCCTAGATGGCTGGCATTCCCATACATATTAAATCTTATAGTATATCCTAGGTACAATATATATGTGCAGAACTGAATTTTGTTGTTGTTATTGTTGCAAAGGAAGAATTGTATTCCGAAGGTAAAAATAATCTGGGAAGAAAATAATAATAATAATAATAATGCTCACAGTTTGCACTCATTTCCCAGTGTTCCTTTTCTGATTGTAGCTGATTCTGTCCATCATTGATCAATTGGAATTGGATTAGCTCTTCCCTATGTTGAAGATACCCACTTCCATCAGAATACATCCTCATATAGTATTGTTGTTGAAGTGTATAATGATCTTGTTGAAGTGTATAATGATCCCCTAGTTCTGCTCCTTTCACTCAGCATCAGTTCATGTAAGTCTCTCCAAGCCTCTCTGTATTCATCCTGTTGGTCATTTCTTACAGAACAATAATATTCTATAACATTCATATGCCATAATTTACCCAACCTTTCTCCAATTGATGGACATCCATTCATTTTCCAGTTTCTAGCCACTACAAAAAGGGCTGTCACAAACATTTTGGTACATACAGGTCCCTTTCCCTTCTTTAGTATTTCCTTGGGATATAAGCCCAGTAGTAGCACTGCTGGGTCAAAGGGTGTGCACATTTTGATAACTTTTTGGGCATAATTCCAGATTGCTCTCCAGAATGGTTGGATTCTTTCACAACTCCACCAACAATGCATCAGTTTCCCAGTTTTCCCACAGCCCCTCCAACATTCATCGTTATTTGTTCCTGTCATCTTAGACAATCTGACAGGTGTGTAGTAATATCTCAGAGTTGTCTTAATTTGCATTTCTCTGATCAATAGTGATTTGGAACACTTTCATATGAGTGGAAATAGTTTTAATTTCATCATCTGAAAATTGTCTATTCATATCCTTTGACCATTTATCAAGTGGAGAATGGCTTGATTTCTTATAAATTAAAGTCAATTCTCTGTATATTTTGGAGATGAGATCTTTATCAGAACCTTTACCTGTAAAAATGTTTTCCCAATTTGTTACTTCTCTTCTAATCTTGTTTGCATTAGTTTTGTTTGTGCAGAAACTTTTTAATTTGGTGTAATCAAAATTTTCTATTTTGTGATCAATAATGTTCTCTAGTTGTCCTTTGGACACAAATTCCTTCCTTCTCCACAAGTCTGAGAGGTAAACTATCCTATGTTCCTCTAATTTATTTATGATCTCGTTCTTTATGCCTAAATCTTGGACCCATTTTGATCTTATCTTAGTATGTGGTGTTAAATGTGGGTCCATGCCTAGTTTGTGTCATACTAATTTCCAGTTTTCCCAGCAGTTTTTGTCAAATAATGAATTCTTATCCCAAAAGTTGGGATCTTTGGATTTGTCAAACACTAGATTGCTATTTTTATTCACTATCTTGCTCTGTGAACCTAACCTATGCCACTGATCAACTAGTCTATTTCTTAGCCAAGACCAGATGGTTTTGGTGACTGTTGCTTTATAATACAGTTCTAGATTAGGTACAGCTAGACCACCTTCACTTAATTTTTTTTCATTACTTCCCTTGAAGTTCTCTACCTTTTGTTGTTCTATGAATTCTGTTGTTATTTTTCTAGGTCATTAAAATAGTTTCTTGGGAGTCTGATTGGTATAAGACTAAATAAATAGATTAGTTTAGGGAGTATTGTCATCTTAATTATATTCGCTCGGCCTATCCAAGAGCACTCAATGTCTTTCCAATTATTTAAATCTGACTTTATTTTTGTGGCAAGTGTTTCATAATTTTGCTCATATAATTCCTGACTTTCCTTTGGTAGATATATTCCCAAATATTTTATACTATCGACAGTTATTTTGAATGGAATTTCTCTTTGTATCTCTTGTTCTTGGACTGTGTTGGTAATGTATAAAAATGCTGAGGATTTATGTGGATTTATTTTGCATCCTACAACTTTGCTAAAGTTCTGAATTATTTCTAATAGCTTTTTAGCAGAGTCTTTGGGGTCCTCTAAGTATACCATCATGTCATCTGCAAAGAGTGATAGTTTGATTTCCTCATGTCCTACTCTAATTCCTTGAATCTCTTTCTTGGCTCTTATTGCCGAGGTTAGAGCCTTTCTAGTACTATATTGAATAGTAATGGTGATAGTGGGCAACCTTGTTTCACTCCTGATGTTACAGGGAAAGGTTCCACATATCTTTCAATATATATATATAACAAAACTTAAAATTTAATCCACATCATTTATATTTTCTCCATCAATTTTCTAAAGTCTAGACAATCAAGAAAATGACAAATGCATTGTTTTGTAGTATTAGCTGATTTCTGAAGTGTAAATACAGAGAAAATTTAATAATAAGTTCTAGTGAGCTAGCACTACCTCAGTCCTACCCCTGAGATAATCAAATCTTGATTGGATGTAGCTAAATGCCATAATGGAAAGAGTGACATTATTTAGAGTCAGATAAAACCTGAGTTTGAATCTTGCTTCAGTGGAATATAGGGCAAGCCACTTAATAATAACTTTTAAAGTAGCTAGAATTTATGCAGTTACCTTAAGATTTCCAAAATGCTTTATGAATATTATTTCATTTTATCCTCATAAAAGTCTTGAGAAGTAGATGCTGTTATTATCCCTGTATTAGAGATGAGCTAAGAGAGGGAGACAGGAATTGTGAGTAGCCCAGGGTCATACAGTTAATAAGTCTCTGAAGCAGGACTTTACTCAGGTTTTCCTAACTCGAGATTCTGGACTCTATCCACTGGCAAACCTTGCTGTCTACATTTAAAGCCAGTATCAGTTTCTTCACCTGTAAACAAGGGTATAAATATAACTCCTAGAGTTATTGTAAGCATTAAATGAAAAATATATACACACAAAGTATATGTATGCATGTACATATATACACATAAGTATACATAGATATGCACACACATGTAACATGTATGCATTCTATTTACATGTGCATTTTGCAGATGAGATAGATAGATAGTTCACCACTGAGTCATTCAATGAGCAATTGCTTAAATGCTTACTATGTTCTAGGCACTAGATGCTGAAAAGTATGGGAAGGGAATTGGGAGAGGGATTGGTAGAAAAATTCTGTAAGGATGAGTCAGCAGTCTGTAAGAATTAAAGATATCTTTACCTAGGTTTTCCTCCTTAAATTGAAGGATTTTGGCAAAACCAGCCAATTATAAGGGGGCCTGCAAGGGGTAGAATGGGAGATGGTAATGATACTTCCAATGTGAGCTCTATGTCAGGAATGGAGTGAGTTTGCAAAGTGAAGAGGTTTCCGTTGCATAATTGATACAATTAGGAGATGCATTTTGTATAGAGACATAGTTCTTTCCAAATGTAAAAGTACTACCTGCATGTTAGCTATCAATAGTAGTTTGACCTAATCCATACCTAAACAGGAATCTCAACAACAACTAATACTGATGAATTACCAGGTTGTGGGAGAGTTTGAAATGTGAAAATTTCACAACAGGTGTTACAGTCACAAGGGCGCTATTGTTGTGAAAAGACACATGTACAAATCAAAAATGATTTAGCAGTGAATGGTGAGTGAAGGGGGTTATTAAAAAATCAGTAGGTAGAAGGTAAGGGGAAGTCACAGTGGGATCTAGAGAATTAGGGAGAGTGGTAATGGAGAACAAACTGACATACCTCTTATTTCTATGTCAATAAGTGCACTATGCAGCAGGAGAAAGTTAGGCCTGGCAGTGCAGCATAAATAGTTGCTTTGCTCATAAAGGTTGTTTGTAGGGTGAAAATGTGTTTTGTGTGCCTGCTAAAGGAAGAAGGGTTGGGTACCTTGAGTGATTTAGCGAGTTGAATATGCCTTAGTAATGCTGACAAGAGGAATTTGCCCTTTCTTTGTGCATGATAAGATGGACAATGGGAGCAGAATGGACTTTATTAAAATTCTCAAGAATCCTGACAATGGACACTAAATGAACTGGTTAAAGTTTAAATTAATATCTTAACAGGATCCAGCTACCACTGGAACACCTTCAGGGAGGAAAAATCTACTACCTCCTGGGACAGTTCATTCTACTTTTAGACAGTTTTATTTGTTAGGAAGGTTTTATTTACACAAAGCTGAAATCTGCCTATCAACGCTTTGTACCCAAAACTCCCAGTTCGGTCCTCTGGGACAAAGCAGAACAAATCTAATCCCTTTAATCCCACCTGAGAGTTCTCAACTATTTGAATATAGGTATTATATTACTTCTAATTAATTGTCTTCTTCCACAAGCTAAAACCCTCAATTCCCTTATTTAAAATTAAGATGTGGGGTGTTCCCTATTCCCTCCCAATCTGTTGTCCTCCTTTGTAATCCATGTTATCAATTTCTTTCCTAAAATGCAATGTCCAGACTTAAAGAGAATGGGCCAATGTTGATTTTTTTTTTTTTTTTTTTTTTTTTTTTTTTTTTTTTTTTACTAGCATTCATTCAAAGGATAGAAAAATCCTTTCATTCAGTTAAGGTAGTCTACTCTCTTTTGGCTGCCAAGACACACTGTTGACTCATACTGAGTTTATTGTCCAATAAAAGATCTTTTCTTCATTTTGAACAATTGTCTCAACATACATGCCTTTCTGTGTACTCATATACAATACTCATGTATTGTAAATGGAAGGGAAGGATTGAAACCTTGGTAGTCAGTACATAGTTATAGTTTTTCAATATCTTTGGGATTTTGATTATCATCTAACATGTTAGTTATGAATTTTAGAGGTTGTAAGAGTTTTTGAAGTAATGTAACAATTCTGAGAAGTGCTACAGATCTGGAATTCAACACATTTATTAAGTATTTAATATTTGTAAAACACAATCTTAACTTTGCTTTGAAGTTACAAGAATGAATGAATGAATGAAATTAATTTTTGAGTTAGGAAAAATAAAATTTAAATTCTTAGATCTCTGGCAGACCAAGGTACTCACTTCTTGCACTAAAATACCCATTTTCTCAACTTTCTTTACACTTGCTGTTTACCAACGGAGATACTATCTCTTCCACATATTTTATTCTTTCTTTCCATTTGAACAGCTGCAATCAAAAGTATATTTGCTTTGTCAGAATGACATCAGAGACCACAAAACTACCCCACCTGTAATCTGTTATTCATTATATTTGTTGCAGCTGTGGAGTCCTTGACCTTGCTTCTGAAAGATAAACTAACCCAAACATAGAGAGCTGAAGTATGTTTTATTTTGCAAAATGTCTCTGTTACAACATCAAATCTCAAAATATGACAGATAAAACTACCAGATTAACAAGGCAAGATAGGATAGAAGATGCTTGAAGTCTTATTCAGGAAAGGAGAGGAAGAAGACTGTCGAAGGAACTGAAATTGGGTTTCTACATGACACCTTCTTGCAGGCAATAATTTTGGGTAGCTTCTGTTTACATTAGAGCTTTGAAAAGAATCTGTTCATTATGGCTCAAATACAGCTGAGCAAGTAACACCATATGGTGTTTGATCAGATGTTGCAAAGAGACAGATTTATGTTTGTTGTGGAGAAAAAAAAAAAAAAAAAAAAAAAAAAAACTTCCTAACAATTAGTATTATCCCAAAGTGGAAAGGCGTGATTTGCCAGGTATTGGGTTCAATATCACCTTGGTACTACAACCAAAGATTGTATGATTACTTCTCAGGTCTCTTGTAGAGGGGATTCTTATTTACAAATGGGTTAAACTAAATAAAGGGTTAAATCTATTCCAATTCTGGGATTCTCTGAATAGACAAACTATTGGAATAAAAAAGAAATTTGAGCATGCATTTTTTTTTCTCCTGTCATAGATTTAATTGCATCTAAAGCATTCCCTTATCTACTTACCTTGATGTTGCATTTCTAGAATTAAAAGCCCAAATAACCTATCAACTTTGTGGATTGATGGATTGATGCCCTCAGTTGATCCTTTAGGTGTCTGAATTGACACTTGAATTTAATATGAATCCAGCCTAAAGTCCATTTTAATAGGAAAATAAATTGTCCTTTTCATTCTAATATATAGTAGAAGCAAATTCTTGACTTTAAATATAAACTTCCAACTTTTCATTTTAGAAATTAAAATCAACAATGGCCACCACATTTTTGTTAGCTTTTAAAAACAGAGCTTCAATGACAATTGTGAAGAAGGGAAAACACAACTTAAATGACATTCATAAAATTAAATTATGCAACAGGCCACAGTTTAACTCCATTCTGTAGGGGAAAATCAGGTGTCTAAAATTCTGGCCATTCTCAGAAATGAAGAAAATACAAATACAAAATATATGACCTTTGTGGCAAAGGTTGCCATGTGTAATCACTCTTAAAAAAAAAAAAAAAAAAAAAAAAAAAAAAAAGTAAATACCCATATCCAGACAGAGTAAGATGAATGATACCAGTTTAAACTAGATTGACCTGCCTGTCACTGAGCAAGGTAAAAGATGGCAGTGAACCATATCTCTTTTTATGAGGCATTAGAGAGCACAGCAAGAGTCTATGGTGAGGGAGAAAAAAAGCCCAGAAATGAATTTGGGCTGTGAATCTAGTGTTGAGTGCTAACCCAAGGCAGATCAATTTTTATGTGTGAGAGCTGTTACCAAGGAGTAGGCACTTCTCACCAATTCTGTTATAAAATGAATGCTTAGGCTATTCTGCAGAACTCAAAATTCTAGGCTCTAGGATCATGGAGTAGAGAACTGGAAGAAACTCTCCTAATATGGATTTGAAATCACAGAATCTGGATTCAAACTAGATTTATGATGATTGCTACTCTCATATAATCTCAAGGAAGAATTATATTGGTAAATACTTAACAATCACTTCTCCAGAAAAGGAGATCATACCTATGACATGCTTTTTAGTTTGAATTATGTTTTCCCATCATTCCTTTATATCTAATCAATAAAAAATACACAAAGACTAATTTTTAGTGGGTTTCAAAGAATTGATGCTCATACTGAAAATTTTAACACTTATTCTCTTCATCCAGGTCTAGTTGCTTCCAGCACACCCCAGCCACCAGTATTTAACTTCTTTCTTCATCAATTTCTTCATCTATATATAGTTCTTCTACAAGCTTCCAGAGACTAATTCAATAACTTCTGGGGCAAGGAGAGTCCTTTATCTATGTTTTGAGTAAAAGAAAAGAGATCCAGTGGCTGAAGGAAGTTTGGGAACTGAGTGATAGTCAAAGCAGAGCAGAGTATAGAGACAGGAGAAATAGGATGGAAACTTTTTTTTTTTTTTTTTTTTTGCTTAGGCAATTGGGGTTAAGTGACTTGCCCAGGGTCCCACAGCCAGGAAGTGTTAAGTGTCTGAGACCAGATTTGAACTCAGATCCTCCTGACTTCAGGGCTGATGCTCTATTCACTTTGCCACCTAGCTGCCCAAAACTCTTTAACATAATGGAAAATAATCTGCTTTCCACTAAGGACTAGCTCCAACTGATCTGCAGCAGCACAATTGAATGAAGGGTCTGATATCTTGCTTTCCATTACAAAGGTCAGAATCTCCTTTCCTCTCCCCTCCCTCCATCTGTTTAAGCAAAGCCAAAAACAATCCAACTACAACTATATGGCTATTGATAGTATTTTGAATGGTTGATTCTCTTACATATAAATTAGTTGTTTTTCATTATCGATGGGAACATTATAGCACCAACTATAATGCATTCACTAAAAGCCATTGGAAGAAAAAATGAGAGTGTTCTACAGGTCATTTTTATAGGCTAATAGTTCTTTATTGTTAGGCAAATATAGATTAAGTGAACTTCAAAGGAGGAGAGCTTGGAATTAGCAAAGGAGAGAAAGGAATATTTCAATTTCCTTAACCTTAACCAGTGACTTGGGAGTATGTGTGAAAATTCAAAGACACTTTTTTTTCAGCCTATTATTTTACTTTGAACTTTATCTTGAAGCTCCAAGGAAATGATGGGGTGAGGGCACTTTTCCAACTTTTAGTCTTTTTTGCATTGTTGTTTTTCTGGGCATTTAAAAGTTTTCAAGATTTCCAAGATGGGTTAATCTGGAGAGAAGTGTCATTACTGACATCTACAACTTCATTCTGGTCTCTACCCAGGGCCTTACCCTGATCCTTTGTAGCCTCAAGCAATATTACTCAGGTACTCTTCCCTCTTGAGAATGCAAAGGATACTGTTCTTCAGTACCCTTCCTCCTTTGTTGCAAATGCTCCTCTCTACTCCAGAACTGTGAACTCAGAAGTAAGTATAGACAATGGAGTTGCCAAACAGTGTTCTGTCCCAAGCCAAGTACTGGCATAGGGGTCCCCTAAAATCTATTTCTGACTACCACATTTTCTTACTGATTCTGGATTAAAAACTTCCAATGATATTGCGTCTTCTACTTGTAAAGGGTAGCTAGAAAAGCTGTGACATCAGGAAGCAGCCAAGTCCATAACGGTTTCAGATCTCAAAATATATTACACAGTGGTAATCATTAAAACAATCTATTGTTACTAGCTAAGAAATAGAGTGGTGAATCAGTGAAATGCATTCAGTGCACAATGCAGTTAAGTAGTAGACCTGGAGTCAGGAGAGCCTGAGTTCAAATGTGACTTCAGACACTTATTATCTATGTTACCTTAGACAAATTACTAAACTTTATTTGCCTAAGTTTACTTATCTGTCAAATGAACTGGAGTAGGAAATGGCAACCACTCCATTATTTTTGGCAAGAAAAGCTCAGTGTGTCACAAAGAATTTGACTTTACTAAAATGGCTAAACAACAACAGAGTAGTAATTGACCACAGAAATTTAATGTTTGCTAAACCCAAAGATCCAAGCTTTGGGGAAAAGAACTCAATATTTGACAAAAATTTCCAGAAAATGGAAAATAATTTGGCAGAAACTAGGTACAGACCACGATTTCATACGGTATGCCAAAATAAGATCAAAATAGATAAATGATTTAGACAAAAAGGCTAATATCATAATTAAATTAGGAGAGCATGGGAATATGTTCTTATCAGATCTATGGATATGAGAAGAGTTTATGACCGAATAAAAGAAAGGATCACAGAAAGTGAAATGATTAATTATGATTATATGAAAAATTTAAAAAGCTTTTGTACATACAAAATGCACAAATTAGAAGGAAAATAGGAAACTGGGGGAAAAATTTGGAGCAAATTTGTCTTATAAAAGCCTCATTTCTAAAAATACAGGGAACTGAGCAAATTTATAAAAATAAAAGCCATTTTCCAGCTGATAGATGATCAAAGTATATGGACATACAGTTTTCAGAAGAAATCAAAACTATTGTCACATAAGAAATACCCTAACCACTGCTGATTAAACAAACAAAAATTTTAAACTCTTACATATTTTATATTTGTCAGATTGATTAATATGACAGAAAATGAAAATGAAAAATACTGGAAGAGATGTGGAAAAATTGTTCTCCAAAATGCTTGGACCAGTTTACAATTCCACCAATACATTAGTGTCCCATTTTTCCCCAAAATCCTTTTAAACATTCAGAACTTTACTTTTCTGTCATATTAGCAGATCATTGATGGATTCTTTTAATTTCTATATTGCTCTTTGATTGTAGGATATTGGGAATAGTTTTCTTTCAAATTTCTTTAAGATATGATGTCTAGACTCTTTCTTTGATCAAATCTTTCAGGCAATTAAATAATTACTAAATTATCTTCTTTTTATTTCTTCCCCAGGTCAGTTGTTTTTAGAGATTTTAAATATTTACTTTTCATTATTTTGAATTTATTTTAATTTTTACTTGATGTCTCTTGTAATCCTTAGTTTCCATTTGGCCAATTCCAATTTTTAAGAAATTATTTTTTTCAGAAAGATTCTGTATCCCTTTTGATCAGGTTTTCTCTTTAAGTAGTTATTTTTATCTTTGAAGTTTTGTACCTCTTTTTTTATTTGGCCAATATATTTTTTAAGGTGCCTCTTTTTCCTTTTTTGTACCTCTTTCCCCAAAGTATTGTCTTATCATAATTTTCTTGTGTGGCTTTCATTTTCTTCCTCATTTTTTCCTGTACCACTCTTACTGAATTTTAAACATCATAATTTCACCTTTTACAGGAATTTGTGTCAGGCTTATGTTCAGTTTACATTTTTATTTCAGCTTTGCTTGCAGTTTTTTGATATCATTGTCTTCTGAGTTTTTGTTTTTATCTTCTCTGTCAACAGAGTAGATTTTAATGATCAGCTTCCTTTTTTATTTTTATTTATTTTTACTTTTTGCTTTTTTTTTCAGCCTATTATTTTACTTTGAACTTTATCTTGAAGCTCCAAGGAAATGATGGGGTGAGGGCACTTTTCCAACTTTTAGTCTTTTTTGCATTGTTGTTTTTCTGGGCATTTAAAAGTTTTCAAGATTTCCAAGATGGGTTAATCTGGAGAGAAGTGTCATTACTGACATCTACAACTTCATTCTGGTCTCTACCCAGGGCCTTACCCTGATCCTTTGTAGCCTCAAGCAATATTACTCAGGTACTCTTCCCTCTTGAGAATGCAAAGAATACTGTTCTTCAGTACCCTTCCTCCTTTGTTGCAAATGCTCCTCTCTACTCCAGAACTGTGAACTCAGAAGTAAGTATAGACAATGGAGTTGCCAAACAGTGTTCTGTCCCAAGCCAAGTACTGGCATAGGGGTCCCCTAAAATCCATTTCTGACTACCACATTTTCTTACTGATTCTGGATTAAAAACTTCCAATGATATTGTGTCTTCTACTATTGCTGCTTCCAAGACTCATAACTGATATTGCCATAATATGGGCTCTAGGCCAATCCTGGTATCCTCTAACCTTCTAAATTGTCTTGGGCTGGAAAAAAATGTAGCACTCTGACCTTTTGCTGCTTCTACCACTCAAAAATTTAACTTGAGGAATTATTTTAGAATTGTTGGGAGGGGAATGTCTGAAGAGCTTGACTGCTTCCTCTATTCTGACATGTTGGTTTCATTCTTAGAAGTACTCCCAACTATATTTTATAATCTGATTAATGTACATTTTTCCTCACTCATTTTTGTGTTTTCCTGATTGTTTAGTTAGGATTTTATAGTTTGGATGGCTATGAATTTCAGTAAGTAACAATTATAGTGTCCAAGGATTTGATCCAATTAAAACAATGCCATTGATAAATCAGTTTTGGGAGAATATCACCACTGATATGGAATCCTCTTTCTATTTAGATTTTGAACCAGATATTTTCCATGAAACTAATAAAGATTTAGGAGAGATTTATGTCTTTAAGTTTAATTCCCTGCTTAATATTTATATTCATTGGATCATTGAAGAAAGTATTCTCTCTCTATGGTAACAATTGTCAGAGATGAGATTCTTCTATAATTCTTACAGATGTGTGGGAGACACTTTGTTGGAAAAAAGCCTTAAAGCTATGTTTTCTTCTACTGTATGTTTTTTTTTTTTAAATCAACAAACAGATTTAGACAGCATCTTACATTTTCTGGCCCTCTTAGTTGATTATATAACTGCAACAATGTGGTCTATTATAGTAAATCATCTACTAAAGGCTCCTCATGTTTTCATCAAAGTTATGCTCAATGGTTAATGCATCATAAAGATTTTATAGAGATGAAAAATCAGACATATGGCTTGGTGCTTACTTGTATCTTCTAGGCACCTTTTTTTTTTTTAAAGGGAAAAGTACCATCTGTGACCCTTTTCATTCTTTACAAATCTTCTCCCCTTTGATATATCTTGAAAATCATTTCCTAACGGCATTTTAAATTAGGGCACCTTCTTCACAGATTTCTCCTAAATGCATTCTACCATGTCCGGACTTCATATTCTTATATCATTGTATTCAACTTAGGTACCTTCTTTTTTTATGCTAGTTTTGTCTATTTATTTTTAATGTTTTTAATATTTTAATTAAAAACATTAAAATTAATTAATGTTACTGATTTAATATTTTTATTGCAAAATAAATTTTAATGGTAAATGAGTAAAGTATTTGGGAATGACTGATAAAAGAAAATCAAAGTACATCAGTAAAACAACAAAAAAAATCATGTAATAGTAGCCTCATTTCCTTATTTGTCATGTTTACTAGATTGGTCACATGGTAAATAGTGTAAATATAGTTTTTCTTCATTTTAACAAAGCTTTTAAGTCAGTTTTTCATACTATTTTGGGGGGAAAGATGTAGATGAGATCTAAACAAGAGTATAATTATGTAGATTTGAAACTACATAAATGGAGTGGGCCCATTAGAGCTACTCAAGCTATTATAATATTTCAAGTAGATGATTAAGGGTCTGAAGTAGATTGGGTCATTTTGAGTGGAAAGGAGAAAGTAGATATCAAAAATATTATATTGAGAGGACTTTGAAACTGATCAGATGAGGGATTTGAAAGAGAAGTCAACAATGATTCTGAAGTTTTGAACCTGTGTGGCTTCTAAGATAATGGGTTCATAAACAAAACCAGAGAAATTTGGAGAAAGTTTGGGTCTGACTAGAGAAGAGATAATGTTACATGCTGAATCTCTCCTTCCCTCAAATGGTAATAATCTTCCTCAAATATCAAATAGCACTTTGAGTACTGATACTCTAATGTTGTTAACACGTGATACTATTTATTATAGCAATCTATATTAATGTCTCATCTTTCTAATTTCTTTGAGTCCAGTGATTGTATTATGTGAATTTTATGTTCCCCTCTCTATTTCCTAGCACTGGATTCTGCATGCATAAAGTAAAATACTTTAAAATGTTTAATATAGTTATTGTTTTAGTTTCTCCCATTTGCCAACTTGTTTGTTAATGGCCAAAGAAAACATTTGACAAGTATAAATATTTAAATCCAGAGGTATAGCTGGTCAAAAACATTTTGATTTTTTGTTTCTTCTGCTTCCTTTCCTGTCAATTTATTGCAGTTACTGTGGAAGGGAAGTAAATAGTACTGAAGGCTGTTAGATGTTTGCTATAGGCAAATATGTATGTATATATATATATATATATATATATATATATATATACATATATATATATATATATATATATATATATATATATATATATATAGTAACAGGATCTTGGACTGGAGGTGAGATTTGGTTATCATAAGTATGATGAAATGTCATGTAATGTTTCTTTCCAAACATTCTTTTCTCCTTAAGCAAAGTAAAATACATTTTTGAAATTGTCTAATGATTCCCTTGATTCTGAAATTTTTCCATAAATGTAAGGAAATATATTTTTAAATGCCCAGAATAAGGTTAAGCATACATAAAAAGAAAAAAAAATTGTCATTAAAATCAGGTAAATTGGAGAATTTATGCATAGCAAGTTATAATAGTTTAAGCTTTGTGTTAACTCCTCCTTGTTTTTATTCTTGTCATTCATCTTGTTCTTTATCTTTTTTTTTTGTTTGTTTGTTTTGTTTTTTGTTTGTTTGCTTGTTTGTTTTGGCTCTTTTTCTTCTTATTCTTGCTGTGGCTCTTCTTGTCCTTGTTATGGTTGTTCTTCTACTTCTTCTTTTTTTTTTTTCTTCTTCCTCCTCCTCCTCCTGAATTGAAACTATGGATTTCACCATTCTTTGTCTTGATTTTTAATATTTTTCAGTTTTAAATTTAAATTTTGAAATGTAATTTGATTTTTCTATTTGAAAGCAATATGAAGGGTGAATTCTGAGCTTAACCAATTGTTTTGGGTATTGTTGAAATGATTAGTAAATATCATAGAGTTGCCAATGATTATGCCCTTTGCGCTGACATCTCTAAAAGTAGAATAGAGAAGATGTGCTCAGGAACATACAGGATTCATGCAAAATCATTCAGTCAATTCTTCCTCATATTTAAATGGAATGGGGGCTCTTAGAAGATTTGATTCTCATGTGAATAAACTTCATAAATAAGCAGTTTCATTTTTAATAAATAGATGAATAAGGCAGAGAATTTTGAACTATCAGCTTTATGTAGTTTGAAAAAGGAAAAAGAATTACAAAGAAGCAATAAACCTTTTTCTATTTGATAAACTGTTTCATTGTAGAACAGACACTCTCTGAAAGTTAATCAAATAATGATTTTCTTCATTGACTCATCTCCTTGTCCACAAAAAATACTGGCAATACATAGTTACTGGGAATGTGGGGATTTAGGAAACAGTTCAGGGTTGAGCTCGGTATATGTTGAGAAATATTTTCATATGCATGTGAAAGACATCTCTTTTCAAGGAACTTCATCTCATGAGTCTTGACAGGATTTTCAGCTTCAACCAAATCACCTCTAAAATATGACCAAATTTCTTCCTAAAACCAGAAAGTTGAAATGTATGAAGAAGGGAAGTTTAGAAGAGAAATGATCTCTTACTGAACTTATATAAGAACAAGGAGATGCCAGTTGAGTGTTGTTTCAACTCCAATGGCATATCCAGCTTAAGCATCTCATCATGTTTATCCCTCGCTTTCATGTGGATGTCATCTCAATCAGAGGCAAGACTAGTATGTTTTTCTATAAAATGTATCTGGTTTGCATTGTTCATGGCAGGAACCACAGTTTCCATTTTGTTTTTGAAAAGATTAAGCTCTTCATTGAATTTTCTTTTCCAGAGTTTCCAGAAATTGACAAATGACAGACTCTTAATTGAAATAAGAGCAATAAATGGGCATTTGAACTGTACAATTACTCTGACCATAAGGTTGAGATAAATCAACTTTATTGCCTGCTAGTAATTTGTGCTTTTGTAATCATATTCAGTCTATGAACAGATGAATAGGCATAGGCATACATGTACATATGTGTGTGTATACATGTTTTCTGGAACAGTATTTGTCTTTGTTTGGAGAATCCTTTAAATGGTTCATTGCAAGTCTTTATGTTAAAAAAAATAGATGGGATGTTCCAATATTTTCTTGCATATGGCCCTCATTCCATCTTTTGAAATTGGCTTTCTCAGGACTTTCATTAAATCAAGTGAGTCTGAGCTCATGTGGTTTCTCAGACAGACTATTATGTAGAAAGGGTCCCTGAACATTCCAAGGTAATTAAGGCAGCATACCAATATCAGAAAACTGCCATCCATCAGAAAAACAGATTGAAATGAATCAGAGCCCATTTCATTTTCATTTTATTAGAAAGAATTGGCAGACATTATGTCTTGATTAAACATGTAGTGTATGACACATGCCATTTTGTCAGTTTTCCTCTTTGGACTCCATTTTCAGAAGGAAGAACTAATTCAACCTTGGCCACTGCTTTTACATAAAAATATCTTTGTACTCTTATGGTAGCATCTACTATTGTGAGAGTAGCACCACCTCTCTTTTTAAGGTACAATTAAGGAAAGAAAAATAAATAGCTGTAGGCTTCCTTTTGGTATGCAGTTTTATTATGGAGAAGGAAAGGTATAAGCATTTATTGAGTGCCAAGTATGTGCAGGGACTAGACCTAGACTACAAATATTTTAGTCTCTCATTAACCCTGGGAGGCAGACATCTGAGACTGGTTTTGAACTTAGATCTTCCTGAGTTTATGCTTTGGCTTTATCTTTTGCACTGTCTAGCTGCTGCTGCTAATTTCTGTTTTAAACTCATAAGAGATTTCACAAAGCTGTTGACAGTATTAGTCATCTGACAGCCTTCTGTCTGACCACTTGCATTTATGAGGACTACTCTCTTATGCTGTAATCTCAAAGGTTGAATGGAAAGACTGACTCTGGAGCTGACCTGGATGGCAAGGGAAGTTTCTTTGTCAGAAGTTACCTATATCAATAACAGACCCTTTCACTGTGTCTGAAGCACTATTTTGTGCTCTGGTGATTTAAAGACAAAAAGTGTTATATAGTCTTGGCTTTCAAGAAGCTTACTAATTACTTGGATAAAAGTTAAGAGGAATCAAGTTGCAACTCAACATGAGAGAGTTTTCTGACAGTTTGAATTTTCCATAAAATGAATTTCAGAAAGTGATTAAAATATTGATAATCTGCCAGAGGTGATAGAGACATAGGACCACAGATTTACAATTGGAAGTAACTATCGAAATCATCTGGTTTAACACTTTTATAGGTTCAGAGAGGTTGACATAAGTTAGATTTATAGATGTGACAATCATAAAAAGGCCAATGTTGTCTGGAAGAAACAATTATTTTAAATAGTCACTTTCTCTATGAAACATCTTTATTATAGGTCTCTGATGTTCTTAATACTCTTTTCTTCTTCCCTCCTGAAAACTCTGTGTTCTGTTTCTTTTCCTCCCTATTTGATAATCCCTTATTTTCCTTTACTGGATACCTGGGTATCCAAGAGTACTACATCTTGGACCCCTTCTTTTCTCCTTCTAAACTATTTTACTGGGCAATCTTATCATCTTTCAAAGATTTCATTATCATCATTATGTTGATGGTCTTGAAATCTACTTCTCCAGCACCAGCTTCTCTGCTGACCTCCAGTCTATCATCTCTAAATATCTATTGGACATTTTGAACTAGAAGTCTCATAGACATCTTGAAAGCAACATGTTAAAAACTAACCTCAATTTCTACCATCCCAAACTTTCACCTTTTCCTAATTGTCCTATTATTCTCAGACACACCGTCCTCTCAATCAATGTGGCTGACAAATTAAACATCATGCTTGACTACTCATTCTCACAGCCCATCCCAGAAAAACAACAATAACAACAACAACAACAAAAACAACAACAACAACAACAAAAAACAGCCAATAACTGCATTTATTAAAGCCTATTTGTAACATGTCTCACAGATGTATTCTTCTCTTTTTGATACTACCACTACTCTTATGGTAGCTCCTATCTGGACCTAGACTATTATAATAATTGATATCCCTTTCACAAGGCTTTTCTCACTCCAGTCCATCTTTTTCTCGTTTTGTTTTTTTTTTTTCCCCAAGGCAACTGGGGCTAAGTGACTTGCCCAGAGTTACACAGCTAGGAAGTGTTAAGTATCTGGGACTAGATTTGAACTCAGGTCCTCCTGACTTCAGGGCTCATGCTCTATCCACTGTATCACCTACCTGCCCCATTCTGCTTAATTTTAAAAGCAATCTTCCTAAAGTGAAATCTGTCTGTGTCACTCTTCTCCTCTATTTGATAAATGGGAATGGGACCCCACTTCCTCCATAAACAAATATAAAACCCATTCTCTGTCATCCAATCTGTCTCTTCCTCTTCCATCTTATCCTTCTTAAATACATGTAGACAGATCAAACAACAGGTTACTTTAATAGTCCAGAAGTGTAGAGACAAAGTCTTGCATCAGGGTGGAAGTAGAATCTGAGTGACATTTTAAAGGTAAAATTGACAAAATTTGACAATAGAAAGGATATAGGGAGAAGAAAGAGTAGCCCAAGGATGACACCTAGATTATAAACCTGAGTGACTAGGAGAATGATGATGGCTTGAACAATAATAACAAAGTTGAAAAGAAGCGAAGTTTTGGGTCAAAGGATAAGAGTTTAATGTTTGACATTTTGAGTTTCACATGTCTACTAAACATCTAGTTCAAGATATCCAACTACATATTGCAAGAAACATAGTGTGTGCTTAATAAATATTTATTAATTGAAACAAAGTCACCATACTATCTACAGAAACCTAATTTTTCTCAACTTAATGAAAATAACAATATCTATAACATGTTTCTTCCAATATGTAGTATATTTTTGGGTTATGTTTGTTTGAATGATTTGATTTCTGTATTTTAAAATAGATATTTTCACCTGTCTATTCATTAAGGATAACAAATTTCTGATAGATAATTTTAGTCACTAGTTCATGTCTTACTAGGTATTCAAGAGGTATGAAATTTTTATAGCCTACAATGCTGTGTTACAGTCTCCACTAATTTTTGAGCAATCTACATTCCTCACTAAATCTCAGCTCTTTAAGAATAACTCTTTTTGGAACCTGTATGTCCAAGAATGTTTGTGGCAGCCCTCTTTGTAGTGGCCAGAAACTGGAAACTGAGTAGATGCCCATCAATTGGAGAATAGCTGAATACTTGTGGTATATGGACATTATGGAATATTATTGTTTTATAAGAAATGACCAACAGGATGATTTCAGAAAGGCCTAGAGAGACTTACATGAACTGCTGCTGAGTAAAATGATCAGGACTAGGAGATCATTATATACTTCAACAACAATACTATATGATGATCAATTCTGATGGACGTGGCCATCTTCAACAATGAGATGAACCAAATCAATTCCAATAGAGCAGTAATGAACTGAACCAGTTAAACCCAACAAAAGAACTCTGGGAGATGACTATGAACCACTACATAGAATTCCCAATACCCCTATTTTTGTCTGCTTGCATATTTGATTTCCTTCACTAATTGTAGTGAAAAATTGTAGTGATTTCAAAATCCGATTCTTTTTGTATAGCAAAATAACTGTTTGGATATGTGTACATATATTGTATTTAATTTATATTTTAACATTTGTAACATGTATTGGTCAACCTGCCATCTGGGGGAGGGGGGAGGGGAAAAGAGGGGGAAAATTGGAACAAAAGGCTTGGCAATTGTCAGTGGTGTAAAATTACCATGCATATATCTTGAAAATAAAAAGCTATAATAATAATAAAAAAAAAATAACCCCTTTCTAGTTTCTGGTGGCAGTGACCTGATTCTGATTTGCCATTAAAATCCCTGTTTCTGAAAAGAAAATGAGTAATTATCATTTGTGGAAATGACTAAGCAAATTTTGGTGATTACCAATGCATAGTGTTTTGATTTCAGGTCAGATCAACAAATATAGTAATTAAATGACTGAGAAAATACTATTGTGCTGTATTGATTCCACAAGTGAATTCAGAGAATATTTTAAGATCTTATATTAGCCAATTAGATTGAAGTAAGTGGAAATGAAAAAAATTGCTTGGACAATGATAATAATATTTTGAAAGAGAATAGCTATGAAAGACTTACAAACTATGATCAATGAAATGACCAGCCATAACTTCAAGAGATTTATGATGAAACCTGTACTGTGGGGATGGTTTGTTCAAGAACAATTTAATAATTTATTCTCTATGCCCCAGGGCTATTTTGACATTTTTAATTTGTTCCTCAGAAAATGTACTATATTCTTGTGTTTTTAAATTTTTTTTTTACCAATATAAGCTGTAAAAGTTTTATATAAAGTAAATAAACAATTAATTGGTCTATATTGCAACAACCATAGAAGCTCTTATACTGTTAGATAATTAATATGTGATGCCTCTAGTAAGCAAAGTGAAATCAAGTTTATTCTGAGAGGAAGCTGACATAGAGCTTTGCTCTTAATTCATGTACCATTGTAAAGTGCTTAAGCCAATATTTATGGATCTTTAGTCCTCTTATCTTCCAGTTTTCCAGACTAGAGTTCCAGTGCCCTTCATAAAATAACTATTTTGTCTTTTAGTATAGTAATTGTACTTAAGTTTTCTGTTTATTGTTTGATCCAAATCATATTTCCATTTTGCTGGGCTTCTCTGAGTTCTTGTATTATTTTTATCTTTTGATATCATTTGCTGATTCAGAGTATCTAGAATTTTTAATATACTTTGCTTTCAAGATTTCTTTCTGTATATTTCTTTTTTTATTAACTTTACTTGGGTAATATGGCATTCAATTTGTTTTGTTTTGTTTTTACCATGGATATGAAATAAATATTGTTATAATCTTTTAATTTCTCTTCTACCAACATTTAGTATCTTTCTCAAGTTACTTCTGCCATGATGACATTTGACATCTGACTTTAAGAATGTTCCTTATTATAGTTCAATTTTCCTCTTGTGGTTTTTACCATAGCAATCACTGCCAGATGTATTTTTTGTGAACAGGTCCTGTCATGTTTTTCTACTTTCTGTCACCTATTGTGGGAGGATGTGTTCATTTTTAAAAATTAGTGTTTAGGTAAAATATTTTTATTTGTTTGGTTTTCTTAAATTCAGAAAGGTTTTTTTTTTTGTTTTGTTTTTTGTTTTAGTATTCTAGCCTAAATATATTCATCTCCTTTTCAAAATCTTTCACTACTTTAATAGTCTATTTTTTATTAGGTATATTTTCTGGAATTTGCATTTTATATAGATTTTCAAGGGCCTGAAGTTCTTTGACTTTACTCTTCAAATTGAAATAGTTTTTCAATTTCATCTTTTATTTCATCTAGTCTTGGTTTTAGAATATTACATTTATTGTTGTTTTGCTAGATTGCTCTGTACTGGTTATATTTTGCCCTGATTGACAAAGACTACTGCTGATTTAAATAACACATTACAAAGCCATGAATTATAGTTAGTGAGGTCTGTTTCAAGTTTGGTTATGACCTTGTGATGGCTCATGATGGATATTCTAATGTCTATGATTCAAATCATCTACATTTGTGATATTTCTAATTGCCCTAAAAATTTCCAATAGGTTAGGTGTTGATTGATTTGTCCTTGTGTCTCTTTGCCTCATAACATCAGAGCATCATCAGCATCAGCATCATCAATATCATCATCATTGATAAAGCAAATATCTGAGGACTTTTAACTTAAAAATAATGATGTTGATTCAAAAAAAAAAAAGTTGAGCATCCAGGCTAAAATAAGTAAAGCTGAGAGCAATCTGGCACATCAATAAAATAGATATAGGCCAAATGATGGTTGGTCAAAAGGGTGGATGGGTAGGAAGGGGGTTGCAATATAGTAAACACTTTTTTATTCCAAATAGAAAATGTGAGACTCTCCTTAGAAAATGTAAATTTTCATTTTGGTTAATACTAATTTGCAATTTTTATTTTGCTTACCTTATCAAAATTTCTCTTATTTGTAATTTTAAATAAGTGATGGTCTTTTCTGATATTTACAAAATTATGAGAATTCTACCCCATGCTGTCTATCTCTTCATTTTTACAGGCATTGATTGAAGAGGCAGGAGTAGGAATGTTTCAGTGTTAGCTAATGAGTAATCAATGAACAGTCCAAGAGGTAAGATATAATTTTGGATTGAGAGCTCAAGAAACCGAAATTGAAGAAATAGTAGTTGAAGAACTGCAAGATCTTGATTTAAATGCCAAAATGTTAATTGATAAACAGGCCCAGAAATATTGTAATAGTAAGGAGAGAAAAGCATCTAAAACTTTATTGAAATAGACAAAGGAGTATTCCTCCATTTCACTTAGATTATCAAATTTATTGACATATAGTTGGGTAAAATAACTCCTAATCATTAATCTAATTTCCTCTTCATTGTTGGAAAGTTTTCACTTTTCATTTTTGAGACTAACAATTTGAGTTTCTTCTTTTCTTCTTCTAATCAAATTAACTAAAAGTTTATCTATTTTGTTGGTTTTTCATAAACCAACTCATTTATTAATTCAATGTTTTCCTTATTTTCAATTTTATTAATCTCCCCTTTTATTTTCAAATTTGAGAACTTTCCACCAATGAAGAGGAAATTAGAGCAATAATTAGGAGTTATTTTGTCCAATGATATGTCAAAAATTAGATTATATCTATAACTGTAGATTGCCCACATTAACAGAAGAGGAAATAAATTAGTTAAATAGCTCCATTTTAGAAAAAGAAATAGAACAAGTTATTAATCAACTCACTAAGAAACAATCTCCAGAGCCAGATGGATTTATATGTGAATTCTACCAAAAATTTAAAGAACAATTAATTCCAATACTATATAAATTATTCAAAAAATAGGGAAAGAAGGACTCCTACCAAATTCCTTTTATGACAGAGATATAGTGCTGATACCTAAACCAGTTTGGGTGAAAACAGAGAAAGAAAATTATAGACCAATTTTCCTAATGAATATTGATGCAAAAATCTTAAATAAAATATTAGCAAAGAGATTACCAAAAAAATTATTCACAGGAAAATACACCATTACCAAGTAGGATTTATACCAGGAATAAGGGCTGTTTCAATATTAGGAAAACTATTAGCATAATTGACTATATCAATAACCAAACTAATAAAAACCACATGATTTTCTCAATAGATACAGAAAAAAAACGTTTTTCTGTATCCAACACCCATTCTTATTAAAAACACTAGGAATAAATGGACTGTTCCTTAAAATAATCAGTAACATCTATTAAAAACCATCAGCAAGCATCATATGTAATGGGGATAAACTAGGACCATTCTAATAAGATCAGGAATAAAACAAAGTTGCTCACTATCACCATTACTTTCAATATTGTATTAGAAATGTTAGATTTGGCAATAAGAGAAGAAAAAGAGGTTAAAGGAATTAGAGTAGATAATGAAGAAATCAAATGATAACTCTTTACAGATGATAGATGATTGAAACCTAGAGAATCAACTAAAGAACTACTAGAAACAACTCACAACTTTAGCAAAGTTGCAGGATACACAATAACTCTACATAAATCACTGTATTTTTATATATTACTAACAAAGTCCAACAGCAAAACATACAAAGAGAAATTCCATTCAAAACAACTGTTGATAGAATAAGATATTTGGGAATCTAACTTCCAAGGGAAAGTCAGGAACTATATGAATATAATTACAAAACATTTTTCACAAAAATAAAGTCAGATCTAATAAGTTCATGGGCAGGCTGAGCAAATATAATAAAAATGACAATATTACCTAAGTTAATTGACTTCTCTAGTGCCATACCAATCAAACTCTCAAGAAATTATTTTATGGATCTAGCAAAAAATAATAACAAAATTCATCTGGAAGAACAAAAGGTCAAAATGTCAATGGAATTAATGAAAAAAAAATACCAATGAAGGTGGCTTAGCTATGCCAGACTTAAAACTACATTATAAAGCTATAAAGCCATGGTCATTAAACCATTTGATATTGGGGCAGCTAGTTAGTGTAGTGGATAGAACACCAGTCCTAAAGTCAGGAGGATCTGAGTTCAAATATGGCTTCAAACTGTGCCCTGGCTGTGTGATCCTGATCACTTAATTGCAATTGCCTCAGGAAAAAAATGGTATTAGCTAAGAAATAGAGTAGCTAGTCAGTAGAATAAGTTAGATTCACAGGACAAAATAGTCAATAACTATAGTAATCTAGTGTTTGATGGACACAAAGACCCCAGTTTTTGGGATAAGAAATCACTACTTGATAAAAACTGCTGGGAAAATTGGAAACTAATATGGCAGAAACTAGGCATTGAACAACAGCTAACATTGTACACCAACATAAGGTTGAAATGGGTTCATGATTTAGACATAAAGAGTGATATTATAAAAAAAAAATAGAAGAACTAGGATAGTTTACCTCTCAGATCTATGTAGAAGGAAAGAATTTGTGTCCGAAGAACTGGAGTTCATTATTGAACAGAAAATAGATAATTTTGATTACATAAAGTTAAAGAAATTTATAGAAACAAAACTAATGCAAAAAAGATTAGAAGGGAAACTAAATTAGGGAAATATTTTTACATTTAAGAGTTATGATAAAGGCTTCATTTCTAAAAATATATAAAGAGAATTGACTCAAATTTATAGGAATTCAAGCCATTCTCCAAATGATAAGCATTCAAAGGATAAGAGCAAAAAATTTTCAGATGAAGAAATTGAAACTGTTTTTAGTCATATGAAAAGGTGGTATAAATCACTATTGATCAGATAAATGCAAATTAAGACAAATATGAGATACTGCTACACACCTGTGAGATTGGCTAAGATGACAAGAAAAGATAAAGATGAATGTTGGAGGGGATATGGGAAAACTTGGACACTAATATATTATTGGTGGAATTGTGAGAAGATCCAGCCATTCAGGAGAGCAATTTGAAACTATGCTCAAAAAGTTATCAAACTGCATACCCTTTGAACCAGTAGTGTTTCTACTGAGCTTATATCCCAAAGAGATCACAAAGGAGGGAAAGGGACCCAATATGCAAAAAATGTTTGTGGCAGCCCTTTTTTGTAGTGGCTAGAACCTGGAAACTGAGTGGATGCCCATCAGTTGGAAAATGGCTGAATAAGTTATGATATATGAAGATTATGGAATATCATTGTTCTATAAGAAATGATTAGCAGGATGATTTCAGAGAAGGCTGGAGAGACTTATATGAACTGTTGCTAAGTGAAATGAGCAGAACTAGGAGATCATTGTACATAGCTACAGCAAGATTATAAGATGATCAATTCTGTTGGAAATGACTCTTTCCAACACTGAAATGATTCAAGCCAGTTCTAATGATCTTTTGATGAAGAGAGCCATCTACATCCAGAGAGAAGACTGTGGGAACTGAATGTGGATCACAATATTACATTCTCACTCTTTTTGATGTTTTTCGCTTGTATTTTGTTTTCTTACTCATTTTTTTTTTCTTTTTGGTCTGATCTTTCTTACACAGCAAGAGAATTGTATGAACATGTTTGTATATATAGGGATTTAACATATATTTTAACATGTATAACATATATTGTATTGTTTGCAATCTAGGGGAAGGGATTGAGGGAAGGAAGGGAAAATTTGGAAAACAAGGCTACGTAAATTATCGGCCCATATGTTTTGAAAATTAAAAAAAAAGCTTATATAAAGTGGAAAATAAATAAATATTATCAGATCACCTGAATTCTCAGGATATCATGGCAATATTCTGAATATAGCAATATCTTAAGCTATATCTAAGTCTGTATTAATAGAGAGAGCTCACATACTAGAATGAAGTCTTAAGTATGAAAAACAAGAAGAAAACAGCATAGAATGCTGGATATAATTATTCATTTCCAGTTCGGGTTCTGCCATTAATTTGTCTTAGAATGTTGGCCAAATTAATGAACTTTTGACCCTCAGTCTTCTAATCTATAAAATGGGTTATTATGTAATCTACTCTTTATTACAGATCTACCTTTTAAGAGTCAAATGAGGTCTCATATATAAAAACTCCTTGAAAAATATAAAATGGTATGTATTTGTAAGAATATATATGGAATAATGAAAAGACCTTTTAATAAGAAGTGTTGTGTTAGAATAAAGGAGACAGAATGAGCAAAGTATTTTGAAAAACTTAAATTGTGACATACATGTTGGCTTTAATTATTATTAGCTTTTTGACAGGGCAAGTCATAAACATTTTAAACCTAAGTTTCTTCTTCTGTAAAATGGGCTTAATAATACTCTTATAATCACAGGGGAGATATGAAGAAAGCTCTTTGTAAATTTCCTCATAACTAAAAAAATAAAATGCATATTTTTTCATCTTTCAAATTAATGTTAGTTCATTTGAGGAAATGTTGCTATTGCTTGGCAAACCATAGTAAATGCTTATTAATTGATTGATTATAATCTGCAATCTATTTTTAGTTTCTATCACTTACTTTCCATATAATGAGGACTTTTTTCCTTTATAAAGTAGATATAAACAAAAACTCCTTCTTACTCACCTATTTAATAGGGCTCTTATATGAATCAAATAGGTACTTCTAATGTCTGGTAAGAGGTAATGTCAAAACAAAACAAAACAAAACAAACTCTCACATATAAGGAGTTGATTTCTTGAGTGCCAATTTAACATTCCAGAATTTCTCATTTAATCCCATGATTGTAATGGACTGAGGGGTCAACAGGATGGCAAAAACAATTTCGCAAATTGTACAATCTTGAAAATAAACTGTCTTCTAAAGTAAATAATAATAATAATAATAATAATAATAATAATAATCAAGTCAGGCTGTAAATTGAAAGAAAATCAAGTGTGTGGCCTTAAAAAAAATATTTTTTTATTGAATCTTCTTTCAGTTTCTCCTTTTGGATTTTATGGAATATTGGGAAGTAGATTTGGTATTTCTTCTTGTTTAAATACTTGTGCTGTTATAGCTTTAGTGATTCAAGCAACAAGGGGACAAATTTAATGAAATTAAATATGGCTGCTAAGTGATATAGTGTTTAAAGTGCACATTTGGAATAAGAAAGATGCGTTCAATTTCTACATCAAACACATATTAATCGTCCAGTCCTGGGTAAGTCATTTAACTGTTATGACTCCAGTTTTCTTGTCTGTCAAGTGAAGAGACTAAACTTAAGAACTTTGAAGGTTTTGCCAATTTTAACTTAACATACTCTGAGATATCATTTTGGTTCAGAGCATCTTTTGGCATGATAATTTGAAACCATCTAATTTCATTGCACTTTCAAATAATTTCTTAGCTTTAAAAGATTATATAATTTGGTTTTTCTTTTAGTAAAATATTAATATGTTGTTTTAGTTCTAGTTTCAGCTAACAAGTACAGTTTCTACTGTGGTTTTATTCAGAGTTTTCTTTGGCTTATGACCATGATTAGCAGTGATAGTAAGTAATCGAACTGTCTAGAAAAAGGGAAGCAATGCTTTCTGTTGTATTGGATGAGCCCATTTGATCAAACAAAACTCTCAAGCTGAGATTTTTTTTTTTTAAGAAATCTGAAAACTTGATTTAAATCCATATTGGCATGGAGACAGTTTAGATGAGCTTAAGAAATTTGGTTTTTCAATAATTCAACTGAAATCAAAGAATATTTATGAAACAACTATTATGATTGAGGGATTATGAGGTATGAAATGTAATGAAAAAATCAAAATTTTTCAAGGATCTCACACTCAACTGCATAATTATAAATTGCTCAAAAATTATAATTTTATTGGTCCCACAAAACAGATTTCTGGGAACTGCTTCTATATAGCAGTAGTCCTTCCTTAATTACTCTTTAAGACACAATACAGTTTGCTCTGAGAGAGAAGTGAGCAGCAGCTATTTTCACTGTCAAAAAAAGAGATACCAGCATGAAGGAAGCACATGTACAGATGAGTATGTGGCCAGTTCCCAAAAGAGGGATCCTTGTTTCAAGCTCTTTTGTTTTTATTTGGTATATGTAGTTGCTCTTCTTAAACTCTGGATTGTTAGCATTATAGTTTTTAGCATTATTTACATTTATATCTTCTTTTTCTTTCATGGAGCTCAAAGAGATTTAGAAACTTAAAATTACTCAAAGTTAATAGCAGAAAATGCCAATAGGAAGCCCTATTGAAAGCATGCTGAAGCCTTCCAGATAGGTGGGAGGCCCTGAATGTGTGGACCACATTTATGCTCCATGTTTCTGAACTGTGAGTAAATCCTAGGTAATGATAGTCCTAACTCTGAACCCCATAATTCTGAGAACACCTTTCATTCTTTCTTCATGGGTTTCAGCTGCCACAAGGGAAATAGAAAAACTTGGCTCTGATTTCTCCCTTTCATGTTGGCATTTGGTGTTCTGGCATTGTACCAACCACACATTTTTCTGTGATACCCTCCCCTAAATTTCCAAACTTTGAACCTATAAGGTACTAGAATGACCTTTTCATGTGACCTCTCTTCCCCTAGTGGATAGAAAGCTCATTCTCTGAGCTAATTAGCTTTGTTCTGGTCTCTTTTCAAAGTGTGTCCACAACTACTGGCAAGTTGTCTCATAAATACATCACATTAGTCAAAATCAGACCTGGGTAAGGAATCATGACTGGATGAGTGCCAATCATTGCCAGCCTTGGAAAAAACTTCTTTAATGTTGGTGAGTCAGTAGTGAAATTTTTCTAAATAATGTTCATTTATCAAAAAACTTTTTTGAAAACTCTTTTCTTCAATGAATAAGAAATTGTACTTTAACCAGTTTTCTTTAGATTTGAAATATATGTACATGCATTTAAATTTATTATTATGTATCATATAAATGAGTACATATGGTACACACTGAATATTAATTAATACATGCATATGTACACAAACATATATGTACAGTTGCATAAATATATACCTATATGTATACATGAATGTTTCATGCACAGATTAGGACCAATAACTAATTCTGTTATTTCACTGTGATTTAGAGTTCACCTAAATTCTCAAAGTGAGTAGAACACAAACTCCTGCAGGTTCTCCTAAGTGAGAATAACATGTGTTTTTTTATTCTCTTTCAAGAATTAACTGACCTACATGCAGAGAGCCTAATCAGTAGTAGGTCGTTCTCAAATGATCAATTGTTTTGACCAGAGAGATTCAGGAAAATATTCTAATAAAGCAGAAGAGAATATTCGATACATCTGTAGGAAAAGAAACAACAAAGCTAAACTTATAGGTCCTTAAAGTATTGAAATAAATATCTATATTAATCTAGATTTATGAAAAAATACATATATATCATCATTAATATATATATATATATATATATATATATATATATATATCATGTAGTTATGGATAAAATACTGTGAAGATATGTATATTTTCTTTTTTACTAGGGCAAAACTTTTGATAATTCTCTTTTATTTACCTCTTTTTTTGATATCCATCTATCCAAATATACACACACATATGCCATTTATAAAAAATTATTTCATAAGTGATAGTACATTTCTTGATATCAAAATTGTTTCCAATATTCCCAAGGTTTTGGTATTTCTACATATATGGCATATTTTCTCCCAACTATTATTAGCAATGTTCAACAACTTGCTGCCATATGTATTTATTCTTCTGCTGTTTTATTTATGGATTGTGTACAGTAAGATACAACAGAAAAGAGTATTTTAAAAGCTGAAGAGACGCTTAAGTAGTAGGTCTTTGAAGCATAACCTAGTTTCAAATAGTTAATAAATAGAATGCTACACAGATCAAAAGGCATTTTATTTAACAGTATTAGCATCCCCGTTATTTTTCAATTTTCTTGCCTGAAAACTTCAGACAAAAAAGCTTTTGTTTCCTGAACTGAGCATTTTAACAGGAAATAAGAGTTCAGCCACTAAAAACTACTTTTTCCCCCTGCTACAAATTTCACCATTGTGACTTGATTGACAGGCATCCCAATGTCTATAAACAACCTGGGAGCCATCTACCCCCACCCCAATCACTATTCAGTCCCTGTATCCAACATTTAAACATTGAGTGGTTTTTTGCGCTCAATAAAATTCCTTTTCATTTCGCCCCAGGTTGCCATGTCTCTTCAAACAGAGACAGAAAAGCAGGGCTCTGGGGCAGACAGATTTTAATTTTCAGTCCTCATCCATTTGGGGAATGAGACACAGGCAAACAAACTCTTCCCCAAAAGCCTAGCAACCTGTAGTTGAAACAGCCAATGTGTAGAGCCCCAGGATGGAGGCCTGGACCTGTTCACACATGAATAAAGAAGATTAAGATTTCCTTTCAAAGACATGAAGCCTTTTTGACAGCCAGTGTCAACAGCACTGTCTGCCTCTCAATGTGAAACAGTCTTCTATCATAGGTTCCCACAGGGAGGTCCTTCTGATTAGTATGCTGCACACTATCATTCCTTGTCAGTATTTAATTGAAGAATAAGGGTGTAAAGTTTTGCAAACTCTTAACTGATCCACAAAGAAAGGATAACTTACAGGAACTGTTGAAAGAAAATACCAGGGAACATGAACACCTACAGGGAGTATTTTAAAATTGAAGAACAGAGAAAAGGGGGGAAAACAGCTAACTTCCATTACCTAATTACCAAAATGGAACAATGATTCTGTAGTCAAAAATACATGTTTTGAATGACTTTTGCTCTGTGTGGGGTTTTTAAATCAGCTGCATGGGCAAAAGAAAGACAATGTTAGGAGAGTTAAGTAGAGCAGGTTTCAGAATTATATTATCAAAACAAAATAAAGTGGCAGCATAAGCATATATTTTGAATATATTTAAAGTAAGATTCTGTTTATTTTTCCCACTTAGAGATGATTTTTATTATTGACGACTCTAAGGAATTTTATAGTGATTGTTATGCACATTAGTACTTGATAAATATAAGACTAAAATGGTATTTTATTCAAAACCAATGCTGTCTTATCACATCATAGAGTGATAAAGAATTGCATAACTACCCAGGATATTTTATTAACATTTTCAGTAATAATCAAGACAATAGAAAAAAGAACCTGCCATCAGCTTGCAAAATTAAAAAAAAATGTGGCTACATTAAATTATATTCAGTCTTGTATAACTTGTAATGAGGAAAAAATAGAAAATCTTATCTGTGTATTTTCAAGGATGTTTCCAAGAAATTGTGGGACACATTTACAATTTTTTAGTTGTTTGAATTCATTTCAATCAGTATATATTTTTTTAAAATATCCACAAAAATCAAATAAAATAAAAATTTTAAAAATCTACAGGCTATGTAGTAGGAGCTTTCATCTGATTAAGTATTCTGTGGTCCACATTGAAGAGGATTTCTGAAGAAAAAGAAAAAATAGAAAGAGAAAAAAAAAAAAAGAAAATGAGTAGATTGGAAAGACTGTGATCATCATTGGAAGAAGTGTTCATGAACCTGATAAAGATGTAATGACCCAAGCAAAGTTACTGATTAGTTCATGATTTTAAAATGTTTTCACATATGGCAATACTATTTTATCATCATAGAGTATAGTTATTTTGGTTTCTAATTTTTTAATAGTAAAGGTAGATTTGCTTTGCTATGTGTATAACTTCTTCTCTGACTTTACTTGTGGCCAACCATCTGTGCTTTCAGGGTTGAGGTATGATTGGGGAACATAGTTCATGGCCTAAAACTCAACAAGCCTCAGTTCTAATTCTTTTAGGCTGGCATGTGGTGAGCGTTGGGGCAAAACAAAGATGAATCCAAAGCTGAACAAGGAGAACCATCATGGTTCAGGGCAAGGAGGGAAAACCTGACCCAGAGAGTCCTTCAATGCTTTACCTCCATTAAATAAAAAGAGAATATATTACACACAAAGATGTCAAAACTGAAGAAGAGATGCCAGCCCCACTGAAAAGAATGTTTTCTCTATTGTGTCTTGTTAATGATTTTTTTTCCTTTGGAGCTCATAAAATATTTTATCCTGCACCCTCTCTAATGTAAGTTAGTTTATATTAATCTATGTATTTGTCTTCTCTTCTTCTAGACTATAAACTCTGTTTAGACAGAGGGCCATGTATTGTTTAAACTTTGTATCTCTCCCCTTACCAAATCTGGAGTTTGATAGATAGACTCCAGCCTGCTGGCCTGGGCATCCGTTCCTGGCCTGGGCATCCGTTCCTGGCTCTCTGGAGTGGGGCCAGTCTAAACCATATACCTTAAAGTATGATGTCTTTCCTTATGCTATGCTTATTCTAACTGGCCCAGATAACTGCCTAGCTATACCTTCTCTAATGCTGACTTTATAAGAAGAATCTACCTACCAGCAATTTCTATGATTTAAAGAGTTGTTGACATGGCCTCCAAATATTTCCTCCTTTTCTTATAGTTCTACTATATTAGATCAATTAATTTGCATTCTAAATTCTTTTCTGTTTTCTTGTATAAATATATCATTGAAAGAGTAACCCCTTACATTAGTGTAACATCAGGAAAGAGGGAAAAGCTGCTAATTGTGAAATAGAATATAAAATATATTGCTATTTCATGTTTAGTAAAGGTTGATTTTTAATTTCTTTAATAGGAAGCATTTCTCCATGCCTTGAAGTCATGTACAATATTAAAAAAAAAAAAAAAAAAACTAACTTTTATTTCTGTAAATCACATACAGAGATATTTTGGTATTTGAAAAAAAAAAAAAAAAAAAAAAAACTGGGTCTCTTCTTTCTGGCTAAAATCAAAGTGAACATTTCTTGGACCTGATGGAAAATTCAGTGAGTTAGCTGCAGGGAAAGAGCAGAGGGAACTCCTTTAACTGAAAATAAACAAGAAAGACAAGAAAGGATAACGAGGATTACAAGGATCAACAATGGGAGCATCAAAGAACTTCCTTTAAAGTTTTGACCTGTATACACAATTGATGCAAAATCTTTATAAATATCTGCGTAGCAGATGCTGCTCAAGGAATTTTTTTATTTAGGGAAAGCGGTCTGGAATGTAATTCTACTCATATAAGACCTTAGCCACTATCAGAATAAATCAACGATAAAGTATTTTATAGTCTCTGTTTCAATAAAGTGTATTTTAATTTAAGTTAATTTTAGAATGTTCAAACAAGCAGAGTTATTTCTGTCATGAGAATGTTGGATATAGTTTCATGAATGAAGATTTTACTAATAGCATGTTTTTTTCCCCTCTAATTCACAACATTTCCTATTTGGTTCACAAATATAAGTCAGCTTATATTTTAATTTACTGAAATAAAACATGTCTAGACAGAGAAAGAGTATAAGGAAAGGAAGATAAATTAAGCAGATAAATACATGCTCTGTACGGTGTTCAATTAGATTTTTAAAAATTTTATTTTTAGATGGAAAAATTGTGTTTGATGGCAACCATGAGCTTGGACTTTTTCAGATCATGATTTTTTTTTTCACAATTAAAAATATAAGTTATATGCCAATGGATATATAAAAGCCATAGGCAATTTTCAAAAGCATAATCACAAATTATAAATGACCATATAAAAATGGTCCAAATTACTAAGAGAAATGAAAATGCAAAACACTTCTGAGGTTTTATATAATATTGTATAAATTAGCAAAGATGACAGGAAACTAGGAAAAGTCTATCTAAGAAAATAACCATGCTAAGACAATATTGGCAGAGGTATAAATTGGTCCAACTATTATACATATCAATTTGGAATTGGGCAAGAAATGCAATTATATTTTTCACTATTTGATTCAGCAATATCACTATTAAGTATATAGCCAAAGGTCAAGAATATGTACAGTACAAAAGACAATAATTTACCCAATAATTTTATTCATAGTAGCATTTTTTGTGGTAACAAAGTGTGCTGACTAGGGAATGCTGAGAAACTAGTATATGAAAATAAGAGAAAATTATTGTCGTAAGAAATATTGAGCATAAAGAATTCAGAGAATTCATAGAAAAATCAATACTAATTATATATAACTGGACACAAAAGAAAAATTACACAATTATCCTAACATTATAAATTAAAAGATAACTAAAAGGTTGCCAAAATCTGAATAGTCTATAGCTAAGCAAGTATTTATTAAGTGCTTACTAGGTGACAGGCACTGGAGATAGAAAGAAAGAAATTGATCTCTCTGCGCTCAAAAGAGTATGGAAATACCTATGTACATATACATATATGTATGTGCAAAATCTCTATGTAGAAAAAAAATCTCTCTATAGATATAAGGAGAGTAAGAGAGAAAAAGAAAAAGACAGAAAGAGAGAAAGAGAGGCAGAGAGAGACAGAGGAGAAAGAAAGAGAAAGGGGGAAAGACAAACAGATAGACAGACAAAGAGAGACAGAGAAACATAGAGAGGGAGAGAAACAGAGAGGAAGAGAGCGAGAGGAAAAGGGAGGGAGGGAGGAAGGGAGAATAGAAAGATGATTACTATAGAGAAAAGGCATCACTTCTGGGGTTTGGGAGGTCATACTGGAAAGTGTCTTAGAGAAGTGAGGATTTGACCTGAGTCTTAGAGGAATTCAGGGACTCCATTAGACAGAAGTGAAGAGGGCAAACATTCGAGGAATGGGATGCAACCAATGAAAAGCCATGAAGTTAAGAGAGAAGTGTCCTGGTTTGAGAATAGAATTTATGTAAAATACTTTGTAAACTTTAAAGTGCTATATAAATGGTTGCTCTTATTATTACTAGCCAGAAGTCATGGAGGGATGGAAAGATATTAAAGAGTCAGATTGTGAAGAGCTTTAAAAGCCAAATAGAGGATTTTCTATTTGATCCTGGAGGTAACAGCAGCTGACTGGAGTTTATTGAGAAGGTGATGACAGAATAAGACTTGTGCATGTATATGAAAATATCTTTGACAATTGAAGGGAGGAAGGATTAGAATGGGGAGAAGCCTGAGACAGCAAGACCAACTAGAAAGCTATTGCAATAATCCAGGTGTGAGGTGATGAGGACTTGTGTCAGGGTAGTGGCAATGTCAGAGTAGAGAGGGAGATGTATGTGAGATGCTTTTAAGATTGAAATGACAAGACTTGGCCACAGTTTGGATATGGAGGAGGAGAGAAAGAACTATTCTATAAGAGAAAGAACAGATGAAGCATGTGTTTCCTTAGAAGATAAGTAATGACCTACTAGGATGGAATATCATAGAAATTGTCAGACATAGACATTTGTTTCAAATGATTTTGCTTAACTATTTTATCTTAATTGCAAAGGAAGATTTGGTTTAGAATCAGAGAGAAGAGAATTATTTATAGAAGATACTTATAAAAGCATAGAAAGCAAAAATGAGTACTATCAGTATACATCTACTCTGTATTACAAGTAAAAGTATTATTTTATCATATATTCAATTTCTTCAAGTAATATATCCAGCATACAGCTCAACCTAGACAGTTGTACAGTTGTCTTGAAAATTCACATCACTTCACATCATCTCTTTTTCATGGGCCAGAGAACAAATCACAATGATATGAAATACCATGGATTAATAATTCTATATTTTCTTTCCCCATCCAAATGTGACAATGACTTTGATTGAGGATTCTTTTTGTAATTATTTTATAGCTTCTGGCCATATTCTTCCCTGAGTGTTATATTATCCCCAGGCCCTCAACCTAACATGCTTCTTTAACCTTTAGAGTCTTGGAAGATGGGTCTAGATACAAGTGAATGTACAAGTGGCTGCATAAATTATTTTAGGTTCATTTTCTATTTTTTGAATTATCTCCACCTTATATCCTCTAGTGAAGCTAATAAAGATCTGATCGAAAAATTTATATCACTAATTTCCATGTAATTACTGAATGATAAAACATAAAATTTCTAAGGAGGAAAATGTGTAAACTCTCCTTGAATCCTTTTTTATGCTTTGTATATTTATAGTTATGATTTTACACTCAAGAGATGAGTCAATAGACTCATTCTGCGAATAGAAAAATGAAGAATAAAATGAGTTGTACTGAGGAAGTCTGGTTTTTAAAAGTTGTTTATAAAACTTCTCAGGCCTATATTTGGGAACATGGGGTTAATGAGTCAGATTCCTTCTCTGGCAATTAGATGACTAATCTCTTATTTTCCCTAAATTAGTGGTTATGTTTATTTACAAATTAGAGATTACCCTGTTAAGTCTTTATTTATATTTGGACATGAATTTAATAAAAGAGCCAGTGAGGCAAACTACTCACCCTAAGACAGTTAGAAGGACCCTCAAGAATCACCTCGTCCACCTCTTTTTCTAATGGAGGTAATCCTTTCCTGGGCATGTATTCATGAATGAACTAATGAATGAAAAATAAAATTTTTGGTCCTTTATTATAAACAAAATACTATGGTATACACTGGAGATATAAATAGAAAAGCAATCCAGTCTCTGATTTTAAGGAGCTCACCTTTAGCCAGGGGAACCAACATTTCTGCTTGAACTCTTCTTATGGCAGGGAGATCTTTCCTGATCCTCTGATTTGATAGTGACACTCCCCATTATATATAGATTTTTGTATATATATTCAAATATGTCTCTTTGTACTAGTTTCATTCCCCACGAGTCTCCAAGTGTTTAAGATAAATCTCACATTTGTATTTGTAAACCCAAAACCTTTCACATAACATTCACTTAATAAATGCTTGGTGATTTGATTAATTGATTGATTTAGAAGGTGGCCCAATTTTTATTTTGTTGTTATTTTTCAGCTGTAATTGTTATAAATTCACATACTTGCTAGAATCTGTCATTCCTTATTATGATAGTGGGAACCTATTGCACACTAGAATTGTTATCTCTTAGATTGAAAATTTGAAAATTTGTTGGCTTAATTATGCTACTGATTTTTCTGCCCTCTACTTGGTATTTATGAAGTCCATCTATTGACTACAATCCTTGCTACATGAATTCCCCACAATCTTTTGGAATGAGAAACTACCTTCAAGACACTAAACACACCTAACCCTCTGCAGAGTTTATCTTTTATCACATCTTTTTCTTTCTAAATGAGAAAATTTGCATATTATTTATTCTACTGCCAGATGACATTAAATGTGTTTTGGTTAGCTAATCACAATCCATGAATTATTGAAGACTATAAGTCTGATATTGGGAGTTTCATAGATAAATATATGTCATGATGCTTATAGACCTATCTTTAATCAGTATCATATAAATTTGTATGAAATTCCTTCAGATGAATTTGCATCTTCTACTGCATTTTCTTTACAAGCCTTTATTTTGCTTGTCCTAATGATCAAGGTACATGATTTTGTTGCTTCCATCTCATAGCTCTATTTTATCTACATACATTGGTTTTTGTATGTAATATTGATTTTACTTTCATTCTTCTCCCAGGTTTATTTCTCTTTTTTTAATTATAGCTTTTTATTTACAAGATATATGCATGGGTAATTTTATAGCACTGATAATTCCCAAGCCTTTTGTTCCAATTTTTCACCTCCTTCCCCCCATCTCCTTCCCCCAGATGGCAGGTTGACCAATACATGTTACAAATGTTAAAGTATAAATTAAATGCAATATATGTATATATGTTCAAACAGTTATTTTGCCAAAGAATTGGATTCTGAAGTAGTGTACCATTAGCCTGTGAAGGAAATAAAAAATGAAGGCGGACAAAAATAGGAGTATTGGGAATTCTATGTAGTGGTTCATAGTCATCTCACAGAGTTCTTTCGCTGGGTGTAACTGGTTCAGTTCATTACTGTTCTATTAGAACTGATTTGGATCATCTCATTTTTGAAGAGGGCCACGTCCATCAGAATTGATCATTTTATAGTATTGTTGTTGAAGTATCAATTCATATAAGTCTCTCCAGGCATTTCTGAAATCATCCTGTTGGTCATTTCTTACAGAACAATAATATTCCATAATATTCATATAACACAATTTATTCAGCCATTCTCCAATTGATGAGCATCCACAGTTTCCAGTTTCTGGACACAACAAAGAGGGCTGCCACAAATATTCTTGCACATACAGGTCCCTTTCCCTTCTTCAAGATCTCTTTGGGATATAAGCCCGGTAGTAACACTGCTGGATCAAAGGGTATGCATAGTTTGATAACTTTTTGAGCATAGTTCCAAATCTTTCTCCAGAATGGCTGGATGTATTCACAATTCCACCAACAACGTATCAGTGTCCCTGTTTTCCTACATCCCCTCCAACATTCTGCATTATCTTTCTCTGTCATTCTAGCCAATCTGACAGGTGTGTAGTGGTATCTCAGAGTTGTCTTAATTTGCATTTATCTGATTAATAATTACTTGGAGCATCTTTTCATATGGCTAGAAATAGTTTCAATTTCTTCATCTGAGAATTGTCTGTTCATATCCTTTGACCAGGATATTTTAACCTGTTCATATCCTTTGACCAATTGATCTTTTGATCAATTGGAGAATGTCTTGATTTCTTATACATTAGAGTCAATTCTCTATATATTTTAGAAATGAGGCCTTTATCAGAACCTTTGACTGTAATATTGTTTTCCCAGTTTATTGCTTCCCTTCTAATTGTATCTCCCAGTTTTATTTCTTAATTCATTAGCATTATTTGTCTTTTGTTGTTTTTCTTGGAGTTCTTTTTGAATTTTTTTTTATTAAGTAGCAATTTACTGAAATAATAAAATCACAAATTATTCCAATTTCTATAGCATTCAATCTCTACAAAATACTTTACTCACTATGACCTAAGAAATGATTATTACAGTGGGGGTTTTTTAATTGTTTTTTTTTTAAAATACTCTCCAAATACTGAGCTTAAGAATCAAATATTCTATAGATAGGAAATGGAAATGTAGAATTTCATTTTTTGTTAAATATGAATTCTGGATTCTTTCAAATCTTTTTCTTAACAAGAATCCTATTTCCCCAATAGACACTATTAAGCACATTCTTTCTATCCTGATTTGCTTCCTGAATCATTATGAATCAGAAATTCTGGCTTATAAATACCTATTGGGTAATTTCCTACCTCACAGTTTGCTTTATAAGAAAAAATTGAAATGATTGTGAAAACTGTATTTGTCCTAAAATTAGTGAAACCTTGAGAATCTGATGATTTGTTGTAAAAACTCTTTCCTTAAGAACTGTTATCACATTATCAGTAAGACAGACGAGCAAACTCCAATTGTAACAGACTCAAGACTACTTCCTGTCATTCATAATCTTTTTATTTCCCCTGAAACCAATATCCAAGAGCATACTTGGAATATGTTAAACATCATAACTGACTGTCAAGATTAAGACCAATATAGTAAGTTGTGAATCATAGACTGGTTCCATACTTGGCTGTACTTTTGTTAAAAAAAAAGTTTTTGAGTCCCAAAAAAAGTTTCATGAGTTGTCACAGACAGCTTGTGTATCTTGTTTAAAATGCCTTTCTATAACTTTTAATCAAAATTTTATCTGCAGAAAAATAGGAAGATTTCCTGATTATTTTGCATGCAATTTCTAGTACACACAAACACACACACACACACACACACACACACACACACACACACTTTTTTTTCCTGGATGTTGAAAAAGTAAATAAAACTGAACAATGGTATCTTGATTGAATAATTTGGAAGACCAGATGGAATTGAAATTCACCAATCCCATGAAAATGAAATGGCATATAAGGCTTTCTTAAGTTTAATTGGAAACTATTTCTCTGTAAAGGAAATCAATCAGTCAATCAAATCAATTATGTTATACAGGACTTACTTCTGCTAATTATGCCTTCTATATTCAAGATGGTATACCTAGGATCTGCAATTTTTAGATTTTACTTTCCAAGAACCAAATCTTATGTAATTATCCTTGATATAATTTTGAATTACTGTTTCTTCATGGTCTTTCCTCTCTCCTACCCCAATACATTCTACATATACTTCTTTTTATTGCTTCATTCTCTGGATGCAGATAGCATCTTCATTTATGTGTACTGTGTAGTTAATTTGGATATTTATCATAAGTCAAAATAACTTATTTGATCAAAGCTATTCTTAAAACTTTTAATTAGCATCTCTTGAATAGTTGAGTAGAATATTACTTGAATACTTAAAAATTATATTTGAACAATTTGAACTATGTACATACTGTATGAAAACTCTGTCCTCTAGAGAGTTAGTATTTCTTTTGCTAAAAAGCAACCAGTAATACAAACAAACAGTACACTGAAGATAAGAAGAACTAAAACTCATGACTTAGATGAGATGGAATCAAAGACTAGGATCTTCAATAAGTAAAAGCAGTAAAGAGTAGAATATGTTCATTTCTACATACACTTGAAATATCAACAAAGTGAGAAATCTCTGAAATAAAGTTAAAATGTTCTTATGCCAGAACTTTGGGAAACAACAGTAAACAACAATAGTATAAGGTATGCCACAATTTCCTGCTAGCTAGAAACAAAAATTAGGAAGAGACATAAGCAATTACAAGAAATAACATTAACTGTTGTAATGAAAATGGAGCTTCTGAACTCCTTATTTCTTTCTGTAGTTTTGGCCTCTTCTACTATAAATCTAGAAGGGTCAAACAGATAGATACAATAAATTACATTTCAATCCAGATTCTATTTTACTTTCAGAAGAAACTTCTGATGCTGAATCCTAGTGCTCAGGTGCCTTATTATTTGGAAGCCAAAGAACAAGGATCAGAAAAAAAGGATGAAATTACAGAAAAATATTGATACAAAAGCTGAGAAGAAGGATAATAAGCCTAAGTCAGAACATGTAAACCAAAATGAACTTAGTTCCTTTGCAAGAAGTAATCACTTCTGCATTAACATCTATAAATATTGAAGGCCCAGACTGCTATCCCTTGGGGAATCAGATCTAACCAATGTGAAAAATAAAATTCAAGTTTTTGATGATAAATCTTTGGTGAAATTAAAAAAAAAAAACCCAGAATCACAAACAAGATAAAAAAGATATACCAACTCTATGCTTCTTGAAGAAATTATAAAAGAATGTTCTGAAGAATTTAAACAGCCATCCATATTAAATGAGAGGATGGGCTTTCAATAACTTTAATTGGTAAAATGCATGCAAATATCATAAACTTTTCAAAGATAGTTAACATGAAACAAAACCAAACCAAACCAATATCTGAAAAACAGATATTGAGAGAGGAAGAAAACTTTTAGTTCTTTAATGAACTAATAAACTTAAGCTCTTAAAAAAGAAAATGACAAATTATAGAACACAAAGTGAAGATGAGAATAAAGAAACCCATTCCAAGCTTCTCTTCCTTTTTCTGATATATATAGATGTTGCTTTTTTTTTTTTTTTTTTTTTTTTTAGACAAATGCATTAAGGTTCTAACTATAAGAGGAAGGTCTATTAATAAGACTCTAAATTCTCATATAGAGTGCTGGGCTTCTTCAGAAATGCTATAAGGAACAGGCATAAATAAATAATACAAACACATAAATAAATAAAATAAATAATATTTTGAAGGAGATTTCCTATGTGTTTCATATATCACTAAGAACAAAACTGTTGGGGGTGAGCCAAGATGGTGGAAAGCAGACATGGCTTTCTGTGACTTCTGAGCTTCCCTTGAATTAACAGCAGATTAAGCCTCTGAACTGGTTTTGGAGTGACAGAATCCAAAAATATTTGGATTACAACAAATTTCCAGAAGATACTGTTGAAGAACTTCAGAAAAAAAAATATGTTTCAATTGGGCAGGGGCAGAAACTGCCCAGCCCAGACTGCAGCACAGATTCTGGAGCAAGAAGCTAGGGTGGGGAGCCAGGGCATTGCTGTGTCTACACACTGGAGAATCTACTGCAAGACTCTTAGGCTAGTCTGTCCTGGTTGCAAGCAAGATTTGCTGCAAGATATCCAAGTCAATACAAAAGACAAATCGAGAACCTCTGAGGTTCAGAAGAACATAGGACCCACCTGTTCACAACCCCTAAAGTCAGTCAGCAGAACTGCCCCAGGGCAAACTAAAACAGTTGTAGCCCCTTTGCCTTAAGAGCAGACCTCAACCTTTAAAAAATTGAGCAAAAGAGCAGAGAGAACTCTGATCACAGACAGCTTTTATGGTGAAAGAGAAGAACAGATCTCAAACCCTGAGGATATTAAAGGCAAGCCAACTCCAGATAAAGCCCCAGAGGTTGATTTGAGTTGGTCCCCATTTTACAAAGCTTTCTTTGAAGAATTCAAAAAGAATCTTATAAGAGAGAAGAAAAATGGGAAAAGGAAATGAGATCTTTGCAAGAGGATATGGAATAAGAAAACCAGAAATTATCTGAAGAAAACTCCTTAAAAAATAGACTTGATGAAATGGAAAAAGCATATAACTCCTTACAAAATAGATATGAAAAAGAAACCAATTCATTGAAAAACAAAATCTGTGAAAAAGAGCATAACCATTTTATGGACAACACTTTCATGGTATGGGATAATAAAAATTTGATGGGTTGAAAATTCATTTGACTCAGTCCACAGTCAGGATATGATATAATTCAACTGATCCAGTAGCTCCACAATTAATCTACAGACTAAGCTCCTTCATCCATATGCAAGTAATGAAAAGAGGGAATCTTACAAACATTGGGAATTCTTGGGACTAAGCTTGCAAAATGAAAAAGTACAATGCTCTTGATCTCAGAATGTCTTCCATTATAACACATTCCAAAATAAGGCTGCTGAACTCAACACAAAACATGAAGTTTTATACTTTTGTTGTTAAAAGGTTCACTTGCTGCAAATTAAACAGTGGATATAGCTATATTTGAGTTCAAACATGGTCTCAAATATTTACTAATTCTGTCACCTTGAATAAATCTCACTCTTGCTTAGTTTCCTCAAATGGAGAATGGAAATCATAATAGCATCTATTTCCCAGGGTTGTTGTAAAGATTAAAAGTGATAATATTATAAAGCATTTAGAACAGGATTGACACATTGCAGCTAACTTCTCAATAAATGTTTGTTCCCTTCCCTATCAAATTCTTTACAACTTTAAGAACTCTTATTTTTTTTCTTATGAATATGAAAATTAGATGCTTATAGATCCGAGAGCCTTGATAAAACTTAAATGATCCATCTCTTAGTATATTTTTCAGATACTTGCAATATACTGTTTACTTCATTATTCTTCCTCCAATAGGTTCTCTTTAGGAAGGACGAACCAGGAAGATGATCAAATGTTGGAACAGCCAGAGCGCTGCATAAATACCATGGGAATAAGGAAATGCCAGAAGAAAGGGAGACAGAAAAGAAAGTGGAAGGGTAAGATGATAAATTTTACCTACTTCACAATTTTGCCTAGGGAATGCTGTTTTGTCTTCCTTTTTGTGAACAATAAAGGAGATGAACTTGTGCCAATTTTGATGTGTCCCTTTAAGTACTGCTTTTTTGGTTTTTATTTTTTCCTGAAGACATACACTGATGTAAGACTACAAGGTAGATACTTTAACAGTCTATTACAGAAATAATAAAAAGCACTAGTTGCCCTCAACAAGCTTTTACTTTAATATTTGGTCCCTAATTACTTGTAAGAGTGTGGCTTTACTGAAAAAATATGCTAAAAATCAATCTGATCCTCTAAAATTGATGGTTCTGTGAGGTCTCTCTTAAGAATAGGATTCCTCCTTTAAGGAGTCACTTAACTCTATCAAAGAAAACTTGTTGACTTGAGCATCTCAAGATAATTCAATAATATTCCCTGATAAAAATTAAGATTCCAATTTATAACAAGAGTTACCTAGGTATATTGTCTTTGACTTGTATGTCAGTTAAAAAGTTATAAAGGATTATCTTTGCAAGTCACACTTCTCAGAATATCCTCCCCTCAGCTTGAAAAGTACTTCCAGAGCTTCCACAAGAACTCAGAGAGCCTTTGTAAATTAGACACTGTCCCAGAATATTCAAACTCTCTAGTGCTGTCACTATTTGACCCTCAACTTCCTCTCTTCTCAGGTTCTGGGTTTTTAAATAAAAAACAAACAAACTTCATTTGAATTAATCCATATGTGAGCTTTCAGGGTCATGTATTCCAGATCCATAATGATGGATGTCAAGCCTTTTTTCCACAATTCCCTTTGAGTTTTAACTTACACTATTCCTCATAGCAGTTAACCTCAATTAAGTTCAATAGTCTCCAGGCTTAATGGAGTCTATATTCATATACACCAACATCTTTATCTACAGAAATGAAATCACCAATCAGATGGGTATGCTAAATGGTTAAAATGTGGCATTTAGTTATTTTGAAACAGAGCTGTGAATTTACTGGTAAAACGACTCCCAGATGAGGAAATCCCCTCTCTCAAGCATGTAGCAGCTCCTCTCAACTACATAAAGTCCTAACGAGTTGCTGCCTGGGAAAACAAGAGGTTAAGAGATCTATTTTGGTCACACAGACAATATTTCTGAAGTAGGATTTGACCTTATGTCTTCTTGACTTTAAGGCTATCTCTCAATTCACTGTGCTATGATGCCTTTTGTGGCATTCATTAATTGTTAGAAAATATTGCCTTAGATCACTTACACTATCTGTCCCAACAAGAAGAAGAGGATGTGAATCTTGAGATCAAAGATTTAATGCTGAAAGGGACCACAGAGATCTTGTGTTGTTTCCCTAATTCACATATTGTGAACACAGAGAATTTTTCTGTCTCATACTCCACTCTGGCATGTGGCAGAATGACTTTATCCTTGAGGTGACATAATAGGGAAAGAAGATTACTGGACCTGGTAAAAGAAAATCTGGCATCTGGGCTTGACTCTACTGCTTAATAGCTGTAGAACTTTGGGTGACTCCCTTCTTTTTTATGTTTCAGGTATATCATACAAAATGGAGATTAATATTATTCTTAGTACATACTCAAAAGGCCATGAGGATCAAATGAGTTAAACTATTTGAAGTAAGTGCCTTTTACTATGTGTGCTATAAATATGTAAATTATTGGCAAGTTGATTTTTGTTGTTGTTGGGGGAGACCTGTGTAATGGATATTGAGTTGATTAGACAATATATTTAATTGAGTTCTCTCACAGATGACTGGTAAAGTATTAAGGACAGAAGCAATAACAAAAAGAAAGGAACATATTGCTTCAGACCAGAATAATAGATTAAAAAAAATATTTAGTAAGAAAGCTAGGTAATAAAATAGGCTGAGCACAGGGTCTGCAATTAGGGGGTTCACATATAGTGTGTACTTACTAGCTCTGTGACCCTGGACTAGTTACTTAACTCTCTATTTGCCTTGGTTTCATACATAGTTTATAGATGTCTAAGACCAGATTTAAACTCAGGAAGATGATATTTCTCAACTCCAGGTTCACTCTATCCACTGTGCCTCTTCTTGCCCTTAAAATACAATAGCACTATTTTATTCTTCTAACTCAGGGATTCTTTTTTTTTTTTTTTCCCTTGAGGCTGGAGTTAAGTGACTTGTCCAGGGTCACACAGCTAGGGAGTGTTAAGTGTCTGAGACCAAATTTGAACTCAGGTCCTCCTGAATTCAGGGCTGGTGCTCTATCCCACTGCACCACCCAGCTGTCCCCCTAACTCAGGGATTCTTAACCTGAGACCCATAAAGATCCAAAAGGACTCAAGGATAGGTACAGGGGATTCCATGAACTTGGATGGGAAAAAATCTGGAAAGAACTGACAAATAGGTTTCACCAGACTGTCAATAGCATCCACAACAAAAAAATGGTTAAGAACTTCTGCTCTTACTCCATGATGAACATGAATGTTAATTATTAACACAAATAATTAAACATGATTTTAAAACATAGTTCCAAAGATTGGTCTCTGATCTCATTTGATGACTGATTCTCTAGATTCATGAAGTTTAAAAACATTTCCTGTGGGATCAGAGACTATCTATCAGATTCACATTTATTGTACCATTTAGAAGTTTCAAATAAATCTCCTCTGTACTTTGCTAGGCAATAAATAATGTGAAGTAGTGATATAAAATTCTATTCTGAACTCAAAATATACATTTACTAACACTATGACATATTTGATAAATCTAGGGAAATAATTATTCCTCATCATTCTTGGAAAACTGCCATTTGAAATGTACTTAAATAATTAACAAAATCTAAAGCGTAAAATTTCAGGAAGCAGGGAAAACCCACTTGTCAAGAACAAAGCCAAGGATATTAATTTTTTTTATTTGCAGTTGTTTAGGGCTTACTACATACAATTTGACACTGTCAATTGAATGTTCTAAACTTCTTAGTTTTACTATGAAGCCCAAAGTGACCACAAAATATCATGTAACCTTGGATTTTCTTTGTAGGGGGCAGAAAGACAGGGAGATTTGCCTTTGGAACCTAGAGCTTAGAGCTTTCCTTCATAGATTCTTCTAGATTCTCATGTCTGTATAACACATATAAATCACCTCTACTTTCATATTTTTAAAGCAAGTTTTAGATTATGATATTGTTCTGTTCAGAAAATTCTTCAAAATTCCCCATTACTCTCTGAATAAAGTTCAAATTATTTAACTAAGTATTAGAGACCTTCCCCAATCTTGATAACTTTACTATCTTCATATCCCGACTAATGTGGACTGCTTGTATTCTCTAATATAGATCATTCATTCCTATCTCTTTACTATTTTATTTATCTTTTCTCATTCCTACAATATTTATTCATTATCTCTTTCCCTAGTAAATATCTACTTCTTTAAGGTCCAGTTTCCTTCATGAAAGCTTCCCTGTGTCTTATACATTGGAAGTATGTTAGGATATAACCTTTTTTTCTGAAATTTTGTTTATGCTTCTTATGTATTTATCATGCTTTATATTAGATTTATTTATAGGACTATTGTGCAGATCACATTGCTGTATGCTTGTGAAAACTTGACAATATACCAGCACCACATCAAGAAATTGATGCACTTCCATTTGAATTGTCTTAAGAAGATTCTGAAGAAAAAAAAAAAAAAAAAAAAAAAAGATTTTGAAGATCACCAGGCAAGATAAGGTACCAGATACTGAGGTCTTTTCTTTAGCCAAATTGCCACATATTCAAACTCTACTACAAGAAGTCCAGCAAGTTATGTTCTTTGAATGTCAAACATGTTTGCCTAAAAGATTATTTTATGGAGAACTCATACCGTGCAAACACTCACATAGAGGTCAGGAGAAGAGATACACGAATACTCTTAAGGTCTCTCTAAAGAACTTTGGAATTTATTGCGTGACATGGGAGACTCTGAAATAGGATTTCTCAGTATGGCATGCCCACATCAAAGAAGGTGCTGTGTTCTATGAGTGAAGCACAATTGCAGTTGCTCGAAAAGAATCTTAAGATGTACAGATTTAGAGACTTCTCCATTCTAAATGTTCATATGGGCTATTTTTGCCTAACCTGTGGGAGAGCTCTTCTGAAGGCTTTTCTGAACTCATATTAATCTGATCAGCCATCATTGTATCTTGACTTCAACATAATGCCATTGTTTTGGTCTTCTTCCTGAATGAAGGTCAATAGCCAGCTAATTATTAAATCTATTTATAATTTATGTTTTCTCTTTCCCCAATTAGATTCATAAGTTCCCAAAAGGCATAGGACAGTTGTTTTTTAAATGAGAAATAACATGGTAAAAGGAACAATGGAAACAGAAGATTGGGTGTGAATAATGGATTTTATACTTGTTAACTGTGTTAGCCTAGGCAAGTCATTTAACATCTCAGAACTTCTGCTTCTTAATATTTAAAAATGGATCAATTATACTTGACTTTCCTTGTCAAGATAACATTTGTCAGAATAGCTGATAGAACATTTTCTTTGGCTATCTTTAATGCCATCAAGGGTCTCCCTCCTTGACTCCTTCTGGCTTTTCTGATTTCCTTCAAGACTCAGCACAAATCTCACTTGCTTCAAGAGGCCTTTTTAATTTTCTCCACTCATAAAACCTTCCCAGAGAGAATACTTTCAATTTACCCTGCATATATTTAATATGTGCCTAGTTATTTGCAAGTTATTTCTTCTATTAAAATGTTAATTCTTCAAATACAAGGTTATGTTTCTGACTTTCTTTGCATAACTAACATTTAACACAAAACCTAGCACACAATAAGGCTTAATAAATACTTGCTAACTTATTGAGAAAATGTTTTGAGATGTAGAATAAATAACAATGATTATTTCCCTTAGCTACCTAGAAGACTATCTTATACACAGTAGATTCAGTATTTTCAGGTCCCAATTAGTAGAAATAACAGATCTTGTAAAATGGTCACATTATGTGAATTAGCAATATTCAAAAAATACTTATTTGTGAAATATAATATTTGGTTCCAACCCAATGGAAATATGTAATAAAAATCAATTAGTTTTTTTTTATATTCATTAATGTAATATAACAGCAAAGAATAAGAAAAATTCATTATTAATTCTAGCTTATTAAGAAGTAACATGCAATTGGGGAAAATTAAAATAAGATATTATTGTAGAAAAAAAGCTAAAAAAGAGAGTATTTCTTAAAAGAAAAAAATACTGTTATTAGACTTCCAGCTAAGATGGCAGCGTGGAGGCAGACAGCTGCTTGAGTTCCTCATTTTCTCTCAGAACTTACTTCATGACAAGCCTCAGACTTAATGCTTGACCCAGAAAGAAATCCACAAATAATCACCAAGAGAAGACATCCTTGAAAGTCGCCAGAAAAGGTCTGTGTTTGCTCGGGGGAGGGTCAATCAAACTGGGCGCAGGCCAAGGGCAGGCAAGCCAGAGCGAGACAGGCAGCTCACACAGCTCAGACCTGAGGGGGAGGGGTATGATCTCTGCCATTTCTGCAAAGACTTTTTCCCCAGTGTGGATACTCCATCTTGGCAGCAAGCTAGGAGCAGCAGAGAGGGTGTAAACACCGGAGGTGAAGATTAAAACCCCGGAAAGCTAGCATTTCTCAGAACCCGGCCACCCCCAACCCCCAACTGGACTGACTCAGCGAGTTCTCAGAACCTCAGAGCGCAGACTCAGTACAGTCATTGCTGTTCTGTTAGTGGCTCTCTGCTCCCCTCCCCCCCAGTCTGTAGAGGAAGCCCATTAACACCATCCAGCCCCATCCCCCCCAAAACAGACCTATTGTTTCTCTTGTCAATTTGTTTTCTTCGATTCCTACTCTGACAAAATGAACAAAAAATTCAAAAGGGCTCTAACCATTGACAGCTCCTGTATGGAGAGAAAGCAGACTTCAAACACTGAGGAGACTAAAAACAGACTGTCCCCAGAGGAATCCCCTAAGGGGGATATGAGCTGCTCCTCAATACAAAAGAATCTCATAGAGGAAATCAAAAAGGCTCTCACAAGAGAGCTGGAAGAGAAATGGGAAAAGGAAAGGGAAGCTTGGCAAGAGAGCCTGGAGAAGTCATCCCATGCATTCAAAGACAGAGTGGATAAAGAAATCAAATCATTGAAAAACAAGATTAGTGAGCTGGAAAAGGTAAACAACTCCAAGGAAAACAGGATTAGTGAGCTAGAAAAAGAAAACAGCTCTCTAAAAAATAAAATGGATAAAATGGAAAAAAATTCCATAGAAGATAAAAACTCAATTGGACAATTACAAAGAGATATAAAAAAAAGTGAGTGAAGAAAATACATCATTGAAAATTAGACTGGAACAAGTAGAAATGAATGACTCAAGGAGAAACCAAGAGGTAGTCAAGCAAAACCAGAGAAATGAAACAAGTGAAAAGAATGTCAAGTACCTTATCAGAAAGACAAAAGACCTGGAAAACAGATCCAGGAGAGACAATTTGAGAATAATTGGACTCCATGAAAAGTGTGAGGAAAAAAAGAGCTTGGACACTATTTTCGAGGAAATTATCAAAGAGAACTGCCCAGACTTTCTGGAAACAGAGGGTAAAATAGACATTGAAAAAATTTATCGATCACCTACTGAAAGGGACCCTAAAATCAAAACGCCAAGAAATATAGTGGCCAAGTTCAAGAAGCATCAGACAAAGGAAAAAGATATTGGAAGCTGCTAGAAAAAAGCAATTCAGATATGGAGGATCCACAATAAGGATAACCCAGGATCTAGCAGTGTCCACATTAAAAGAACGCAGGGCCTGGAACATGATATTCCAAAAGGCTAAGGAACTTGGTATGCAGCCAAGAATAACTTACCCAGCAAGAATGAGCATCATTTTCCAGGGAAGAAGATGGACATTTAACGAAATAAATGAATTCCATCTATTTTTGATGAAAAAACCAGACCTACATAAAATGTTTGATCTTCAAATACAGAACTCAAGAGATTTCTAAAAAGGTAAAAAGAAATCTTGAGAACTATACTTCTGCCAAAAAAATATGTAAAGAACATATTTACAATTTGTCTTAGAAACTAGAGGTGCAAAGGAAATTATATCATAAAAAAGTGTAAAGTGGTGGTACTACATCTCATGAAGAGGCAAAGGTAACCTATTGTATCTGAGAGAAAGAAAGGAGGGAGATGAACATAGTGTGTATCAATACACATATTCGATTTATGGTGAAACTTCTTCTACTTCATTGAAAAGTGAAAGGGAAGGAGTAAACTAAGGGGAAGGGAATACAGAAATTTGGAGGAAAAGGGGTAAAATAAGGGGAGGAACTTTAAGGTGGGGGAGGGATCCTAAAAAAGGGAGGGCTGTTCACCAGTTTAATACTGGGTAGGGGGGTAAGAGGGAAGGAAAGGGGAAAAGCATAAGCAGGGGTTAATGGGATGGCAAGCAATATAGAATTAGTCCTTCTAACCATAAATGTGAATGGGGCAAACTGCCTCATAAAGAGGAAGCGGTTAGCAGACTGGATTAAAAGTCAGAACCCTACTATGTGTTGTTTACAGGAAACACACCTGAAACAGGGTGAGACATTCAAACTAAAAGTGAAAGGGTGGAGCAGAATCTATTATGCTTCAGGCAAAACCAAAAAAGCAGGAGTAGCCATCCTCATCTCAGATCAAGCAAAAACAAAAATTGATCTAATTAAAAGAGATAAGGAAGGACATTATATCCTGCTAAAAGGCAGCATCAATAATGAAGCAGTATCAATATTAAACATATATGCACCAAGTGGTGCAGCATTTAAATTCTTAAAAGAGAAATTAAGAGAGCTGCAAGAGGAAATAGATAGCAAAACTATAATAGTGGGAGATCTCAACCTTGCACTCTCAGAATTAGATAAATCAAACCACAAAATAAATAAGAAAGAAGTCAAAGAGGTAAATAGAATACTAGAAAAGTTTGATATGATAGATCTTTGGCGAAAGCTAAATGGAGACAGAAAGGAATATACTTTCTTCTCAGCAGTTCATGGAACCTATACAAAAATTGATCATATACTAGGGCATAAAAACCTCAAAATCAAATGCAGTAAGGCAGAAATAGTAAATGCATCCTTTTCAGACCATAATGCAATCAAAATTATATTTAATAAAAAGCCAGGGGAAAATAGACAAAAAAATAATTGGAAACTAAATAATCTTATACTAAAGAATGATTGGGTAAAACAGCAAATCATAGACATAATTAATAACTTCACCCAAGAGAATGACAATAATGAGACATCATACCAAAATGTGTGGGATACAGCCAAAGCAGTAATAAGGGGAAGTTTTATATCTCTACAGGCCTACTTGCATAAAATAGAGAAAGAGAGGGCCAACGAATTGGGCTTACAACTAAAATTGCTAGAAAAGGAAAAAATTAAAAACCCCCAGACAAACACAAAACTTGAAATTCAAAAAATAAAAGGTGAGATTAATAAAATTGAAAGTAAAAAAACTATTGAATTAATTAATAAAACTAAGAGTTGGTTCTATGAAAAAACCAACAAAATAGTAACCTGATTGAAAAAAGGAAAGAGAAAAAGCAAATTGTTAGTCTTGAAAATGAAAAGGGTGAACTCACCACTAATGAAGAGGAAATTAGAACAATAGTTAGGAGCTACTTTGCTCAACTTTATACCGATATATTCGATAACTTGCCCAGATTAACAGGGGAAGAAGTAAGTAGTCTAAATAGTCCCATCTCAGAAAAATAAATAGATCAAGCTATTAACCAACTTCCTAAGAAAAAGTCCCCAGGACCAGATGGATTTACAGGTGAATTCTACCAAACATTTAAAGAACAACTAACTCCAATGCTATGTAAACTATCTGAAAAAATAGGGATTGAAGGAGTCCTACCAAATTCCTTCTATGACACAGACATGGTACTGATACCTAAATCAGGTAGATCGAAAACTGAGAAAGAAAACTATAGACCAATTTCCTTAATGAATATTGATGCAAAAATCTTAAATAAGATATTAGCAAATAGACTTCAGAAAATCATCCCCAGGATAATACACTATGACCAAGTGGGATTTATACCAGGAATGCAGGGCTGGTTTAATATTAGAAAAACTATTAGTATAATTGACCATATTAATAATCAAATTAATAAAAACCATATGATCATCTCAATAGATGCAGAAAAAGCATTTGATAAAATCCAACATCCATTCCTACTAAAAATGCTTGAGAGTATAGGAATAAATGGACTATTCCTTAAAATAATAAGGAGCATATATATTAAAACCTTCAGTAAACATCATATGTAATGGTGATAAACTAGAACCTTTCCCTGTAAGATCAGGAGTGAAACAAGGTTGCCCACTATCACCATTACTTTTCAATATAGTACTAGAAACTCTAGCCTCAGCAATAAGAGCTGAGAAAGAGATTCAAGGAATTAGAGTAGGAAATGAGGAAATCAAATTATCGCTTTTCGCAGATGACATGATGGTATACTTAGAGAACCCCAAAGACTCTGCTAAAAAGCTATTAGAAACAATTCAGAATTTTAGCAAAGTCACAGGATACAAAATAAATCCACATAAATCCTCAGCATTTTTATACATTACCAACACAATCCAACAGCAAGAGATACAAAGAGAAATTCCATTCAAAATAACAGTTGATAGTATAAAATATTTGGGAATATATCTACCAAAGGAGAGTCAGGAATTATATGAGCAAAATTACAAAACACTTGCCACAAAAATAAAGTCAGATTTAAATAATTGGAAAGACATTCAGTGCTCTTGGATAGGCCCAGCGGATATAATTAAGATGACAATACTCCCTAAACTAATCTATTTATTTAGTGCTATACCAATCAGACTTCCAAGAAACTATTTTAATGACCTAGAAAAAATAACAACAGAATTCATATGGAACAACAAAAGGTCGAGAATTTCAAGGGAAGTAATGAAAAAATAATTAAATGAAGGTGGTCTAGCTGTACCTGATCTAGAACTGTATTATAAAGCAACAGTCACCAAAACCATTTGGTATTGGCTAAGAAATAGACTAGTTGATCAGTGGCATAGGTTAGGTTCACAGGGCAAGATAGTGAATAAAAATAGCAATCTAATCTTTGAGAAACCCAAAGATCCCAAATTTTGGGATAAGAATTCATTATTTGACAAAAACTGCTGGGAAAACTGGAAATTAGTATGGCAGAAACTAGGCATGGACCCACATTTAACACCATATATTAAGATTAGATCAAAATGGGTCCAAGATTTAGGCATAAAGAATGAAATCATAAATAAATTGGAGGAACAGGGGATGGTTTACCTCTCAGACTTGTGGAGGAGGAAGGAGTTTGTGTTCAAGGGAGAACTAGAGACCATTATTGATCACAAAATAGAAAATTTTGATTACACCAAATTAAAAAGTTTCTACACAAACAAAACTAATGCAAACAAGATTAGAAGGGAAGTAACAAATTGGGAAAACATTTTTACAGTTAAAGGTTCTGATAAAGGCCTCATCTCCAAAATATACAGAGAATTGACTTTAATTTATAAGAAATCAAGCCATTCTCCAATTGACAAATGGTCAAAGGATATGAACAGACAATTTTCAGATGATGAAATTAAAACTATTTCCACTCATATGAAAGAGTGTTCCAAATCACTATTGATCAGAGAAATGCAAATTAAGACAACTCTGAGATATCATTACACACCTGTCAGATTGGCTAAGATGACAGGAACAAATAGCGATGAATGTTGGAGGGGCTGTGGGAAAACTGGGACACTGATGCATTGTTGGTCGAGTTGTGAAAGAATCCAACCATTCTGGAGAGTAATCTGGAATTATGCCCAAAAAGTTATCAAAATGTGCATACCCTTTGACCCAGCCATACTACTACTGGGCTTATATCCCAAGGAAATACTAAAGAAGGGAAAGGGACCTGTATGTGCCAAAATGTTTGTGGCAGCCCTTTTCATAGTGGCTAGAAGCTGGAAGATGAATGGATGTCCATCAATTGGAGAATGGTTGGGTAAATTATGGTATATGAATGTTATGGAATATTATTGTTCTGTAAGAAATGACCAACAGGAGAAATACAGAGAGGCTTGGAGAGACTTACATCAACTGATGCTAAGTGAAATGAGCAGAACTAGGAGATCATTATACACTTCAACAACAATACTATATGAGGATGTATTCTGATGTACATGGATATCTTCAACATAGAGAAGAGCTAATCCAATTCCAATTGATCAATGATGGACAGAATCAGCTACATCCAGAAAAGGAACACTGGGAAATGAGTGTAAACTGTTATTTTTACCTTCTGAATCCAATTCTTCCTGTGCAACAAGAAATTTGGTTCTACACACATATATTGTATCTAGAATATATTGTAATATATTTAACATGTATAAGACTGCCTGCCATCTGGGGGAGGGGGTTGGGGGAGGAAGGGAAAAAATCTGAACAGAAGTAAGTGCAAGGGATAATGTTATAAAAAATTACCCATGCATATGTACTGTCAAAAAAAAAGTTATAATTATAAAATAAAATAAAAATTAAATTAAAAAAAATACTGTTATTATTGAAATTGTACCTAAAGAAAAGCCTACATTGGTGACATGACAAAAAAGAGTTGTTGCATAACATATTTTATCAACATAGATTGGATTGCTTTCTGTATCTTTGAGTATACATACAGATACAGAGACTTTAATCCACATCTCAGCAAATTTATATGTTCATATAATGGACCAAGTATAGTTATATAAATTGGGGCATTATATAAAATTGACTATGCTTTAAATATAATATTGTTTTCTTTTAATGTTTTTAACAGCTTGACTAAAATATCTTGAAAATAACCTTAATTACCTATGCTTCCTTATTTGACCATCAAGAAACTTTATCAATGGATGTAACTTCTTAAAGGGCAAGTATTTCAAGACAGATAAATAAGCATTTATTTGAACTCATATCTTCGTGACCCAGCACTATAGTCACTGAATCTAAGGAGTAGCCTCTTACTGAACCACGTAGTTGTGACACAGTAGAAAAAAAATTGGACTTGGAATGAGGAAGACTAAAAACTTACTAGCTCTGTGATAGTAGGCAAATCATTTAACCTGTTTGCCTTGATTCCTCATCTGTAAAACGAGCTGAAGAAGGAAATGGCAAACCACTTAAGTGTCTTTGTCAAGAAAACTCCAAATGAAGTAAAGAAGAGTTGGACATGACAGAACAGCAACATCTATACTGCTTACACTGTTGAGAAAAGCAGACACACAACAAATTATCTTCCCATTTAGTAAACATTTAGGGTAGCTGGGTGGTGTGGTATATAGAGCACTGGGCTTAGAATCAGAAAGACCTGAATATAAATTTGTTTCAGACACTTAATAGTTATGTAATCCTGGACAAGTTGTATAACCCTGTTTGCCTCATTTCCCAAGATCTCTACCAAGAAAACTCTAAGAAGTTAGACACAACCAAAAATGGCTGCACACACACACACACACACAAAAGCATTGACTTTAATTTTAAAATCCCCTTCTGTATTATCTTCCAATAGCAGTAATAAGAAATTCTTAAAAGCTTTAAATCTAGGTTGAAAGTTTGTTTCTTTCTTAGAAACAGACATTCTGGAAATTTCTCCAGAATAAGTCTTGTTTTAATCACATTTGTCATTTGTTGATTAGTATATCCATTTTCTTCAATAATTTTCTGCAAAACATCTTGATATCCCACTTCTCTAATTTCAAGATTATGCAATTGAACTCGATTTTTAAAGCTATCATACTAATCAATGCCTGTAGTAAAAGTTTCTTCACAATCTGCTTCATTTCATTTTTTTACTTCCTTAAATATGTAAATATGAAGATTTTGCCTAAATAGGACTTTTCTATAATGAGAAATGCTATTTTAACTGCAATCTTCAGTTCATATAGCAAAAGTTGCATTCCTATTAAGTATGGAAACATTGTAAATACATTTAATTCTGATCTTAGTCACTGGAGAAGAATGAGTGTATAATGAGTGTATCTGATTCTTCCTCATTATTTGGTTTGCTTTCTCCACCTAGCTTCTTTAGATGATGTTTTTTCTTCCTTAAAATCTTGATATTTATCTCTTTAAAGAACAAAAAACAAAACAAAAAACAAACAAACAAACAAAAAACCAGATTTCTTTCCTATAAGAACAAAATAGGTCTCATGAGCATGATACCAATGGCTAAATCCCTTCCCCTTGACCAAGGGCTATTGAATAAATTTTTCCTACTTCTGTGGTCCTGGAATCTAGAAGTCTGAAAACATCTTCAAATCATACGCAGGAGTGTCATATATAAGGCATGTCCCAAAGAGGATATCTTCAGAGATACTGAATAAAGTTAATACTATCTTAACTGATTCAGAACATTTTTCACAAATTTTCCCCATGTTTCCTTGCAAAGTTTGAATTATCTACATAATTTTTTTTTGTTCCCCTTAATTTTTTTAATTAGGGAAAATTCTTTGGGATGCATGGAGAGAAGACTGCAATGGAAAATGTAAGTGATAAAAAAATTAAAATATCAACATTTTATTTTAAAATCATAAAAGAGGATAATTATCTTATTCATTTAGATGTAAGGATAAAACATAATAAAGACTATAAAATGTATCTTTATACAGCATTATAATCATATTAAAGTGTGTGTGTGTATATAAATATATATACATATATATATATGTATATATATATATATATAAATCAATGAATACATATTTATTAAACACTTACTATATACCAGGCACTATGGTGGATACATAGCACATATAATTTGGTAAATGAAAACATATTTTTGGTAACATGGGGGAACCGGTTGAAGAAACTATTATTTTCATGCTTTTTTTTTTTTTTCATTTTTTTCTTAAGCAAATGATTTATCCCAATAAAATTGTATCTTTTTTATATATAAGAATTATATAATTTAGATTTGTTAAAAAAAAAAAAAAAAAAAACAGTGGTAATAATCACCTTCAGCTTTTTATACCAAGAATAGTACGCAAATCTTTTGGGATGGATGGACATATATACATACAGAAAGATATACATCAATAGAATTCCAACAACAATATGATAAACAATTACCTCTTGTTCAAACACAGCCAGAGTCTGCTTTGCTCCTATAAATGACTTTAGTCTAATGGAATGAACTGTTCTTTATGAAAGCCTCGAGCATCTCTCTGGAGTGCTCACTCCTGTGAGGTGGTTTAAAGTTACCAAACATAAAAAGCAATAATAATGTTCCTGAGACAGCAAATAATCACAATAAGTTATGTTGGCCAATTTTCAGGACCTTCTTATTTTTATGGCCAATTTTTGTAGACACATTCATAAAAATTCTCCAAGTCTTAAGCCAATACAAATCATGAGATTTAATTAAGGAACACAGCATAATATTGGAAAGTTGAATTTACATTTAATATAGAGTCAATCCCATTTGTTAAAATACATAGCCTTATTGAATCCCTGATGCAAATTATTATTGTTCAAATGACTATCAGACCAATGACATTGTAGAATTATTTGTTAAACGTCCATCATTTTATCACACTCACTTTAATATAGAAAGTATAACAAAATAGATTCCATCTCTATATATTCTTAAATTTTATCAACTATTAATGTTGCAGTAAAGATTCAAGAAATTTTAAAAATAATAAATAAAACATGATTTATAATAGTATTTGCATAACAAAGATGACTAATGAATTAGGAAAAAAAATTAGATATTCTTTGAATCTACCTTGACTTTATAGAAAAAAGAATTTATTTTTAAGACTCTAATCTAAAAGATTAAGGCACAAATTAAGGATAAGGATAATTGATTTGATGGCAAATTAAGTATTGAACTAGTGGCAAATTTGAGAAAAGAGTAAGCCATCTGAACATGATGATGAAACTGTTTTCTCAGCAAGTAATCAACAAGCAAGTTTTTTTTTCATTTTTTTCATTCATAATATTTACTGTATACAGTTTGCATGTATCCGAAGTAGATTGGAGATGTAGCAAAGACTGATCTTTCAAGGTTTTCAATGATAAAGAGCTTCTATGATAAGAATATGTACTGAGTACAAAGTAGACAGAAAAACAAAAATAAGATTGTCCTCATCCTCAAGGACTTTAGATAGTATAAGAGAAGATAAAATACATATATAGAAGTATATACAAAAGAAAGATAAGGTCATTTTGCAAGTTTCTAGGCTCTGAAATGAGTAAACTTTTTGTTGTTGTTGTTGTTGTTATTGTTGTTGTTTTAAGCTTGAATCTCTATCTTATTTATGCCAAAAGTATACCAACTATTCCCAAGAAAAAAGGCAAAAGCTGACTGTTCTGGGAGCTTTAAACTGCTCTTTTTCCAACTTGGCCTACCTCTTACCTTCTTAACTAGCCACCCTGCCCTTAAGGGCCCTCCTTGTAGGTGTTGGGCTGAGTGCAAATACCTGATTGGCTTAATCCCCTGACATCTCAGACTCTCAGATCTCAAAAATTCTAGCCTTAATCTGCAGGCAGCAGGGATTACAGGAGTATCCTATCACATTCAGTTTACAATGGTAAAAAAAAAAAAAAAAAATGGACTAGGGCATTTTTGTTCCAAGTGTTTTCTATTCTCTTTTTTTTCTTCATGACTTTCTTGAGACTAGTCAGTCTTTTAGTCAGGGAGAGGAGGAGACATACTGTATTTTTTATTAATAAGTAAAAAATTTCCAGAGAGGACCTTCATTCTTCCTCCTTGAACTTGGAGAGATAGGGATTTTTTCAGTACCTTCTGTGATTTAAAGACAAAAGAACCCAAGAACTTAATATATTTCTAGATCTAAAACACTTAAATTGATAATTCTAAAACACTAAAATTAAGAGAATTTGTAATAAATATTTCAATAGTACACTAGCTGTGTGAGGTTTGGCCTTGTTCAACAAATTATGAGTTAATGGTCACTAAAATCTTTTTACACAGCTTCACTGTCAATTTAAAATGAGTCTGCTATTAAATCATATTATGTTGTCTTTATCTATCAATCCTTTCCCCACAACAAAGAAAAAACAAGAAGAAGCAGATTATAACCAATATAAGACTTAATAGGTAAGTCCTGTGGTAATGACTAAAGTATAGACGTTGTTACCCTATTGTATTATAAATTTAATGTTGAAAGGATCCTTAAAAGATCAATCAGTACAATCACTTTACCTACTTATCCACAGAGGCTGGGCCTGATGTAGTAATAGAGGGTGGGGAAGATTAGGAGCTGGGGAAGAGACAATGTGCTCTCCCTAAAAGCTCTCACTGCCTGTAAGCCTAAATTCTCTTAATTTTAGACCTGAAGAAACCTTTCTGAATGGCCGGAAATTTTAAATGACTCCTAATTCAATGTTCTTTCCACTCTTCTAAATTACTTAGTCACAAGGCTAGTAAGGTGTATTTAACCATTTATACCATGCTGTCTCTACAAAAAAAGAAAAATAAGTGATAAATATAATACTTATGATAGGAATTCCTTTGTCTTAACAGAAATGATCATGGCCATTTGTGGTAAAATCTTAGTTGCTTCGAATATCTAGAAACATTTTTTCACTAAAAGTTGTGTATAAAGATTAAATTATAGGGGCAGCTAATTGGTGCAGTGGATAGAGCACCAGCCATGAAGTCAGCAGGACCTGAGTTCAAATCTGATCTCAGACATTTAACACTTCTTAGCTGTGTGACCCTGGGGAAGTCACTTAACCCCATTTCCCTCAGGGGAAAAAAAAAGATTAAATTATAGCTCTAGATTAAAAAAAGTATAAGGGACTCATAAAATGAATATGGCACATTCCTGTTCAAGTATGCAAGAGTAGTGTTGACCAGAGAAGAAACACTGGGAAATGAGTGTAAATTGTTAGCATTTTTTTGTTTTTCTCCCCAGGTTATTTTTACCTTCCGAATCCAATTCTTCCTTTGCAACAGCAACAATGACAAAATTTGGTTCTGCACATATGTATTGTACCAGGATATACTCTAACATATTTAATATGTATGGGAATGCCTGACATCTAGGGGAGGGGGTGGAGGGAAGGAGGGGAAAAATTCGGAACAGAAGGGAGTACAAGGGATAAATGTTGTAAAAAATTACCTATACATATGTACTGTCAAAAAATTTTATAATTATAAAATTAATTAAAAAAAAAAAGAGTAGTGTTGAATCAAGCCAACAAACATTTATCAATCACTTATTATGTGGCAATAATTGTGCTAAGTACTAAGGAAAGGCAAAAAATAGTCAAGAAAGACACAGACAGACATAGAGAAACATAGGTGTTGGACTATAAAATATATAGATGAATACATATACACATATGTACATGTGCATAGTGTCTATAAATACATACAAACATGTATGTGTGTATTTAGATTTGCAAAATATATCAGAGGGGAGGCATTAAGATTAAGGAAGACTGGCAAAAGGTTTTTTTTTTTTTTTAATAGCTTTTTATATACAAAACATATGCATGGATAATTTTTCAGCATTGCCCCTTGCAAAACTTTCTGCTCCAATTTTTCGCCTCCTTCCCCCCACCTTCCCTAGATGGCAGATAGTCCCATACATGTTAAATATGTTAAAGTATATGTTAAATACAATATATGTGTACATATTTATACAGTTATCTTGCTGCACAAGAAAGATTGGATTTAGACAGAAGGTAAAAATAACCCGAGAAGAAAAATCAAACATGCAAGGAAACAATAACAGAAAGAGTGGAAATGCTATGTTGTGGTCCACACTCATTTCCCAGTGTTCTTTCGCTGGGTGTAGCTGGTTTTGTTCACTACAGATCAACTGAAACTGATTTGTATCATTTCATTGTTGGAGAGAGCCTTGTTCATCAGAATTGATCATCATATAGTATTGTTGTTGCCATGTATAATGATCTCCTGGTTCTGCTCATTTCACTCAGCATCGGTTCATCTAAGTCTCTCCAAGTCTTTCTGTATTCATCCTGCTTGTCATTTCTGACAGATCAATAATATTACATAACATTCATATACTACAATTTATTCAGCCATTCTCCAGTTGATGAGCATCCTCTAACCACTACAAAAAGGGCTCCAACTTTGGCACATAAAAGTCCCTTTCCCTTCTTTATCTTTTTGGAATATAAGCCCAGTGGCAACACTGGCAAACACTTTTTATAAAAGGTAAGACTTATAAATGAGACTTTAAGGAATCCAAGAAAGCCAATATCAGTGCTCCTTCTTTCCCCTGAAAATGTTCTGGGGAATTTGGAGAAAGCTCACACATCTAGTTTATAAGACTGAATTGGAGATCTCTTCCTGAGAGCTAAAAATATTGGATGACTAATTAGCCAGTCACAAATGTCCCTTACTGAGGCTTTACAGGTAGGCAGGACCATGCTTGGCATTATACTTTGGTATCAACTCTAATCAGAACATAGAAACTGTCAAGTGGAGTATACATTCTTAAATGAGGAAACTAACTTTATATATTTAAAAATATATAATTTTTCAGCCCTCTAAAAATATAATCTAGATAAGCATCTGAATCTTTAAGGAATTTATCTGTGTTGAACTTTCAGATAGCTAAAGTTTCTGCAAATCACTAAAAATTAGATAACCCCAAGCCTCACTATGAAAAACAATTATAATATGTAAGTGGAAGGCATTTCTCCAAGATAAACTTTGGCCATTTAACAGTAAAGTAGATTTCATCTGTGTTTACATTTTTGACACTAAAGTACAAAGTTTATATTATTTTCCTGGAGGCCATCTGGGAAGAGAGACATTTTCCTTAAGTGTTTCCAAACCAGAAATAAATGTTATATTGGGAACTCATGACCATAGTCGTCCATTGTTATATAGTCCTTCCAATTAAGGTCCCTTAATGTTTGTTCAGTTCTAAGGGCATGTGGTGCTTTAAATTTCTCATTGAAGCCTGGGGCTGAGATGAAGTGGGATGTTTGAGATTAAGGGGCAATGTGGTTTGGACTATACACCCTGTGATCAGTCTAAAGAATAGGTCCTATGGCACCTGGGCTCCCCACCCTGTGCCCCTATAAAAACAAGAGTGACCCTAGATATACCATTTCCTACAATGACTCTTCAAAATAATCATTTGGACTGAGTTCTCTTCTTGATTGTTTATTACCATGAGAAACTTGGAATTGCCATCACAAAATGAATATTGCTGGCTCTCCCTTACTTCTCACGTGTGGTCCTCTTTCCTTTGCTTCCTACTAGCCCTGGATCTAGCCTATTACCAAAATGCTTTAAATATATTCATTGTTCAGTTTGAAATTCACTGAAGAGGCTTTACATTTTGTTATGTAAACACAATATTTTGTTTTAAATTTATATACAGATTTTTTCCCCCCTTGCCTCTAAACACTTTTCTTTCCAGCTTCACTTACTGGGAATTTGTTCTTTCTTCTTTAGAGTAATAATGACAAAGTGCTACCCAGAAAGGAAATATGGTAAGTGGACAAAGTACTAACCACAGAGTCACCAAAAACTGTTTCCAAGTGCACTTTTGTCTTCAACAAGTCCTTTGGGGTAAATCATTTGCACAAGTTAAATCAATCAATCAACAACAAAAAAATTTAGTAGTGTATCTATTAGCTCTAGGCACTTTGCTGATTCTTGAGGATTCAAAAACAAAAGTAATTTACAGTCTAAGAGAAGGAGGTTGAAGTAAGTGATTTTTAAGGTTTCTTCAAGTTCTAATCTTTTTTTATTTGAATTTCTTATAAACACCCCAAGGCAGCTAATAGCAAGGTGGATGTAATGCCTAACTTGAACTCAGGAGGATAAGAGTTCAAATTTGCCTTTAGCTACTAACAAACTGTATAATTCTTCATAAGACATTTAAACTTGTTTGCCTCAGTTTCCTAATCTTAAAATAAGCTAAAGAAGAAAATAGCAAAGCCTTCCAGTATCTTTCCCAAGAAGATCATGGAGAGCAGGATATGATGGGAACAACTCACTAACTACAAATAATCAGGCTTACATGATTTTTCATGTTCTGCTTGAACATGTCAAGCTACAAGAGAATTGTCTACAAGGCTAAAAAAGCAGTCCCTTGTATCTTTGGATCAGTCCTATCAGTTACATCTTCGTATTGAAGTATAATCAATCTCTGTGTTATTTCTACCAATTAGCTCTTATTTTCCATTTAGGGACTTGTTTTGCATTGCAAGACTTCAAATATTTGAAAAGACACCATGTGAATTTAAACCTTCTCTTTACCCCAGACTAAATTTTTCCAGTGTTTTCCAAAAATTTTTGCTTTATATAATTTTGTTTTAACATCTGGTTTTTCAGCTAGATAAGCTCTGTTTTTTTTTTTTGCTATATCTTCTAAAATGTAATATCCCAAACTGGACACAATAGTTTTGTCTTTTCTCAAAGCTTAAAGAGAATTCTTTATATTTCATCAATCAGTCTTATAAATAGGTAGAGTTAACATAAGGCTGGGACAGAGTTTTTGACCACTCCTTACACTTTTCACCTAGGGTCTAACTAACCTGATTTTGTTATGCCACAGTTTCCTTTTATTGTCCTGACACAGTTTCCCTAAATTGTCCTGCCACAATTTTCCTAAATTGTTTTGCCTCAGTTCCTTAAATTGTTCTGCCTCAATCCTCCTGGTTGCAACACCCCCCCTTTCCTGACTATTAGGACTGATATAACTTAGAGTTGGCTACTTTAGGGTTATAAATTATAAATGTTTAATTTCAGATAAGGGGGAGTTCAGATATCCTGGTTCCTAAGTCCTCCTAAGTTATCAAGAATTGATGGTCCTATCCCCAACCTGTCAGAACTAAATTGATGTTCCTTGCCTGAAAATTCCCACCCTTTACTAGTGTTTGAACTCCACCCTTTGCCTTTGTATCCTCTGATCTTATAGCCATATATAAAACTCATTGGAATCTCACATTTGATGCTGAATACTTTAAGACATCAGCCCTGGGACCAAAATATATCCTTTGGTACCAGAATATCTCTCCCTCTCAGAAATTAAAAAAACTCTTTAATCTCTATCTTGCCTCAGTTTCTCCGGCATTAAAATTTGAGTCAATAAATCAGTCAGTAAGGATTTATTAAGCACCTATTATGTGCAAGTATATAAGAGATTTATAAAAGTATTAGGAAGCACTGACAAGTACAACCTCTATGGAACATTACTTGCTCAGTCTGCTATAGCTAAATAGGTGCTACTAAGATCACCTTGGGGAATGGCAAGGAACACATAGCTTTTCCAACTTCATTCATTATCTCTGCCACTGCTCTAAACTTCCAATTAGTACTGAATTTGGAATAATAGTTCCAACATTCAAGTACCAGCTCCACAATTTACTATTAGCTATGAGACTTCAAGTCATTCTATGGGCTTCATTCTGTTAGATAAAATCAGGAGTTTAGTTAGACAAGATGGCCTCTGGTGTCCTTTACAACTCATATTCTATGATTTTTGAGTCATAAATCATTATAATCCAGTAATCAAGAAACATTTATTAAGCACCTATTATTTAGCAGGTACTGTGCAAAGTCCCCGGAAAACAAATAGGTAAAAAAGAGACAGACTCTGCCCTCAATGAGCTAATAATCTAAAAGGGGAAGCAACACAGAAGGAAGATTAAAAGAAGGAAAGATTGGAGAGAAGACACAGTGATGCAGTAGCATCCAGTACAAGGGCAACAAGCTGCTAGGACATGAAGAGGAATTAGGACTTTTTTTTTTTTTTTAATTCTCCAACTCTAAGTACTGTGAGGGTACTAATGAGATATGAGGACCAAAGGGGATGCAATTTCAAAATTTAATGAGTTTTAGCCTAGGAAAGAGGTTTCCTTTGTAATGCTGGAGAAACTGAGGTAAGCACTGGGTGAGTGGAAATTCCAGGAAATTCTGATGGGTTGGGGGTCAAGAAGGAGGCCAAGCAGGAGACAGGAAGTTTGGGCCAAAAAGATAGTGGGTAGGCATTTGAGATTTGGAGTTTTATGACTCTTTGGAATGTGACAGTGCCCAGAGCTTTGAGGCCCCAATTCTTTCAGTCCCAATGGGACAAGGAAGGGGGGTGGTGGCCATCAGGGAAACTGAAGCAGAACAATTCAAGGAAACTGAGATATTACAATTTAGGGAAACTGAGGCATTATATCTTGAGGAATCATGATGATGTCAAATCCAAGAGAAAGTAACTGATGGAGAATGAGAAAGCTGACTGGCATGGGAGCCCTTAGTATAAGGTTAAGGAGGTGGCAGAATTGTCACAACCAAAGGTATAACTAAATAGCTAGCCAATAAATTGAACCTGAGCATAGTCCTTACCTATCCCTTATAGAATAATATCTTCTGATTACTCCTTTCCCTCTTTTACATCCTCTCTCACATCTTCCTTTCACCTGTATCTGTTGCTCTAGTTTTATACTTCAGAAGTCATATAGAACCCATAGTGTAGTTTAGGAAACTACAGTTCTTCCATATCATCAGGAGAGAAATAATTAATTCCTTTTTGTATCCTAGGAGACACTATACAATAAATCACAAAACTAGAACAATAGATGAATACCCTAAAGGCAATGCATACCATACATTTTTCCATGTTTTTTTTTTTTTAATGGTTCTTTCAGAAGCTGTGTTCTACCATTATAACTGTGTGTGTGTGTGTGTGTGTGAGACATTTGGCAAAAATCACAAAATGTCAACTTTCTTTTGGGATTTTCATAACTCTTAAATAGTTGGGCACAAAATCAGTAGGGAACTTGAAAGAATAAAATAGGAATTTTTAATATGCCAACCCCCATCAGCCTTTTGCATTTACAAATTATCAGCTTTCCACTGAATTCAATGCATTAGGGTTTGACTGTTGAAGAAACTTGCCAAAGGCTGAGATTTTTTATTTTGTAATGAACATTTGGATGGGGTAATATAACATGGAAGAAAGAGGATGGTTTATGAATATACTTACTGTCTATTCTGCGGAGGTACTATATTAAGATATATCATAACAAAGCAAAGCTCAAATAGAACCAGAAATTCTATATGGAAGCAAATATTTCCTTCCCTCTCTCTCTCTTTTGCTTCGCCCCTCCTACTCTCTACTGGGGTTTCTTAAAGGGAAAAAATATAATGTATGTGTGCATATATATGTGTATGTGAATGTATATGAATGTGTGAGTGTGTGTGTGTGTGTGTGTGTGTGTGTGTGTGTGTGTGTGTGTGTATGGGTGTAAAATCAATTTGTCAGTGTTAAAAATGCAATTAACTTCAATATTGGAAATGTACTTTAATCCTATTCCATCTTGACCAAACAAGTCACAAAATCTTTTCCAATGCACATACTATATGTTTGAAGATGAAAGTAAGTACAGGTAGTTTCTCAAAAACAATGACCGCTATAGTATTTCTAAGAAAGTGGTTATTGAATCTACATTGTACAATATCTGGGTAAAACTATCCTCTAGTTCAAATAAAAGTTGACATTAAATTTTGAAAAATCCCTATTGAAGATACATCATAATGTGAAAAAAATTAGTCTTTAAGTAAAGAACTATTGAGTAAAACAAAGTAAAGTTGTAAAAGTAGTTACAATATTCTAAAGAATCATGGAAGGTGAATGATCAATTCCAACTTGAAAATTATTAATTTCATTATATATTAGGTATATACGAGTTATACACTTTGGGGGACAGTATGGGACACAATTTTATGCTAACTTGGTAGCCATAATTTATTTTCAATGTAATTTTGCTCCCTTGAAATAATTAAAAGAATGAAGGGCAAAGTCTATTACTTCCCTCAATGGTTTTAGTTTTCATATCACATATCATTTTCTATATAACATAAACAATTAATTTATATTTATTTAATTTTCTTGCTGAAGCTAAAAAATTAGAAGTATCAACCAGACCAGAACTAACCTCTAACTTAAGAGTATCTGGAACTGGACAAAATAGACTAGACAGAAGAGTCAGTAATGAAACAGAAGTTTAGTTTCAAAGTGAGGAAAACACTTGAAAGTGGAAATCTTCCTGAGTAGGAGGGCTTAACTTGCAGGGGACGAAGATAGGGTTTATATACTTACTAACCACAAAGGGATTGGACTACTATACAATCATTCTTAGATCTTCAGTAGAGAGTTCCCATGGCAGGCCTGTGGGATTGATTATTGTTGTTGATTATCTCAACTCTTAAGGATCATTGAGCTTTGTGATCATTCAGCGGGGTATAGAACAGAATTAGCAGAAAGAACAGTAGTGCTGCATCTGGTTCAGTTCACTTGGCACTAACAAGAAATAGGGATTGTGAGCATGTCAGGATATGTGATGGATGATTTTAGGCTATATCATGGTGGTTGCTTCTGGGTCTCAGTCCCTTGAAAATAAGAACACCAATAAATCTAAACAGTTATTTGTTAATTTGGAAATCACAAATTCCTCAGGGAACACTTGGTGCTAGTCAGAGTAATATACTTTGAAAGAGAAGAAGACCATCTAGAATGAAAAGGATTGTTCTTATGCTTGCTTTTCTGAGCTTAGTTCTGAAAAAACATGGTGCCTACAAATGTCTTGAAAGAAGTTAAAAATAGAAATATTCACATCTGACCTTATTAAAAATTCTTTTTTAAAATTTACTATCCAGTCTGTTCCCCTTCTCTTTAAATGGCCATCCCAATTCTGGTATATTCTTTTTTCCAAACAGGTACCTTTGGTTTCCTTTGACTATTATCTCTTCAAAGTTGTTAAGTATTTTCAAGCCTATAATATGATTTGATTTCTAAGTCCCCGGGGTTGAGCTATTATAACTTTAGCCAATGAAAATTTCCTCCAGAAAATATTACCTGAGGCAAATATCACACTTTTTATATGATCTAAAAATCATAGTTCTCAAAATAAAACTTTCACCTCAACAAATCTTTCTATAATTCTCATACTTAAAATATCTTTCTCGCTTCAATTTATTTCATTGTAATGCTTACTCTAAAATAGTCCAATTAGAATACTGTCTCAATTTCTTCATAAGATTTTCATCTATATAAAACTCTCCCAGATCTTTGAACATTTGTCCTCAACAAAGCACATCATCCTTATGAACAATATATTTGCCATTCTACCCTTGAAAGTGTTAATTTCCTCTTCTGGGCTGCTGCAACATAGAATTAAATTGAATTGCTCATATACTTAGATAATATTTGATAAAAGATAGTGAAAAAAAATTATGATGGGCAAGAAAAAATGTTCTAGTATTTGAAAGTTGACATTTTTGTTGTTGTTTCTGTTGTAATGTTTTAATGAGTTACTGAAATTATATAGTAGTTACTGAGTTGAGTTTTAAACTCAGATTCCCTGAGTCTACATTTAGCATTCTGCTTCTGAGCTGCTTATACATCATTAAAAACTATATTATCCAGGGTCACTAACTCACTATTGGTGAAATTATGAACTGATCCAACTATTCTAGCAAACAATTTGGAACTGTGCTCCATGGGCTACAAAACTGTCCATATCTTTTGATTAAGTAATAACATTACTAGGTCTGTAGCTTAAAGAGATCAAAGAGAAAGAAAAAGAACTGTATGTATAAAAATATGTTTAGCAACTCTTCCTGTGTTGTCAAAGAATTAGAAATTGAGGTGATGTCCACAATAGGAGAATAGTTAAAGAATCAACTGCAAACATATTGTAATGGGGAATGTTTGGCAACTTTACAAACCTGTTTGAGATGAAGTTGGCTAAGTTGATTATTGTGTGTGTGTATTTGTGTGTGTGTGTGTGTGTGTGTGTGTGTGTGTGTATGCCATTTCAATCATTCTTCATATACCAGAAATCGGAAGTCTTTTACCATCTGGATACATTCTAGTTTAATAACTACTTTTTAACAAATAATAAATAAATAAATAAACAAACAAACAAGATATAAATTAAGGACTAGAAAAATTATTATTCATCATTGTAAATCTAAAAAATTTAAAAGTTACAATCATATTATCAAACAAAATCAAAGACATTAAAAATATATGAGATGAACAATAAGACTGCATAATGATGAAAGAAAACAGACAATAAAGCCAGCATCAATATTAAAATTATATTTTTTAAATTTTATGTCTCACCATATGAATTAATAAAGCAAACCACTGAATTATAAGAAGACAAAAATAGTGACCCAACAATTGCAAAGCATTTCAATGTTCTATCAGTTTAGGATAAATTTAATATAAACATTTTAAAAATGGAAAATTACTTTACATAAATTGTTATTTTAAAAATGAGAAAAAAGGTATCACAGTATACTTTTAGGATACAATTGTAGTCATAATATCTACATCAGGGAAGTATAAAACAACAGAAATGTAGACTACTATCATTAATGAATATAAATAAATCAATGAAATCAATAAATTATATTTTATTAAATAAAATACAGGAATCTATCCAAGATATTCCAATTACAAACTGGATTCATATCAAGAATTCAAGGATGGTTCAATATAAGAGAAATTATAAATATCATTTATGTTACAAACAAAAACAACATTATTGCAATAGATGGGGAGAAACCCTTCACAAACATTTTTTTTCCAAACATTGTACAGAGTCTGACACAGAAGGACTTTTTTAGATGTTAAAATGTATCTATCTCACACAAAAAAAGCAAGCATCTTATGCAACAAATGAAGATTTTCCCAATAAATAAGAGAAGTAAAGTAAGGATGTTCACTATCACCACTATTATTTAATTATTACTTTTGCTGGGAAAATTCTAATAAAATGATTAAGAAAAGATAAAGAAAGCAATTAAAGATATGAAATGAGATGAAGAGGAGATAAAAATGTATCCTTTTTTGATGATGACATGATTATCTACTTGGAAAATCTTGGAAAAATAGTAAAAAATTTAATTGAAGCAATTAATAGTTTTTATCAATGTTTCAGGCTTACAAAAACTCTCAGAAGTTTATGGTAGTCTTAGGTAATAATAACAGAATCCAAGAGATCATAATAAAAAGCAAAATCCTCTTTAAACAACTACAAAATGCATTAAATATCTGGAATCAAACTACCAAAGCACACCAAATATTTGTATATATATTACAAAATGGTCCTTTAAGAAATTAAATACAGCTTATAAACAACTGAATGAATATCTTAATTTTAGTGGCTTGGGTATGCTAATGAAATAAGCATAGCTGGATAATTCACAGTCTTAATTATTTTTGTTTTAAATTCAATTTAATTTCTATCATCAAATTATTGGTAATACTTTATAGAACTTGATAAAATAACAAAATTTATTGTGAAAAAAACAAAAGAATGGAAATTATGAAAAAATAGGGATGAATAGCCCTTCTAGATTTTCAAATATGATGTAAATTAGAAGTCACCAAAACCATCTGGCATTGCTTTAAAAAACATAGAGGCATATTAATGGAAATGATTAGATAAGGGAGAATCAAAAACAGTGAAACTCAATAACTTAATATATACATATCTACAAATGCATATATTACATATATATGTTATTTAGGAATTAATTTAATATTAAATAAAAATTCCTGAGCAGACTGGAAGGCTTCAACTAGCTTCTTGCATCATATTTCATGAAAATGCCATATCAAAAAAAAAAATAAAAAGCTAATCATATACTTCACAGAGCTACATATGAACAATTAAAATTTCTCTCTCTTTTTCTTCCTTTGTTTTTCTCCATCTCTCTCTGTCTTTCTTTTTTTCTCTCTCTCCCTTTCTCTGTCTCTCTCTTTCTCTGTCTCTGTCAGTAGCTCCCTTACTCATACTCTTTCTAACCATATATAATCAAATCCTTGTCAAAAGATATGAGCAAATGTCAGAAACAATATCAAACTACTAAGAATTATATGAAAGAATGCTCCAAATCACAAATAATAATAGAAATATAAATAAAAATATCTCTAGTTTTCACTCACATTGAGAAATTGGCAATGAATCAAAGTATAAATAGTGGTTTTTAGAGGAATTGTGGTAAGAAAGGCATATTACTTCATTGGTGGAGGATCATGGTGCCATCATTTTGAAAAATAATTTGCAGTTTTATAAAATAAAGTGAGTAAAGAAAATAATGTGAGCATAGCTTTGCCCCAAATATTTTTAATTAGATTCACACTTTGAGGAGGCCATTAATAAGAAAAAAGCATTCTCATAAATTGTAATATTTATAGTGACATTTTCTGAGATAAATTAGGAGAGAAAAGCATATAACCATTAAATAGAAAGTGGATAATCATTTTTACATGAACATAATAAAATATTATTAGTTGAAATAATAAACATAGAGAAGCCTGAAAAGTCTCCATAAATTATGATTGAAAAAATTATGCTAAGCCAAGAAAAAAGTATACACACACACACACACACACACACACACACACACACGCACACACACATATTGTTTCTTTGGTGAGACAATGAGGATGACTTGCCCAGGGTCACACAGCTAGTAAATATTGTGTCTACTATTGAATTTGAATTCAGTTCTTCCTGATTCCAGATCTGGCACCATCTAGCTGCTCTTTTAAGAAAAAAATATAAACAAAGTCTACATTTTTGTCATAAAGTATTGGGAAAAATCAAAAGTAATTTTTTTTTTTAAATTGTAAAAAATAAACATTTTTTGAAAGAAGTGATATGAAAAGAATTTCTTTTTTTTTTTAATAGAAGAAGGAGGCCAAATATAGTGCCTTTCATGTTTCTAGGTGTTTTTCATTTATTAGTTATTATTATTATTTTGCTGTGGCAATTGGGATTAAGTGACTTGCCCAGGGTCACATGGCAAGGAAGTATTAAGTGTCTAAGGCCAAATTTGAACTCAGGTCCTCTTGACTTCAGGGCTGGTGCTTTATCCACCACCTAGCTATCCCTTTTTATTGGTTATTTATATTAATTTCCTTTTTATTTTTCCTCTTCTTATTTACTCATTTGTTATATGATCAACAAGATAGGGAACTAGATATTTTCTTTGGTCCTTTTGTCTTAGATGTTTCCAAGATAGAAACTATACACTAAACACAAAGCAGTTTTAGTTTTCTCCATTTTCTAGGATATGCACTTTTCTTTGCTTCTCTTGAGTCCTATGTTTGAAGATTAAATTTTCTGTTGAGTTCTGTTGTTTTGGTTTTTTTTTTTTTTTTTTCAGTAGAAATGATTGAAAATTTCTTAGTTGCCCAAAAGGCCATAAAACTGTGCATACTTTTTGACCCAGCAATGTCACTACTGGGTCTGTATCTCAAGAAAATCATAAAGGAGGGAATAGGACCCACATGTACAAAAATGTTTGTAGGAATTTTTTTGTGATAGCAAATAACTGAAAAAAGAGTGGATACCCATCAATTGGTGATTAGTTAAATAAGTTGTGGTACATGAAGGTAATGGAATATCATTTTTCTATAAAATTATGAAGAAGCTGATTATTGCCTGGAAAGATTTTCATTAACTGATGCTGGGTGAAAGAAGCAGAACCAAGAATACATTGTACACAATAACAGCAAGAATGTGTGATGATTAATTATGAAAGTCTTTATTCTTCTCACCAGTTCAGTGATCCAAAGCAATCCCAGTAGACTTTGGACAGAAATGCCATCTGCATCCAGAAAAGATCAAAGGAAACTGAATGTAAATCAACACATGCTATGTTCACTTATTTTTGTATGTTTTTTATTTTAATCTCTCCCATGTTTTTTTCCTTTTTATTTTGATTTGTCTCTTTGAAATATAGTATTGTAGGCCCTCTTATGCTTTGTTGTAGGAGCTATCAGAGACTAGATAAACCTCACTGTTGCTCCTTATTATTTGAAATGTTTTTGTCTGGCAGCTTGGAGTATTTTTCTTTGAGATTGTAGCTCTGGAGTTTTGCAACAATATTCCTTGGGGTTTTCCTTGTGGGATTTCTTTCTGAAGGTAATTGATGGATTTTTTCAATTACTATTTCCCCCTATATTTCTAGAATATCAGGGCCCTTAATGATCTTTTGAAGAATGCTATCCAGGCTCGTTTTTTGGTCATGGCCTTCAGGTAGACCAATAATTTTAAAATTGCCTCTTCTGGCTCTATTTTCCAGGTCAGCTCTTTTTCCAAGGAGGTATTTTACATTTTCTTTTATTTTTTCATTCTTTTTAATTTGTTTGACTGATTCTTAATGTCTCATAGAATCAATAGCTTTCATTTGCTCCTTTCTAATTTTTAATGTGTGATTTTGTTTAGTTAGCTTTTATATATTTTTCCCCCTGGTTAATTCTACTTTTGAAAATGTTGTTTTCTTCAGTGGATTTTTTTTTTTTTTAATTTGGCCAACTGTATTTTTTAAGGAATTGTCTTTTAAGCTGTTGACTCTCTCTTGTATATCTCTCATTTCTTTTCTAAATTTTTTCTTCTAACTCTCTCATTTGCCTTTTAAAGTCTTTTACAAACACTTCCAAGAACCCTCTTTGGGCTTGAGACCAATTCATATCACTCTTTGAAATTCCCTCTGTGGACCTTTTCTCCTTATCTGAGATAAGGTAATTTAGAATTCCCACTCACCATAAGTGCTTTCTATGGTCAAGATTCTTCTCTGTTTCTTACTCATTTTCTTTCCTTTTCTTTTGGTATTTTCTCTTCTTTTACTTTTGTGGTTGAGCTCTACTCCTAGGATAAAGGGGATGCTGTTTCAAGCTTCCTGTGAAGTTTTGAGTCTTGGCTTTAACATTGGGACCCCTTGTGTTTACAGAGAGTAGCTTTATCCACTCTTTCCAGAAAACAGCTTGGCTTTTTAAGAATTTGCCTTCTGAGCTGAGACTGGAGGCTGCCTCACTAGTCTTTTCTATTGAACCAGAACTAAAGGTCTCAGTTGCTGATTTGCTGTGATTATGACATTCTCATTGGCTTTCCCAGACTCTGTTTGAGCTGGACTGAATACCCTTTTCACCCCAGTGAGAGAGACCAACTTGAAGTTTTTCCCATCTGTCTTGACCTGTAGAGTGATCTCATTCCATCAGTCTCTGTTCAGAGACTTGGTTTTATGTGATTTTTGTGGGAAACTAGGAGAGCTCAAGGAGTTTCCTGGCTTCACTACGCCATCTTGGCTCCACTACCAGAAGTCTAATTTGTCAATAGTTTGCTAATTGTAATTCCCCAAACTACACTCAACATTCCAGATAGATTCTGTCCAAAACAGAGTGCCTTTATAAAATCTTTTTTATATGCTCCTTCCTTCCTCTGATATTGCTACCATTCTTGTGCAGGCTCTCCCCTCTCTCCATTCAGTATCAACTCATGCCTATTCTATTGCAATAACCTTCTCATTGATCTCTCTGCCTCAGTTCTCTCTCCAATCCAGTCTCTCCTTCACAAATTGTCAAAATGATCTTTCTAATAAACAGCTTTGACAATTCAATTACTTCACTGGCTTCCTGTTATATCCAAGATTAAATATAAAGATTTGTTAGCACTCAGATTCTTCATCACCTAGCCTGCTTCTAATTTGCCCATTTTCTTACATCTCATCTTACCCCTATATCCACACCAAGCTATTATGATTCAATGATATTTGCTTCTTTCTTATTCCATACATATGATGCTCACGACTTTTTCTATAGCTGTCCCCCATACCTGAAATTCTACTTTCCTCATTTTTGTTCCCTAGTTTCAAAGCTTTGTTCAAATTCCACTTCGTTCAGGAAACCTTTCCTTAACCCAATTAATGTTAGTATTGTCGTCCATCTGTATTTCTCTAGCTTGTCTTTGTAGATAGTAATTTGCATGTTGTCATTCCTATTAAGCTCAAAAATCCTTAAAAGAATGGATATCTACCCTTCATCCCATTTCTTATCATGTTCAATGCTTAGCACAATACCCGGTATATGGTAGGTGTTTAATAAATGTCTATTGACTAAATGGGAGTGCAACCAGAAAATCACTTCCCTAGTCCTGGAAAATATACCCCTTTTAATATAGCTTACAATTTCAGTGACTTTATTGGATGCCATATTATCCTACTGATTAATACTGAACTTACAATCCATTAAAACTCAGATGAATTTCAATGGAATTTACATCTAGCCATAACTATAACTATATCTATCTATCTATCTATCTATCTATCTATCTATCTATCTATCTATCTATATGTATATATGATATATAAAATGATATGTGTTATATACAACTATATATAATTTAGTTACATAAATTATAACTATATATAAAACATATAACTATATAAATATGATTATAATATATATAACTATATATAAATATAACTATGTAAATTATAACCATATAACTATATTATGTATATATATATACATATATATATGTATATAATGATATATATATATATATACATATCTAAATGTTAAAGGGGAGAATTGAACATAATAGGAAATAATGAAATTTAAACATAAAGAGGAAGAGTGAAGTATCAGGGGTAGTTTTGGAGCAATCAGAAAACTACATGGATCTTTTAGTTATCTGCAAACCATATGTTAGCAAATACTGTCTTAGTGTCCTTACCCCTATCAGCAATTCATCAGAGACCTGTATAATTTTTCCATGATCTATTTATGCATTCTTCAATAACTAATAAGCACAATATGGGGACTGCAGCTTTTGCCACAATAAATACAGATGTTACCACATGTGGAAGTTGAGTTGTAATTCTCAGCTTGCAGTTGTCATCATTGCCTTGTCAGGTCTTCATAATAGTGACTGCTTTTATTTTTTTCTATTCCATTCCAAAATGTGTTCCCTCTTGACATTGCACTAAGTTCAAATACTTTAGATTTAAAAAAAAATATATATATATGTATCTATATATTTACAGTAATAGATTTTATGGGTGGTGTGAATGATGTTACTAAATTCTCATAGGGATAATGCTTCTTTGGATATGTGTATATCATCATTTATGTTTTTACATTTAAATAATTTGATGTGTTAAAAGAAAAAAATTATGGCGTATTTATTGTTTTATATGTAAATCATTAGGATACTCAAAAAGACATTTCATTTAAATAAATATCAGGTAAGAAAACTGATAAAAATCTAGCCAAGATGTACCAGTGAAAAGGAGGAGAAGTGGGGGCTCTGGGAAGTAGGGAGAATGAAAGAAATAACAAAAATCTATTTTTTTTTTATTTAAAGGGCACCTGATGTCTTTGATGACAAAAACATCTTCAACAATTCAGCAAAAGATTGCTTTTTATTTCTTTTAAATCAACAAATAGATTTCTGGCCAAGATGGTGGCGTGGAGGCAGACAGCTGCGTGAGCTCTGCATTTTCTCTCAGGACTTACTTCATGACAAGCCTGAGAGTTAATGCTTGACCAGAAAAGAAACCCACAAATAATCACCAAGAGAAGACATCCTTGAAAGTCGCCAGAAAAGGTCTGTGTTTGCTTGGGGGAGGGTCGAACAGACTGGGCACAGACTGAGGGCAGGAAAGCCAAAGCAATACAGACAGCTCACACAGCTCAGACCGGATGGGGGAGGAATATGATCTCTGCCATTTCTGCAAAAAGACTTTTACCCCAATGTGGATATTCTGTCTTGGCAGCAAGCCAGGAGCAGCAGAGAGGGTGTAAACACTGGAGGTGTAGAATAAAACCCCAGAAAGCTAGCATCTCTCCGAAACCCGGCCACCCCCAACCCCCACCTGGAGTAATTCAGCGCGTTCTCAGAGCCTCAGAGAGCAGAATCAGCGGCAACCATCACTGTCCTGTTAGTGGCTCGCTGCTGCCCTCCCCCCCAGTCTGTAGAGGAAGCCCATTAACACCATCCAGCCCCATCCCCCCCAAAACAGACCTATTGTTTCTCTTGTCAATTTGTTTTCTTCGATTCCCGCTCTGACAAAATGAACAAAAAATTCAAAAGGGCTCTAACCATTGATGGCTTCTGTATGGAGAGAGAGCAGACTTCAAATACTGAGAACACTAAAAGTAGATTGTCCCCAGAGAAATCCCCTAAGGGGGATATGAGCTGCTCCTCAATACAAAAGAATCTCATAGAGGAAATCAAAAAGGCTATCACAAGAGAGCTAGAAGAGAAATGGGAAGCTTGGCAAGAGAGCCTGGAGAAGTCATTCCACACATTTAAGACAGAGTGGATAAAGAAAACAAATCACTGAGAAACAAAATTAGTGAACTGCAAAAGGTAAACAACTCCAAGGAAAACAGGATTAGTGAGCTGGAAAAAGAAAACAGCTCTCTAAAAAATAAAATGGATGAAATGGAAAAAAATTCCATAGAAGAAAAAAACTCATTTAAAAACACAATTGGACAATTACAAAAAAATATAAAAAAAGTGAGTGAAGAAAATACATCATTGAAAATTAGTCTTGAACAAGTAGAAATGAATGACTCAAGGAGAAACCAAGAGGTAGTCAAGAAAAACCAGAGAAATGAAACAATTGAAAAGAATGTCAAGTACCTTATTAGAAAGACAACAGACCTGGAAAACAGATCCAGGAGAGACAATTTGAGAATAATCGGACTCCCTGAAAAATGGGAGGAAAAAAAGAGCTTGGACACTATTTTTGAGGAAATTATCAAAGAGAACTGCCCAGACGTTTTGGAAACAGAGGGCAAAATAGACATTGAAAAAAATTATCGATCACCTACTGAAAGGGACCCTAAAATCAAAACGCCAAGAAATATAGTGGCCAAGTTCAAGAAGCATCGGACAAAGGAAAAAATATTGGAAGCTGCTAGAAAAAAGCAAGTCAGATATGGAGGAGCCACAATAACGATAACCCAGGATCTAGCAGCATCCACATTAAAAGAACGAAGGGTCTGGAACATGATATTCTGAAAGGCTAAGGAACTTGGTATGCAGCCAAGAATAACCTACCCAGCAAAAATGAGCATTGTTTTCCAGGGAAGAAGATGGACATTTAACGAAATAAATGAATTCCATCTATTCTTGATGAAAAAACGAGACCTATATAAAATGTTTGATCTTCAAATACAGAATTCAAGAGATTTCTAAAAAGGTAAAAAGAAATCTTGAGAACTATACTTCTGCCATAAAAATATGTAAATAACATATGTGTAATTTGTCCTAGAAACTGGAGGGGGAAAGGAAATTATATCATAAAAAAGTGTAAAGGGGTGGTATGACATCTCATGAAGAGGCAAAGGCAACCTATTATATCTGAGAGAAAGAAAGGAGGGAGATGAACATAGTGTGTATCAATAGACATATTCGATTTATGGTGAAACTTCTACTTCATTGAAAAGTGAGAGGGAAGGAGTAAGCTAAGGGGAAAGGAATACAGAAATTGTGAGGAAAAGGGATAAAATAAGGGGAGGAACTTTAAGGTGGGGGAGGGATACTAAAAAGGGAGGGCTGTGAAAAGCAAGTGGTGTTCACAAGTTTAATACTGGGCAGGGGGGTAAGAGGGAAGGAAAAAGGAAAAGCATAAGTAGGGGTTAATAGGATGGCAAGCAATATTAGTCCTTCTAACCATAAATGTGAATGGGGCAAACTGCCTCATAAAGAGGAAGCAGTTAGCAGACTGGATTAAAAGTCAGAATCCTACTATATGTTGTTTACAGGAAACACACGTGAAACAGGGTGAGACATTCAAACTAAAAAGGGTGGAGCAGAATCTACTATGCTTCAGGCAAAGCAAAAAAAGCAGGAGTAGCCATCCTCATCTCAGATCAAGCAAAAACAAAAATTAAGAGATAAGGAAGGGCATTATATCCTGCTAAAGGGTAGCATAGATAATGAAGCAGTATCAATATTAAACATATATGCACCAAGTGGTGCAGCATCTAAATTCTTAAAAGAGAAATTAAGAGAGCTGCAAGAAGAAGTAGACAGATAAACTATAATAGTGGGAGATCTTAACCTTGCACTCTCAGAATTAGATAAATCTAACCACAAAATAAATAAGAAAGAAGTCACAGAGGTTAATAGAATACTAGAAAAGTTTACATGATAGATCTTTGGCGAAAGCTAAATGGAGACAGAAAGGAGTATACTTTCTTCTCAGCAGTTCATGGAACCTATACAAAAATTGATCATATACTAGGGCATAAAAACCTCAAAATCAAATGCAGTAAGGCAGAAATAGTAAATGCATCCTTTTCAGACCACAATGCAATCTAAATTACATTTAATAAAAAGCCAGGGGAAAATAGACCAAAAAATAATTGGAAACTACATAATCTTATACTAAAGAATGATTGGATAAAACAGCAAATCATAGACATAATTAATAACTTCACCCAAGAAAATGACAATAATGAGACATCATACCAAAATGTGTGGGATACAACCAAAGCAGTAATAAGGGGAAGTTTTATATCTTTACAGGCCTACTTGCATAAAATAGAGAAAGAGAGGGCCAACGAATTGGGCTTACAACTCAAATTACTAGAAAAGGAACAAATTAAAAACCCCCAGACAAACACAAAACTTGAAATTCAAAAAATAAAAGGTGAGATTAATAAAATTGAAAGTAAAAAAAAAAAAAACTATTGAATTAATTAATAAAACTAAGAGTTGGTTTTATGAAAAAAACAACAAAATAGACAAACCCTTAGTAAACCTGATTAAAAAAAGAAAAGAGAAAAAGCAAATTGTTAGTCTTGAAAATGAAAAGGGAGAACTCACCACTAATGAAGAGGAAATTAGAACAATTGTTAGGAGCTACTTTGCTCAACTTTATACCAATAAATTTGATAACTTAAATGAAATGGAAGAATACCTTCAAAAACATAGCTTACCCAGATTAACAGAGGAAGAAGTAAGTAGTCTAAATAGTCCCATCTCAGAAAAAGAAATAGAACAAGCTCTTAACCAACTTCCTAAGAAAAAATCCCCAGGACCAGATGGATTTACATGTGAATTCTACCAAACATTTAAAGAACAACTAACTCCAATGCTTTATAAACTATTTGAAAAAATAGGGATTGAAGGAGTCCTATCAAATTCCTTTTATGACACAGACATGTTACTCATACCTAAACCAGGTAGATCAAAAACTGAGAATAGAAAACTATAGACCAATTTCCTTAATGAATATTGATGCTAAAATCTTAAATAAGATATTAGCAAAAAGACTTCAGAAAATCATCCCCATGATAATACACTATGACCAAGTGGGATTTATACCAGGAATGCAGGTCTGGTTTAATATTAGGAAAACTATTAGTATAATTGACCATATTAATAATCAAATTAATAAAAACCATATGATCATCTCAATAGATGCAGAAAAAGCATTTGATAAAATCCAACATCCATTCCTACTAAAAACACTTGAGAGCATAGGAAAAAATGGACTATTCCTTAAAATAATAAGGAGCATATATTTAAAACCTTCAGTAAACATCATATGTAATGGCGATAAACTAGAACCTTTCCCTGTAAGATCAGGAGTGAAACAAGGTTGCCCACTATCACCATTACTTTTCAATATAGTACTAGAAACTCTAGCCTTGGCAATAAGAGCTGAGAAAGAGATTCAAGGAATTAGAGTAGGAAATGAGGAAATCAAATTAACACTCTTTGCAGATGATATGAGGTATACTTAGAGAACCCCAAAGACTCTGCTAAAAAGCTATTAGAAATAATTCAGAATTTTAGCAAAGTTGTAGGATACAAAATAAATCCACATAAATCCTCAGCATTTTTATACATTACCAACACAATCCAACAGCAAAAGATACAAAGAGAAATTCCATTCAAAATAACGGTCAATAGTATAAAATATTTGGGAATATATCTATCAAAGGAAAGTCAGGAATTATATGAACAAAATTACAAAACACTTTCCACAAAAATTAAGTCAGATTTAAATAATTGGAAAGACATTCAGTGTTCTTAGATAGGCCGAGCGAATATAATTAAGATGACAATACTCCCTAAACTAATCTATTTATTTAGTGCTATACCAATCAGACTCCCAAGAAACTATTTTAATGACCTAGAAAAAATAACAACAGATTCATATGGAACAACAAAAGGTTGAGAATTTCAAGGGAAGAAATGAAAAAAAAATTAAATGAAGGTGGTCTAGCTGTACCTGATCTAGAACTGTATTATAAAGCAACAGTCACCAAAACCATTTGGTATTGGCTAAGAAATAGACTAGTTGATCAGTAGCATAGTTTAGGTTCACAGGGCAAGATAGTGAATAAAAATAGCAATCTAGTGTTTGATAAATCCAAAGATCCCAAATTTTGGGATAAGAATTCATTATTTGACAAAAACTGCTGGGAAAACTGGAAATTAGTATGGCAGAAACTAGGCACGGACCCACATTTAACACCACATATTAAGATTAGATCAAAATGGGTCCAAGATTTAGGCATAAAGAACGAAATCATCAATAAATTGGAGGAACATGGGATAGTTTACCTCTCAGACTTGTGGAGGAGGAAGGAGTTTGTGTCCAAGGGAGAACTAGAGACCATTATTGATCACAAAATAGAAAATTTTGATTACACCAAATTAAAAAGTTTCTGCACAAACAAAACTAATGCAAGCAAGATTAGAAGGGAAGTAACAAACTGGGAAAACATTTTTATAGTTAAAGGTTCTAATAAAGGCCTCATCTCCAAAATATACAGAGAATTGACTTTAATTTATAAGAAATCAAGCCATTCTCCAATTGATAAATGGTCAAAGGATATGAACAGGCAATTTTCAGATGACGAAATTAAAACTATTTCCACTCATATGACAGAGTGTTCCAAATCACTATTGATTAGATAAATGCAAATTAAGACAACTCTGAGATATCATTACACACCTGTCAGATTGGCTAAGATGACAGGAACAAATAATGATGAATGTTGGAGGGGATGTGGGAAAACTGGGACACTGATGCATTGTTGGTGGAGTTGTGAAAGAATCTAACCATTCTGGAGAGCAATCTGGAATTATGCCCAAAAAGTTATCAAAATGTGCATACCCTTTGACTCAGCCCTACTACTACTGGGCTTATATCCCAAGGAAATACTAAAGAAGGGAAAGGGACCTGTATGTGCCAAAATGTTTGTGGCAGCCCTTTTTTGTAATGGCTAGAAGCTGGAAGATGAATGGATGTCCATCAATTGGAGAATGGTTGGGTAAATTATGGTATATGAATGTTATGGAATATTATTGTTCTGTAAGAAATGACCAACAGGAGGAACACAGAGAGGTTGGAGAGACTTACATCAACTGATGCTAAGTGAAATGAGCAGAACCAGAAGATCATTATACACTTCAACAATGATACTGTCTGTATGAGGATGTATTCTGATGGAAGTGGATATATTCAACATAGAGAAGAGCTAATCCAATTCCAATTGATCAGTGATGGACAGAATCAGCCACATCCAGAAAAGAAACACTGGGAAATGGGTGTAAACTGTGAGCATTGTTTTGTTTTGTTTTGTTTCTCTTCCCAGATTATTTTTACCTTGCGAATACACTCCTTCCTTTGCAACAACAACAACAAAATTCGGTTCTGCACATATATATTGTACCTAGAATATACTATAAGATATTCAATATGTATGGGAATGCCTGCCATCTAGGGAAGGGGGTGGAGGGAAGGAGGGAAAAAACTCAGAACAGAAGGGAGTATAAGGGATAATGTTGTAAAAAAAAAAAATTACCTATGCATATGTACTGTCAAAGAAAATGTTATAATTATAAAAATTAATAAAAAACAAAATTTAAAAAAATCAACAAAATTTATTAAGGAAGTTAAATTGCTCACATTCTATTAGGAGGATACAGATTTTCATATTTAAATCACATACAAAAAATATACAAAATTAGTGCAAAGTGATTTTGAAGATGAGCATTATGGAATCCAAAGTCAGGAGAAGCTTTTTTTTTTAAGGTGAAAACACTTGAGCAAAGGTACAAGTCTGGAGGGGGAGCATTTCAGGCATGGAGACTAGTGTGGGCAAACGAAATCTCTTTATAAAATTGTGAAGAACTTTTAAATTCCAAACTGTGGATTTTGTATTTGATTTTGGAGTTCTTAATCTGAAGTCTGTGGATCTTCAATTGGTTTATAAATTGAATTCAGGAGATCCTGTAAACTTGAATGGTGGAAAATTATGTCTTTATTTTCACTAATTTCTGAAACTTGACATTTTAAAATTATGAATATAGGTATTAGAATATTATTCTGATAAGATTGTGGAAGCACCCCTCAGGAAAAAAAAAAAAATGTCTGTTTTCTATGCTACCTTACCAAGGAAGTGCAGTGGACACAGACTAAAGTTGTTTGCTGAAAAAAGCCAATCAGAAACCTGCCAGTAAACCAAAATCTTAGTGATTCCCAGATGCTTTTGTTGGCCATTTCTGATTGATCTTGATGAGCTATGCCACCTCCAAACTGGCCCAAATCAGCCTTTTAGTCAACTGTTCCTACAGAACATCTTCAAAACATATGACCAACTGCTCCTGGGAAAGATTGTTTTTTTTTTTATTTCCAACACTTTCTGGAACCTCCCCTTATACTTTTCATTATAAATCTCCACCTCACCTGGGCTATGGAATCCTTTGTACCCTGTAGTGGGTGCCTTAGCACTACTTTATGATTTTGCTCCTGATAAAACTTTTGTGCTTTCAATTCAACTTGGACTTTTCCATATTTTGAAAGATGTGATTTACCCAGTTAACAAGGGTTTTGTAGGCTTTACCAAATTGCCAAAAAGGAAATGGGAAGCAATAAGGCTTTTTACACTGTGGAATGATGTAGTAGAATACAGTGATAGAAAGAAAGGAATTTTATGGAGGTACATAGAACAAAATTTAACAATTGATTATGTATGAAAGATGAAGGAAAGTGAAGAGCTGAGATTGACTCCTCAGTTGTGAAGGTGATTAGAAGAATTGTGATTCCCTTGATGGAAATCAGAACAAAGAAGTAGGCTTGGCAAATGGGATGGAGAAGAAAGGGCTTTTTTTGTTATTTTTTTGTTTTTTTAATATTTTAAGAGAGAGTTGTGGCTTGATATATACAACTAGGTGTCATGTATATAACAATGGTACTTGAATCCATGACACAGAACAAGATTACTAATAAACAAGAGTATTTAGAGAGAAGTGAGAAAGGCCCAAGACAGAGCTTTAGAAAGCTTTTAGACATAGGAAGTACAACAAGATAGATGATGTTCCAAAGAAGCCTGAGAAAGATGAGATAGGCAAAGAATTGAGCAATGTCATAAAAACCCAGGGAAGAGAAAGTATTTAGATAAAAATTGGATTAATAATAGTGTCATCAGTAAAAGATGAGCAAGAATAGGGATTAAAAAAAATTATTTGATTTAGGAACAAAGATGATTGGTCATTTTGGAGAGAACAGTTTCATTGGAGTTATGGAACTGGTGGGGTTACAAAGTCATATTACAATAAATTGAAAGGTGAGTGGTAGATCTTGAAACACACAGAATCCATAAAGGTTATGGGCAGAGAGAAAGAAAAGATTCATAATCTTTTTTGAGTCATGGACCTCTTGGGCAATCTGGTGAATTCCATAGAACTCTTCTCAAAATAATGTTTATAAATGTGAAAAATAAAATAAATAGGATTAAAATTACAGTGAAATGAAGTTATCAATGTTTTTTGCAGTTTTTTCTTGTTGTGGTTTTTAATTCATGGACACCAGGTTAAGAACCCTTAAGGCTAGAGAATTTAATTGAATTTAATAAGATAATATTGAGTGCCATGTGGAAAGCATAAAATGTAATGGGTTCATTGTAAAGGGTTGAAACTGCCCTGAGGTCGGATAACCAAACATTTAAGGCTAATTACCAATTGGACAATATTCTATTAGCATGTGCTTGAAAAATGGCCCAGCCCACTACTCTGTGCTGGCTTGATCTATTGGTGTAAAGAGAGAATTGTAAGAGGATTATAGGGTGGAGTAAGAAGAACCAGAGTGACTTTTAAGTGGGAGAAGAGGAAAAAGCAGGTGTGGAGATTCCTGTGTCCATTCCTCTTGCTTATTCTGACTCGGGCTGATTTTAAAGTATCCAGGGTGCTAACTCGGTCTTCACAGTTCATATGTTACTGAAGAAGAGTTTAGCTAGCAAGGAGAGGGAGATGATAGCTACACTAATTTTGTCCCACTTGTGCTTAGTTATGAACGTCATTGTTTAAAGTATTGATAAAACGGAACATATCCAGAGAAGAACAACCTGGCTTGTAAAACATTTTGACAAGATATCAAATGATAATCAGATGGCAAGCTGGGAAAATTTAACCTAGAGAAGATTAGGGGGTAGAGCACAGGATGGTCACCTTCAAATACTTATAGGGCTGTCATGTGGATCCCAAAGGGTAGAACTGGGAGCAAGAGGCAGAAGTGGCAAAGAGGTAAACTTGGTTTTGATATAAGGAAAAACATGTCCTAATTATTGTTCATCTTGTTGAATCACTGAAGTTGTATCTTTGTGACCCCATTTGGGGTTTTCTTGGCAAAAGAACTGTAACTGTTTGTTGTTTTCTTCTCCAACTCATTTTACATATGAGGAACTAAGGCAAACAGGGTTTACACAGTTGGTAAGTATCTGAGATCAGTTTTGAACTAATGCCTTTCTTCCACTTCAAATTTTGTGATACTTTGAGTAGGAAATTAGAATTTGAAAGCAACTCACATAAGTAGACTTCCCCTATACCTCCCCATAATTTTGGTCCTGAAAAAGAGGAGAATATAGTGGGAAACACTGATATTTCAAGTGAAAGAAAATCAATTAACCCTTCAGATCCTCTGATAAAACTTATGTTAGAACTAGAGTTCTATCCTGGGAAATCCCCACATTGACATAAGCAGAGGTATGGGCCAAAGGTATGCAGGACACTGTGCTAGATATTAGGGGTAGGATTACCAATTCGAACTTATATTCAATTGTCAAGGCATAATATATGTATAGATAAAAAAAATTCAAAGCATGTCTAAAAAAGCAAATTATTTTAAGAGGAAAAGCATGTGTGGGTATCAGGAAAGGCCTCTTGTCAGATATGGAACATATGAAGTGCAGACTGGAGAATTTTTATAGTGAGTCTAAAGATTCTCTGATTCTCATTTGAAAATACTCTAAAATTGGCTTCTAGGAATTGGAACTGAAAGACTTAAGCCCTGTTACTATAGAACCCTGTTACTATAGAACCCTTAGAGCTAGGATATGAGAAAAGCCTTTTCAAGTAAGCTGTCATGTTGAACTAACTTGCTATGTTTTCTTTATAAGAGAGGCCATTAAGAGTCAACAGGGATCTCTCCTAGATTCCACAGCTGATAAAAGTGGATTTTATATGCTAGTCCCAGAGAGGATGGGTACTTCTCAGTGATTCTGACTAGGAAAATGCCTGCAAAACCTTTCCCTCCCTCATTATCTTCCTTAATAGTCTAATGAAATGAAATTTTAACAGCTATTAGTATCACTTTCTTTTAATCTGAGCTTTTAAAAATAACTGGTAGTATTAAACAAACTATCATTTTTCGTTAAAGTAGAAAATTCCATAATTAAATACAAATGTATAACAATAGAAATGCTATTGCCTCCTTTATTACTTAAACACACAATTCAGGTCCTTTACAGCCTGGGCACCTGGGACCAGTTTTAATATTGGAGATCTATATCTTCCATCCCCAAATTAACAACTCTTTAGGCAATTATGTCCCAGAGTTCACTTGGGGAAATCTCTGAATAGAATTTTTTCAAAGTTTTTGCAAATGTGTATCATAACTACTTGTACTGGTTCTGTTGATTATGTGGATTTAAGAAAATGATGGAGAAAATGTTAATTATAAATACTAATTTTAAATATATTCCATACATTTTTTGAGATCTGTTATTAAATATGCACCAGCACGTCCCAGTCCAGGAACTAAAGGTAACCATGATATACCAAGTAGAGGAAAATTGTTTTTCACAGAGGGATCCTCAAAACATCACATAACTTAAGAGTTCTCATAAGAATCCAAGTCAACCAGTTGGGATAGCACTGTAAAAAATACATATTTTCTTGAAATGATACAATCAAAATTCCAACCAAAACCTCACCATCTATAAAATTTTTATAAAAGTTTTATTGAAATCCAATTTAGAGTATGAGGTTTGAATCAATCAGTACTTTTTAGTCTAGACAGAGACTAGAACATCTTCAGTTGATGAAAACAAAAATACATCATACCTCTGGTAATACTGTCCAATTTTTGTTCAATCGTTTTCATCACTTCTAAATCTTGTTACCTTATTTGTTTTTGGATATTTTTGATTTGTTGTTTGTTTTTGCAAAGATACTAAAGTAGTTTGCCATTTCCTTCTCCAACTCATTTTATAGATGAGGAAAACTGAGGATAAATATAATTCAGTGACTTGCCTAGGTTGCATAGCTACTAAGAGTCTTGGACTGGATTTGCATTCAGACTTTTCTGATTCCAAGTCCCATGTTCTATTCACTATATCACCTATCTACTCAATGCAAACCAAAGTTCTTTGCAAATAATGCTTTATTATGCAAATCTTGAGAGTTCTGAGAGGTGTGAGAGATGGTACTTCAGAATTGTTTTAATTTGTATTTCTCTAATGAATAGTGATTTAGAGCATTTTTTCATATAATTATAGATGGCTTAATTTTGTCATCTGAAAATTGTCTGTTCATATCCTTTGACCATTCATCAATTAGGAAATGACTTGTATTCTTATAAATTTGACACAGTTCTTCATATATTTTAGAAATGAGACTTATCAGAAGTCACTGACTGTGACTTTTTCACAACTTTGTACTTCCCTTTCAACTTTGGTACTGTTAGTTTTGTTTGTGTAAAAACTTTTAAATTTAATATAATCAAAGTTATCCATTTTGCCTTTCATAATGTTCTCTAGTTCTTCTTTGGTCATAAATTTCTCCATTCAACAAAAATCTGATAGGTAAATGATTCCTTGCTTTTGCAATCTGTTTATGGTATCATCCTCCATGCCCAAATCATGTAGCCATTTTGACCTTATGTTGGTATGGGATGTGAAATGTAGGTCTATGTTGAATTTCTGACATTATTTTCCAGTTTCCTCAGCAATTTTTGTCAAATAGTGAGTTCTTATTTCAAGAAGCTGGAGTTTGGGGGTTAACAAAGACCAGATTACTATAAATCTTGGCTATTGTATTACGTGTATTTAATTTATTCCATTGATTCACTACTCTATCAACCAGTACCAACTGCTTTTGATGACTGCTGCTTTATAATATATTTGTAGGCGTGATACTGCTAAGCCAATATTTTTTTTCATTAATTCCCTTGATATTCTTGACTTTTTGTTCTTCCAGATGAATTGTATTATTTTTTCTAGTTCTGTAAAATATATTTTTGGCATTTTGATTGGTATGGCACTGAACAAGTAAAACAATTTAGAGAGAATTGTCATTTTTACTATATTAGCTCAGCCTACCCAAGAGCAATTAATATTTTTGCAACTGGTTAGATCTGACTTTATTTGTGTGAGAAGTGTTTTGTAATTGTGTTCATATAATTCCTGGATTTGTCTTGGGACATAGACCCCCAAGTATTTTATTTTGTCTACAATAATTTTAAACGAAATTTCTCTTTCTATCTCTTGCTGATGGGCTTTGTCAGTAATATATAGAAATGCTGATGACTTGTGTGGATTTATTTTATTTCCTGCAACTTCGTTAAAGGTATGTATTATTTCCAGCTGATTCTTGGATTATTTTCTAGGAGTCTCTAAGTTTATTGTCATACAATCTGCAGTTATAGTTTTATTTCCTCGTTGTCTATTCTATTTCCTCTAATTTTTTTCTTTTCTTCTTCTTTTTTTTTTTTTTTTTTTTTTTTTTGCTTATTGCTAAAGCCAAAATTTCTAATACAATGTTGAATAATAGTTGTGATAATGGTCTTCCGTGTTTCACCCCTGATCTAATTGGAAATGCAGCCAGCTTCTCTCTATTACAAATAATGCTATCTGTTGATTTTAGATAGATTCTGCTTATTATTTTAATGAAAGCTCCTGTTATCCCTATATTCTCTAGTGATTTTAGTAGGAATGGGTACTGTATTTTGTCAAAATTTTTTCTGCATCTTTTGAGATTATCATATGATTTCTGTTTGTTTTATTACCGATATGGTCAATTATGGTAATAGTTTTTTTTTTTTTTTTTTTTTTTTTTTTTTTGATGTTGAGCCAGCCCTGCATTCCTGGTATAAATCCCATTTAGTCTTAGTGTATTGCATCAATATTTATTAGAGAGATTGGTCTATAATTTTCTTTCCCTGTTTTGGCTCTTCCTGGTTTAAGTATTAGTATCATCTTTATGTTATAGAAGAAGTTTGGCAGTGCTTATTATTTACCTATTTTTCAAATAGTTTACATAGCATTGGAAGTAATTGTCCTTAAATGTTTAGTAGAATTCATTTGTAAATCTATTTGATTTTGAGATTTTTTTCTTAAGCAGTTCATTAATGGCTTGCTCAATTTGTTTTTTCTAAAGTGAGACAATTTAATTTATTTGCTCTTCTGTTAATCTGGGCATGCATACCCATTTTTCAGGTAGAATGTCAGATTTTCTGCCATACGATTGGGCAAAATAGCTCCTAATTATTGTTTTAATTTCTTTTTCATTGGTGATAATTTTTCCCTTTTCATTTTTGAGGCTGGTGATTTTTTTTTTTTTTTTACCTTTTCTAATCAAGCCAAAGATTTATCTGTTTTGTTGGGTTTTTCCCCCATAAATCAATACTTAGTTTTATTAATTAGTTTAATAGTTTTCTTATTTTCAATTTTATTAATCTCTCCTTTGAGATTCAGAATTTCTAATTTGTAATTAAATTGGGGGGGTTTCCATTTGTTCTTTTTCTAGCTTTTTTAGTTGCATGCCCATTTCATTGATCTTCTCTTTCTCCATTTTATTCATGTTTGAAGATTATTTTTTTTGTTTACTTCTGTTTTTTTCAATAAAAATGACTAAAATTCTCTTAATTCATTGAAAATCCATCACCTCCTCTAAAGATGATGCTAAATCTTGCTGGATAGTTCATTCTTGGTGTAACTCCAGGCTCTTTTGTAATGCTGGAGAAACTGAGGCAAGATAGAGATTAGAGAGTACTTAATAATTTATTTAAAAGAGAGAGATTTACTGGGACCAAATGGATCCATGGTTTGGTCCCAGGGCTGAATGAGACTATCATCTCCAAGAATCCAGCAAACAATGTGAGTTCTCAATGACATATATATATATATATATATATATATATATATATATATACATACACATGTCTCAGACTCATGGGGTAGACTGAGACAGGGGCAGAGTCATGGTGCTGAGAACAGGAATGGGACTCTGATAGGGTGGGGTGAGCCTCTAGAGATGGGATGACATAATGAGGGAAAGGCACCCCAGAGATGGGGAGAGGCATCTTGATAAGATGGTATTCTGATAGCTTGGATTGGGAGAGGCATTCTGATATTCTAAAACATAAGATCTTTTATCATTATCAAATATTCTGATAAAGAGGGAGGGGAGGTTTTGCAGGACAATTATAAATGAAGGCAGAACATTTAGAGAAACTGAGTCAGGATAATTAGGGAAACTGAGTCAGTACAATAAAAGAAAACTGTGGCATAGCACTGTTCCTTCCAAAATATGGTATTACAGGTCTTCTGATTTTTTATTGTAAAAACTTCCAGATGCTAGACAATCCTGACTATTGTTCATTGATATTTGAATTGCTTTTGTCTGGCAGCTTTCAGTGTTTTTTCCTTCAGATTGTGGTTCTGGGCATCCTTGATTATCTCTTGAAGAATGCTATCCAGGCTTTATTTTTTTTATTATTATTTTTTTTTGGGTCATGATCTTCAGGTAGATCAATAATTTTTAAATTGTCTCTTCTGAATATATTTCCAGGTTGGCTATTTTTTCAACAAGATATTTTATATTTTCTTTCATTTTTTTTTCATTTTTGGTGGGGTTTGCTTCATTGATTCTTCATGTCTCATTGAGCCATTAATCTCCATTTGCACCATTCTAGTTTTTAATGTGTGATTTTCTTCATTTAGTTTCTGTATGTCTTTTTACATTTGATTATCTTTACTTTTTTTTTCCTTTAGTGAATTTTTTTGCATTTGACCAATTGTATTTTTGAAGGAATTGCCTTCTTTTCCCAAGCTGTTAACCCTCTCTTGCATAACTCTAATTTCTTTTCTCATTTTTTCTTCTACCTTTGCTTTTTGCCTTTTTAAATGTTTTATGAACACTTCCAAGAAGATTCTTTGGGATTAAGATCAATTCATAGCACTCTTTCAGATTTCCTCTCTGGATATTCTTTCCTCTTCTGAGATGGTGTTTTGGTTTTCCCTTTCCCTTTTCTATGGTCAATGGTTTCTATTTTTTTTTTTTTTCTGTTTCTTGCTCATTTCTTTTCTTTTCTTTTGATATTTCCTTTTTTTTTTTTTTTTTTTAACTTTTATGGCTCTGTTCCTGGTGTAAAGGGGGTGCTGTTCCAAGCTTACTGTGCAGCTCTGAGCCTTGGTTTCATGCAGAGGGTTCCCTTACATTTGCAGGTGGTAGCTTTATCTGCTCTTTCCAGGAAACTACCTGGTTTCCCAGAATTTACCTTTTTAGTTGGGACTGGAGGCTGCCTCAGTAGTTTGCTCCTTTACTGAGCCAGGCTCAAGGGTCTCAGTTGCCAATATGCTGTGATTAAAATTCTCTCACTGGTTTTCCATAAATTCTGTCTGAGTTGGGCTGAACACCCTTTTCAACCCAGTGTGAATGAACTTTCTTGAAACTTTCTCAATTTATCTTGAGCTGGATTATCTGGATTATCTGGAGCTCATTCCATGAGACTTTGATCAGAGGCTTGATTTCATGTGTTTTTCTAAGGAAATTGGAAGAGCTCAAGCACTTTTCCAGTCTTTACTCTGCCATCTTGGCTCCAACCCTTGAAAGAGATTGAAATTTTTATTTTCATTTTCTCTATGCTCTATAGAATCATAATGATAACAGAATACATTCCATTCCACTCATTATTTTGCATAAAGGCAAACTACAAAATACAGTGGTAAATACTTAGCATTCTGGCTTACAAGGTGTCTTGTCTATACCTTGAAGGATAAATGAGGAAAAGGCCATTCAATAGACAGATTCTTGATCCCTCCCTGACCTCTCCCCAACTCATCCCTAGTTCTTCCCCTTACTCTGTAGATATTGCCTCTGCTCCCCTGAGACTTTAAAAATCCTGTTCCCCCAAAAGCAAATTGTTCATTCATTTATGAATATACCTGCTTTACCTAGGTATATTTTCTTGACCCCATGTACTATGCATGTAAAATAAATTAGCAAACCTTTGTAACTTGTAATGGATGCCTATGGCATTATTTCTTTATATCATGAACTGAATCTCTATTATGCTATTTTTATAATATTCTTCTACAATTATGCTCTCTTGCAAATCTATTTCATATTACCAGTCCTTTATTACCACTTCAATATATAATGATAGTCTCAAAAAGGCAGACTTGTTGATAGATATTAAGTGGAGATGTTATTGTTTTCTTACCTTTTGCTGAGGAGAATAACTACCTGTAACAAATCAAGTATACAATAGACTTTCAAGCTGGAAAAACCAAATCCTCTCCAGCATCAGGCAAGGCACAATTAGCAAATTGCCAAATGTGTCAAGTTTCCATGGAAATAAAATTGATTCAACTGAGGCTTCTTTGTTCAAAGGAATAGAATCTACCAAAACATGTCTTTAGAACTGTAAGAGAACCATAGCAACATTCACTTCCACAAACTACTCTGTCTTGAGCCATTTGTGATTTTTTTCCATCTTATAAACATAATCCAGATAATTTTCCATATGTCAAATTGTCCCTAAAAAAACCCAACAAAACAAACCAAACAAAGAAAAAAACCTAAACAGATACTATGTGGAAAGTGTTGTGACAAAAAAGACACTAAAATGTTACGATTTATAATGTTTATACTCAGAATATACACTGAAATTCCAATCTGTTTTTCTTCTTTGTATTCTAGAGAGCTAACCATATCTTTTAACAACCTTTACATTAATTGAAAACACACACTTTTCAAAGCCCCATGTGTGTTCACAGACTATATACAGTAAATTTTTTTTTTTTTTTTTTTTTTTTTTTTGGTAAAGGCTCTACACACTTTAAAAAATTATGTAGGCCTTTTTATTTTGCCAGTTGTGTTCTTACACATAATGTATTGAAAAAAATGGAAGAAAGCCCACTAATAGGTACAATTATTCATATAAGAATGAGGATAAACTTCTAATGGAATTGTGAGAATGATTCAGGACATAGAAGACAGCATGCCATTTAATACTGAAGTAGTAGGAAACAGTCAGCAAATTCATAAATTGGACAGAATATCTATTCAGAAAGGGAATTATAGAAGAAAAGGATTTTCTCTTAATTAGAATCAACTAGAAAATGAAAATGTATCTGAAATTTATGTCAACTTAATTTTCATTCTCACAAGATTTAACACTTTAAATTTCAAAATGTAAAAATTGTGACACAGATCTTTCATTAAATAACCAAACTATCAATTTGGAAAAATTATTATTAACTTTGAACCAAATTTTAACATTTTGGTATTTGACTTTATCTGTACTAAAGTCATGTTCTAGGATTTTTATTGAAACTGGAGTTTTGATAAAATAACTTATTTTAGTTTTATTAGCATTGAAGTCCTAATTTTTCCTGTTGAAACAGACTTAAGGAAATTTTGACTTATGTGTATGTATGTATACATAAATACATACATATCTATGTATGTATATATATATATATAATGTTTGTATGTGTGTGAGTCCTCATAATTTGTAAATGACTAAAATTTTATTTTATTTTTAATTTATGGAATAAGATAACCATTCCCATAACATAATATAACAAAAAAATTATACATGACACTACATATCTATTATGCACCACTTATTAAACTATACAACAAAATTATTATGTAAATTTCTTTTTTCCTCCTTTCACTCTAGAAATAAATACCATTAGATGCAAATAAATATATATGTATATGTGTGTATCTATATGTGTATGTGTATACATATGTAATTATTATATGCATATTTCTATTATCTACCAATGTTTTCTCTGGATACAGATAACATCTTTTTCATATGTCCTTTATAATTAATTTTGATATTTTATGAAAGAAAAAATAATTTACTCATTTAAAGTCATTTTAAAAATAATATTAGGCTTATTGTATATAATGGCCTGCTACTTAACTCAATTCTTATTTCATTATTTTGTGCAAGTCTTTCTGTGTTTTTCTAAAATCACTTTTTATAGTTCTGTAATATTCTATCGCAGTCATATACTATAATTCATTCAAGTACGCACAATTATTATGCATTACTGCAATTTCTAGTTTTTTGGCACCCAACGAGAGCGCCATAAAGTTTTAGAACATATAGATTCTTTTCCTTTTTCTCTAATCATCTTTGTTAATAGACAAAGTAGTGGCATTGCTGGGTCAGTGGCTATAGATAGCTTAATGACTCTGAGCATAATTTCAAACAACTCTCCAAAATGGTTGGATCATTTCACAAATCTACCAACAATGAATTAATGTCTCATTTTTTTTCAAATGTATAATATTTGTCACTTTCTGCTTCTACTAGTTTAGCCAAACTGGGAGATATGGTATAATATCTGAAGATTGTTTTAATTTGCATTTCTTTAATCAATAAAGATTTAAAGCATTTTATATAGCTATAGATTGTTTTGATTTCTTCACTGGAAATTCATATGCTTTGATCATTTATTAATTGGAGAATGATTCGTTTTCTTACAAATTTGAAAAAGTTTATATATATATATATATATATATATCTTAAATGTAAGACCTTTATCTGATAAACTCTCTATGAAACTTTCCCATAATTTTCTGCTTTCTTTTTGATCCTGGTTATATTTATTTTATTTGTACAAATCCTTTTTGATTTGATATAATTAAAATTATTCATTTTATACCTATTTATTTCCTATCTTTTGTTTATTTATAATATTTCTTCTATCTATAAGTCTGATAAGTAATATATTCCATGTTCTAATTTTCTTGTAAAAACTGTTCTTTTATCTTAGATCATATATCCATTTTAAACATGTCTAAGTTTATCTTATGCAAGTGACTCCTGATGGCATGTTTCCTAAGAAACTAAGATTTGCCTATGGACATGTAGTTAATCAATTTAAAAGCAGGATTGTTATCCAGATCTTCCTGACTTCCAGCATTTTATTTAATGCACCATACTGCTTTTTTTGGAATGAAAAAAAAAAATGCTCAAGTAAGAAACACTAAATCAGAAATGAGATAACACTTAACAGCAATAAATGAGCCTTTGCTATTTATTATAAGGAATCTTCAAGTCTTCTAGAAAAGCTTAAAGTTTTAGGAAGCTGAAAAAGATCATATGTGCTTCTTTCTGGAAAAACTCTCAGGTAGCAAAAGATTAAGGTATCTCAAGAAACACAATAAGAATGGTATTTAAAAATTGTAGAGTAAAATAAAATGTAAACATATGTCTTTTTAACCATGATAATGGAAAACAGCTCAATTTTATTATATTTAGTCATCTCATTGTACAAAATCTTGAAAATAAATTTGTGAAGAAAGGATAAAAAAAGCAGATGACAAGAAGTCTCAAGAGTCTGTCCCATGATTATTAAGTGGATTTTTAAAATATTTCTATAATGACAGTTACACATTCAAGATCCCAGAGTGAGGTAAAGGAAGAAATTGGTGCATACAGCTTCTTTATAACAGGCTTATTTCAAAATTATATCAAAAAATGGTTGTGATAGTTCAAATAACTGGAGACTATCCAGAGAAGCTTTTAGCTAATCTTTCAGCCCAAAGAGAGGTCTGTAAAGCTTTCACATGTTCAGAAATTATTCAGCTAATTGGCAAACAGGTAGAGAAATTTCTATATTTATTTCTGTTCCAATATGAACCAAGAGAATATTTAAAAGTCTGGATATTTTCATGGAAATGTTTTGATTACATGAAATTGTCTGATTTCAAATGGTTCTGTTACAGAGAAATGATACTGATATTCTATCTTTGGAAAGGAGACACAAATGTAATGTTAAAGTCATTTTTAATTGCTACAAAGACAAAACATAAACACATTTAATTTCTATACTGTAGTTAATATTTTAGTGAGGATAAAATGGGTCTTCTTATCAACAGCTACTTCATCTTCAATACTAAAACTCCAAAGACAATTCCTGAATTTGCAAATATAAGTTGTTTCCTGTTCAATATTTCCTTGTGGTAAAAGATAGACATATCTCTCTCTGTTTTAAATCTTTGTTTTGCCACTCGTTGATATGGTGAACTTCACTGAGTCATGTAAATTCATGTCTCTTAGGGTTCCACTTTTGATTCTTTAGACTTTGCACCCTGGAAATGTACTGTTTTTGCAAACCTGTTGTTTTATTGGCTGGTTTCTCTCCATTTTAAGAAAAATCTTCAAGACAAAGCATGTTTTTTCCTCTGCAGCTACCACTCCTAATTCTGTGGTCTTTCTCCATGATAATGTCATAGACATATGTTTTTCCATTTCACCTGTTCCCCCAAATTTTCATCTTTCTTGTTATATATTGTTTTGTCTAATTAGAATATAAGATCCTTGATATAGGGACACTCTGTTTACATTGGTATTCTGAGCATTAAGCACAATACTATGTATAACAAGCCGTTAAAAAATGCTTTTTTACATCACTCAATCATTTTATAATAGGATTTTTTAGATTTCTTAATTTAAAAAAATATATTCTAATAGGGAAAGGGGTAGTAATAGCTGTAATCACTATTTTTGTCCTACTCACAGGTCATGATGCTGAAGAAGCTCCTTTTGCTTAGATCAATCTTACCTACAATGAAATATATCAATAGATGGATAATATTAAAAGTAATATAAGATAACTAGTATATATATATATGGGTAATATTAAAAATAATATGAAATAACTGGTATATATACATATATATCTATACCCACTCATACATTTATATACATACATATATGATAATTATGTTCAATCTGACTCCGATCCTTTTTGATATGTATGCAATTTTTTTCTTCTAAAGTATTTATTATGTTGTAACATCATGTGGGGTACTTTCAATATTGATTCCCTGACAGTTGTTGCAATTATGGAAGAGAATCTTGAAATTATTTAATGACTTATTCTATCCTATTAGCTGGCCATGAAAATCTGTTTTCAATATCTTAAGAAGCTGCATTTTTGTTGTGCTGATATCATGCTTATTTTATTTTATTTTTTGAATTGCAGCTGTATTTGCTGCTTCATGAATTACCTTGCACTGGAATTGGTACAGAAATCGTCAAGCTATTTAACATAATGGTGTTATATAATATTGCACAGTGCTGATGATTATACTAGTAGTTCCCTGATTTGTTTTGTTCTCTCTTTGGGGATGGAGGTATTTGTATTTAGTGGTGAGAGCACTCTATTTAGAATGAGAGAGTTCAAATTTTTATTGTCAGTTATTGCCAGTATACCCAAGGTCAAATCACTTAAAATCTCTGGGTCTCAGTTTCCTCATCTGTAAAATGGGAATAGGATAGAAATCCTTTGAAGTCTCTCCTTACTCTAGATCTATGATTCTATGATGAAGTAAATCTAACAAAGCATTTTAAAATTTATAAAACAAAATCATAGAATCCCAAAATAGGAAGGGATCTAAGTAGCAATCTAATATAACTCATACTAAAGAGAATCCCTTCTATACTGTTTTTGAAGATCTCTAATGAAGGTCAAACAACTATCTTCCAAAGCAGACTATTCCATTGTTAGATCTTGGTAGTTCAGAAATTTTCCTTACATCATTAAATTTGCCTCTGTACAGAGTTCACTAATTATTCCTTGTTCTCCCTCTGAGGTCAAGCAGAATTATCTTAATCAGTCTTCCACATATTAACCTTTCAAATATTTGGGACATAGCTATCATGTCTCTCTGTTCTTACCATCCACCTCCAATTCCCAATGTCTTTTATTTTCCAGACAAACATCTTACTGCTTTTCTATAGCATGTTCTTAAGAACCTTCACAATTCTGAAAATTACTTTTTAATGACAACACAACCTCTATATCCAATAATAATAAAGAGAAGTGATAAATTCCATAGCAAGACATGTTTATTTTGGTGATAATCATCTTTAATGTTCTGATATATTTCCTTAGAGCAAGCTGGCAGCATTTTAAGAGAAAAACATTTTTTTTCCCTGAAAAGAGGAATAATATTCTTAGAATAAAAATTTAAGGAGATTAAGTATATTTTAGATACATATATGTATATATGTTCATAATAATATTAATTCTTATAAATATGAGGTCATCTTTTATTCTAAAAATTTCCATTTGCTCTGTTTTCATTCACAACACCAGTCAAATAGAATACGCTAACACTCAAAATCTGTCTGTCTTCCTTTTATTTTTCTGAAACTACACTTCCCCTGTCTCTCTTAGCCCCTCTAATTCCTCATTCAAAAAGAAAAGGAAAGATTTTTTCTTAACAAATATGCATAATCAAAGAAGATAAATCTCCATTATGACTATGTCTAAAATACATGTTTTATTCTGTAGGAGATTTCAGTTTAAATAGTTTCCAAGTAGCAAGAAGATTTAAAATCAGGGCAGATTTATTTGCAAGTCAGAACTAGTACATCTTATTTTCAATCTTAAATCTTCTTTAGCAGATTGGAAAGAAGAGGGCCAATATAATATACTTAGTTTATATGTAAAAAAGGGAGAGTTGGCACTTATATCCACATAGACAAAGGGTAAGAGTGTATTCCCATTCAGAGTCGCATGCATGATATGCTAGTAGAATTCTTGGGACTGAAGTGAATGCTTGGATAAAAGCAAAGTCATAAATATGTTTCTAGGTTATGGAATCCTTTGATAAACTGAGTTGGAGTTTTGTTCTCAGTAGAATATCATGCTTAGATCTTCCTAGCTATAATTCTGGCTGCATTTAGCTTACTTATATCAAATCAGTACTTCATAATTAAGGTGAAAAGAATTGCTTTTCCTGGTATTTTCATTATTTCTCTTGCTGTTATAATTGAAGAAAATAAAGACAAGGTGTCATTCAGAAAAGCATCAGGAGCATCCTGGAAAGCTTTTAACTTTGGGAAATCTCTTGTTGAGAAGAGAGATCAGGGAACAAAAATACAGTACAATTAAGGCTATTTTAGGACTCTGTTCTATCTCAGTGGTATAGAATTTTATGCAAAAATTATCTAAGAGCTGAAGCAAAAGTTAACTATTAAAATTGGCTCATGAACAGAATTTTTGAGGCAAAGCTTGATGCCATCTCACAATCCAACTCTCTGTTTCTATCTTCCTTTTCCTTTAAGTTCTTCTCAATCACCAGGCTTATTTTTTCTTTGTAAGTAGAGATTACCCAGATTTTCTTTTTCATTATGTCCCACCTCTAAGTCCTGTCAGATGGACCTCCTTGTTCTAGGGGAATCTGATTCCAATCTACTATATTTATACATTTTGGTTTTTGCAGGAAATAATACTGCTTCCTGGCAGAAAAAGAATCCTTCCTGGCATAAGACAGCATGTGATAAGGAAGACTTTTTGATGAGGTTAATTTTTTTTTTACCATAAAATCAAATTCTTTCAGACTGAAAACACCTCAGGAATTATTTGCTACAATGTCAACACGAAATATGAGTCTTTCACCTTCTACTTTAGGACCTGAATAATCACTTAGCCTAGAGATGATAAAGTACATATCAACTATCAGGGAAGCCTGGACTTTTGGTGGAATTGTTAGGAAGTTCTTTCACCCTATAACTTCCACTCATTAATTGGTTAAAAAAAATACATATATATATATATACATATATATATATATATGTATTTTTTTTTGTTCTGGTTCCCCTAATTACTCACCAAATAAGTTTTAACAGGAAATCAGATTGTACAGATTTTAGAGAGGGACTTGGAAACAACAAATAATCCATTCCAAAGGCCAAAAGAACATGTATTCCAAATTGTATCAAATATTAACTAAAATCCGCATCCAAAATACATATACCAAATCAGAAGAAATATCTAAGAGTTTCTTATCAAGGTGCCAGTCCTGTGACAAGTAAATTTCAGGCAAAATCCAGATTTCAATAGTTCCAGGCCAAAAAGGTATTAATAATTTGGAGATGTAACTTTGCAGTTTTATCAACTAATATACTAGTGAATTAACCTCAGTATGGTATGAATAGGAGCTGGTCTGTTGACCCGTCTTCACCTCCCCCCAAAAAAAAACCCTATTAAAAATAAGACCTCAAATTCTTACCCCTTGAATACTCATCCATTGCATGATTAAGTGATCCATGATTATGTGAGTCATATTCCTGATTGTCTACTTTTCTTGACTTCTCATTCCCTACCTCCAAGCCACTTACTGCTTTTGTTACCTTTCACTCTGTGCTTTATGAAAATGTGAATACCACTGTTTCCTGCTGCCAATTGTGGTCTTTCCTGGTAAGCATCCAAAGAACTGGCCAAGCCTAATTCCATTTCATATCATCATTTTATAAATTAATTATCACTTCAATTAGTTAGGCCAAATAGAATTAGTCTTGGTCCTTCACATTTCTGAAGATAATCATCCACTTCCTTTCTAAGTGTTCTCTTCTTCCAGCTAACCATTCTTAAGTCCTTTATTGGTCTTCATAGATTATTGTTTCAAGTTCTTTCACATCTTTGTTGTCCTCACACTAGTTCATGAAGACACCCCCTAATATGTGTTACCAGTAACTAAAAACATTACTTTAGTTGTGTTCTGACAGAACTAGAGTACAATGGAATGCATATTTCCCTATTTCTTTATACAGAGACCATCTATTATGGTATGCTCTCATATTAAATTGAGCTTAGTTAATATTTTCTGTGAAACAAATGGAAATCAGTAAGATAGATTGTCAGTGCATGAATTAAAGTATCCATATATACATATAGGACATTTACATACACCTGCATGCTCATGACTATTTCAATGAATTTCCACATTGGTTGTTTTGTTCTTTTATACCACAATAAAATGACATTTACTTTTTAAAAAAATTATACTTGTGGTGTTATTTTCTGAGTATTTACAGAGTGTCTTTATAGGGGATAGGATGTCTTGAAGAAAATTTGCTTAAATATTTCCCTTCCATTAAAAGTAATGTGTATTGATTCTGTACTTTGGATCTCACAATCATCTTCTGGGAATTTTTTCTTTTATTTTCTCGAAGGCAGTAATTTCACAAATTCAAAATATTTCAGATTTTGAAAGGACCCTATGAATGTGACAGAAGAGAAAACAGTATTGGATTTGTGCCTGGAATTTAGGTGAGAAAAGGGTTCAAATCCAAGTGCTGACATTTATCAACATCATTACTCTAAGACAATAATTCAGTAAAATTTCATTAAACATCCACCATATGCAAAGCATTGCATTAGAAAAATTCTGTTCATGGACCAAGTTTAAGATTCAGTTGTTTCTTAGACTATTGGACATCTCTTTATACAAAAATAAACACAGCTGGTATTTATGTTCCACAAAATAAATAAAACAGTCCAGTTTCAATGTGCTATTTTTGTTTGTGTGTTTTCTCCAAGCCTCAGTTTCCTCATTTGTAAAATAGGGATGCTATTTGGAACTCTTAGGTGGAAAGATTTCCACTTTTATGTGGAAAGTACTTTATAGGCCTTAAAATGCTGTAAAAAGGGCATGAGTAATGTTACCAGTATTAATCCATAAACTGTGAATAAGTAGGAACTAAATGTGACGTCTCAGTCCTCTGACACTGGGTCATCTTTCTTTGTCAAAATACCTCGAGTATTAATGTGAAATATAATGAAGAAAAATGAGTACAAATATAAAAAGGAATGTTACTTGATCCACCTCTGAGAATATTAGGGAAAAAATAAAACCAAGTGATTACTGAATCAGACTGTTTCTTAAACTCTATTAAGAAGGGGGCTGCCAGAGAGTATTAAATGATGTATCTTCTGCCAGGCTCTATTTTCCTACAAAAATAAGGATTTTTTTTTACCCTTTTCCCATAATCATCTTAGATGCTTTTCTAAAGAAATTCTTTGGGTTACTGACATCTTTCTGGTAAAAGTAGTCCAAGCAAAACTATCCCTGTCTTTGATTATCATTAACAAAAAGGAAACCAGAGACAGACAGGAAAACTGTAAAGTTTACCTTCAATTAGTAGACAAATTCAGAAAGAAAACTCTAGTACTAACAGACATAGTCTGTCCCCCATCTTCTAGACTATTTAACAACTACATTTCTTTGGATAGCGATGGTCATGGTATGAGAGGGTATTCCCTTCTGTGGAGAAGGCCAAACATTTCCCTGGATCATAGCCTAACCTTGACTTGCTGCTCTTTTGTGTCCTCCATTCCAACATGATTCTTTGGTTGTTTATTTCTCAGACCAATTTGTAGCAGTATCAGATTTGGGCTGTGTTGTTGCCTCTGAAAGAATTCAGATTCAGAGAGTCTCCAACTAAGCAAAGGTTTTACAATGAGATTTATGCACTCAGTGGGTGGGCCAAACTTCCTGAAGGAGTCAGCAGCCCAGCAAAACAAGACAAGGATTTTTATACAGTAAATGGTGCTGACTACATCACAAGATATGTAAATTCTGAGGTTATAGGAGGAGTTTGTTAACATGGGTTAGCCTTGGTGAAACCGTGCATGTGGTTACCCAGAATGCACACAGAAAAGCCCACTTGGGAGTGTATTAATTTATGGTAATGATATTATAACTAGCATAGGTTCACCTAAGGATAGCAAAGAAGGGATAACTGTGCAGGCACTATGTAGGGATAAAGATATATTGAGGTTTTCAATTCAATGTCCTGTTTTACATCCTGTTAGTGCTATTTTCTTATTGGCTGATTTTTGTGTTATGTTTTGTGGTAACATCACATGGTAACCTGGTGATGTGGTTATGGAATATATTGGGTTGCTCATTGTTCTAGTGAGACCAATGATTAATGATTTCTGTGGGTCTGAGGGCTGGGGGCAAGTTTGGGCTGGGGTGTGCTGTGAGCAACAATTAGAATCCTATCAAATTTCTTGCATTGTGCAAGTCTAAAAGAAACATTAATGTCCACCAGTATATAATTTTATATTACTCATAGAGTCATTTTCATAGATCAAATGGGACTGAAATGAAGAAATATGAGAAAACATCCCCAACCTACTACAGGGAAGAGGGAGTAGGAGAAGGTACTTTTTCAATAATCAATCAGTTGAATCAAAATTTTTTCCAGCCTAAAAAAAAAATTATCATGTGGGATGGCCCTCAGAGAGGAGCAAAAGGAGAATAAAATGAGATGCCATTATTATTTTAAGAACAAGAAGCATCAGTAAGAATTTTTAAAGAAAAGAATGAAAGGAGAATTAAGGATTTACATATAATTGTATAATGGTTCTTACAGGGATTTTTAGATAGTTTTGCTGATAGACTCTATAAGGTACATTTCTAGTGAATCAGAGAGAGATGCTGACTGTCTTTTTTTTTTTTTAATTAATGACCTTTGTCTAGATATGTTTTAAACATTATTGTTCTGAGTATAATTTAATAAATTTCTCCCAGCTCCCAAACATTGTGATCTAATACACACATTTCACTATTGAAGAGTGTTTTTATATAAGAGAGAGTTTTCAATCTATAAATCCACTATTAAGAGTTCCTGGGAGTTGATCTCTAGCCAAGTCCATGCCTCAAACATTAGTTCTAATGTTCTGTGTGAATTCTGCTTTTCTATCTGAATACAAATGCTTTAATCACTATTTCTCCATACAATGTAATTGTCCATGCTATAAAGCATTGCCATGTTATTTTATTGTCATTTTCTTAGCAACTTTAGTTTGTTATGTCAAGTTTTTAAAAATCTCTCCTTAAGCCATTCTATATATATTTCTCCCCCTTCCTAAAAAAAGAAAGGAAGGAAGAAAAAAAGAGAAGAAAGTAAAAGGGAGTCACAATAGCAGAAGTGGCTCTTCTCTATGCTCCTTCCTCTGGCCCCATTTCTACTCTTACTATTTAAACAAAATCAATTTAATCTATGTCATTACCTACCTAATTTAAATGTAATTTGAGAATCCTTTGGTATGGATAACATAGTAATAAAGAGATCTTAATGATTCACTGGGAATTTTAAAGTACTTAATTATCTGCTTATGCATTGGTTGAATAACCAGCTAATTGAAGGTGGCACAGTGTGATGAAAAAAAGACAAGAAACAAGAAGACTAGGACTCTGAGTTCTCACTCTTACTCTAACTGCTCTTACTTAATTGTGACTTTACAAAAGCTGTTTATTTTTTCTGCCTTCTGTTTTCTCATTTCTCTTTTATCACAAGGTAATTGTGATTATGAATAAGGTTATATGAAAATATTTTCAAAACTATGAAAGGTGATTACAAATTTAAATATTTTGTTATTATAATAATAAATAATATTATGTTATATATGTCATATGTAATAATGTACTATTACATATAAAATATATACTAAGTTGTTATTATAATATAAAATATTGAAGCAGAAGAGAAGATTAAGCATATATCACCAGCACAAGCATCAGGTGAGAAGGGACCAAAGGAATAGGGACTAAATGATTGCTTGGTAAGAGGAGAATTTGATGATATTTCCTCCATGAGGAATTCAATGAATCAATAAACATTTAAGTATCTACTATATATACAAGGCATTATCCTAGTTCAGAGCTGGGGAACATCTAACTTGAAAATCATTCATTAAGGCAACTACAGTCAATGATAAGCTGAAAGGTAGGTACAACAACATCCTGTTGCTTGAGTTCTATAAGTTGATAATTTTGTATGGCTTGTAAATGTTATAAATATCCAAATGCCCCCTGGCAGAAAAAAAGCTTTCCCACTTCTGTGCCAAATGTTGGCGATAAACAGACAAAAACTCAACAGTCTCTGTCAGCAAGATTAAATCTAGTGAGCTAATGAAAAGCAATTTTGCAAGCCAATTATTTCATTTCAATATTTTTATCACCCAGAATTTAGTTGGTATTAATAATCTTTTACCAATCCAAAAACAATCCCTCTACAACTTGGTAGATCAAAAGACTTTGGAGAAAGTAGTGAAGATAACTTGGGGATCATTTAGTCCAACTAAGTAGTTCTGGGAGGCAACTAGTTGACAGAGGGAATAAAGTGCTAGACTTAGAATCAGGAAGATCCATATTCAAATATAGCCTTCATTATATGGTAATCATTTGACCCTTAGCAAAAGGAAGAAAACCGGTATTAGTAAGCATTGATATAGAACCATAATGTGCCAGTACATTTTACAAATATTATCTTATTAGATCCTCTCTATAATACTTTGAGTTAGTTGATATCGTTATTTTATCATTTTATAGTTGAGGAGCTTGAGAAAAAGGGAGATTAAGTAACTTGCCTAGGATCATACAGATAGTGAGTATTCAAGATCAAACTTGAATTCAGATCTTTCTGAATCTAAGCCTAGTGTTTTATCCACTGTGCTACCAATTTTCTTAAGAGCAAGCCATTTAACCTTGTCCTAAGTTTCCTCATCTACAAAATGGGGATGTTATTACTTATCTTCTATGTTTGTTGTGTGATTAAAATGACATATATATGCATATATGTTTATATATGTATATATACATATATATAAAGCTATTTGAAAACTTTAAAAAAACTTAGAATGTTTTATAAATGCTAGTTATTGTATTACTACTACAACTATAACAATAACTACTAGTACTATTACTATTATTACTACCAGTATCATTATCCCTCTCCTTTTACAAATTAGGGAACTGAAGCCAAGGAGATTAAGTGACTTCAAATTTATTTAGATGCTAAATAATAAAGCTGAGATTTGAACCATATTATCATCCTTGAAATTTAGTGCTTTTTACTCTATGATGTGATATTAGTACTTTTTTTTTTTGGAGGGGGTGAGTCATGAAGGAGGTTGTGGCTAATTTAATGACAAGCTTCTGAATTTATTCAGTTTTGGCCTTTGCCAACACCTACAGGAGTTGATTCTTCAGTGGCATAGCCCTCAAAAGTTTCAGTCATCATAAACTATGATGAGATATTAAAATAGTATGTCAAGTTAAGATCCTAATGTTCAGAGTAGGTTTACCAGTGCAATTATCTTTCTTAAGGATAATTTACTGAAGTTAGTAAATTGTTGCTTTTGCAAAAATTATACATTTATATCTGGAAGAGACTTTAAGATTTTAGATGTCATATAGTACAATCTCCCCCTTTATTTTGTACATAATGACATTGATAGAAAAATTAATGTTCTTTTAACTAATGATAGGCAGCACAATGTTTGGAGTGCTGGGTATGAAGTCAGGAAGACCAGAGTTCAAATTCATCCTTAAATACTTACTAGCTGTTAGAAATTTAAGTTTGGAGAAATTGTGAGGAAAAGGGGTAAAATAGGGAGAGGAATTTTAAGGTGGGGGAAGGATACTAAAAAGGGAGGGCTGTGAAAAGCAAGAGGTGCTCACAAGTTTAATATTGGGGAGGGGGATAAGAGGGAAGGAAAGGAGAAAAGCATAAGCATGTGTTAACAGGATGGCAAGCAATATAGAATTAGTCATTTTAACCATAAATATGAATGGGGTAAAATCCCCCATAAATAGGAAGCAGTTAGCAGACTGGATTAAAAGCCAGAATCCTACAATATGTTGTTTACAGGAAACACACCTGAAACAGGGCTATACATACAGAATAAAGGTAAAAAGTTGGTGCAGAATCTACTATGCTTCAGGTAAAGACAAAAAAGCAGGGGTAGCCATCCTCATCTCAGATCAAGCAAAACCAAAAATTTATCTAATTAAAAGAGATAAGGAAGGGCATTACATCCTACTAAAGGGTAGCATCAATAATGAAGCAGTATCAATTTTAAACATATACACACCAAGTGGTGCAGCATCTAAATTCTTAAAAGAGAAATTAAGAGAGCTGCAAGAAGAAATAGACAGCAAAACTATAATAGTGGGAGATCTCAACCTTGCACTCTCAGAATTAGATAAGTCAAACCACAAAGTAAATAAGAAAGAAGTCAAAGAGGTAAATAGAATACTAGAAAAGTTTGATATGATAGATCTTTGGCAAAAGCTAAATGGTGACAGAAAAGAGTACACTTTCTTCTCAGAAGTTCATGGAACCTATACAAAAATTGACCATATACTAGGACATAAAAACCTCAAAATCAAATGCAGTAAGGCAGAAATAGTAAATGCATCCTTTTCAGACCACAGTGCAATGAAATTATATTCAATAAAAAGCCTGGGGAAAATAGACCAAAAAATAATGGGAAACTAATCTCACACTAAAGAATGATTGGGTGAAACAGCAAATCATAGACATAATTAATAACTTCACCCAAGAAAATGACAATAATGAGACATCATACCAAGATGTGTGGGATACAGCCAAAGCAGTAATAAGGGGAAGTTTTATATCTCTACAGGCCTACTTGCATAAAATAGAGAAAGAGAGGGCCAACGAATTGGACTTACAATTAAAAATACTAGAAAAGGAAACAAAGTTTAAAAACCCAGACAAACATGAAACTTGAAATTCTAAAAATAAGAGGTGAGATTAATAAAATTGAAAGTTTAAAAAAAAGCTATTGAATTAATTAATAAAACTAAGAGTTGGCTTTATGACAAAAACCAACAAAATAGACAAACCCTTAGTAAACCTGATTAAAAAAAGGAAAGAGAAAAAGCAAATTGTTAGTCTTGAAAATGAAAAGGGAGAACTCACCACTAATGAAGAAAAAATTAGAACAATAGTTAGGAGCTACTTTACCCAACTTTATGCCAATAAATTCAATAACTTAAATGAAATGGAAGAATACCTTAAAAATATACTTGCCCAGATTAACAAAGAAAGAAGTAAATAGTCTAAATACTCCTATTTCTGAAAATGAAATAGAACAAGCTATTAACCAACTCCCTAAGAAAAAATCCCCAGGACCAGATGGATTTACATGTGAATTCTACCAAACACTTAAAGAACAACTAACTCCAATGCTATATAAACTATTTGAAAAAATAGGGATGGAAGGAGTCCTACCAAATTCCTTTTATGACACAAACATGGTACTGATACCTAAACCACGTAGGCTGAAAACAAAGAAAGAAAATTATAGACTAATCTCCCTATTGAATATTGATGCTAATATCTTAAATAAAATATTAGCAAAAAGATTACAGAAAATCATCCCCAGGATAATACACTATGACTAAGTGGGATTTATACCAGGAATGCAGGGCTGGTTCAATATTAGGAAAACTATTAGCATAATCAACTATATCAATAACCAAATTAACAAAAAACATATGATCATTTCAATAGATGTAGAAAAAGCATATGATAAAATCCAACATCCATTCCTACTAAAAACATTTGAGAGTATAGGAATAAATGGACTATTCCTTAAAATAATAAGGAGCATATATTTAAAACCTTCAGTAAACATCATATGTAATGGTGATAAACTGGAACCTTTCCCAGTAAGATCAGGAGTGAAACAAGGTTGCACACTATCACCATTACTATTCAATATTGTACTAGAAACACTTGCCTCAGCAATAAGAGCTAAGAAAAAGATTCAAGGAATTAGAGTAGGTAATGAGGAAATCAAACTATCACTCTTTGCAGATGACACGAAGATATACTTAGAGAACCCCAAAGACTCTGCTAAAAAGCTATTAGAAATAATTCAGAACTTTAGCAAAGTTACAGGATACAAAATAAATCCACATAAATCCTCAGCATTTTTACACATTACCAACACAATCCAACAGCAAGAGATACAAAGAGAAATTCCATTCAAAATAACTGTCGATAATATAAAATATTTGGGAATATATCTAGCAAAGGAAAGTCAGGAATTATATGAACAAAATTACAAAACACTTTCCACAAAAATTAAGTCAGATTTAAGTAATTGGAAAGACATTAAGTGCTCTTGGATAGGGCTAGTGAATATAATCAAGATGACCATACTCCCTAAACTAATCTATTTCTTTAGTGCTACACCAATCAGACTCCCAAGAAACTATTTTCATGAACTAGAAAAAATAACAACAGAGTTCATATGAAACAACAAAAGGTCAAGAATTTCAAGGGAAGTAATGAAAAAAAAATCAAATGAAGGTGGCTTAGCTACACCTGATCTAGAACTATATTTTAAAGCAGCAGTCACCAAAACCATTTGGTATTGGCTAAGAAATAGACTGGTTGATCAGTGGAATAGGTTAGGTTCACAGGACAATATAGTGAATAAAAATAGCAATCTAGTGTTTGACAAACCCAAATATCCCAACTTTTAGGATAAGAATTCATTATTTGACAAAAACTTCTGGGAAAACTGGAAATTAGTATGGCAGAAACTAGGCATGGACCCACACTTAACACCACATAGTAAGATAAGATAACAATGGGTCTGTGATTTAGGCATAAAGAACGAGATCATAAATAAATTAGAGGAACATAGGATAGTTTACTTCTCAGACTTGTGGAGGAGGAAGGAATTTGTAACCAAAGGAGAACTAGAGATCATTATTGATCCCAAAGTAAAAAAATGTGATTACATCAAATTAAAAAGCTTTTGTCAACCAAAACTGATGCAAACAAGATTAGAAGGGAAGTAACAAATTGGGAAAACTTTTTTAAAATTAAAGGTTCTGATAAGGCCTCATCTCCAAAATATACAGAGAATTGACTTTAATTTATAAGAAATCAAGCCATTCTCCAAATGATAAATGGTTAAAGGAAATGAACAGACAATTTTCAGATGAAGAAATTGAAACTATATCCACTCATATGAAAGAATGTTCTAAATCATTATTGATCAGAGAAATGCAAATTAAAACAACTCTGAGATACCACTACACAGCTATCAGATTGGCTTGAATGACAGGAACAAATAATGATGAATGTTGGAGGGGATGTGGGAAAATTGGGACACTGATGCATTGTTGGTTGTGAAAGAATCTCACCATTCTGGAGAGCAATCTGGAATTATGCCCAAAAAGTTATCAAGCTCTGCATACTCTTTGATCCAGCAGTGCTACTACTGGCCTTATATCCCAAGGAAATATTAAAAAAGAGAAAGGGACCTGTATGTGCCAAAATGTTTGTGGCAGCCCTTTTTGTAGTGGCTAGAAACTGGAAAATGAATGGATGCCCATCAACTGGAGAATTGTTGGGTAAATTATGGTATATGAATGTTATGCAATATTATTGTTCTGTAAGAAATGACCAGTAGGATGAATACAGAGAGGCTTGGAGAGACTTACATGAGCTGATGCTGAGTGAAATGAGCAGAACTAGGAGATCATTATACACTTCAACAACAATAGTATATGAGGATGTATTCTGATGGAAGTGGATATCTTCTTTTTTATTTATTTATTTTTTAATTTTGTTTTTTTTAATTTTTATAATTATAACATTTTCTTTGACAGTAGATATGCATAGGTAATTTTTTTTTTTTACAACATTATCCCTTGTATTCCCTTCTGTTCTGAGTTTTTCCCCTCCTTCCCTCCACCCCCTCCCCTAGATGGCATTCCCATACATATTAAATATCTTATACTAAATCCTAGGCACAATATATATGTGCAGAACCGAATTTTGTTGTTGTTGTTGTTGCAAGGGAAGGATTGTATTCGCAAGGTAAAAATAATCTGGGAAGAGAAACAAAACAAAACAAAACAAAAACAACAATGCTCACAGTTTACTCTCATTTCCCAGTGTTCTTTCACTGGATGTAGCTGATTCTGTCCATCATCGATCAATTGGAAGAGCTAATCCAATTCCAATTGATCGATGATGGACAGAATCAGTTACACCCAGAGAAGGAACACTGGGAAATGAGAGTAAACTGTTAGCATTTTTTGGTTTTCTCCCCAGGTTATTTTTACCTTCCGAATCCAATTCTTCCTTTGCAACAACAACAACAATAATAAAATTTGGTTCTGCACATATATATTGTATCTAGGTTATACTATAATATATTTAATATGTATGGGAAAGCCTGTCATCTAGAGGAGAGGGTGGAGGGAAGGAGGGGAAAATTTGGAACAGAAGGGAGTACAAGTGATAATGTTGTAAAAAATTACTATGCAGATGTACTGTCAAAAATGTTATAATTATAAAATTAATTTAAAAAATTTAAAAAAAAAGAAATTTAAGGTTGGGAATTTGCAGTTTAAAAAACTATGTGAAGGATCCTATGGGCAATTAAGTCTCCCATATGTCCCAGCCAATATCTTCATAAGATATTACATTGCGTAGTAAACCAGATGTCCAAAGATAAGGTCCTTTTTATAGTCGATTGATAATTTTAAAATAATGCTTACTATGTGTCAGGTACTGTGTGAATTGCTAAGGATACAAAGAAAAGTAAAAGGTCCCTACTCACAAGGAGTAGGGGAAAATAACATTCAAATACTTGAATAAATGAGACTTTCGTATTTAGTTTTTCAGTAATAGTCCAGTATTCCATGACTCTGTGGACCATGTCAGGTCCTTCTATTCTCCACTATTTCTCAAAATTTTCCAAGTTCATGTTTATTATTTCCATTACACTACCTGTCCATTTCATCCTCTGTTGTTCTCTTTTTGTTTTATCTTCAGTGTTTCCCAACATCAGTGTATTTTCCAATGAGTCCTATTTTTGTATTATATGGTCAAAATATTTAAGCTTTAGCTTGAACATTTGACCTTCCAATGAATACCTAGAATAAATTCTCTAAATAATGGCTGATTTGACCTCCTTCCTGTCCAAAGAACTTTCAAAAGTCTTCTTGAGGCTTCCTCTCTTCGATAGTCTACTCGAAGAGTGGGACGCCCTTCTCGCGAGAATGTACAATAAACTTTGCTTTTCTCTAGAGCTCTCTCCAGCTTTTTTATTAAATGGTGTTCCCTCACCATTTCCGTACCACACAGTTTGGGGGCTCGTCCGGGATCCTTTACTCGGTGAGTAAGTGAACTCCTGGGTGCTAGTGGGATGGTGCCCTGCCTTGATTTAGGCAGCCCGCTAGCATCCAGGGGCTTCTCCTTGCTCCCTGACGTAGAGTGGACCCGAAGTGGAGAAACTCAGAGAAAAGCAACGGAAACTCTGCGGTGAAAATCCCAACCGGTTGGTGGAGGACAGATCAGTCAAGAAATTTGCTGCGCAGCAACCCAGTGGAGTCTACCCTCTCCTAGTTTTACTCAGGAGGAAAAAGAGAAGGCCTCAACTCTCGGAGCAGTTGAGAACTCGGAAGGACGATGGCTCTTACCTGACGGCAGAGAGGTACTGACCAAAGCAAGTATGAGGCAAGTCCTTCAGCAACTGCACCAGGGCAGTCATTGGGATGTCCAAAACCTGTGTGATGCTATACTGACAAGGTATGTTTCCCCCGGCCTATATACTATGGCTCGACAACTGGTGGACGGTTGTCTTGTTTGTCGAAGGACTAACAGGGCTGCCCAACGCCAGCTTCCAAAAGGGGGACCACCTCCTGGAATCAGACCATTCCAAAGCATCCAGGTGGACTTTACTGAGCTGCCACCAGTGGGTCGCCTTAAGTTCTTGCTGGTCATAGTGGACCATCTGACCTCATGGGTGGAGGCATTCCCGTCAGGCCGAGCAACTGCCTCGACAGTAAGTAAGGTCTTATTAGAACAAATTGTTCCTAGATATGGAATGGTGGAGAGGATAGACTCGGATCAGGGAACACATTTTTCTGCCCAGGTATTGCAGAATCTGATTGGGGCCTTAGAAATCACTTGGGATCTCCATACCCCTTGGCATCCTCCCTCTTCTGGGAAAGTAGAAAGGGTGAACCAAGAAATAAAACAGCAGCTGACTAAGTTATCTTTAGAGACCCAACTACCATGCCTTCCTCTCACTCTGGTCAGAATCAGGACCAAGCCGCGTAGAGATATTGGGCTTTCACCTTATGAATTATTGTATGGTCATCCTTTCCAGGCTTATCTTAAGGGAGAATGGGACCCTATTTTAGAAACTAAGGATTTGTTTGTTAAGAGATATGTTAAATCATTGCTGGAACATTTGCAAGGACTTCAACAAAAAGGGCTAATAGCTCAGACTTCTCTAGGTTTCCCTGCTCATAGAATTCAGGTTGGTGATTGGGTGCTGATCCGTTCCTGGAAGGACGAGAAGCTGACTCCGTGCTGGGACGGACCCTACCAAGTGATACTGACTTCAGATACTGCGATTCGCACACCAGGACAAAAGGACCTATGGCGCCACCTTTATCGGAGTGGACAGTTGAAGACAGGGGAGACCTCCAATTACATAAGAGGAGGGGACCTCCACTGAATGGGAACACTGATTCTGAATCCAGTGCATTGTAACTGTATGACTTCTCTTTTCTTACTTTGGGTCTCTTTGCCTGTTTGTGATTTGATATATTTTCCTTTGGGAAGTTCACCTTAACTTCACGGTGTTATAATAGTTGAACATTATAAGGCTCTCCCTAAGCTTTGGGTTTATCTAGTTCCTTATGACCTTCTAGAGATGAGAACCAATTTCTCCTGCTCATGCAGAATATAAGGAGAACATTTAACTTATCGAATTGTTGGATCTGTGGTGGATCCCAACAATTGAACCAATGGCCATGGGTACCTGTCCCCTTAAGCCCAGCCTGGATCCTTAGCAACAGATCCCAAATTCATAATGGGACCGGTTTCCAGATTTGAGAAGAGAAACATCAGTGGTCATTGACAGAAGATAGGAAAGGGAAATACTGCTTAAATCAGACAGGACAAGGTTTGAAGCTAGGAATTAGTGTATATGAGTGGACCTATTCGAGAACAGACCTGAGGCCAAAGACAATTGACTGTACAAAAATGTCTAAATATTGGCGGAATATGGGGAGGAATCCTCAATTGAAGTGTGGGAAGGACTAGAAAGACTGTACCTTGGATGTTCTCCCAGAAATAGGAGAGCAGGGATATTGCTATCAACAAGTCACTACTGCTGAGTGTAATGAAGTAGAATGGGATGTATTAAGATGTATAAAAGAGAATAAGAGGAAAGGGAACATATACATTGGGTACAGTTACCAATAATGTCACCCCAGGGACACCCGGGCAACATGGGACTCTTTTCCACATTTTGGAGTACCTCTAATCTAACAGGCCAGTGGCCAGTTGCCAATTGTAGTTGGAGAAAAGAGCAAGGTTTATGGAAATGCCAGTATGACCCCTTTGTGGGGGAAGCCCCCTAAGGACGAGAGACCAACAATATTACCCTTTTACAAGGAATAGCTCAGACATATTTCCAAGGGAACAACCTGCTCTAAAGTGTCATTATTGAATCTATGGTTTAACTGTCTATACTCACCTGCCTCTCAATTGGACAGGGAATTATTATATTGGACTAATTAAGCCAAAATTTTTCTTTCTTCGCGAACAGGCAAACCAATATTTAGGGATTCAGTTGTATGATGATTTGGGAAGGGGGAAACGGAGTTTAGATGCCTCCATCACTTGGACTGGAGATGCAAATGGTTGGGGGGAGGCCTGGCCTCCAGAAAGAATAGTCAAAGAGTATGGGCCAGCGACCTGGGCTCAAGATGGAAGTTGGGGATATAGAACTCTAATATACATGTTGAACAGGATAATTAGGCTTCAGGCAGTTGTAGAGATTATCACCAATCAGACAGCTGAGGCACTACATCTTTTGGCTGATGAAGCTACTCAAACCAGAGAGGCTATTTTACAACATAGACTTGTGCTGGATTATTTGTTGGCTGAGGAAGGGAGAGTTTGTGCTAAACTAAATTTATCCACATGTTGTATAAAGATTGATAACAATGGTAATCTAGTGAAGGAAATCACTAAGAACATTAGGAAACTTGCTCATGTTCCTGTACAGACTTGGACCTCACTGTTCAATACTTCTTGGGGGTCCTGGTTTGGGAAGCTGGTGGAAGCAGCTCCTTTGGTTTGGCCTTATAGCTCTTAGTGGTGTTATATTATTCCCTATCTACATCCCTTGTTTGATCAGATTAATAACCAGAATTGTCCAAAACTCATCATCTGGAATGATCAGGTTGGAAGAGAAAGCTGAAGGGTCTGTTAAATAGATGCTGTTAAAAGGGCAAGGGTGGAGCCGGTGGCCCAAGGCCAACAGGAATCAGAAGGAAGTGAGGAATTCATAGGGAATGTGAAATTATGTTACAAAAATTTGAAGAGATCTCAGTGTACAAAATAAGAGGAGGGACTGAATGAGATGAGGTGAGATCTTTCAAGACAGTTGTGAAAATCGAGTAAGGCTTCATCTACTTCAGAGTTCGAGTAGGCCTGAAGGACTCTGAAGTTCGAGCAAAGGGCATTGCCTTCCCCTCCTATGACATCTCCCTATTTCATCCAAATATGGGCAACTATGTACTTATTGGTCAAGTTCAATTTCATGGGTAGATCCCGAGTTTAGAATGTAAGACTCTCAGCCAATGAGGATGAGGGTCAGTGGTGGGAGGGGGCGTTTTGCGTTAGGGATTAAAGGTGCTGTCCTGCCCACAGGAGGCGCTTCCTCTCTTCGATAGTCTACTCGAAGAGTGGGACGCCCTTCTCGCGAGAATGTACAATAAACTTTGCTTTTCTCTAAAAAAAAAAAAAAAAAAAAAAAAAAAAAAAAAAAAAAAAGTCTTCTTGAGCACCACAATTCAAAAATATTGATTTTATGGTGCTCAATTTTCTTTATAGTATATTTCACAAATGCACATAATGCAAAAAGAAAAATCACAGCTTTGACTACATGGACCTTAGTCAGCATAATGATGTCCCTCTTTTTTAGCATGCTGGACAAATTTGTCATAACTTTCTTTCAAAGTAGCAAGTGTCTTTTAATTTCATGGCTACATTGCCATCTCTGCAGTAGTCTTTAAGTCCAAGAATATAAAATCTGAAATTGCTTCCATTTCTTCTCCCTCTATTTTTCAGGAAGTGGTGGGACCATTTTTAAAGATTTTACACATAGAAGACATTCAGGGGTGCAATCAAGATGGAGAGGCAAAGCCAGGAAGCTGCTCAAGTTCTCCCATTTTCTCTTGAAAACTATATGAAACCAAGAAGAAAGAGGAAAGAAAAGGGAGGGGCAAGATAGAAGGGAGGGCAGAAATACTAGGGAAAATAAAAGAAAGGAGAGAAGGGGTGATGGAAGATAAGGTAGTGTGTGGGATGGGTCAGAAAAAGACTACTAAAAGAAGGGGAAACAGTAATAGGAGATAAGAGTGAGTAGAGTGGGTAAAAAAGCATTAGTAAGAGAAGGGGGAAGGGTGATAGGTCATAATGTAATGGGTGGAATGAATAAAAAATCAATAATAAGGACAAGATGGAAATAAAGAATAAAAGTATATAGAGGGAAGAAATAGGATGAAGGTAAATACAAAGCTGGTAATCATAACTGAATGTGAATGGGATGAACCCTCCCATAACATGGAAGCAAATAGCAGAGTGGATTAAAAAGCAGAATCCTACAATACATTGTTTCCAAGAAACACATATGACACATAGAGACACATGCAGTGTAAAGGTGAAAAGCTGGAGCAGAATTTATTATGCTTCAGCTGAAATTAAAAAACAACAACAACAACAAACAAACAAAAAGCAGGGTTAGCAATTCTAATCTCATATAAAGGAGAAGTAAAAATAGATCTTATTAAAAGAAATAAAAAGGAAAGTATATCTTGATTAAGGGTATCATAAGCAATGAATTAATAATAATCTTAAATTTGTATGCACCAAGTAGCAAAGTACACAAATTCCTAAAGATAAATTTGAGCCAATTACAGGAAGAAATAAATAGCAAAAGTATACTAGTGCAGGACCTCAGCCTTCCCTCCTCAGAATCAAACAAATCTAACCACAAAATAAAGAAGAAAGAAACTAGAGAGGTTAATGTAATCCTGGAAAACCTAGATATGATAGACCTCTGGAGAAAATTGAATAGGGACAGAAAGGAATACATCTTTTTCTCAGCAGTTAATGGTACCTACACAAAAATTGACCATATATTAGGGCATAAAAACCTCACAATCAAATGCAGAAAAGAAGAAATAATAAATACTTCCTTTTCAGATCACAATGCCACAAAAATTATATTCAATAAAGTGGCAGGAAAAGACTAAAAACCAACTGGAAATTAAATAATCTAATTCTAAACATTGAATGGATCAAACAACACATCACAGAAATAATTTATAATTTCATCTAAGAGAATGACAATAATGAGACAACATGCCAAAACCTAGGGTATGCAGCCAAAGCAGTTCTCAGAAGAAATTTTTTATCTCTAAATAGGTACATGAATAAAATAGAGAAAGAGAAGATAAATGAATTGAGCATGCAAGTAAAAAAAAAAAGTAGAAAAAGAACAAATTAAAACCCTCTAATTAAATATCAAATTAGAAATTCTGAAAATCAAAGGGAGAGATCAATACAATTGAAAGTAAGAAAGCCATTGAACTAATAAATAAAACTGAATTGATTTTATGAAAAAATATAACAAAATAGATAAACCTTTGATTTGATTTTAATTTGCTTAGATTTGATATGATTAGAAAAAGGAAAGGAAAAAAACCAATCACCAGCATCAAAAATAAAAAGGGTGAAAATACCACCAATGATAAAGAAATAAAAACAATAATTAGAAGCTATTTTGCCCAATTGTAAGGCAGCAAATCTGACATTCTATCTAAAATTGATGAATATTTACAAAAATATAAACTATTCAGATTAGCAGAAGAGCAAATAAATTAAATAGTTTCACTTTAGAAAAAAGAAATTGAACAAGCCATTAATAAACTGCATAAGGAAAAATCTCCAGGGTTAGATGGATTTACAAGTAAATTCTATCAAACATTTAAAGGACAATAAATTCCATTACTATAAAACTATTTGAAAACAGGTAAAGGAGTACTGCCAAACTCCTTCTATATTACAAATATGATACCAATATTTAAACCAGGAAGAGCCAAAGCAGAGAAAGAAAATTACATACCAATTTTCTTAATGAATATTGATGCAAAAATTTCATATAAAATATTAGCAAAGAGATTTTTTAAAAATATTTTTGTTAATATATTATCATTAAGATAATACAATAAAACTAAGTGAGATTTATACCAGAAATGCAGGGCTGACTCAACAACAATAAAATTATTTATATCATGGATGATATCAATAATAAAACAAACAGAAATCATATGATTATCTCAACAGATGCAGAAAAAGCATTTGACAATATACAGCACTCATTCCTATTAAAAACCCTAGAGAGCATATGGATAAAAGGAGCTTTCCTTAAAACAATAAGCAGTATCTATATAAAATTAACAAAAAGCATTATTTGTAATGGAGAGAAGGTGAATGCATTTCCTGTAAGTTGAGGGGTAAAACAAGGGTGACCATTATCACCACTATTATTCAACTGTTCTTTTATTTTTTAATTATACTAAAAATGTTGTCTTTAGCAGCAAGAAAAGAAAAAAAAAATTAAAGAAAGTAGAATAGACAATGAGAAATAAAACTATCACTCTTTGTAGTTCACATACATATACTTGGAGAATCCTAGAAAGTCATCCAAAAACAATTCAGACCTTTGGCAAAGTTGCAAGATATAAGAAGATAAATCCACACAGATCATCATTTCTATATATTATGGACAAAGGCCATCAGGAAGAGATAGAAAAACAAATTCCATTTAAAATTGCTATAGATGGGGACAACTAGGTGGTGCAATGGATGAAGAACCAGCCCTGAAGTGAGGAAGACCTAAATTCAAATTTGACCTCAGACACTTAACACTTCCTAGATACATGACTCCCCGAGAAAGCCAATTGTCTCAGTTAAACAAATAAATAGATAGATCGATAGATAGATAAATACATGAAATTTCTCTAGACAAAATAAAATACTGCAGTGGGGATGGGGGAAAGGTCTACTTCCTAAGACAAACTGAGGAAGTATATGAACACAATTGCAAAATATTTCTCACACAAATAAAGTTAGATTTAACCAATTGCAACAATAACAATTGCTCATGAGTAGGCTGAAGTATTATAGTAAAAATGACAATTCTATCTAGATTGGTCTACTTGTTCAGCATTAGACCAATCAAAATGCTAAAACATTATTGTATAAAACTAGAATAAAATGACAAAAAATATCAAATGAATTAATGAAAAAAAATGACAAAGAATGATGACTTAGTACCAAATCTAAAATTATATTATGAAGCAGCAGTTCTATTTGGTACTGGCTAACAAATAGAGTGGTGGATAAGTGGAATAAATTAGATACATGTGACACAATAATCAAGGCCTATAGCAATCTACTCCAAACTCCAGCTTCTGGAATAAGAACTCAGTCTTTGACAAAAATTGCTAGGAAACTGGAATATAATATGACCAAAAAAGAATGAGAGAACATATGAAAGGCAAAATAGACAGCATTGATTACATCAAATTAATAAGGTTTTGCATAAAAAATATTTGTGGTGGCAAGTAACTGGAAGCTGAGTGAATGCCCATCAATTGGAGAATGGCTGAATAAGTTATGGCATATGAATGCTATGGGATATTATTGTTCTATACCAAACAATCATCAGCATGATTTCAAAAAGGCCTGAAGAGACTTATATGAACCGATAATAAGTCAAATGAGCAGAATCAGGAGATCATTATATATGGCAACAAGAAGACTATATGATGATCAATTTTTTTTATTTGTTTATTTTTTTAAATTTTATAATTATAAATTTTTGACAGCATGAGTAATTTTTTATAACATTATCCCTTGTATTCATTTTTCCAAATTTTCCCCTCCCTCCCTCTACTCCTTCCCTTAGATGACAGACAATCCCATACATTTTACATGTGTTACAGTATAACCTAGATACAATATATGTGTGTAAATCCAACTTTCTTGTTGCATGTTAAGTATTAGATTCCGAAGGTTTAAGTAACCTGGGTAGATAGACAGTAGTGCTAACAATTTACATTCACTTCCCAGTGTTCCTTCTCTGGGTGTAGTTGTTTCTGTCCATCATTGATCAACTGGAAGTGAGTTGGATCTTCTTTATGTTGAAGATATCCACTTCCATCAGAATACATCCTCATAGAGTATTGTTGTTGAAGTGTATAGTGATCTTCTGGTTCTGCTCATTTCACTCAGCATCAGTTCATATAAGTCTCTCCAAACCTTTCTGAATTCATCCTGCTGGTCATTTCTTACAGAGCAATAATATTCCATAACCTTCATATACCATAATTTACCCAACCATTCTCCAATTGATGGACATCCATTCATCTTCTAGTTTCTAGCCACTACGATAAGAGCTGCCACAAACATTTTGGCACATACAGGTCCCTTTCTCCTCTTTAGTATTTCTTTGGGATATAATCCCAATAGCAGCACTGCTGGATCAAAGGGTATGCACAGTTTGATAACTTTTTTGGGCATAGTTCCAAATTGCTCTCCAGAATGGTTGGATTCTTTCACAACTCCACCAACAATGTATTAGTGTCCCAGCTTTCCCACATCCCCTCCAACATTCATCATTATTTGTTCCTGTCATCTTAGCCAATCTTACAGGTGTGTAGTGGTATCTCAGAGTTGTCTTAATTTGTATTTCTCTGATCAGTAGTGATTTGGAACACTCTTTCATATGAGTGGATATAGTTTCAATTTCATCATCTGAGAATTGTCTTTTCAACAATGAGATAATTCAGGCCAGTTTCAATGGTCTTGGATTGAAAAGAGCCATCTGCCCTGAGACAGAACGGTGGGAAATGAATGTGGACTAAAACATTGTATTTTCAATCTTTTTGTTATTTGCTTGCATTTTATTTTCTTAATCATTTTTTTTCTTTTTGATCTGATTTTTCTTGTGCAGCAAGATAATTGTGGAAATATGTATAGAAGAATTATACATGTTTAACATATATTGAATCACTTGCCATCTAAGGGAGAGGGTGAGAAAGGAAAAAATTAGAATACAAGGTTTTGTAAGGGTGCGTGTTGAAAATTATCCATGTATATATTTTGAAAATAAAAAGTTTAATTTTAAAAAAAGATTTTGCACAAAGAAAACCAACAGAAACAAAATTAAAAGGGAAATATAAAGTTGGGAGAAATATTTACCTTTAAGTGTTTCTGATAAAGGTCGCACTTCTAAAATGCGTAAAGAATTGTGCCAAATTTATAAGAATACAAGTCATTCTCAGCTGACAATTGGTCAAAGGATACAAACAATTTTCAGATGATAAAATTAAACCCATCTATAGTTATGTAAAAAATGCTCTAAATCACTATTGATCAGAGAAATAAACATTAAAACAACTCTGAGGTACCACCTCCTGGTTCTCAGATTGCCTAAGATGACAGGAAAAGCTAAGGATAAAAAATTGAAGGGAATATGGGAACACTGGGATGCTAATACATAGTTGGTGGAGTTGTGAGATGACCCACCCATCCTGGAGAGCAAATTGGAATTATGTCAAAAAAAAAAAAAACCACTATTAAACTGTGCATACACTTTAACTAAGCAGTGCAATTACTATGTCTTTATCCCAAAGAAATCACAAAGGAAGGAAAAAGACCCACATGTACAAAAAATATTTGTAGCAGCTGTTTTTTGTGGCAGCAAAGAATTGGAAAACTAGTACATACCCATCAATTAAGGAATGACTGAACAAGTTGTGATACATAAAGATAATAGAATATTATTGTTCTATAAAAAATGATGAACAAGCTGGTTATATAAATGTCTGGAAAGATTTACATGAACTGCTGTTGAGCAAAACAAAAGAACCAGAAATATATTGTCCACAATAACAGCAAGAAGATGCAATGACCAACTATGACAGACTTGGATCTTCTCAGTGATCCAAAGCAATCCCAGTATACTTTGGATAGAAAAAAGCCATCAACATCCAGAAAAAGAACTATGGAGACTGAATGTAAATCAACACATGCTATGTTCACTTCTTTTTTCTGTTTTTTAAAATCTCTCCCATTGTTTTTCCCTTTTGCTCTTATTTTTCTCTCCCAACATGACTGACAAAATAATGTGTATTAAAAACAAATTTTTAAATTTTTAAAAGATTTTTAAAAGATCTTACAAACAGGATAAATTTTAAATATTTATTGTAGGGAAGGAAATGAAATTAATGGGAAATTGGAAAATAATTCTTATAAAAGTAGGATTTTATGGGTTCATGACCTAGGTATAAAGAATGAGATTATAAATAAATTAGAGGAACATAGGATAGTTTACCTCTCAGACCTGTGGAAGAGTAATGATTTTATGTCCAAAGAAGAACTAGTGATCATTATTGATCACAAAATAGAAAATTTTGATTATATAAAATTGAAAAGTTTTTGTTCAAACAAAACTAATATAGATAAGATTAGAATGGAAACAATAAACTGGGAAAACATTTTTATGGTCAAAGGTTCTGATAAAGGCCTCATTTCCAAAATATATAGAGAATTGATTTTAATTTATAAGAAATCAAGACATTCTCCAATTGATAAATGATCAAAGGATATGAACAGACAATTCTCAGATGAAGAAATTGAAACTATTTCTAGCCATATGAAAAGATGCTCCAAGTCCATTATTAATCAGAGAAATGCAAATTAAGACAATTCTGAGATACCACTACACACCTGTAAGGTTGGCTAGAATGATAGGGGAAGATAATGCACAATGTTGGAGGGGATTTGGGAAAAAAGGGACACTGATACATTGTTGGTGGAATTGTGAATCCATCCAGGCATTCTGGAGAGCAATTTGGAACTGTGCTCAAAAAGTTATCAAACTGTGCATATCCTTTGACCCAGCAATGTTACTACTGGGCTTATATCCCAAAGATATCTTAAAGAAGGGAAAGGGACCTGTATGTGCAAGAATGTTTGTGGCAGCCCTCTTTGTAACAGCCAGAAACTGGAAACTGAGTGGATGTCCATCAATTGGAGAATGGCTGAATAAACTCTGGCATATGAATATTATAGAATATTATTTTTCTGTAAGAAATGACCAACAGGATGATTTCAGAAAGGCCTGGAGAGACTTATATGAACTGATGCTGAGTGAAATAAGCAGGACCAAGAGATATACTTCAACAACAATATTATATGATGATCAATTCTGATGGATATGGCCATCTTCAACAATGAGATGAGCCAAATCAGTTCCAATAGAGCAGTAATGAATTGAACCAGCTACACCCAGCGAAAGAACTCTGGGAGATGACTGAACCACTACATAGAATTCTCAATCCATCTATTTTTGTCCACCTGCATTTTTGATTTCCTTCACAGGTTAATGATAGACTATTTCAAAATCTGATTTTTTTTTTTTGCACAGCAAAATAACTGCTTGGACATGTATTCATATATTGCATTTAATTTATACTTTAACATATTTAACATGTATTGATCAACCTGCCATCTGGGGGAGGAGGTGGATGGAAAGAGGGGAAAAATTGGAACAAAACATTTGGCAATTGTCAATGCTGTAAAATTAGCCATGCATATATCTGGTAAATAAAAACTATAATTTAATAAAATAAATACATAAATAATTCTGCATAATTGGGGAAAAAAGATAGGATTTTAGTAGAAGTAAAAAGCCAGAATATGGAAATGAGGAAGGAGAACATTCCAGGTATTGAGAAAATGATTAAAATGCTGGTGAAAATGCCCAGAATTAAGGGAGATCACTATACTTTGTGAAAGGAATAATAATGGAGTCAGCATTACTAGAACCTATTACTAGAACTAGTACATGGAGGAGCATAAGATGTAAAAAGACTGAAAATAAAGAGACATGACTAGGTTTCAACATATATTCATTATCAAATAAATGGTTTTATAGTTGTTCCTAGAGATAAGAGGGAACCATTGGAATTTATTTAGTTGAAAGGTAACAAGATCAGACCTTTGCTTTTAGGAGATCAAAAGCCTGAGTAGAGCATACATTTGGAATGAACAGAGACTTGTGGCAGAAAGACCAAAATTCAGTCTATTTCAAGACTTCAGGAATGGCATGATAAGAGCCAACACCAAAATGGTGACATTGTCAAAACAGGGAAGAAGGCAAATGTGGGAGATATTTTACAAATGTGAAATTGATGGGCTTTGGCAACAGGTTGGATATGAGTGGGAAATGAATCATTACATATGATGTCTAAATTGAGAGTCTAGATAAATGAAATGATAATGCCTTTTACAACAGTAGAAAAATTAGGAAGAGAAGAGTATTTGGGGGGGTAAGATAATGAATTCAGTTTTTAAAAAGCTAATTTTATGAGGTCAATAGATTATCCAATGTCATAAGTCTAATAGACAACTGAAGATGAAAACCTGTTCTGCTGAACAGTTAGGGATGTATATTTGAGAAAATAAAAGAGGACTTAGCACAGAGCCCCATGGAAAGTCAGCAAAAGAGATTGAGAATATATAGTATAGTTAGGAAGAGAATCAGGCAATATTAGCATCTCAAAAAAATTAGGGGGAAAATGAGTATCAGGTAGAAGTGGCATACTGACCAGATAGAAGTAATACATTGACAATGTTAAAGTTTTCAGAGATGTGAAGAATGATGAGGACTGAGAAAAGGTCATAAAATTGGCAATTAGAATCGCAAATTAAAAAATTGCTAGTAACTCTGGAGGTAACAGTTTTTGTTGAATCATGAAACTGGAAGCCAAACAATAGAATTAAGAAAGTGGGAGAAAATGAAGTGGAGACATCCATTATAAATGGCTTTTTAAAGGAACCTAGCTATAAAAGGAAGGAGAGATGGGGTATGATTGCTAGTGGTAATAGATGGATCAATAAGGGGGCTTCTGAAAATGAGTGTAGCTATGGGCATTTTTATAGGCATAAGGAAACAGCTGGTAAACAAAGAGTGAAGACAAATTAAGGAGTAAGGATGATATTTAAGACAGGCTTAAACTTTTTCAACTTGTGGCCCCTTTTCCCTTAAGAAATTTTTACATGACAACATGTATATAGATATAAAATATAGATATACAAATCAAACATTTACTGATAATAAATCATAATTTTATGACTCCCACATTCAGTTATTTGATCCCATATGGTGTCATGACCCACAATTTAAGAAACTTTGGCATGGAGACAATCTGCCTTTGAAGATGGAATTGGACAGAATCATTGGTGTATGTAAAGGTGTTTCCCTTGGCAGGAAGAAGGTTCATTTCAATGTGTAAGACAGAGATGAAGAAGGAGGTGCAGTGTATAATGCCAGATGAGGAGAAAAGAGAAAGTTCTCAGCAAATGGCCTCATTTCCTCCTAGCAAAAGAGGAGTTTAAAATCTCAGCTAAAAAGTGAGAGAAACAAGAACCATGGAAGGCTTAAGGAGAGATGGAAGTGTGCAAACTATCCATTGTGGTGAGTGGGGTAGTCAATTATCTAGGGAGGTATAAAAGGATTGGTTAGTAGCAATGAAGGTTCAGTTAAGGTTATGTAAAATAAATTTGTAGTGGAAAAAGTCAGTGTGGTTTTCTGCAATTTTTCTCCAATTCTTTCAGCTGTACATATATAAAAGTAGAAGGTAGGGGATGAAAAAGGTGTTCAAAACTAAGACTTTGAATGGCAAGTTTGTTGATATGGTAAGGTGGGACACTCCAGGATGGCACAAAAAAAATGAAGAACTAGGAGTCTTATAGTTCTCTATAAAGGAAAGCATTATGAATACAAACAAATAAGCAAGAAATCTAACAGAGCATCTGAACATTTCAGCAATTTCTGTAATGGAGAAAAAATGATGTAGTACAATATTCCAAAAAAAGCAAAATATAAGTTTAAAATCAAGAATAATTTATCCTATGTAGAAACTAGGAAATATGAACTCAGAAATCAAGAGAAAATCAGAAAAGTAAATGCATTTAAAGAACTAAAAGAAATCAAATGATAATAATTTATATAGCCTTTAGAGTTTGCAAAGTGCTTTGTAAATATTATCTACTTTCATCCTCAGAACAACACTGGGAGTACTTTCAATTACTATCTCAAATTTACAGATGAAGAAACCAAGGCAGAAAACAATTAAGGGACTTCTGGTTTTTACAGGTAAAAAGTAATTGAGAGTGGATTTAAATTTAGGTCTTTTTAACTCTAAATGCAATGTACCACCAAACTAACTCTAAATAATGAAGTATTTACATTCTAAAAAGATGAAAGGAGACAAAAGTTCTTTGAAAACCCTTATGAATTCAAGATATAAAACATATTAAATAAATTGAATAAAGTCCTGCTGTTTTGTTCTGTTTTGATGATTACAAAAAAAAGATAGGAAAGCGAGAAAAAAAGAAAGATAACAAGTAAGACATGTACACATAGAGAAAGAGAGACAGTGAGACAGAGAGACAGATGAAGAGAGAGAACAAAGAACCAGTAATCAGACTCTCTAGACTATGGAGAGGAAGGACATCAATACAATTATAGATCACTAGTGGTGATTACATTCCTTCTTCATCATCTGCTATTTTGTAAAGTGGGCAGCTAGGTGGTGCAATTGATAGTATATTGGACCTAGAGTGAGCATTGCCCCTCTTTGTGAATTCAAATCACTAATTAAATGTGTGACTTAGGCAAGTCGCTTAATTTGCCTCAGTATCCTGAGTAAAATGAGCTGGAGAAAGAAATGGCAAATCATTTCTGTATCTTTGCCAAGAAAACTCCCAAAGGGAGTCAGATATGACTGGAAATTACTAACAAAAATTTTGTTAGATAGGGAGAATGATTCTCAATGGGAGTGAAAAAAAGAGGATATGATGGAAGAAAATATAAAATTTACAATGGCTATGAAATGAAAGGGATAAACACTCCTTTCTATATTTTTCTCTATACCCAAAAGAAGAACAACAAATAGAATAAATTAAGAAGTCAAATTTAATATTAATTAATATTTACATAATAATATTTTTATAAATCTTAGGATGACAGACTGGAGAATAACAGGCTTTAGATAAACTAAAAAAAATAGGTATGGTAATTGTGACTTCAGACAAGACAACAGTAAAAATAGATGTAGTCAAAAAAGATAGATGAAGAAAATGCATTATTCTTAAAGTCACCATGATTAATAAAATAATATCATTATTACTAATATGCATCTATGAGTATATTTACATAAATATATGTATATATGTATATATATTAAACATGACAAAATCTAAGTACTTAAATGAAATAATCAAATTATGTGGAGAAATTGACAACAAAACTATTAAAACTAGGGACCTCTTTCAGAAAATGGACAGATTTTTAACAAAAAAGATATCAAGAAAGAATTTTTAAACTTTAGAACTAACAAAATGTTGGGAATATTAGGAATATTAGATATAATAGGTATTATGCTAAGAATAGATTAGATTCATATTCTGATTCTACTTTGTTCAATATTAGAAAAATCAGAAACATAATAGAATATAATAAAAGTATTTTCAAAATTATATAAATATATTAATATTTTAAAAATACTACTTTTGTTATATAATTAGCAAAAGTAATTTGGTATTAGATTCTCCATATGATAAAGTGGATCTCTCTGAAACCAAAATCCAGAATGATAGGTAAAGAAAAAAAAACACCAGAGGCCTTTCCAATAGGATCAGGAACAAAGCAAGGGTGTCCATTATTACTGTTATTAGTTTACGTAGTTCTAGAAATACTAGATACTATAATAAGAGGAAATAAGCACAGACATAGGAGGACCAGAATTATTGTTGTTTATTTTTATTTTTACCAAAAAGGAAATGATGATCAACTTAGAGAACTATAGGTTTACTCAGATATTGATTTGTAAATAACCTTAGAATTTATCTAATTCATCTCCCTTGTTTTTCAGATGAGGAATCTGTAAAACAAAGAGGTTAAATAGCATTTAGAAATTCAACAACAACAATAAGCTGAAACAATTAAGAATTTCAAGAAAATACCAGGATATAAAATATTTCCTCAAAATTATTTTCTTTCCTGAAACTCATCAAAAAGTCTCACAGGGGTTAGAAAAAGAAAGTATATTATGAGGAAATACAGAATGTATAAAACTTAAAAGGTCAGCAGGAAAGGTTTGGTGCACTAGGGTGGGAGAGTGATACAAAACCAGAAGTAGGTATTGGGGCCTCTGAATCAGTGGCGACATTGGTAGTTTCCAGACTTCTCAGCAGAGACATTAAACACAACTTGAAGATCATGAACAAATGAATGATAGAGATGATTACATGAAATCAAATGGACAATTGTGATTACAAAGAATTGAAATAGCTTTTGCCCAAACGGAATCATTAATTAAATTCAGAAAGGAAATAGCTAACTAGGGGAAAAATCTTTACAAAATCTCATATTTCAAGGTCTTATATTCAAAACATACAGATAATTGATTGAGATAGAACATGGATAATTCCTTAATAAATAGATATTCTTTCAACAAAATACCACTATTAGCCATAGCCATGTACATAAAAAAGATAAAAGAAAAGAAGTATTCCCTATGAATAGAAATATTATTCATAGCAGATTTTATTGTAGCAAATAAGTGTTAATTAATTAGTCTATCACTGGGGAATAGCTGAACAAATCATAGCAAATGAATCTAATGCAAAATTACTTAACTTCAAAGAAAGGGATAAAAGAAAACTGAGGAGATATTTATGCAGTACAGAGTGTATCAATAGAATAATTCAAACAATAATTATCATTGCAAACAAACAAAAAAAAACTTTGAAAGACTAACAACCTTTATAAAACCAAATACCATGTATGATTTCAAAGGATCAGAGTTACAAAGTGCTTTTTTCCTCCTAACAGAGAGGTGATGAACTATAAATAAAGGGTGGGACATATTGTTTTATAATAATCACTGAGATGATTTATTTGGCTTGGCTATTAAGACTTAAAAAACAAGAACTTGAAAATAGTAGAGCATTGGAGAGGAGAAACTAAGGAAGCCATGGTAGGCTAGTGATAATTATGCCAGCAAAAGAAATAAAAAACTTGTTAGTGAAGCAAGAATACATGGAAGGGAACAGAAGGAAACTTGGAAGGAAACAAACAAGCAATACATTTTTGAAACTAATTTGCTGAATATATTATATACTTTAAAAAAGGAAATAAGCTAGCTATACTGGAAATTTTTTTCTTGTCTTTTTTTCTAATATGTAAATGTATATTTATTTAAGTTCAGATCAACAACAAAAAGTAAATAAAGATATAAGAAAATATAAGGCATAGCAAAAACAATGGCAAAATCTTAGACTACATGGCATAATAGAGAAACAAGAGTTCTAGGATATAGGAGATCTGGTTCTAATTCTAGATTTCCTACAATTGTTATTACATATATTGATAATAATGTCAAAATGTCACAGTGGAATGGAAAACTGACCATGAAACCATAAGATTGAAATTCAAGCCCTGCCTTCAACTCATGCTTACCTAAGTAAGTCCCTAAAACCCTAAGCAAGTCACTTAACCCTAGAGGTTCCAGACTGTTATAAAGGACTATTACTTGGAGAACAATTGCTGTCATTGGTTAGCATACCAATAATTACAATTCTGATGTCCCCAAAAGAATAACTAGCTATCCAAGAGGATAACTGATATTTACATAATGATTGACAAAAATTATCACATTTAAATCTCCCAACATTTCTAACATCTTACAAAAAAGAAAATTGAGGTATTGTGAAGTTTCATGACTTGTGTATGGTGTCATAAGAAGTTATTATTAGAGATAGAATTCAATTTTAAATTTCACTTCTTTCACACCAAGTCCAGAAATCTTTCCAATCTGTCTCCCATCATTGTGTGATTATGGACAAGCCATATCAATTGTCTATTAAAAAAAAAGTAGTAATCTTAACTAAATTAGCTCAGTCATCCATTTTAGCTCCAGTCTGTGCCTCTTTAATATATTGAATGCAATGAGCATTTGGGATTTCAAAGCTTAATCACTTCACTCATTAGCCTTTCTTTAAGCTAATAGAAAAACAGCAAGAGTACCAAAAAATTTTTTTCCTTCTTATTGACATGCAATATTTACAGAATAACTGAATTTTATTTTTTCCCTAAAGCATAACATTTTTAATGTGTTAGTAGTACTCCAAACTACTTTGAGGTATGCTTGTAACTATTTATTCCTAATTTGCTTTAAAATAATGCTTGTTTCCTAAAAGTGGTTTGTACAACCTCTATTTCTACAGACAATTTACACCAAATTTTGTTGTACTTTTATTGTTCTTGATAAAAATCAGTGATGATTTGAGATTAGAACATAATATCACAACACTACTCTCAGGACAGAATATAATAATCTTTAATAATTTTTTATAAAAAGACAATTTGAGATACCACTTTCAAATAAAATAGAACTTCATCAAAATTAAAAATATACCTTGCTTATCCAACTGAAAAAATGACTTATTTGATGCCCTACTTTGTATAAAAATCCAGAAGAATAATCCAAAAGAAGAGGGACTACAAAGGATCATCAAGGTAGTGTGATATTTTAGCAATTGAGAAGAAATTATACTTTTTTGACACACTTTTAAAAGTAAGAATTTATACCAAATGATCTGAAGTTATGGGAAAGCAGATATTAATGTGTTATAGGGCACTATTTCCTTGCAATTAAAACAATTTGCAAATGAAATTGGGTGAGCAGATTATACACAATATTCACATTCACATTCATATAGTCACCTTTTCTATTCTATTTTGCTTATGAAAAGAGTAATTTTACTTTTTTTCTGTTTTTCTTTCTTTTTTTTTTTTTTAATTAAACTCAGAATAAAACAAAAAACAAAGTCAAAAGCTTTCTTACAGAGTCAGCTCATCATTCTAAAATAAATAAATAAGCATCAATTAGGTACCTATAATGGGCCAGGCCCTGTGCTAGGAAAATAATACAGTGAAAAAAGTGAAATAGTTCCTGCTCTCAATCGCATTCTATCATTGAGACAAAAAGTATGTATATATACAAACCCCTCCCTTCATTTTTTGGGGGGGGCTGATTGTTTCAGAGTGAATGTAAATAGCTTTGATGTGGGTTGAGGTCCCTTTAAGATTCCTTATTGATTCCCAACCCTCCCAAGGCTGAAGAAACTTGGATCTTTGATTCACAAATCCTGGTCAAAAGCACTCTTTTGAATTCCAATGAATTTAGGCTTTCCCAGACTCCACTGGATCTGAGCTAACTTGGGCTTTCCCAGCAATCCACTATCTGCTCAGGTTTCCCCAACCCCCACAAAACAGCTTCTTCCTTATCTAAAAACCTATTGAATTCTATTCAATGTTAACCCTGGCTGAAAGTAGCCAGTAACCTGGGACCACCTTCAAGATCACCAAGAGCCCCCATTATAAAAAGGGAACCCTGGAGCCCATTCTTTGCAGGAGCCCAAACATGGCATTCTTATGTCAAGCATGCCAAGGGTTCCTGACTGCCTGGTGACCAGCTCTGGCCCTGGCATCTTTCTACCTTTACCCTTACTTCCAAACCCCTAAAATATACCTTTTTAACAATCTAGGTTTTTGGTCTGTAAATTCCTTTACAGGGGACTTTGTGCCATCACTAGACTGCATTTAACTATGTATCCTTGTGCCAAACCAAAAGGGGTTTACCCCTTACCTAATTCTCATCAGCTTCTGTAATGGTCAGAAATCCTGAAGGTCATCCCCTCCCAGATTAGGTTAAAAAACAAAAAAACAACAAAACAAACAAACAAACAACAAACAAACAAACAAACAAAAAACAACAACAAAAAAAAAAAAAAAAAAAAAAAAAAAACTAGGTAAAAGAGGCCATTCTCTGCTTCATTTTTTACCTAGCCTTAATCATTGATTGGGCATTGCCTCAGCCAAACAGATCTGAACTTAAAAAGTTAACTTAACTTAAAGACCTTAATTTTAAAAAAATCAGGATTTCCTACTGAATACAGGATCAGCTCTAGTTATTCTGATTTATACCTTTTCAATGGACCCAGATGACTTCAGAGGAGAAAGTGAAAATGGTGACTTTGCACAGCCCTCCTTCACTTAAATCCAAAGGACAAACAACAGCATACACATACGCATGCAATACATATAATGTGACTTGGGTGAGTGGGTATCTGACCACTGAAGTAGGCTGGCTGGAAAGAGTCTCTTGAAGAAGCTGGTACTTGCGCTGAGTTCTGGCGAAATCTAGGAATTCTGAGAGATGAAGATGAGAAGGAAGTTTATTCTAGTTATAAGGGAAAGATAGTATAAAGTTGGAAAATGGAGAATAACGTGAGATACAATAAAGACAGTCTGACTGGATCCCAAGAAGCATTTCACAGAATAATGTATTAATAAGGTTGAAAAGGTAGATTAGAATCAAGTTGTAGAGTTTTGTTTGCCAAAGCATTTGCATTTTTGCCTAGCAGTAATATAATGCCATTAGAGTTTATTGAGAAACAATGTATAGTTATACTTGCATTTAGGAAAATTGTTCTGGCAACTATAGAAAATTAATTGGAGTGAGATTGTAAAACACAAGGATGCTAATAATGACATAATTGCAAGATCCCAGGAAAAACAGGTTGAGAGCCTGGTCTATGCTAATGAATATAGAGGTAAAAAGAAGGAGTTGGATTTGAGAAATAATGTAGAGGTAATAATTTAAAATTTGGACAACTAACTGCATATGTCTGAAGTCAAGGATTAGAAATTTGCAGTGATGGCATATGTTGGTCTTCTTGTTAGACAAAGAGAAATTTAAAAGAGGAATAGGTTTGGGAGAGAAGATAATGAATATTCTTTCAGATATGTGAATTTTAAAGTATATACGATATGTCCAATTTGGAATGCAATTGGTGACCTAGGACTGGAGGTAAAAGTTAGATTTATATACCTATGAGTATCTGTATAGAGATGATTATTGAACTGATGGAGCTTATGAGATTACTATGAGGAAAATTATAAAAAAGAAATAAGAGAGAACAGGATAGAACCTTTGCACACATCCACAGTTAGAAAACTGGTATTGATGATGATTCAGAAAAGGAGACTAAGAAGTATTCATAAAAGAGTAGAACAAAGAAACAACAAGTTCAAAAAAATCCCAGAGGAGCAAGTAATCAAGCAGAGGTGAACAATAGTCTCAAATGCTGCAAAAGATATCAAGAAGGTAAAAGATTTTTAAAAGGCTACCAAATTTAGCCAATCAGAAATTATTCATGATTGTGGTGATAGGTGTGGTAAAGTTAGATTGCAAGAGACTGAAAAAAATTAAGAGGAAATGAAATAGAGACACTGCTTTTAGTCAAATGTCACTAGGAATTTTTCTGAGAGAGGAAGAAAAAGATATAGGACAACAGCTAGTAGAGATGGTGAGGTTTAGAGTTCTTTTGATTTTTGTGGAAGAAAGATGTCATGTTTGGCAATAGCGAAGGAACCAATAGATATGGGAAAATTACTGGGGATAGGAAGAAATATTTAAGAGGAAATATATGAGTAAGAGTAAAAAAAGGCATATATTGGAAACAATTCGGTGGGAATCTGGTAAGATAAGAGCTGCAATAGGACAAGGTACCAACAACATTTAGGATCAGAGAACATATTAAAGATCAATTGGTTAATTAAAGTGTCAAAATTGGGGAGGAAGGAAAGTGTAGCAAAAGCAAGATAAAGTGCCTAGAAGCGTAAAGGACCAAGGAGAGAATATAGGTTTCAGTGAGGGAAAGAGTTACATTTAGGAAAAAGAAAATAAAGAAAAAAGGTGATGGTCAGATACAGGATTTTTCTTTTTTTTTTTTTTTTTTTTTTTTTTTTTTAGTTCTTTCCTATGAATATAGAAGACCTGTGGCTAATGGCAAGAGCAATGGTGTTGCTCATGGAATTTAATAGGTTAAGGAACGAAAAGATTAAGTTGTTTGAAGAAACATCAACAAATATGCTGAAGACCCTTAATAAAAGAGCAGAGTCTGGTGTCTAGAGGAAATTTTTGAGGCATCTAGTAATATCCTTGGGAAAGAAGACAGAATGGAATAAGAATCAGTTGATCATTGCCACCAATGTCTAGTCTAGAATGAAGCTTATTCTGTTGCCAAGTGATAGTGGTTAATGAAGAATTTGGAAGTGGCAATGGAGGAAGGAGCAATAAATATTCTAATTGACCTTCTGGGACCATTTTGTATGGGCTATAGAGCAGAGTGGGAGAATGACAAGGGATTCAGTGTCATGGGGAACGTGCGAGATGGATCTAGACAGATGTCTATGAATGCAAGAATATATAAGTACCAAAGAAAAAAGTTAGATGAAAAGAATTTTTAATTATCAAATAAGAATTCCAAAAGGCACACTGGAAAGGTTGGAATTATATGGAGAAGGGGTCATTTGAGGGATAAGATTGAGATGAAGGGGAATGAAAAAATGGGAAGCAGTGAGTAGAATTAGGCAGGGGGATATTTATACTTAATAATCAGAGGACTCAGTATCATTGCTTAAAAAAAATGTAGCACTTTTTTTTTTTTACTATTATTGGTGAGCCTAAGCAGTGGTAATGGATGGGAGAGGTTGCACTGTTCAAAACAGGTGTTCTACAATGCCTAGTAAACCTCTGTTTCAGTACTTCATTTGACAGAGATAATATAGACCCCAAATTCTTTTTTAAAATTAATTTTATAATTATAACATTTTTTGACAGTACATAAGCATAGGTAATTTTTTTTTTACAACATTATCCCTGTACTCCCTTCTGTTCCAAATTTTCCCCTCCTTCCCTCCACTTCCTCCCCTAGATGGCAGGCATTCCCATACATATTAAATATGCTATAGTATATACTAGGTACAATATATATGTGCAGAACTGAATTTTGTTGTTGTTGTTGTTGTTGTTGCAAAGGAAAAATTGGATTCAGAAGGAAAAAAAATAATCTGGGGAGAAAAACAAAAAATGCTAACAGTTTATATCCATTTCCCAGTGTTTCTTCTCTGGGTGTAGCTGATTCTGTCCATCATTGATCAATTGGAATTGGATTAGCTCTTCTCTTTGTTGAAGATATCCATTTCCATCAGAATACATCATCATACAGCATTGTTGTTGAAATATATAATGATTTCCTAGTTCTGCTCATTTCACTCCGCATCAGTTGATGTAAGTCTCTCCAAACCTCTCTGTATTCATCCTGCTGGTCATTTCTTACAGAACAATAATATTCCATAATATTCATATACCATAATTTACCCCATTCTCCAATTGATGGGCATTCATTCATTTTCCAGTTTCTAGCCACTACAAAAAGGGCTGCCACAAACATTTTGGCACATACAGGTCCCTTTCCCTTCTTTAGTATTTCCTTGGGATATAATCCTAGTAGTAGCACTGCTGAGTCAAAGGGTATGCACATTTTGATAACTTTTTGGGCATAATTCCAGATTGCTCTCCAGAATGGTTGGATTCTTTCACAACTCCACCAACAATGCATCAGTGTCCCAGTTTTCCCACATCCCCTCCAAAATTCATCATTATTTGTTCCTATCATCTTAGCCAATCTGACAGGGGTATAGTAGTATCTCAGAGTTGTCTTAATTTGCATTTCTCTTATCAATAGTGATTTGGAATACTCTTTCATATGACTGGAAATAGTTTCAATTTAATCATCTGAAAACTGTCTATTCCTATCCTTTGACCATTTATCAATTTGAGAATGACTTGATTTCCTATAAATTAAAGTCAATTCTTTGTATATTTTGGAGATGAGGCCTTTATCAAACCCTTTTACTGTAAAAATGTTTTCCCAATTTGTTACTTCCCTTCTAATCTTGTTTGCATTAGTTTTGTTTGTACAAAAGCTTTTTAATTTGATGTAATCACAATTTTCAATTGTGATCAATAATGATCTCTAGTTCTCCTTTGGTCACAAATTCCTTCCTCCTCCACAAACTATCCTATGTTCCTCTAATTTATTTGTGATCTCATTCTTTATGCCTAAATCATGGCCCCATTTTGATCTTATCTTAGTATTTGGTGTTAAGTGTGTAGACCCCAAATTCTTAAATTGTGCTTTGATTCTATATAGAGTCTCATAACTGAATATTGGGTCATGAAGTTATAATTTATTATCAGCAAATGTTTGATTTGTATACCTGAGGTAATTGTAAAAATATCTCAGGTGAAAAGGGGTTTTAAGTAGAAAAAATTTAAGAGGCCCTGGCATTAAGATGTGAAATAAACAAACACTTTAGGTAAATGATTCCTAATACCTCTAATTTTAAGAGTAATTTACTTGTTTTTCAACCATAGCAGGTTGCCTTAATTAAATATAATTAGTTGCAAATGAAATTTTTTTCATATTACTTCTTTTCAGGCTTTTCTTCTATGATCAAATAATCTTCAAGCTGGGTCTTTTCTCAGCTGCCAAATAAATGAAAGACTGTCATAACTTTAAAGAACCTGAGAGGTCATATAATCCAAAACGATTGTTCTTGATGAAACTGCCACAACACCCACTATGATCAGCTGATTGGCTCAAGATCATAAACCTTAGTTAGTCTTTGCAGTGGTAAAATTAGGAGCAAAGGTCCCTGATTCCCTCCTTTTTTGAAAATGCAGGTTTCTTTTTAATAATTTTAATGATTCTTCAGTCATTACTTGAGAAGATAAATTAAGCTTTAAAACGTCACATCTAGACTGAAAATGTTTCCTATAATAATCTATACCATGGGGCTCCTAGCTTTTTTGCGATAAGACACAATGTACTTGAATATGTTTCAGAATATATACTGTCTAGAAGAAAAAAGAAGAATTTTTGTGGGGCAAGAACATCCATATTTTTTAAACTATCATTGGGCAATAGAAAGGGTACAATACAGTTTAGAATAAAAAAAAAACAAAACAAAATGAAGACATTTTGCCAAGAATGTTTGGAAATATAATTATTATAGAGTAAACCAATCAAATAAGAGAGAAGAAGAAATAGAGGAAAAAGAAACATCTATAAAACATTAAAATATTTAAAAAAAAAGAATAAAAGATAAGCTGTGTATACCAATAGGAGATTTTGTTATTACTTTGTTAAAATAATACTGTTTCTGATCTATGATTTCATTGATATAGGAAATGTCCGCTCAGAAAATTCACTATAGCCTTTGTTATAATTTATATTCTTGGAGAGTTTTCTGATTATTCTGAGATGTTATATAATAATGTTTTCATAACTCGTATGTGTCAAGGTGGAACTTAAAGACAAATTTTCCTGATATGAACATCTAACTTAATTCATTCTTTTATTATCTGTTAAATTTAATATATATTTTAAAAATTATATGTAAGAAAAGTCCATTGTTTCACATTATGAAATTTCCATATAGCTTCCATTCAAAGTTAGCGCAGTTTTGTGAAGGGGTAACTGTGTGATAAATATTGGAAAGTATGCAAAAGAATTTTATTCTGATTGAATGAGGTTACGGGGGAGTGAAATGCTTTGTACCTGTTTTGAGGAAATTATTTGGTAGTTGTATAGAAAAATAGAGTGTTGGACCTGAAGTTTGTGAGACTTGTATTCAAATCTATCCTCAAACACCTGAGCAAGGTACTGACTCATATTATTCATTTGTAAATGAGGATAAAAAACAGCAACTACCTTCTAGGGCTGTTATGAAGATAAAAGAAATAATTTTTGGAAAGCTAAACTTTAAACTTTAAAACATATAGATGTTAGCTGCTATTATTGTTGTGATATTATAACAATAATTATTATTTATAGTGATGTAAATTATTTATTTAGCTTATTTGATGATAATTATTATTTTTCTAGGCACTTCAAGGACATATAGGAGTGAGAACAATTTCTATGTGTGTATATGTGTGTGTAAGAGAAAGAGAAAAACACAAAAAGAGAGAGACACGGAGATAGAGACAGACAGACATACACACATACACATACACACACAGACTTTAATATGAGATATATTTTCTTCTTTTTTTGGTCATTTTAATTTGTTTTAATATTTCATATCTCAGTAGTCCTTGTCCTTAAATTTAGGTTTACTACTAATCTATGTATTTAGTGCTATACCAATCAGACTCCCAAGAAACTATTTTAATGACCTAGAAAAAATAACAACAGAATTCATATGGAACAACAAAAGGTTGAGAATTTCAAGGGAAGTAATGAAAAAATAATTAAATGAAGGTGGTCTAGCTGTACATGATCTAGAACTATATTATAAAGCAATAGTCACCAAAACCATTTGGTATTGGCTAAGAAATAGACTAGTTGATCAATGGAATAGGTTAGGTTCACAGGGCAAGAGAGTGAATAAAATTAGCAATCTAGTGTTTGACAAACCCAAAGATCCCAACTTTTGGGGTAAGAATTCATTACTTGACAAAAACTGCTGGGAAAACTGGAAATTAGTATGGCTCAAACTAGGCATGGACCCACATTTAACACCACATACTAAGATAAGATCAAAATGGGTCTGTGATTTAGGCATAAAGAACGAGATCATAAATAAATTAGAGGAGCATGGGATAGTTTACCTCTCAGACTTGTGGAGGAGGAAGGAATTTGTATTCAAAGGAGAACTAGAGACCATTATTGATCACAAAATAGAAAATTCTGATTACACCAAATTAAAAAGTTTCTGCACAAACAAAACTAATGCAAACAAGATTAGAAGGGAAGTAACAAATTGGGAAAACATTTTTACAGTTAAAAGTTCTGATAAAAGCCTCATCTCCAAAATATACAAGCCATTCTCCAATTGATAAACGGTCAAAGGATATGAACAGACAATTTTCAGATGATGAAATTAAAACTATTTCCACTCATATTCAAGAGTGTTCCAAATGACTATTGATCAGAGAAATGCAAATTAAAACAACTCTGAGATACCACTACACACCTGTCAGATTGGCTAAGATGACAGGAACAAATAATGATGAATGTTGGAGGGGATGTGGGAAAACTGGAACACTGATGCATTGTTGGTGGAGTTGTGAAAGAATCCAACCATTCTGGAGAGCAATCTGGAATTATGCCCAAAAAGTTATCAAAATGTGCATACCCTTTGACCCAGCCCTACTACTACTGGGCTTATATCCCAAGGAAATACTAAAGAAGGGAAAGGGACCTGTATGTGCCAAAATGTTTGTGGCAGCCCTTTTTGTAGTGGCTAGAAACTGGAAAATGAATGGATGTCCATGAATTGGAGAATGGTTGGGTAAATTATGGTATATGAATGTTATGGAATATTATTGTTCTGTAAGAAATGACCAACAGGAGGAATAGAGAGAGGCTTGGAGAGACTTACATCAACTGATGCTGAGTGAAATGAGCAGAACTAGGAGATCATTATACGCTTCAACAATGATACTGTATAAGGATGTATTCTGATGGAAGTGGATATTTTCAACAAAGAGAAGAGCTAATTTAATTCCAATTGATCAATGATGGACAGAATCAGCTACACCCAGAGAAGAAACACTGGGAAATGAGTGTAAACTGTGAGCATTTTTTTCCCCAGATTATTTTTTTCCTTCCGAATCCAATTCTTCCTTTGCAACAACAACAACAACAATATATTGTACCTAGGATATACTATAAGATATTTAATATGTATGGGAATGCCTGCCATTTAGGGGAGGGGGTGGAGGGAAGGAGGGGAAAAATTCCAAACAGAAGGGAATACTAGGGATAATGTTGTAAAAAAAAATAGGTTTACTTACTTATATTATAAGTAATTAAAATCACATAATTTTCTAAATCTGTTATTTGGATAAAGTTTTGTGTTTTTCCATTATCTTTTTAATTTAATTATTTATTCTAATTAACCAACATAAATTTTACTCAATCTCCAACCCCTTCCCATTGAGAAATATAAAAAACAAACAAACCTGAAATCCTCATAATAAATATGTATATTCAAGCACATAAAAAAATCTCAATGCCTATGTCCAAAAATCTGTCTCATTTTTTTATTTTAAAATCTTCTTTCACCTCTCTGGTTGGAGGTGGGTTACATAACCATCTTTGGCCCTCTTAAATAAATGTTTGGTATGGAAGAATTTTAAAGATGATATTTTTTTTGCTTCTCATAACAATGAGGATTTATTTCCCTAGATCTGCTCACTTTACTATACAACAATTTATAGAGGTCTTCTGAGGTTCCTCTGAAACTTTACATTTCATAATTTCTTACAATGTTATAATATTCCATTGCATTTGTATGCCATGATTTATTTACCAGTTACCCAATAGGTAAATAGGCAAATTTCCCTTAAGTTTCCAGCTTTTAGCTAGCATGGGAAAAAAAAATCCTACTTTAAACATTTTCTTTTTGTTTCTATGGGCCATTTTCTTTCTTCTTAGATCTCTTTATGATGAATATCTCTTAGTATAAGAGGTGGGCAAGACGTTATATATGCAATTTAGTGATTTGAGGGCCATAGTTTTAAGTTTGTTTTTTTTTTTTCCAAAATGACTAGAAATTTTACTAACATTTTAATTCTCTGTCAAATCTTTGCTCCATTGAAGTCATTTCTTTTCTAATTCTTCTATTTCTCTCATTTCATTTTTATATCATCATATGTTCTTTAAAAAAACTTATTTTATGTACTCTAAGAATTTTATTTGACATTGTGGTGAAGTCATATTTTTTCCTTTGAGGACATGTTTGTAGATGTTTTACAGATTTTTCTTTCTTCTGAAGTTCATGCCTTAGGCACAATGACTTTTTTTTTACATCATGGGAGTCATTTGTTTGTTTCCCTACTCATACTTCCAATTTTTACTTTCCTAAATGGGACTTTGTATTAAGGACAGACTCTGCATACTTCTAGAGGTAATGTTGGATCCTTGTTTGATCCTGATTTGCATTCTTTAGAGTTGTGCTGTTGCTTTATTTTGGTTTTGAATGTTATGTTCTTCAATATTCTCAGGGGTGTTTCACACTGGGGACTTATAATTTTTCAGTATACCCTAAGCAATTTGGACTAAAATTAGATCTCATCATTGCCCTTCTGCTCTGAACTTTGTAAGATTTTGACCACGATTGGGTCTGGCTCAATTAACTGCAAGCTTGTCCTTATTGGAACGCCCATAGGTTACTATGCACTCAAGTCAGTGCTAGCCACTTTAAAGTTTCTGTAGGTTCAAAGAAAGAGAATTGAAAGCTCCTCCCTTACTCTTAGATTCCTGCCCTAGCCTTTCAATTGCAGGGCTATGCATTGCAAACTCCACTCTAGAGTCAATGCCACATTGTTGCTGCTCTTGATTTTTTTCTTGCTCCTAGCCCAGCAAACAGGCATAGGCCAAATCTAAGCTTTATCCACAATTGTTCTTTGCCCTGTAACATAGTTTCAGGTCATTTTAGGCAGACTACACACTTATATCATCAAGTATATAATCTCATACTTTGGTCTTTGTATATTAATTTTTAAAATTTATTAATGATTGCTAACTTCACAATAAAAATATGTAAAAATTAACAAAAGAATAGAAGTATCCTTCTTTGGATAAGTTGGTAAAGATTATGACTTTAAAGTTTTGATTCAATGAGTCTATGGTGTCCTGTATTAAAAATTACTACATCATTATTGGTGTTCTTATTATTTGATGCTATTACTATTCCTTGATAGTAAGATAAATGATTTTTTTTCATCCCATTCCCTGGTCTCTGAGATTAGCAATACGATCTCTTTTAGGTTTTTTTCACTTTTTTTGTGTAAATATGCAATATGAGTAAACATAAAGTGTTTGTTAAGCTAGTGAGTCAAACATTTTCTTTTTATTTGAATAATTTACTAGAAAAAAAAAAGGCTTACCAAGAGAAGAAGAATAAAAACAGAAATACAGAGTTAATTAAATTCACCCAGAACAGCATAAAAAAATTACAGCAGAGCCTGGCAAGACACAAGGATAAGTGTTTGTACATCTTGTGTAATTTTAAAAGGGCTTTAAAAAGTCCCTTCATATTTTATAGCAAAATGAATACAATGATCAGAAATAGTTTTAGCTCTTTAAGCCTTCTACTCAATCCCCCAGCACTCACTCACCCTCTCTCTCTCTCTCTCTCTCTCTTTCTCTCTCTCTCTCTCTCTTTTTCTCTCTCTCTCTCTCTCTTTCTCTCTCTCTCTCTCTCTCTCTCTCTCTCTCTCTCTCTCTCTCTCTCTCTCTCTCTCTCTCTCTTTCTCTCTCTCTCTCCTCTCTCCTATATATATGTATGTGTATATACATATATATCTATATTATTAAGGAGAAGGAGAAGAAGGAGAAGAAGAAGAAGAAGAAGAAGAAGAAGAAGAAGAAGAAGAAGAAGAAGAAGAAGAAGAAGAAGAAGAAGAAGAAGAAGAAGAAGAAGAAGAAGAAGATGATGATGAAGAAGATGATGATGAAGAAGAAGAAGAAAGAGGAGGAGGACAGGACAGAAGAGGAGAGAAGATCCAGTTTTGAAGAAACAAATAAAGAAATTAATGTCTATTGTCATAATAACATGTAAAACTTCTGACCTATACTTTAAGAAGTCTGGGATTTAGAGAGGGAGAAGGGAAACCCATCATTAAAATTTAGTTTGTCTCAACCCTTTAGTCAGCCAATCTTACTTAAATTCTAACCCACAGGCTTCTTACTGTGGTTTCAACCTCTTTCCTCATACTCTGCCCTCTGCAGTTATCCAGCACCTCTTTATGTAGTGAAGTATAGCCATTAAAATGCTCCCTCTGGCTTCCCTTATCTCAGCTGAAGTAATTGGTATTATTAACTCATAGACACATTTTCTAGTGCTTTAATCATTTTCATTCATTCCCTATGCCATTTCTAAATTGCTCACAAGTATTTATAGATGAAAAATTTCATATCCATACAAGAAGATTAAAAAAACCTAACTCTCAGTTTGATTCCATCCTTAAGATCCATGAATCTTTATTAAAATCATGGGTCTAATCACCAGTGAATCTCACTTTAAGTAGTTTCAATATATGAAAATCAAGGTCCTAAAGCCAACAGATTAGAGGATTATCTAGTGTATTCAAATATTCTTGGCTTTACAAAAAGTATTCTTTAATGAAATAAGAAATTTCTTGGGCAAATTTGGCGTATTTTTTGACTTACAGAATGTCATAATTTAGATATTCTCATGCAAAAAATATATCAACAAAATATTTTATACAATGACTATATCACAGTTTAATATTTTCTGCTTTAACTTATTTGCTTAGAAATGTAGCTTGTGAGTTATTCATTAATTTATATTAAGTATCAATGATGTAAGGAAAGTTTATGATTTTTATGATTATTAGGTGAGTAATAAAGAATAATGTTTGCCAACTATTTGGCACTAAGCAATATATAATGATTATTGAAGTCTGGATAAAGCTGATATTTCTTATTTATTCTGGAGATTTGTGGATTAATACCAATCAATCAATATGCTTTCATTATGTGCAAGTCATGGTGTAAAGCACTGAAGATGTAAAGAAAGGCAAAAAAATCAAACCAAACCAAAAGCAGTCCCTATTCTCAATGAGCTCAAAGTCTCATGGGAGAAAGTCTAATATTTGACTGAGGTCAGAACTCCTATTTATATAATTTTGTGGATTTTATAATATAAGAGCTTTTTGTTATTGTTTCTTATAAATAATCTTTTTTTCCTATCTGTTATTTTGTGAATTTGATAATGTAAGAGCTTTTTTGTTATTGTTTCTTATACATAATCTTAACTTGAGCATCTCTTCTGATTCTAAGATATTCTTACAAGTCTATAGACAAAGTTATAACTTGGCATTTGTGTACTGGGGAAAGTACCACATCTAGGTTAAGGACCACAAAGTATAAGTTAAAAGAAAGAGACACTTTCATAGTTTAGGGAGAAAGGAACCCTGCAATAGTTAAGAATATTAAAGGGAAAGAGATCACCTTAACTCACCATCTAGCATGTTCCTATTTTAACTGAATATTCTTCCTAACAAAGTGAACCATTCAGTTATATTTATAGTGCTAAAGTGCAAGTAGAATGTACTCTCTAAGTTTATTACTCTATATCAAATCTCAATTTGCCCACCCTAGTTCTAGCTCTCAAAAGAATAATCTCTTAATATATAGGAATTAATATTCCCATCCATTTGAACTTCTAGGGAATAGTTCAGAATGGGCAAAGAGAAGTAATATTCAGAAGATTATTTCTGAAAGATGAGATCACAAATTTACACATTTTTGTTGACTAGAATAATGTGTAATTACAAGATGAGTTTCCTTGGATGGGAGTTGTAAAGTTGAAAAATTGATGGCTATTTCATTTGGCTATGCTAGTATTTGAACATTCACCCTTCAAGGCTCCTCATTTATCTTGGGACACAATAGAAATGAAGTTATAGTCTGAATGTATACTCTTGGCTTGGGCTGATTTCTCAAGAGCACATATATTTACATGCCCCAGACAAGCTCATTTTCAGTTTTCAGCACATATAGTCCTGGAAAGGGAGATTTAAATTATGTAAGAGTAGTCCCAGTGGATTGTCTCATGGAGATAGTTGTTTTTAGATGCAATAAAACTAGGACAATAAAGGGAATTGGAGATTACACTGGTTTGGGGTCCCAGACATTTCACTCATTGAATTACAGCAGAAGAGCCTCATCACTTATTCTAGCTGAAGAGTGGAGCATTTAGGTATTAGATTATGCTTGTCTATGAAAGGACAATTATTTCTAGGGGAACCAATGAAGGTGCACAGAAACATTTTTCATCACTGTCAGCAAACTAAAGGAACAAAATCCTTCTTACTAATTTCTTATAGATTCTTTAAAATTAAAAAAAAAGGTGGGGGATACTATGGATCTAGATAGCATTGAATATTGTATCTTTGTTTTTCCTCTTTTCTCTAATAATAGTCAACTAATCTAAACACTGCATATAGGAAGAAGGTCAAGGAAAGCTTATAGAAATATCCATATATGCTACAAAGTTTTTCCTAGTTCCCGATGTCCTGATTCTGGCTAAAAATATCATGAGAAAAATTTGCTTTTTTACCACATTCCAAATTTTCCCTGATTCTTTTACCACTCTGCTGCCCTGTCCCTTCACCCTTCTCTAATAACCTTTTGTTCTTTCTGGTTAATGTTATTTCCATATTTTCCCCAAACTCACTTTAATTCTTGGCTTTTTATAATCAATAAAATCTGATTTTTTTTTTAACATTCCTACCTAATGTAGGTAATTTTCCCAAAGAAGGTCAGTGGAAGGAAGAAAGTTGCCCTCTTTCCAGAAATTGCTCTTCCTTGTGGAAACAATGAAAATACTCCCTCTCCAAATATGAAAATAATTAATAGTTACCATTTTAGGATACAACAAAATAGACTATGTATCATGTGTCTATAGGATTAGCCCTCAGTAAAAGTGGTGAGTAGTTGAATTTTATATTTTATAAACTTCCTATTATTCTCTGTCTGTGCTGCTTCCTGAATTATCTAGTAATCTTTTCCCAGCAATTCCTTGCTCCCTCATGGCTGTCCATTCATTTCCTCAGTTGTAATCTGGTGAATATTCCAAATCAAGATCATAGATGAAGAAAAAGAAGCATGGTTTTAAAATTTGTGGGGAAGCTAGAAGGTCAACTTCATTCAGAGGATAATAACAACTAATATTGATGTGCTGTTCTATAATTTTAATGCATATTAAAAATATCACCTTGAGTTATCCTGATAGACTTATATGATAGGTAGGAAGGAAGGAAGCATGAATTTATGTGCCCAATACTGGAAATATAAATGTAAATAAAAAATATAGTTCCTACTCTCATTAGGCTTATATCCTGATAGAGGAAATCACCACACACACACAAAAAAAAAAAAAACTCAAAATGTGACTATGAAGAAGATGAGAGTAGTTGATTTGAGAGCATGGGTTTGAAGTCCAGGGATGGTCAGAAACAAAGTCATGAGGAGAATAAAACCCATACTCCTCTAAAAAATGCAGGTTCTATGTAGAATTCACTGCTAAAAGAAGAGCTTTGGGCATCTAGTCTTAAAAAAGAGGAAATTGAGGCTGACAAAAAGAGTAAAGGATCTGCTTGAAATTATATGAAATGTGATGAAACAAGGGATTTATTTATTTATTTATTTGGAGATGGGGATCCCTTGAATTAATTTGTCAAGTGACAGCCTTAAGTCTCTTAGGTTGATTAGATAATAGAATGGTAGAATTACTGACAGTGATTTTTTAAAAATTAATTTTATAATCATAACATTTTTTGACAGTACATATGCATAGGTAATTTTTTTTACAACATTATCCCTTGTACTCCCATCTGTTATGAATTTTTCCCCTCCTTCCCTCCACTCCCTCCCCTAGATGGCAGGGATTCCCATATGTATTAAATATCTTATAGTATATCCTAGGTACAATAAATATGTGCAGAACCGAATTTTGTTATTGTTGTTGTACATCCTCATACAGTATCATTGTTGAAGTGTATAATGATCTCCTAGTTCTGCTCATTTCACTCAGCATCAGTTGATGTAAGTCTCTCCAAGCCTCTCTCTATTCCTCCTGTTGGTCATTTCTTACAGAAATATTCCATAACATTCATATACCATAATTTACCCAACCATTCTCCAATTCATGGATATCCATTCATTTTCCAGTTTCTAGCCACTACAAAAAGGGCTGCCACAAACATTTTGGCACATACAGGTCCCTTTCCCTTCTTTAGTATTTCCTTGGGATATAAGCCCAGTAGTAGTAGGGCTGGGTCAAAGGATATGCACATTTTGATAACTTTTTGGGCATAATTCCAGATTGCTCTCCAGAATGGCTGGATTCTTTCACAACTCCACCAACAATGCATCAGTGTTCCAGTTTTCCCACATCCCCTCCAACATTCATCATTATTTGTTCCTGTCATCTTAGCCAATCTGACAGGTGTGTAGTGGTATCTCAGAGTTGTCTTAATTTGCATTTCTCTGATCAATAGTCATTTGGAACACTCTTGAATATGAGTGGAAATAGTTTTAATTTCATCATCTGAAAATTGTCTGTTCATATCCTTTGACCTTTTATCAATTGGAGAATGGCTTGATTTCTTATAAATTAAAGTCAATTCTCTGCATATTTTGGAGATGAGGCCTTTATCAGAACCTTTAATTGTTAAATGTTTTCTCAATGTGTTACTTCCCTTCTAATCTTGTTTGCATTAGTTTTGTTTGTGCAAAAAAATTTAATTAGATGTAATCAAAATTTTCTATTTTGTGATCAATAATGGTCTCTAGTTCTCCTTTGAACACAAATTCCTTCCTTTTCCACAAGTCTGAGAGGTAAACTATCCTATGTTCCTCTAATTTATTTATGATCTCGTTCTTTATGCCTAAATCACAGACCCATTTTGATCTTATCTTAGTATGTGGTGTTAAATGTGGGTCCATGCCTAGTTTGTGCCATACTAATTTTCAGTTTTCCCAGCAGTTTTTGTCAAGTAATGAATTCTTATCCCAAAAGTTGGGATTTTTGGGTTTGTCAAACACTAGATTGCTAATTTTATTCACTCTCTTGCCTTTTGAACCTAACCTATTCCACTGATCAACTAGTCTATTTCTTAGCCAATACCAAATGGTTTTGGTGACTGTTGCTTTGTTATATAGTTCTAGATCAGGTACAGCTAGACCACCTTCAATTAATTTTTTTTTTTTCATTACTTCCCTTGAAATTCTTGACCTTTTGTTGTTCCATATGAATTCTGTTGTTATTTTTTTCTAGGTCATTAAAATAGTTTCTTGGGAGTCTGATTGGTGTAGCACTAAATAAATAGATTAGTTTAGAGAGTATTGTCATCTTAATTATATACGCTGGGCCTATCCAAGATCACTTAATGTCTTTCCAATTATTTAAATCTGACTTTATTTTTGTGGAAAGTGTTTTGTAATTTTGCTCATATAATTCCTGACTTTCCTTTGGTAGATATATTCCTAAATATTTTATACTATCATCTGTTATTTTGAATGGAATTTCTCTTTGTATTTATTGCTGTTGGATTGTGTTGGTAATGTATAAAAATGCTGAGGATTTATGTGGATTTATTTTGTATCCTGCAACTTTGCTAAAGTTCTGAATTATTTCTAATAGCTTTTTGGCAGAATCTTTGGGGTTCTCTAAGTATACCATCATGTCATCTGCAAAGAGTGATAGTTTGATTTCCTCATTACCTACTCTAATTCCGTGAATCTCTTTCTTGGCTCTTATTGCCGAGGTTAGTGTTTCTAGTACAATATTGAATAGTAATGATGATAGTGTGCAACCTTGTTTCACTGCTGATCTTACTGGGAAAGGTTCCAGTTTATCGTCATTACATATGATGTTTACTGATGGTTTTAAATATATCCTCCTTATTATTTTAAGAAATAGTCCATTTATTCCTATACTCTCAAGTGTTTTTAGTAGGAATGGATGTTGGATTTTATCAAATGCTTTTTCTGCATCTATTGAGATGATCATATGTTTTTTATTAATTTGGTTATTGATATAGTTGATTATGCTAATAGTTTTACTAATATTGAACCAGCCCTGCATTCCTGGTATAAATCCCATTTGGCCATAGTCTATTATCCTGGGGATGATTTTCTGTAGTCTTTTTGCTGATATTTTATTTAATATTTTAGCATCAATATTCATCAGGGAGATTGGTCTATAATTTGCTTTCTCAGTTTTCAGCCTACCTGGTTTAGGTATCAGTACCATTTCTGTGTCATAAAAGGAATTTGGTAGGACTCCTTAAATCCCTATTTTTTCAAATAGTTTATATAGCATTGGAGTTAGTTGTTCTTTAAATGTTTGGTAGAATTCACATGTAAATCCATCTGGTCCTGGGGATTTTTTCTTAGGGAGTTGGTTAATAGCTTGTTCTGTTTCTTTTTCTGAAATGGGACTATTTAGACTATTTACTTCTTCCTCTGTTCATCTGGGCAAGCTATATTTTTGAAGGTATTTTTCCATTTCATTTAAGTTATTTAATTTATTGGCATAAAGTGAGAAAGTAGCTCCTAACTATTGTTCTAATTTCCTCTTCATTAGTGGTGAGTTCTCTCTTTTCATTTTCAAGACTAATAATTTGCTTTTCCTCTTTCCTTTTTTTAATCAGATTTACTAAGGGTTTTTCTATTTTTTTTTTCATAGAACCAACTCTTAGTTTTATTAATTAATTCAGTAGTTTTTTTACTTTCACTTTTATTAATCTCACCTTTTATTTTTAGAATTTCAGGTTTCATGTTTGTCTGGGTTTTTTTAATTTGTTACTTTTCTAACAATTTTAGTTGTAAGCCTAATTTGTTGACCTTCTCTTTCTCTACTTAATGCAAGTAGGCCTCTAGAAATATAAAACTTCCCCTCATTACTGCTTTCGCTGTATCCCACACATTTTGGTATGATGTCTCATTATTGTCATTTTCTTGGATGAAGTTATTAATTATTTGTATGATTTGCTTTTTCACCTAATCATTCTTTAGTGTGAGATTATTTAGTTTCCAATTATTTTTTGGTCTATTTTCCCCAGGCTTTTTATTGAATATAATTTTCATTGCATTGTGGTCTGAAAAAGATGCATTTACTATTTCTGCCTAACTGCATTTGATTTTGACATTTTTATGTCCTAATATATGTTCAATTTTTGTATAGGTTACATGAACTTCTGAGAAGAAAGTGTACTCTTTTCTGTCTCCATTTAGCTTTTGCCAAAGATCTATCATATCAAACTTTTCTAGTATTCTATTTACCTCTTTGACTTCTTTCTTATTAATTTTGTGGTTTGATTTATCTAATTCTGAGAATGCAAGGTTGAGATCTCCCACTATTATAGTTTTGCTGTCTCTTTCTTCTTGCAGCTCTCTTAATTTCTCTTTTAAGAATTTAGATGCTGCACCACTTGGTGTGTATATGTTTAATATTGATACTGCTTCATTATCTATGCTACCCTTTAGCAGGATATAATGCCCTTCCTTATCTCTTTTAATTAGATCAATTTTTGGTTTTGCTTGATCTGAGATGAGGATGGCTACCCCTGCTTTTTTGTCTTTACCTGAAGCATAGTAGATTCTGCTCCACCCTTTTACTTTTATTTTGAATGTATTACCCTGTTTCAGGTGTGTTTACTGTAAACAATAGATAGTAGGATTCTGACTTTTAATCCAGTCTGCTAACTGCTTCCTCTTTATGAGGCAGTTTGCCCGATTCACATTTATGGTTAGAAAGACTAATTCTATATTGCTTGCCATCCTGTTTACCCCTGCTTATGCTTTTCTCCTTTCCTTCCCTCTTACCCCCCTACCCAGTATTAAACTTGTGAACACCACTTGCTTTTCACAGCCCTCCCTTTTTAGTATCCCTCCCCCACCTTAAAGTTCCTCTCCCTATTTTTTTCCCTTTTCTCACAATTTCTGTATTGCCTTCCCCTTAACTTACTCCTTCCCTCTCACTTTTCAATGAAGTGGAAGAAGTTTCATCATAAATTGAATATTTCTATTGATAGACACTATGTTCATTTCCCTCCTTTCATTCTCTCAGATATAATAGGTTACCTTTGCCTCTTCATGAGGTATAGTACCACCACTGTTACCCTTTTTTATGATATAATTTCCTTTCTACCTTTAGTTTCTAGGACAAATTATATGTGTATTTTTTACATATCTTTAAGGCAGAAATATAGTTCTCAAGATTTTTTTTACCTTTTTATAAATCTCTTGAGTTCTGTATTTGAAGATCAAATATTTTGTGTAGGTCTAGTTTTTTCATCAAGAATAGATGGAATTCATTCATTTTGTTATATGTCCATCTTCTTCCCTGGAAAATGATGCTCATTTTTGCTGGGTAAGTTATTTTTGGCTGCATACCCAGCTCCTTAGCCTTTCAGAATATCATATTCCAGGCCCTTCGTTCTTTTAATGTAGATGCTTCTAGATCCTGGGTTATCCTTATTGTGGCTCCTCCATATTTGAATTGCTTTTTTCTAGCAGCTTCCAGTATTTTTTCCTTCATCTGATATTTCTTGAACTTGGCCACTATATTTCTTGGAGTTTTGATTTTAGGGTCCCTTTCAGTAGGTGATCGATGAATTTTTTCAATGACTATTTTACCTTCTGTTTCCAAAACGTCTGGGCAGTTCTCTTTGATAATTTCCTCACATTTTTTCAGAGAGTCCGATTATTCTCAAATTGTCTCTCCTGGATCTGTTTTCCAGGTCTGTTGTCTTTCCAATAAGGTACTTAATATTCTTTTCAATTGTTTCATTTTTCTGGTTTTTTTGACTACTTCTTGGTTTCTCCTTGAGTCATTCATTTCTCCTTGTTCAAGTCTAATTTTCAATGATGTATTTTCTTTACTCACTTTTTTCATATCTTTTTGTAATTGTCCAATTGAGTTTTTAAGTGAGTTTTTTTCTTCTATGGAATTTTTTCCCATTTCATTCATTTTATTTTTTAGAGAGCTGTTTTCTTTTTCCAGCTCACTAATTTTATTTCTCAATGATTTGCTTTCTTTATCCACTCTGTCTTTAAATGCGTGGAATGACTTCTCCAAGCTCTCTTGCCAAGCTTCCCTTTCTTTTTCCCATTTCTCTTCTAGCTCTCTTGTGAGAGCCTTTTTGATTTCCTCTATGAGATTCTTTTGTATTGAGGAGCAGCTCATATCCCCCTTAGGGGATTCCTCTGGAGACAATCTGCTTTCAGTATCATTAGTATTTGAAGTCTGCTCTCTCTCCATACAGAAGCTGTCAATGGTTAGATCCCTTTTGCATTTTTTGTTCATTTTGTCAGAGTGGAATCAAAGAAAAAATCGAAGAAAACAAATTGACAAGAGAAACAATTGAACAATTGGTCTGTTTCTGGGGGGAAGGGAGGAATGGAGCTGGATGGTGTTAACGAGCTACCTCTACAGACTGAGCTGAGGGAGACAGTAGCACGGTACTAACAGGATATCGATGGCTGTGCTGTGTCTGTGATCTGAGGCTCTGAGAATGTGCTGAGTCACTCCGGGTGAGGGTGGGGGTGGCTGGGTCCTGAGAGACGCTAGCTTTCTGGGGTTTTATTCCTCACCTCTGATAATTACACCTTTTCTGCTGCTCCTGGCTTGCTGCCAAGAGGGAACATCCACACTGGTGTAAAAGTCTTTTCCCAGAAACGGAAGAGATTGCACTCCTCCTCCATCCTGTCTGAGCTGTGTGAGCTCTCTGTCTTGCTCTCACTGCCTGCCCTCAGTCTGTGCCCAATCTGTTCAACCCTTCCCTGAGCAAACACAGACCTTCTCTGGAAAATTTCAAGGATGTCTTCTGTTGGGGATTATTTGTGGATTTCTTTTCTGGTCAAGCATTAACTCTGATGCTTGTCATGAAGTAAGTCTTCAGAGAAAATGCAGAGCTCAAGTAGCTATCTGCCTCCATGCCGCCATCTTGGCCGGAAGTCCTCAAAACCAAGAATTTAAACTCAAAGTTTTTTGATTCTCAATGTCAGACTCTTTCTAATATGGTTCTCAAGGGATCATTCATTCTCCCTTGAGAAGGGATCTGTAATCTGTAAATTGAAATTAAATAGGGAAAACTGCAAAATATTACATTTCAGGTTTTTTTTTTTTTTTTAATAATACAGAAGTAAAAGATCAAAGAAATTTGTATTAATGACAATTTCTAAGAAAAAATCTAACATATGGAAATGACTTAGTAGTGCTATTAGATAACCCTCCAAAAGTGAATGCAATCTTATTTTGCATCAAGAAAAAAAATAAATCCAGAAAGAAGAATGATATAAGGATGAGAAATTTAGTCAGATTCAGTCTTCTCTCCATCCATGTGCATGGCAAGCAGTCAATAATGTAGCATGTGTTATTGAAAGTTGCCTGAAGCTAAGAAAGGTAAGTGACTTGCTGTTAGTCTGTCAGAAGAGTCTGAATTTGAAGATCTAATTTTATATCCACTAGACCATGCTACCTCCTTAGTAGGCAGAATAAGTGAAGAAAGAGGTCCAAGCCATTATACACTGGTGTTGCCACATAAGGAATATTGATCTCAATTCTGAGCATTATGCTTTAAATGTACTATAGGCAAATTACTATTGAATAGAGAAGTATAAATTAAATGAGGTACTACATCACATCTCTCAGAATGGATACGATGACAGGAAAAGATAATGATAAAGGCTGGAGGGAATATGGGAAAACTGGGACATTAATACATTGTTTGTGGAATTGTAAAATGATTCAACTATTATAGAGAATTGGAATTAAATCTAAAGAGCTTTAAAACTGTGCATATCTTTTGATCCAGCAGCACTACTACTAAGACTGTGTCCCAAATAAATCATAAAAGAGGGAAAAGGACCCACATGTGCAAAAAAGTGTTTGTGGTGGTAAAGAATTGGAAAATGAGTAGATGCCCCTCAAATGGGGAATGTTTGGATAAGTTTTGATATATGAAAGTAATGGAATATTATTGTTATATTTAAAAAAATGCTAAACAAGGCCAAGAAAAGACTTAAATGAACTAATGTTGAGCAAAACAAGCAAAATCAGGAATACATTGTAAATACTAACAGCAAGAGTGTACAATAGTTAACTATAAAAGATATAATTCTTTTCAGCTGTTCAGTGATCCAAGGCAATTTCAAAAAACTTTGAACAGAAAAACATTGTCTGTACACAAAGAGAGAACTATGGAATCTGAATGTAAATCAATACATGCTATGTTAACTTTTTTCTTCTGTTTATTTTTTCCTGTTATGGCTTTTTTTTTTTTTTTTTTTGTATTGTATTCCTGGTTCAATTTGTTTCATTCAGCATCAATTCGTGTACATCTTTCCACGCCTTTATAAAATCAGTTTGTTCGTCCTTTTTGAAATAACAATAATATTCCATTACTTACATAAACCATATCTAATTCAACTATTCCCCAATTCAACTATTCTGATTTTCCAACTCTTTGCCACCACATTAAGAGCTGCTACAAACATTTTTGCACATGAGTCTTTGTCCCTACTTTAGGATGTACACCTAGTACTGGAATTGCTGGGTCAAAGGTTATGTGATTATTTTATAGCTCTTTGGGGATAGTTCTAAATTTCAAATTGTTCTCAAGAATGGTTAGATCATTTCACAACTCCACCAACAATGCATTAGTACTCCAGTTTTCCTATATCCTCTCCAACATTTATCATTATCTTTTCCTGTCATTTACCACATTATATCAAGAGGGAAAATATGATATTTTTGGACATTTACCTTAGGAAATTAACTCCATATTCTTTGTTCTGATTTCATTTCCTATTATATTTAACTCTCATAGGGAAGAGGACAAAAGTATAGCACTGCAAAACAAATTACTATACTCATTTTATTATTAACAGAACAACATTTTATTGTCTGTACTTAGCATCAGAGCTGGATCTGTGCCTGACAAGATACTTACAAAAGCTTTCATTAAGGCCAAAGCTAATCCTATTTCAAGTTTCAAGCCTCTATATTGGGTGCAGAGTTTGGGCAATGTACTTCACCAACTTAATTTTCTCACCTAGGAAGTAGCTCCCCAGTAAGGCAAAGAAATGAATGTCAACCTGCTTGGAGGCCAGAGCATGTATCTCCAACAGGACAAAATTCTTATTCTCACTTGGTACTATGCTTTCTTTATGATATATTACTTTCAAATGTTCATCTTTTACCTCTTTTGCTTATTCAAGACACTGTTCTCATTTTCCTTAGCAGATTATTCCTTTATATTAGTCTCTATTGCCAAGTGACATGGTGGGACTTTGGTGGACCCTAACATTCTTAATGCAGATTAACAAGACACATCATTACAATGTGAATATGTTCAAAAGATTTAAAATGTTTAAACCTAGTGTTTGCAAGGCAGATCTAACATGACTCTGTCATTCATAGAAAAAGAGCCATTAAGTTGATGTAAACATGCCTAACTTACATTTTTCATCTTTCCCAGTATCTTTTTCATTATTCACTATCATGATTTATCTCTCTTCTTTCCCATGAGTCCTTGTATTCTATTCCTTTCCTTGTGTGTGCCAGAGATCACATCATTCCTATCTTGATCCCTTTCAGTGCTTCTTCTTCTTCTTTAATTCTCTTTACTATAGGCACACATGGAAAACATCTCAGAATTCCAGATGGGAAGCCATCACTTAGTTAATTATTCACTTCAACTAGTAATATTAGGCATATTGAATTTTTTGTTTTCATATTATTTAAAACTTACCTGAAATGGATTTGGGATCTTCATATAATTCTAGAGAATGATGCTTCTCCACACCAGAAAAGCATATAAGCATGTCAGCCTAGAGGTACTGCTATTCCAGATTGTGTCCAAAGTAGATTAAACTAAATTCTTAATCTCCAGAAGCTTGCAGTTATAATAAAGAACTTAACAATCCAGCAACAGAAAGAAGACATACATTACTATGTCATTCTAGACAGGATGTTCCAGAAATCTTTGTGCATTTTAAAGCTTTGATAGCTCTAATGAAGTAAAAAGGTATGAGATAAACATTTTCAGCTATTTAAAGCATCAAAACTTTGAAATATCCCATAGAAACAAAACATAATGATCTTATTAGAGATCATTAGAGCACAAGACAGGGATGAAATGGTGTATGAAGATGAAAGAAGGAAAAATAATTTCTAATTGAGGATTTGAGATGAGGTATAATTTCAGTTGTCTTAAAGGACAGATAGAATTTCAAATGCTGCAATAAGTATTTAGTGTAAAGGGCTAGAACTGAGCAATGCACTTGGATAAGGAAGCACGTGAGACTAATTGCCAATTGGACAGTTCCCTATTAACTTGTTTGAAGGTTGACCCTCCCCAGCTGTTCTGTGCTGACTTGATTGGTGGGACAAAGAGGGGGAAGTGACGTGTGTGGGAGGAGTAGGAGGAGGAAGAGGAATTGAGACTCAGTCTCTCCTGGGGTTTGAGGGAGGAAGGTGTGTGTGAGGTTGCTAGGCCTAACCTCCTGACCTTGACCATGAAAGATCAAGAATAAAGACTTTTAATGATCCTGACTCCACTGATTTCTGGGAAGACAGAGTTCCAGCATTTAGGATCTACAAAATGATTTATAAACATTTGATCTTCACACCAACCTTAACAGATAAGTATTACAGGTATTATTATTCTGTTTTTTAAAATGAGAGAATTGAGATCAGAGAAGATAAGTGACATTCATCATTACACTACTAGCAAGCGTGAAAATGATTTTTTCATTAGCATTTTATTTTTTTCTAAATACATGTAAAATAGCTTTCAATATTCATTTTTGTAAAACTTTCTGTTATAAATTTTTCTCCTTTGCCTTACCTTCCCCCTCCCTGAGACAATAAGCAATTTTGATATAGGTTAAATATGTGCAATTATTTTCAACATATTTTCATGCTTGTTATATTGTATAAGAAAAATCAGAACAAAGGGGGGAAAACTACAAGAAAGAAAAACAAAAAAGGTGAAAATACTATGATTCCATCTACTTTTAAGTCTCCATAGTTCTCTGTTTGGATTCAGATGGCACTTTCCATCTTAAATCTTATTGGAATTCACTTGAATCACTTCATTGTTAAAAAGAGAAATGCCCACATAGTTGATCATCACATAATTTTGTTGTTACTGTGTACAATGTTTTCTTGGTTCTGCTCACTTCAGTTTGAAATAAGCCAGCGCATCATTTCTTATAGAACAATAATGTTTCATTATTATTATTATACCATAACTTATTCAGCTATTCCTAATTAATGTATATCCACTCAATTTCAAATTTCTTATCACTACAAAAGGGTTACTACAAACATTTTTGCACACACCACATCTAATTTCAGCAAAATGCTCTTCAGGTCCTTACCAGAAGGTCTTCTTTAAAAAAAATATTTCTATTCAAAAGGGGGGCATTGAAGACCCCATATTATGATAGTTTGTTTCCTATATCATCTTGTAAATCATTTTTTTTTTCTTTTCCTTTAAGTATTTAGGCACTATAACATTTGGTACATCTAATGCATATATGTTAGGTGTTTATATTAATCTATTATTTTGATATTATTATGATATTAATTCATTCTTTTGTGCTATTAATTTGTCTGAAAACATTATTGCTACCCAATGACTATTTGAATTCTATTAAAACATAATAAGCTTTCCTCCAAATGCTTATTTTAAATTTATGTGACTTTTTGTCTTAATTGAGTTTCTTATGAACAACATATTTCTGGATTTTGCCTTCTAACCCATTCTATTCTCTTCTTTTTTTATGGGTAACTTTAATGGATGCACATTCAAAGTAAAGGGTTTTTTTGTTTTTGTTTTTGTTTTTCATTTTACCATACCACATCCTATTCTGCTTCCTCTTTCCAAAGAATAAGAGATTAGTAAAGACACAGAATGTGCTGAGCATCAGTACTGTATGCTTTTTGCAATTTGTTTTTCTCTTCCTCCATCCCTCTTTTCTTTTTCTTGTCTAAAATGTAAACACATTAAAAAAAAAAAAAACTTTTCTTTCCTTCATTTTAAACCCTCTTTTACCTCCTATATGGTTAAAATTTGTTCTACTCATTACAAACCCTTTCTTAGTCTACTGTACATTTTGTTATTCCTTTCTATATCCATCCCTGTTCATTTTTGTTTCATCCTAAAGTAAAATGCATTTTTAACCCAACTCTCAAATGGACATTCTATCACTCTTTGACTGGTTCAAATGAAAATGAAATTCATATTACATGTTGATTATGCTTTTCTCTTTGTCTACTTCTATAATCTGAAAATGTCTTTTATTCTTCCTTTTTATTCATCCAGCAAACATTAAACATCTAATATATACTAGTACTGTTTTTCCTCTATTGTATTTCTTTTCCTTTTCTCTTTGATTTTGAGATTTTCAAAACATGATTACCTCATTCTTAGGCTCTCTCTATTATTTTTCTCCCTGTTGATAATAAGGCTCTGGGGGGAATCGTTATCTAGCCCATTGCATTATAAACAGTTCCTCATTAAGAGTCTTTTCTAATTGATTTTTTTTTTTTTTGTATTTGCTTTTTTATATTTCTCTTTACTCCTGGATAGTTACAAAAGTTTCTATTTAGTTTTGATTTTTATTCAAGAATTGTTCAGAATATTTTCTTTCATTATAATCCTAATTTCCCCCTGTGTACAATTAGAAATAATCTTTACATATAAGTTTTTTTTATTATAAATAAACATATTTTGCCTTCTTGAATATTCTATCCCCAATTCTTTGTTCTTTTTTTAGTAGTGGCTGCTAAATTCTGTGTGACCCAGACTATGGCTCTTTGGTAACTGAATTCTTTCTTTCTGGCTACTTGCTGTTTTTTATTTTGTTTTGTTTTGTTTTTTTCATTTGACCTAGAAGCTCTGGATTTGAGATATGTTTTCAAAGAGTTCTAATTTTTGAGTCTATTTCATAAATTGATAAGATTGTATTTTTACTTTGTCTTCTTCTAATATGTTTTGTTAATTTCTTTTCATGAATTGTTTAAATTCATATTTGGACTCTTTTTTTGCTTAGAGTTTTCAGGTAATCAAATGATTGTTAATTTATATCCTTTTTAATTTTCCTTTCAGGTTATTTGTTTTCTATATCTTATCTTAATATTTTTTCCATTTTTGTGGCTGTTTTTTTTTAAACATTTTAAAAATTATCATATGGATTCATTAACTTCTTCTTGGTCCATTCTAATTTTTAAGGAATTTGTTGCTTGAGTAAAATTTTGTACCTCTTGTGTTAAGCTGTTTATTCTTCTTCCTAATCTCTCTTCTATGCCTCTCATTTCTTTTTTTTTTTTTTTTTTTTTTTTAATTTTTTTTATTATATATATATATATATATATATATATATATATTTTATAATATTATCCCTTGTATTCATTTTTCAAATTACCCCCCCCCTCCCTTATTCCCTCCCCCCGACGACAGGCAATACCATACATTTTACATGTGTTACAATATAGTCTAAGTACAATACATGTGTGTGAATATCATTTTCTTGTTGCACAATAAACATTAGAATCCGAAGGTATATGCAACCTGGGCAGACAGATATTAGTGCTAACAATTTACATTCCCCTCCCAGTGTTTCTTCTCTGGGTGTATCTACCTCTGTCCATCATTGATCAACTGGAAGTGAGTTGGATCTTCTTTATGTTGAAGGTTTCCACTTCCATCAGAATACATCCTCATACAGTATCGTTGTTGAAGTATACAGTGATCTTCTGGTTCTGCTCATTTCACTCAGCATCAGTTGATTTAAGTCTCTCCAACCCTCTCTGTATTCCTCCTGCTGGTCATTTCTTACTGAGCAATAATATTCCATAACTTTCATATACCACAATTTACCCAACCATTCTCCAACTGATGGACATCCATTCATCTTCCAGTTTCTAGCTACAACAAAAAGAGCTGCCACAAACATTTTGGCACATATATGTCTCTTTCCGCTCTTTAGTATTTCTTTGGGATATAATCCCAGTAGTAGCGCTGCTGGGTCAAAGGGTATGCACAGTTTGATAACTTTTTGGGCATAATTCCAGATTGCTCTCCAGAATGGCTGGATTCTTTCACAACTCCACCAGCAATGTATTAGTGTCCCAATTTCCCCACATCCCCTCCAACATTTGTCATTATTTGTTCCTGTCATCTTAGCCAATCTGACAGGTGTGTAGTGGTATCTCAGAGTGGTCTTAATTTGCATTTCTCTGATCAGTAGTGATTTGGAACACTCTTTCATGTGAGTGGATATAGTTTCAATTTCTTCCTCTGAGAATTGTCTGTTCATATCCTTTGACCATTTATCAATTGGAGAATGGTTTGGTTTCTTATAAATTATGGTCAGTTCTCTATATATTTTGGAAATGAGACCTTTGTCAGAACCTTTGTTTTTAAAAATATTTTCCCAATTTGTTACTTCCCTTCTAATCTTGTTTGCATTAGTATTATTTGTACAGAAACTTTTTAGTTTGATGTAATCAAAATCTTCTATTTTGTGATCAATAATGATCTCTAGTTCACCTCTGGTCATAAATTCCTTCCTCCTCCACAGGTCTGAGAGGTAGATTATCCTCTGTTCCTCTAATCTATTTATTATCTCCCTCTTTATGCCTAAATCATGGACCCATTTTGATCTTATCTTGGTATATGGTGTTAAGTGTGGATCCATATCTAATTTCTGCCATACTAATTTCCAGTTTTCCCAACAGTTTTTTCCGAATAATGAATTTTTATCCCTAATGTTGGAATCTTTGGGTTTGTCAAAGATTAGATTGCTATAGATGTACCCTTTTTTGTCCTTTGTATCTAATCTGTTCCACTGATCTACCGGTCTATTTCTTAGCCAATACCAAATGGTTTTGGTGACTGCTGCTATATAATATAGCTTTAGATCAGGTACACTTAGACCACCTTCCTCTGAGTTTTTTTTTCATTAGTTCCCTTGCAATTCTTGACCTTTTATTCTTCCATATGAATTTTGTTGTTATTTTTTCTAGGTCATTAAAATAGTTTCTTGGGAGTCTGATTGGTATAGCACTAAATAAATAGATTAGTTTGGGGAGTATTGTCATCTTTATTATATTCGCTCGGCCTATCCAAGAGCACTGAATGTCTTTCCAATTATTTAAATCTGATTTTATTTTTGTGGCAAGTGTTTTGTAATTTTTCTCATATAATTCCTGACTTTTCTTTGGTAGATGGATTCCCAAATATTTTATACTATCAACATTTGTTTGGAATGGAATTTCTCTTTGTATCTCTTGCTGTTGCATTTTGTTAGTGATATATAAAAATGCCGAGGATTTATGTGGATTTATTTTGTATCCTGCCACTTTGCTGAAATTTTGAATTATTTCTAGTAGCTTTTTAGCAGAGTCTTTGGGGTTCTCTAAGTATACCATCATGTCATCTGCAAAAAGTGATAGTTTAATTTCCTCATTTCCTACTCTAATTCCTTGAATCTCTTTCTCGGCTCTTATTGCCGAGGCTAGCGTTTCTAGTACTATATTGAATAGTAATGGTGATAGTGGGCAACCTTGTTTCACTCCTGATCTTACTGGGAAAGGTTGCAGTTTATTTCTATTGCATATTATGCTTACTGACGGTCTTAAATATATACTCCTGATTATTCTAAGGAATAATCCGTTTATTCCTATACTCTCAAGAGTTTTTAGTAGGAATGGATGTTGGATTTTGTCAAATGCTTTTTCTGCATCTATTGAGATGATCATATGGTTCTTATTAATTTGATTATTAATATGGTCAATTATATTAATAGTTTTCCTAATATTAAACCAGCCCTGCATTCCTGGAATAAATCCTACTTGATCATAGTGTATTATCTTGGAGATGATTTTCTGAAGTCTTTTTGCTAATATCTTATTTAAGATTTTAGCATCAATATTCATTAAGGAGATTGGTCTATAATTTTCTTTCTCAGTTTTCGATCTACCAGGTTTAGGTATCAGTACCATGTCTGTGTCATAAAAGGAATTTGGTAGGACTCCTTCATCCCCTATTTTTTCAAATAATTTATATAACATTGGGGCTAATTGTTCTTTAAATGTTTGGTAGAATTCACATGTGAATCCATCTGGCCCTGGGGATTTTTTCCTGGGGAGTTGATTAATAGCTTGTTCTATTTCTTTTTCTGAAATGGGACTATTTAAGCAATTTATCTCCTCCTCTGTTAATCTAGGGAGCCTATATTTTTGGAGGAAGTCATCCATTTCACTTAAGTTATCAAATTTATTGGCATAAAGTTGGGCAAAGTAACTCCTTATTATTTCTCTAATTTCCTCTTCATTGGTGGAAAGATCCCCCTTTTCATTTGTAAGACTATCAATTTGATTTTCCTCTTTCTTTTTTTTGATCAAATTTACCAAAGGTTTATCTATTTTATTGGCTTTTTCATAAAACCAACTCTTGGTTTTATTTATTAATTCAATAGTTTTTTTACTTTCAATTTTATTGATTTCTCCTTTTAATTTTTGTATTTCGAGTTTAATTTTTGGTTGGGGGTTTATAATTTGGTCTTTTTCTAGCCTTTTAAGTTGTAAGCCCAATTCGTTAATCTTCTCTTTCTCAATTTTCTTCAAATAAGCCTCTAAAGATATAAAATTTCCCCTTATTACCGCTTTAGCTGCATCCCAAAGATTTTGATATGATGTCTCATCATTATCATTATCTTGGGTGAAATTGTTAATTGTTTCTATAATTTGCTCTTTCACCCAGTCATTCTTTAAGATGAGATTATTCAGTTTCCAATTACTTTTTGGTCTATTTACCCCTAACTTTTTACTGAATGTAGCTTTTATTGCATTGTGATCTGAGAAGAAGGCATTTATTATTTCTGCCTTCCTACATTTAATTTTGAGATCTTTATGTCCTAGTATATGGTCAATTTTTGTATAGGATCCATGAACTGCTGAGAAGAAAGTATATTCCTTCCTATTGCCATTCAGTTTTCTCCAAAGGTCTATCATACCTAGTTTTTCTAATGTTCTATTTACTTTTTTAATTTCTTTCTTGTTTGTTTTGTGGTTTGATTTGTCTAAATCTGAGAGTGCAAGGTTGAGATCTCCCACTATTATAGTTTTACTGTCTATTTCTTCTTGCAGTTCTCTTAACTTTTCCTTTAGAAAGTTAGATGCTATACCACTTGGTGCATATATGTTTAGTATTGATATGGCTTCATTATTTATGCTACCTTTCAGCAGGATATAGTTTCCTTCCTTATCTTTTTTAACGAGATCTACTTCTGCTTTTGCTTGATCTGAGATAAGGATAGCTACCCCTGCTTTTTTGGCTTTACCTGAAGCATAATAGGCTCTGTTCCAACCTTTTACCTTTACTCTGTATGTATCTCCCTGCTTTAAGTGTGTTTCCTGTAGGCAACATATTGTAGGGTTCTGCTTTTTGATCCAATCTACTATCCGTCTCCGTTTGATGGGATCGTTCATCCCATTTACATTTACAGTTAAAATTACTAATTCTGTATTTCCTGCCATCGTATTATCCCCAGATTATGCTTTTTTCCCTTGACCCCCCTGATCCCCCTCCCCGATATTTAATTTACAGACCCCCCTTGTGACGCGCAACCCTCCCTCTTTTTTTTTTTTTTTTTTTTTTTAGGATCCCTCCCCCCTCCCTCCAAGTCCCTTCACTTATTCCCCTTTTCCTTTTCCCTTTTCCTCTCCCCCCTTTTAATGAGGTGAGAGAAAATTCTCTGAAAAACAAATATGTTAATTATTTACTCTTTGAGCCTCTTCTGATGAGAGTAAGATTCACACAATGATTCTCCCCCTCACTAAGTTCCCTCAGATATGGTGTATTTTCTATGTCTCTTCCTGGGATGTAGTTTCCCTCTTTTTATCACTCCTTCCCCTTTTTCTGAACCGACCTCCTTCCCTTTACTACACCCCCCTTTTTTTCTTTTATATCAGTAAAATCAAATTATCCTTGAGTATTTTTTATATACCCACAACAGAGTTACAGTTCTCAAGGGTTCTGTGTACCTTTTTCTGTTTCTCTTCAGTCTTGTGGATGTAGATCAAATTTTTTGTTTAAGTCTGCTTTTTTTCTTAGAAACATATAGAATTCCTCTGTTTCATTGAATGACCATCTTCTTCCGTGGAAAAAGATGCTAAACTTAGCTGGGTAGTTCATTCTTGGTTGCAGTCCTTGATCTTTTGCCTTACGGAATATCAGGTTCCAGGCCCTTCTATCTTTTAATGTGGAGGCAGCCAGATCTTGGGTGACCCTTATTGTGGCACCTTGGTATTTAAATTGTTTTTTTCTAGCTGCTTGCAGGATTTTCTCCTTTGTGTGGTAATTCTGCAGCTTAGCCACAATATTCCGTGGTGTTCTTTTTTTAGGGTCTATTTCAGAAGGAGTTCGATGAATTCTTTCCACATCTACTTTCCCTTCTGTTTCTATTATCTCTGGACAGTTCTCTTTGATAATTTCCTGTAAAATAGAATCTAGGCTCTTTTTTTGGTCATAGTTTTCTGGAAGTCCAATAATCCGCAGATTATCTCTCCTAGATCTATTTTCCAGGTCTATAGATTTTCCCAGTAAGTATTTGACGTTGTTCTCCAGCTTCTCATTTTTTTTGTTTTGTTTGACTGATTCTTGGGTTCTCTGTGAATCATTCATTTCTATTTGTTCCATCCTGACTTTTAAGGAGTTATTTTCTTCTTTCACAGTTTTTAGTTCTTTTTGTAAATGCCCAATTTCGTTTTTAAATGAATTATTTTGCTCTATTGAATTTTTTTCCATTTCCCTAATTTTTTTTTTTTGAGAATTATTTTCTTTTTCCAATTCAGAAATTCTATTTTCTTGAGACTTTTTTATCTTTTCCAATTCAGAAATCCTACTTTCCTGTGTTTTTTTAACCTTTTCTAATTCACTAATTTTGTTTCCCTGCATCTCCTGTGAATTCTTTATTTTTTCCAACTCCAATTTCAGGACGTTGTTATTCTCTATCATAACTTCCCTTTCCTTGCCCCATTTTTCTTCAATCTCCCTCAATTTCTTAAGAGCTTCTTCTAGGAGAGAGTTATGTGATGGGGGGCAGGAATCGTTCCCCTTTAGGTTGTTATCTTCTGAATCTTTGCTGTTAACTTCCTCGGGGTTGGACACCCGCTCTTTCTCTGTATAGAAGGAATCTATAGTTTTTCTAGCTTTTTTGCTCATACTTAAAAAATGTTTTGGGGTCTGTCTCTGGGGTAGGAAATTATTTACTTCTTTACCAGCTTCCTCCCAGACCGGATGGATGCAGCGGCCCCTGCGCCCGCGCTAAGAGAGAGCTCTGGGAGAGAGTTCCCCACCCCCTCCCTGGAAGTGCCTCAGAGGTGATTAGCACTGCTGTGCTTCGAGGGCGTAGAATAGTGAAGACAGCAAGAAGCTCAGCCTATGTGTCCGGGTGGGGAGTGGATGTCTGCAGCAGGTGACGTGAGAAGCCCCTGCGCTCAAACTGGAAGTGTCTGCCAGAAACCGCGGTCCCTAGTTCAAAGGTTCCGCTTCTCTGGGACTTCCTGGAGCTGAGTTCCACTCCCTCCAGCTAAGCTAGGCCGTGTGTGTTGCCTTGGGCCGTATCCACCCACTTGTCAGTCTCTTAACTATTCTCAGGAGGTAGCTGAGGCCACACCCCCTGGTGCCGAGTCTGCCCCAGGGTGGGGGGGGGGGGAAATCTAATCTGAGTTTTAAAATATTTTGGCTTTCTCTTCTGAACTGCTAAATAATTAGCAGAGAAGAGCTAACAGCCTGTGCCAGATTCCTTTACCTCAGTGGCTTCTCTGATCCCAGAGCCCCTCCCAGCGCAATGGGCGCAGTGTGCCCCTACCCCACCGTCTGTGCTGGTCTTTCTTATTCCTCCCCTGAGAACTGACCTTTCCTGTTGAAACTCCAGATTCTCTTCAGCTGGTAAGTCGTGCTTCCAGTCCTTGTGGTATCTATCAGTCCTGAGCTAATTTTGAGACTTAATTTATCTAATTGGTTGTGAGGGAGTGAGGACGTTCACTGAGTAGTGTGTTTCTTCTCCGCCATCTTGGCTCTATGCCTCTCATTTCTTATAGAACTCGTTCTTTTCTTACTCATTTAATTTAAAATATCATTTAAACTCTTTTGTAAATTATTGTTTTATCACCCCCAGGGACTCTACTTAAACTTATGATGAAATTATGGTTTTCTTTTAAGTTTTGCTCAGAGATGTTTCAAAATTATTTTATTTTCTTGGGTTTATATTTTGGGCATCACTTTTACTATAATGGCTTCTTATGTGAATATAGGAATTTCTTAAAAATGTTGTTTATTCATTCTCCTAGCTCTTCTTTTCAAATTAGGGCTCTGCATTAGGACCAGGATCTATGTACTTATGGAATGTCTGGGCCTTGATTGGTCCTCTTGGAATTTGCATAAATATTGAGTACTATGTTCTTCAAGAATGTAAAAGGCAACTCAGGGTACAGAACTATAAGCTTTTAGTGTTCCCCAAATTTTCCAATTTAGTGCAATGTTTGAATCATTGTCCTCCTGATATGCCTTTTGAAAACTTCTGAATGGTGTTTATTTAATTATTTTTAATACACATTGCAAAATGGTGTTTTGATCTTGACAACACAACCATGAATTTGCCCTTATCGGATTTCCAAGACTGCTGCTTCCCCAAGCCACTATCAGCTAGTTGGAAGAATATCCATTTTCAGAGTGAGAATTAGAATATATCCATTAGTCTGAGACTTCTTTTCTGGTTATTCAGCTACAGGCCGAGATCAGGCTGGAAGTCATATATGAAACTCTCTTGCAGGATTAGATATACATAATTAGTGTGTGATTTTCTCCCTTCCTCTCACCTGATATACAACTCTGGCCCTAATCTATAATCCTTAGACACAAGTCTCCTATTCAGTATAGCTAAAATTTAGATCCATCATTGGCGTATAAGACAGAGCTGCCAGTGACCACTATTTCCCATTCCTTCATAGCCTGCATGCTACATCAGGTATTTCTTGTTATTTTACTATGGAATGCTCCTTACTTTGCCCTCCTGACTTGCCCTAAACTAATGATAGAGGAGTGTTTCAAATAAAATTTTATCAAGTAAAACTGTTACAAAGTGTCTAAGTGAATTCAAAACAGGAAAAGAGAGCTGAGCAAATTCTGTCTCTAGGCTATCATCTCTGATGAAAAGGCTGATGAAAAGTTAAATTGAGACAAATTGGTTCTCAAATGTCCAAATACAGATCTTATTCTTTTGTCCATACTTCTTGAAACTTCTTTAGTATTATGGAAACTTCCAATTTGTTTTTCTTTATTTTTCTTCTGTTATGACTCATAACTTCTCTTATAACTCTACATGAAACCATGATACATTAACATTGAATTATGGTAGAAGAATAATTCCAAAGCCCTTTTAAACCCTTCCTTTACTGTTTTAAATAAAGGCTAAATCTTATGGATGGTCCATAGCATTAGTGAGGCAATCTAGGTACTGTAGGTACTTAAAAGAAGGAAACTGTAGTTAGGGACTTTCAACCAAAATTTTTGTCCCAACAATTTATATTATTTACTTACAAATCTCACCTCAGCAATCCTCAAATAGAATGTGTGAGTTTCATTTCATTCATTTTCATGTAGACAGTTTCTGAGTGTTACACCACTAAAAGAAAAAAAATTTTTTGAGAAGAAATACATATGAAAAGACTGATATAGAACTTAAGCAATTATGAGTATAAGGTATTCTTCCTCCTTTGTAAGTTGTGATTTAGTAATAGTAACAAAATCAGGTTTCTCAGAGTGCTTTACATTTACAAAAATTTTTTTCCTCACAACAATCCTGTGAAAAAAAGAATTTAAATATCATCATTTACAGATGAGGAGAATTTGAGAGAGGTAACATGAATTGCTTACAGTTATCTAGCAGTTAGTATCAGTGATGGACTCAGATTCTAATTTCTTAATTCTGAGATGTTCTTTCTTTTCATTATATTGTCTTTTATTAGAACAAACAGGATATAGAGGATACCATGAAGATAATACCTTTATGGTGTGAATCTAACTGCAGACCAAGGAATTGAAAGCCACCATCTCAAGATAAGATGCCCAATAAGACATATCATTTTAGAAATAGTCAACAATTTTTTTTTTCTTTTGCTTGACTATGCATATTTGTTGTAATGATCTTTTTTCTTTCTTTCTTCTTTTTTCCTTTCTTTCTTTCCTTTTGTTTTTGTAGCAAAGTAGAGGAAGTAGGAAAACTAAATGATTTTAATGAAAAATAAACAAAAGTAACATCTACAGATTCTATAGTAACATCTATAAAGTAACATCTCTGAAATCTATAGATTCTAGGCAAATTCCTTAGGCCCCCAAATTCACTTCTTCCCCATCAAAGATAAAAGAAAACAAAACAAAAGTCCTCTTCCAAGAATGAATCCTGTAGTTTTTCAAATCTAAACCTTTCTTAACTTCTTTAGGATTGATTAAAATCTGAGATCCAAAAGGAAACATCTTTCCATACCAGTAGATTTTTTTAATGATTACTGGGAGGTTTATTATCTAGAAATCTTCATTGTCACTTCTGATTCTCTCCCACTTCAATTCTTGAGTTAGAACAAAATTGGGATCTCCAAACAAAGCTGTCCTGAGAGAAAATGAATACATATTTAATCTGAAACCGTATTTAATCTGAACAACCAAGGCAAAGATAATGCTGACTCTGCTGGGATATTTTGCCTGGAGAACTGTGGTCCTGAATTTAATCAACAGGACCAATAGTCTACCATGATTCAATCAAAGAAGTGATGACTGGAGGAAAGGTATCATATTTTTCTTATAGAGGTTCATGAAACAAAAGGTTCAGTGATGAAGGTACTTTCAGAAGGTCTCTAGAAGAATGGGTTTGAGTTCCTTATTTGACTGCTTCTAAGTAAGTTGTTATCTAATACAAAGCGAAGGTCTCTTCTGCTTTTTCCCCAGCAAACTCTTTGATTTCCTATTGGAATATTTTCCCCTGTGGGTTTTTTGTTTTGTTTTATTTTGTTTTGTTAACATCACTTTCCCAGATTACATGTCCAAATAAAGTTAGAGAAAGTATATATATTCCAAGGGTCTGTGGTGCACATTTTGTTCCTCAATACTACAATAAAAAAGCAGCTTTGTGGTTGGATTGGAAGATGTGCACATCCATCACTAGGGCAAAAGGTTTTGGAAAATCTTAAGTAGAAAACCAAAAAGAGTCAGCACTGTACTCCCTCAGACAGTGAGGAGGTGCTTACTTAGCATGTCGTCCTCCACAGCATTAAGCAAACAGATTCCCTTTCCCTTTGAGAGTTTATTGTAAGACACATATAAGGACTTCAAGAATCTATGATTGTCTCTGATGTTTTTTTTCTTCATTGATATGACCCCTAATTCTTCTACAACTTTGTAAATATTTTCTTTAGGAGCTTATGTAGATGAGACCTCCATGCACCCAAAGCCAACCTGGTAATGAGCAACCCCAAACATAGATGCTACAAATGATAGAACCATGTTCTTCTAGTAAGCTATAAATGAAGTCTTTGTAAATGAATGAAGATTTATTAAAAACTCCCAAATTTTTTGTTCTTCATCAAACTAGATTCTCCACCACATCACCATGACAAATCTTTATAGTTTATAACAAATGCTGAAAGAATAATATATGAACATAGTAAATGCTTCCAGTTCTTCTAGTAGGCCATGAATGAAGTCTTTCCGGTTTTGTAAAAACTCCCAGTTTTTTTGTTCTTCTTTGAACTAGATTCTCCACCACATCACCATGACAAATCTTTAGAAAGAATTTATAACAAATGCTGAAAGAATAATATATAAAAATAATAAATGCTTCTATTATATAAGATAGTAAGAAAGACTACAGGGCAGCTAAGTATCATAGAAGATAGAACACCAGCCTGGATTCAAATATAACCTCAGACACTTAATAGTTGGATGACTCTGGGTCAGTCACTTAACCCTAATTGACACCAAAACAAAGAAAAACAATAACAAGACAAGAAAGATAGCAGGGCAGAATGGAGAGAGGTAGTTTCCAAATCAGGAAGACATAGATTCAAGTCCTGCCTCTGATCTCCACTTGCTAAGTGATCCTGAATAATTCTTTTAACTACTTGATGCTCTAAACATTCTATAAAACTCTAAGTTATAGAAAATCACCATTGATTCTATGCTAATAAAATCACATGACCAGTTTCTATAAAATAAAGGCAAGCACAATAATAAAGCAGAAGAAGATAAAGAAGTTGGGGATATGGTATCACAACATCATAGATCCAGAGTTGGTGGGATATCAGAACATGTAGAACAATCTTCTCACTTTATTAATATGGAAATTTAAAGTAAAGGGCTTTAAATCATCTGCTCTAAACCATACAAATAAGTTGTCTTCAGAGGTAGGATATAAATCCAGCTCCTTGGTTTAGGGCCAGTGTTCTCTCTACTGCACCAGGGTTATGTTACATGAATTACATGTAAACATGCTGTCTCAACATATGAATGTTATTTTTTTTGTAATTACCAGCTTGGCTTTGGGTGTATGGAAGTCTCTCATCTATATAAACTCCTAAAGAAAATATTTACAAAGTTGTAGAAGAATTTGGGGTCATAACAATGAAGGAAATACCCTCAGAGACAATCATAGATGTTATCTATTATCATAGATTTAGAATTGTAAGGGACATTAAAGATAATAAATCTTAACTCCTCGTTTAATAGTCAAGTGGAGAAGATTTTAAGAAATTACTCATTGTAAGGTATTGTACTAAGCAATGGGAAAACAAATACAAGCAAAACAAGACAGTCCCTGTTCTCAAGTAGCTTACATTACACATAAAAGAGAGCTGAAAAGTGAAAGGGGTTAGAATTGAGGGACAGATATTTGCATGGGCCATAGTAGAGTAAGTCCAGAGATACAGGAATAGAGTCTGGGGAAGAATTAAACATTTTTGATCTGGGCATTTTTTTAAAAGGAAGTTCTGAGAGAAAACAGTCAAGCAGAGGAAGAGACTACAGGGGCAGAAAATACTTATAGTATTCCAGTATATATATATATATATATATATATATATATATATATATATACACACACAGTATTCCAAGTGAGGAGTGTACTTCCAAGATAAAGGTATGATGGAATAGAGAAAATTCTAAGAATCAGGAATAGGGCCAAAGAGATAGGAAAATGATGAGGACTAGATAAATGAGGAATCTATTGCTAGATATCTAATGATTTTCTAAGGGTAATATAGCTAGAAGCAGCAGTGGGAAAAAAAAATTGAATGTAGGTCTACCTGACTTATGGTACATCAATTTCATTCATTTAGACTAACTATTCTCTGAACTATCAATCTATATTACCAATTATCTGCTAGATATCTTCACGTGAAAATGTCACATCATTACCTCAAAGTCAAAGTATCCAAATTCTATCTCTACCTCTAGAGTAACAGTACTCTCCTGCCTCCATAGTCTTGAAAGAGCACAATTATTCTTGAAACCTTAGTTTTATCTTTAAGTCCTTCCTATTATGTGCTGGAACTCTATCTTTCCAGAAATCAGCAAGAGTCAGGATCACTAAACGTCTTTATTCTAGATCTTTACCGTTGCCTCCAACGCCAGGTCACGAGTGCAAGTGAGCGTGAGTTCCACCACCCAAGTTTCTCTTGCTCCTCCCACACAAGTCACTTCCCTCTCTTTGTCTCACCAATCAAGTCAGCACAGAACAGCTGGGGAGGGTCAACCTTAAACAAGTTAATAGGGAACCGTCCAATTGGCAATTAGTCTCACGTGCTTCATCATCCAAGTGCATTGCTCAGTTCTAGCCCTTTACAATTATGTATGTCTGTAGCTGATCTTCCAAGTCCTTTTCATTATTGTTTAATTGTTTTATTGTGTTTGATTCTTTGTAACCTCATTTGGGGATTTATTGACAAAGATACTGGAGAGGTTAGTCATTTCCTTCTCTAGATCATTTTACAGGTAAAAAAACAGGATGGATAGGGTTAATTGATTTACCCAGGGTCACACAACTCTTAATTGTCTGAGGCTGGATTTGAACTCGGGTCTTCCTGACTCCTGGACCAGGACTCTCTATCCACTGTGCCACATATCTGCTATTCTTCTTTTTATTATTGTTTTCTTTTTTCCTGGTTATACATGTACATTTTTTCTCTTTACTAATGCTTTTTAATAAAGCTTTTTATTTTTCAAAATATATGCATGGATAATTCTTCAACATTAACCCTTGCAAAACCTTGTGTTCCAATTTTCCCTCCTTCCCTCACCACCTCTCCAAGATGACTAATAGTTCAATATATGTTAAATATGGTAGAAATATATATTAAATACAATATACACATACATATTTATACAATAATCTTGCTGCACAAGAAAAATCAAATCAAACCAGAAAGAAATGAGAAAGAAAAATGCATTCAAACAATAACAAAAAGAATGAAAATGCTATATTGTGAAGCATACTCAATTCCCACAGTCCTCTCTCTGGCTTTAGATGGCCCTCTTCATCACAAGACTATTGGAACTGGTCTGAATCATCTCATTGTTGAAGAGAGCCATTTCCATCAGAATCGATCATCTTATAATCTTCTTGTTGCCATATTTACATTACTTTTTAAAATATAAATTTCTTTATGAATCATGTTGGGATAGAAAAATCAGAACAAAAGGGAAAATCATGAGAGGAAAAAAAAACAGAAAAAATAAGTAAACATCAGTATGTGTTCATTGACATTTATTCTTCACAGTTCTCTCCTGCCTTTCTTTTAATTATACTTTCGTAATTTCTCTTTCAGATCTATTCTCACTGCCTCTGTAATAGGCTAAACCTCAAGCCAGAATTAATATCAGAATGTTTCATCTAGTTTTCTTGAAACTACTCTCCATTTAGATCAAGCAAAAATATGTACTTTCATTAAGGGCAGAGGAAATTGTTTTCTATATTTTACATTTGAGGCTGTGCATCATTTCTAAAACTGTATTATTTTTAGAAGGATGTATAACATATCTATTGAGCATAAACCATAGAAATAGAACCAAAGCTAGATGTTGCAGTGGACAGAGAGCCATGATAAGCTGAGTATAAATATCTCCTCAGACACTTTCTGTCTTTGTGACACTGAACAAGTCACTGAACTGCTTAGTCTTTTTCCTTCCCTGTAAAATGAGAGTGTTGGACTTAATGGATGATAAGATCCCTTCAGATTCTAAATCTATAGTACTATGACTGCAAGTGAAAGATATATATTTTTAAATTTTTTTGGAAGAATATTATTTTTTTAAATACCAAAGCTAAGTAGGTGACACAGTTGCTAGAGTGCCAGGCCTGGAATCAGTAAGACATCTCCTGAAATTCAAATCTCAGATACTTACTATGTGACCTTGTGTAAGTCATTTAACTCTGTTTGCCTTAGTTTTCTCAGCTAAAAAATTAGCTAGAGAAGAAAATGTCAAATTACTTCAGTATCTTTGCCAAGGAAACTCAAAATGCATAGAGTGAGATATGACTGAAACATGACTAAATATCAACAAAAAACTAAATATCTGCCTCTAGCTAAAGTGAGAATATTGATATTAGTCTTCAGACTTCATTTTCCTATTATTAGTTACTTCTTCTGTTCTGAGAAATTATTTACATTTATGGGATATATTTTGTATTTGTTATCTGTCTTTTGGTGAGAATTTCAAACAAATCTAAGTCCTCAGAGGGCAAGATCCATTTCCCCACTTGTTATTCTAGTATAGCACTTAATAATTTGTTTAATAAATTCTTGTGGAATTGAATAAAAAGTTTGTTACTTAATATCATTTAACTAACAATTCTCAGATCTAAAATCATGTTTCATGAGTAGTAAAAGCAAGGCAAAGGTGGGGGGCAGGGATACTGCTATTTGAAATGTAAAAGGAAAATATACAATCAAATGCTTTTTTTTTCTAATACTCTCAGAGCCATGAGTTATAGCTATATATGGAAAGTTTAGTCTGGAATTCTATCATAAAAAAGGGTAATAAAAAAATCTTCATTCATTTTTGCCTTTTGCTCTACTCATGATTTCAGAAGATAAGATATATATATAGTTTGTCTTCTAGTGACCAATTCATATGGATAAATTTCACCTCAGTTTTTGTTTTAAAGTTTAAATATTGAATAAAATCTTAATTGAATAGATCCAGGGTTTTGTTTGTATTTTCTTTTTTTCCCTCTTCTTTCTTTTCATTGTAATAGAAAATAATAAAAGCCTATTAATATTTCCATATGATCCAATTTACAAATCACTGGGATACCTAGAAAGAACTACACTGAGTAGTTTCCCTAACTTAATCTGACTATTTGTGTATACAATCTTCTATATATCAATAACACATACACCAACTCTCTTAACTTAGGGTTTGGGGGGAACTCAAGAAACTATTTCTCTGCCACCTACTTTATGTTCCTGACATCTAAAATCCTGAGTGGTTATGACTAAAGTATAAATCTTTTTGAAGGGAAAGAATTAGATAAAGCATAACATTTCTTGACCTCTGGATTGCATCTTTTAGGTTCTTGCATGTTTATTCATATAATGGCTCTGGGAAGAGAATGTTGACAAAAATCAATGCCACAGACAGATGAGTGAACTTATAAATCAAATCTTGCAAGCCAAAAAGACAAACTCATGATGGGTTCCACTGTAAAGGCTCACACATCACTCCAAACCTCTTTGGTCTGGCTATCAAGCCGGAAATCTCACAAGAGTGGGCTGGCAAAGGAGATTTCCAATACTTGCTGGATTTGGCTAAGTTTAAGATACCACAATTCCAGTTCAGTTTCTCCTGTGGTGTTCCCATACTTCCGATTCCACATGAGACTATGAGATGGAAGGGACTCAAAGAGCAATACAAAGATTATGAAAAAGAAAACAAAATGCCAATGGGACCAAATGTTTCTGACCCTAGCAATGATCTGGTTTGATTGTTCTGGTCAATGTTTCCATTTTCACTTAGATCAAGTAAACCCACTCAAGTTTGTTCCTGAACCCTCACATCCTATTTGCCAAGATTTCAAACATAGATATTTGATGCTATAAAACTTTTGTTGCTTTCATTTTCCCTGATGCACATCAGGACTCCTGGCAGGCAAGAGTGAACCTGCTTTTGGAACCAACAAACTTGGGAGATGAAGACCTTGAAAGTGTGGTGAAAATGAAGCCAGTGTTTTTTCTTCACTTTCATGTGAAAAGCATACTTGCTGTCTTATTTGTTTCTGAAAGATTAGCTGTCCTACTGAAATGCAATTAAAAAGCCTTCAAGGGGAAAACTCTGTGGTGATCCCCCCCTCCACTCCATCCTCAACCCCCAGTAGCCAAAGATACAGTTCCTATAGCAATGAATGTAGGTAAGGAAATGGAACACCAGAAACTGGCCCCACAAATCAACTCTTCACAGTTATTTTCTCTCTTCTCAATGAGCAGCTCTTTTTTTCTTCAAGTAGCATTAACTTTTTCATAGGAACAATGAAGTACTTGTGCCACAATTGTCAAGGAAAAACGAGGTGAGACTGAATATAGCCAGAGTAGAATGCTGGGGAATGAGGTACCAAGTTGGGAGACCTGCCAAGGTTAGCTACAGTCTTTGCTTTGGACCTTTTCAAATTCAAAGCTGTCTGATTGTTGCTCAGTGTGGAAAACCCATTGTTTGCAACAAAAGATGGCCATTTGCTTCTATTAGCACCAAATATAGGCTCTATCCCTAAGCATTAATCTATGTGCTACCTCTACACATTTGTTTAATAGTTTAAGGAAGATTTCTGCTTCAGAATGAATAATGAAGTTAGGAATGAAACATTTAAGTACTTGTTATGTGTCTGGCACCATGCTAAATGCTAGGGAGACACAAATCTCTGCTCTAAGGAGTTAACATTCATATACGAGAAGAGAACACATATAAGTATGATGGTCAGGGAAAGATATTTTGGTCTTGAAATTCATAGGGATGGTAAGTGGACCCATAGGGCAATTGGTCATTTCCAGAAATGTAGTGCTGATTTGATTTTTATTTTCAGAGTAAGAAATAAAAATGTGGGAGAGATAGAAGATGGAAAGGGTAACTCTTCATGTAAACATGTAATTAGGTTGTCAAGGGCAGCAGCTTAATATGGTTTGGGTCAGATCTAGTATGGTTAGAGCTTGGAATCAAGTCTGATCTGAATTATTGTATGGCTAGAACTATGATCTCTTCTTGTTCTCACCAGAATCTAGAAAGAATCAGTTTTCATTTTAAATCTAGTTTGTTTTTTTGCAAAATACTCAAAAATATTTTCACCTCAAGATCTCAGGTCAATCACCAAACAGCATCAGTTATCCTAACAATGGGCCCTTTTGGAAGACCTGCTCTTTGGTGATTCAGACTTGTAAAGTTTAAGTACGGGTTGTGATTGCTTGCCACAGTTAAAGTTCTTTATAATCTAATGAAATTTTTTCTTCTATGCAATCAACTATTTATTCTTCATTGTACCCCAGTAACTGCTTCTATTCCATCAACAATTTGGTGTTTCTCTTGGCCCTTATTCAATCTCAGCTCCCAATTTTAATGTTATTTTCATCATTGTTTTCTTAGTATAAATTTCCTAATAAAAGTCTACTCTGATTTAACTATAGCTTTCTTTCTTTATTATGCTTAATGGCAGCATTTGCCTGCCACAAACCTTAGGATGTACAGGATGGGAAAGCAAAGTAGTAACTGTGGAGAACAGAGAGAGAGAGAAGCAATATATGAAAGATGATTTTTTAATCTATTAGGCTACCACTACACACCTGTCAGATTAGCTAAGATGACAGGAAAAAATAATGATGAATGTTGGAGGGGATGCAGGAAAACTGGGACATTAGTACATTGTTGGTGGAGTTGTGAACGAATCCAACCATTCTGGAGAGCAATCTGGAATTATAGTATAGTATATTATAGTATAATAGTATAGTATATCCTATATACTATAACATAATTAACATATGTAAGACTGCTTGCCATCTAGGAGAGGGAGTGGAGGGAGGGAAGGGAAAAATCAGAACAGAAGTTTTAATGTTGTAAAAAAAAAAAATTACCCATGCATATATACTGTAAATAAAAACTTATAATTATTTTAAAATAAATAAATAAAAATCTATTTGGATAATATTAGAATGTGGGACAGAGAACCAAAATATTGGAAAGATAAAAAAAAGATTAGAACAACTTGTTCAAGATGGTTTCTATATTTCATCCATGTCTATGACTAATTAGTGCCATCATGCGAGTTCTCTATCCAGTGGAAAAAGAAAACACTCTCCTTAAAACAAAACAAAAAACAAATAAAAATTCAGCTTTTTCAATTCTGGGTAGGAATTTTACCACTTCCACTACCCATTCACTCATCAATGACTGAGAATATTTTACCAAATATATATCTACATGTCTCTCTCTTAAATTATTATGAGAATGGCCTAAGTATGTATACATTTTAACAAAGATCAAAACTTCAGTCATATAATTATCTAAGTTATATAAAGAATAAGGTTTTACTGTGTATTAATTAAATACAAGTAACACTGTGATGGGAGAGATTGCCCCTTTGAGATTCCTTGCCTGATCTTCAATTTCCTTTGGGACTGATCTTTGATTACAAGATCTTGTCAAGCCAGTTTAGGCTGTACCCAGCCCCCCACCGGATCTGAGCTGGCTTGGATTTTCTCAACCCCCAACTATCTGCTCATGTTTACCCAAAACAGTTTCTTCCTTATCTGAAAAGCCAGCCAAGAATCTGGCCTTCCAGTAATCAACCTGGGCTCCATCCATATATCCCTTCAAGCAGATAAAAACAGCCTAGGTGGAATCATCCCTTGGCAGAGAGTTGAAACATGCAAGCACTATGCTTTGCATCACAGACTCTCTGTCCCCGCCGCTGCTGTCGGTGTGTATCTTCCTCTATCTAATGCCTTTTACTAACCAGACTTTAACCTTGCTTCCAAACTTTGCACTCGGTTCATACCAGCCTTATGTCCACCAACTGGCATTCCCTTGCAGGCAGTTTGTCCTTCCCAGAGGCTAAATGTCTGTCTATCCCTTTACTATTAATAAGGACTTTGTTTCCATACAGCATTGAGTAGCGAATTCATTTGCTACCAAACCTAACCGGTGTTTACTTTGGGAAGAAGAGAAATAATCAGACCCAGGAGGAAAGGAACTGACCTATCTCAGTTTAGAACCTCAGTTTACTCCTCATCAACTGGACTTAAGAGAAAAACAAATTGCAACTTTAAAGGCTATATTCAAGGCTTCTCTGGAATCACAAGAAACTTAGAGTATGACCTCGGGGATCTTCTAGTCCCCATGTATCTAAAATAAAAGGTTCAAGCCAATCAACTTAACATGATTCAAGATATTAAACTTCAGACTATAGCTAACTTCACAACAAAACCAAATTAGAAATTGAATTTTTTTCAATATCCTGTTTTTTCTCTCCTATATATTTGATAGTCTGTCAATGTCCTAGTCAAATGTTGCAGTCAGAAATGAAAATATTTTGGTAGATCAACAAATCTTAAATCAATTTAATGGAGTCTGGAAAAATGAATAGAAAAAAAATACATCATTATTTTCACTAACTTTTAAGTTAATTCAGTACTTCCTTTAATTATGGATATAAGCAACAACAACAACAACAACAAAATCAAAGTAAGGGTCCAAATGCTTCAACAAAATGTCAAAGGAAGACTATGATATACATAGAAAGTCCCTTATCTAGATGTTATCAAACCACCTCAGAGTATAGTGTGACTATCATTTCCTTCTTTTTGTATACTCATTTAATGCATTAAGATTACATTTATTTTAGTTGGCATGCTGCAATATTGATTTTAATAGAACTAATAGCCCACTAAAGCCATCAGATATTTTTCAGATGACCTACTATTATCTAATTATTCCTCTTCCATCTTTTATTTGTGAGATTTATTTTTAACATAATACAAAAACTATTCTTAATAAATTTAGTTGTATTAGAATGTGCCGAGATTCTAACCAATTGAGATATTTTTGCAACCGGACTATTATTCCATGTGTTCATTATTTCTTTTAATTTTGTGTAATCCACTGCATTGATTGTATCCTTCAAGGAGGATTTTTAGGAAATGGGGGCGTGAATCACACAGGTTGAGAGGGAATGGAGTAAGTCATCATCTGCTCTGTTGGAAAATACTCACAATGGTATAATCATGGGCTCATTGAAGCATAGAAGTAGTTTTATTTAAGTGAAAAATTCTAAATTATTTTCATCATTTAGGAAGAACTAAACTCAGAAGGATAATTGATTATTTCATAAGATGTCACTGAAATCTATAAAATATTAGATAATATTGAGGTTTTAGTGCTGCACCTTGCAGAAGCCCTAAAGACCCTATTAGGACATAGTGTTTCTAAGTAGGTGTTTTTGTATTAATTTTGCAAGAGAATAGTCATATCTGTCTACCTCACACAGTGTCTTGTCTTGATCTCAGCTGATCTTTTTGCTTTCACTACAACTCTAAATTTGTTCCAAAGCAAAACCAATTTCAGGGTATAATATATATTGAAAATTATCCGCCTCAAAGTTACCAGTCTAGCTTTTTTTTTTTTTTTCCCCTAGTGCTAGCACAAAGGAGCTCTTCCAGACAAGTCATTTTTCCTATAGAAATTGAAATTAGAAGAAAGAAAGGTGCTGGGACATTGAGTGCCTAGCAGAGGAATCCAGACAGTTCCTGTAAGAGCTGGATTTCCAAGGGCCTAACCACCACGCCACAAGGTCTCTGCCCTGCTTGATTCGACAAACCCCAAAACCCTATTGAGATTTGTGATCTTTTCAAAAAGCCCAAATCCCTTATTTTCCATTTGAAATTTAATTCTTTCTTGAGGTTTTAGGGCCATTTAAACCCCAAATCAAAGTAAGGGCCAGAGATCTACAAACCAAAATAAAGTGATACTCCCCTCAATCTGACTTGTCAAAACACACACACACACACATCCCACTATGCATATTCCTTGGGATCCAAACCATGAAACCTGGCATTACTCAAGAGCAGACTAATCTTGTATTGACATTTAATCTGCCTTCTAAATGCACCAGGCTCTCTTCTGAGTAACAACATCCTACAACATTTCTACAAAGCGCTCACTAATACTGCTGTGTACCATAAGAGAAAGGAGATCAGATTGGGCTCTTTCCAAATCCAAATGGTATTCCAAGGCATTAATGAATATGGTTCAGGGCCTCATTCAATTCAACAAGCATTTATTAAGCACCTAAACCCCTCATTTGGGGGTTTCTGTGTTAAGTCTCAGGAGAATTAGAACCAGATCTTTCAGGATGTGATTTTAAAGGAATAATTCATCAAAAGATAACCAGGAACTCAATCTAGAGTTTATTCAAACTATTCAAATCTTACATTATTATTATTACTATGGCACAGATTACTTTTCTTGCTTAAAATAGTCCACCTTTAAAAAGTAAGTATATACAATAATCTGGCCATAACTCAAAGGCAATTTGGGCAATTAAATTCCTATGTAAATTCAATGTTATCAACAAAGCTACCTTAATGTACAGCACTTTGCAGCATTTAAGGCATTACCAAGAGGCAACTTGTTATTCATGGATGGAGAGTTAGCCTTAAAGTCAGGAGCTGTTAGGTTCTTACTAAGTGCTAATGAGATATTAGGTTCTTACTAAGTGCTAAGTTGGTTCTTAACAATTCTCTGGTTCCATCCTTTAAGGGGAGTTTTACCCCTTTGAACTTCTGGGGAGAAGCTTAATGTTTAAAAGGAGCAAGTTCATTGGTAGAAGTAATTCTCTTACAAGCCCGTGCGTTCTCACTTGCCCATTTTCCGGGAGGATAAAAGAGCGTGGCACCCCAGAGAGCGAGAGTCTACTCTAGGTCAGAGTTGGCGGCTCTACAAGAAGAATCTGGCCGAGAGATTGAGTTGAGACAGCAGATCTCCTCCCAGAGAATGATAGGCAGTTTATGGAGACAACAGAACATTACAAGGAGCACCTTAATTCAATTCTCTGACAAATACTGGCTCTGTGACCAGAATGGCAAGTTACCCTCTAAATAAGGAGATTTTCTTACCTATACCAGTGAAATTACAAACCTCATTTCCTCTTCCTCATATATTTTCTCCCCCTTCCCCTAAGAAAATAACTATCTAAGGGTTAGTATTAACATAATTCCTCCCTACTAGATTTCTAAGGATGAGACCTTAAATATTTGCATACTCTATCCTGACTGAAGCTAGGCCTCCCAACACAGGGATGAATTCATTAGGCCAAAGTTAAGGCAAATCTGACTTATTTGCCCCTCAGACTTTTTTATGTTCTTCCATTCTCCATCACACAGTGCTTATATCATTTTCCCCCCCAAAGTAACTGGTTTTGAATGGCCTCAAATCCTTTCAAACAAGTGGTACTCTATTCTCCCTCACCATTGTCAAACTGTTTCTGATAAGGCAACTGAAGAATGCTTTTAAAGTCACTCCAGGTTTGTTTATTCACTGACAATATATACCAGTAACTGTTTTTAAATCTTTTTGTTTTTTTTTTTTTTAAACTACATATGATATTTAAGTGGATTCAGGCATTGTTTAAAGCCATCATTAAGCTTTGGGAGAAAAGTCTAGAAATTACACTGATACTTTCTGATGAGGTAGTAGGATTAAAAGTGATTTTAATTTCCTAATCCAAACTATGTAGATACTCAAAACTCTTTCTTGAAATAAATAAATTTATATGATAAGCTAGATTCAGTTTGATATTAGACATTTCACCTTTACATAAAAAAAATTCTCTTTTGTGAACCTTAATGATTAACCATCAAAGACCACTAAAATAGCTCTTATGCCTTTCTCTGGTCTACACTATCAAACTCGAACATCAATCACCATTTTTCATAATGAATGGCACAGACAGCTCATTCCCATAAGTGAATGGAAATGATTCACAGAGTAAAGCAAAGACCAGAGAGAACAGAAGGAAAAGGATGAAACAAGGTTCTCAAAGCATAATAACTATCCACAACTAGAGAGTCCAAGATAAATCCTGAAATTGATGCTGGCAGAATAATAAAAATTTGCCTGCTCTCCTAAAAGGGAGCTCATGGTGAAAAGCTCTAAACAAAACCTTTGGTGCTTTGTCACTACAACAGTGATTATCCTGGCTTAAAGACCATTTGAGGTAAGGTCTTTTTGTCAAAATCAAATGTATTGATGTAACTACATCCCTGGATGATATTTTAGTACTGGTTAGTTAAGAGAATTCTAGCTCCCACAATCTAAGGTAGGGAAAAGAAACATAAACAATTGTACAGTATTATTTTCTTTTAAATAACTCCAAACATACTTGTCCAGGATTTTGTGAACCATGCAGATGTAGTGTTTGATGAATCTCAAAGAAGAAAAGAACGAAATTAAAAGTGAACTAAAGCATCACTCATTCGAAGCTTCCATGCAATAAACAGACTGAGTAGTAACATATTAATGAATTTATCTGGATGTAAATTCTGAAATCTTAGCATCTGGACATCATGATGGTTTTGGTCAGTGTTTATTTTTTGAGTAAATAAGCAAAGGGAAAAACATTCTAGAAGTATAGCACAAATATTGCAACTGAGAATTGGCCCTGAGAGAATTCTTTCTACTTTTTCCTTAGGACACCATTCTCACTCTCCATATACTTACCATTCCTACAGATACAACTTGTTTATGCTCTCCACCCATGGGAAATGATATCTTAAGCTTGTTATCATTCTTCTGAGAAGTTCCCATTCACTTGTTAAGTCAGGCTTCTAGACTAAGTATAATTAGAAAAGTTAAGTTTTAATCTTGCTACCAGCTTAATGGTGTTTACAGGGGCAGATGATTTGAAAAGAAAAGGCTTTGACTTTCTTCTTCCTAGATAAAATGTGTGAGTCAACTATTTTGCCAAGTGCACACATAGTAGATTACCTCTAGATCACCTCCAATAGCCTTTTTTTTTTTTTTTTTTTTAATTGAAGCTTATTTCCCTAAAGCCCTTCCCATTCTTACCCCACTCCTCTAAACATTTGTCATTACTTACTCTGGCTGTCTTATATTGGATCTATTAGTGCTGGAAATTTTCCAATGCAGGAAAGATATTCTGAGGTTGAGATTCAAGTGACAGTGTCCAAATTTAAGAGGAGAGGTTTATGAGATTGTGTTGATAGAAAAATAATTATTTGGTATTGGGAAATTAGTTTCAGGTAGGCACAATATTATTTCAGTTAAAAGATGGATTTTTCTCAGAAACACATATAATTAATTGTAAATGAATTTATGACTAAAAAATTGATTTAGTTGGGGTTTTGTCTATCTATAATCTTAGTAGGGATCCCCAGTGATTAAAAAAAAATTAAGATATGATTGAGCTCCAGGTAAATGAAAACTTTTTTGGGGGGTGGGGGTACTGCTTGGACATGTATATAAGAATAAAATACATACAGGAAAATCATATACAAATATTTATGCAACACAAAAATATAGAAGAAAATCATTTCTTCTTCATTTTTCCTTTTAGTTTCATTAAATAACTTAGCTATCAACAGTCCACACCATCCTACCCAATGTTAATTTGTGATTGTTATGTCATGATGATTAGTATTACTTAGGAAGGCTAGCAAAGTCATTCATAGAAGTGGTATGGGTATGCTACAATGTCCAAGGGAAGATTTGCCCCATGACATTTCCCCTAAGCTTAGAATTTTAATCACTTAAAATTATTCTGCACATCCTTGTTCAGGCTCTCTGATTGCATATGAATGCTGGGTGCTGTTGCCACACAAAAAAAGGTCTAGCAGGAGTCTAAATACATCACACCAACTCCAAGCATGTAAATTAGACACTATGGTTCTGGATTAGCACAACTATTTGGAAAACTGAATCCTCATAATGCTTAGCATTTCCTTCATTAACTATTAGATAATGAGAATTTTCCAGGTCTGGAGAACTTTTAGTTGGGGTCTGGAAAATATTTCCAAATACTCCCCCCAAATTTGGAGTATTTGGAAACCCAATACTTTGATCTATGAAGACTCATACCAAAAAGTGGTTGGAGAGTAGAAAACAAGTTAAATGAAAAAAATGTATAGGTAGGACTCTAGGACTAGGGGAAAAAGTGGTTCATATATTACTTCCTCATTGTCTTTAAGCAAATGAAGGACTATCATTTTCATAAAGAAATAAGACAACTTCAGATTTATATCTTTCCAATGACTAAATGTCTTCAATATATGTCTATTTGGTTAGAAGCTTGTTGACTAACTTCATGGATTCTCTTTCTATATTTTTTTAATTAAGCTTTATATTTATTTTTATAAATACTATTTTCATGAATTTTTGCTTCCAGAAACACAAACTGGGCTTCAGTGTGTGAAATGAATATTCTTATTCCAATGATGTAGTTTCACTTTTTTCTTTTTTTTAAATTTTTTTTACCATGTAGTAACTTTTCAGACACTTTTTGGGTAACTAGTTTGCATGCAATTAATTATACAGATTTATATATTAAAATACAGCAGTGAAACATGGGTAACTTGAAACAAACCAAAAACAAATGGAAAATGTGCTAAGAAAATTATTTTGGTAACATCAAATCACTATTGAGCATCAGTGTATAAACATGTTCAAAAATGTAAATAAATGTTATCTTATTTTAAAAAGTTCATATGAACAGTATTCAAAATTGAATATATGGGCAAACATTATCCATTGCATAAGATATTCTACTTTTCTTTTGCATGCATTTCATTATGTGTGTGTGTGTGTGTGTGTGTGTGCTCACCATGAAGCAATTCCCCTCTTAAAAAAAATAAGATTAGATACTTTAAAAAATATCAATTACAGAACAGCACGAAGAACATTTTGCAGGTAACAGTGACTAAACATCTAACTCCATGAAACTTGAATGGTACATTTTGGCACACATAGGTAAACATGTTAATGTTTTTTAATCTAAAAAATGTGAAAATATTATAAAAATATATGGAGTAAAAAACCTTACACAAGTTAAAATAGAGTCTTTAAGCAAGTCATTTGCATTGAACAATATTTAACATATCAAATTTCCATCCAAAATAATCAAAATTTGACTTATCTAAATCCCAGAACACTGACTAAAGAGCAGCAGTTTAGACTAATTTCCCCAAATTTTCTGTTCCATACTTAATGTGCACATTTCAACATTACTGGTAATATTAGTTCCCCCCCATTTATGATTAGAAAAAATAACTATTCTTTAAGTTATTATTTACAATGTAAGCAGATCTGCAGGTTGATTGCAAAAATTAATAATTTCTTTAATAACTATGTGTATATTCTTCGACCAGCTTCACATACCTGGAGAGAAAGACAGAGAAAAAAAGAGAGAGAATGTTTAATATATAGATAACAATACTTTTAAAAACAGCTTATATCACCATTTAAAATTCCAGATTTACTAGATATGTATAATTCACAATGACCATGGACATATACCATTGTCCAAAATACAGTTATTGTTGTAAAACTTTGTTATTTGGTAAGGCTATACTTAGAATATGCTTTTGAAAGTTAGGCCAGAAAACCTGAAGGTCTTCCCTTCCCAGATTCATTCATTCATTCATGTATTTAGATTTTTTTGGACTAGGTGAAAGAAGAGGTTCTTTGCCTCGATTGCTATTTAGTCTTAATCATTAAATTGGTGCAGCCTCAGTCATAATGAGACCAGTTGAGGACATTAGATTAAAAGGGCCAAGGTCCCCCACTGCATCCCTGGCCATTTTTATTGTCATAATCTAGATCTGACCACTGGACCCAGCTGGCTCTGGAGAGGAAAGTGAAGCAGGTGACCTTGCCCAGCCTTCCTTCACTTAAATCAAATTCACTTGCACATCACAGTATCCCCTCTCTAATGTCATGGTCTTTTCAAAAGCGAAGTACAAATAATGATTCTGGTAGGAAAGATCTTGACCCTTTCAAAAACCATATATCTTTCTGTCTTCTCTTCCCCAATTCTCTTAATGAATCTTCATATAAAATAGTCTCACGTACCAAAGGCTATTTTGATTGACCTCTTTTGAATATGTTCTACTTTATGAAATTTCATTTTTTTACCCAATGATATGACACTCTGAAATGTGACCTGAACAAGGTAGAGTACAAATGAATTATTACTTTCCTATTCCTGAAAACTATGCTTATCTTGATAACATGTAAGAAGTTTTTGGCATAGCACTTTACAAAACTGACTTGTATTAAATTTGTAATTGACTAACACTTCTTATTCATTTCCCCAAAATTTGATGCCTAAACATACTTTTCTCCCAAAATTGACTTTTTGAAAAAAAAAATATAAGATTTTATATTTATTCCTATTCAATTTCATCTTCAGACTTCAAACTAATACACATACGCTTCATTTTATTGTGCTTTGCAGATATTTGGGAGTTTTGTTGTTGTTGTCTGGTTATAAATTGAAGATCTGTGGTATCCCTTCATGCAACAAATCTATTGGCAACAATTTTCCAACATCATGTGCTCACATTTGTGTCATATTTTGGTAATTCTTGCAGCATTTCAAACTTTATTATTATATCTGTTTGGTGATCTGTAATCAGCCATTTTTGATGTTATTACTGTAATTGTTTTGGCATACCATGAACTGAGCCCATGGAAAGGTCAACTTAATTGATAAAAATTGTATGTGTTCTGACTGCTCCACCTACCAGCCATTTTCATTTCTACTTCTCTTCAAGTCTCCCTATTCCCTTAGACAAAACAACATTTAAATTAGGCTAATTAATAGCCTTGCAGTGACCTCTAAATGTTCAAGGGAAAGGAAGAGAAAATTTCAAGCTCTCCAGATTTCTCCCACAAACAAAACAAATTTGTGCCTCAGGGCAACATAGACTAATGAAAAATTAAGAAGACTTGAGGTGGAACAGGGATCCTCAGGGGATAACCCGGCTTGAAGAAGGACCACAGACTGGAGATTAACCAATGTGAAAGGCAAACACCTCCAGGCTAGCCCAGTAGAAACACCAAGTGGGACTTTCTGGGACCAGCTGGTTTTGGTTGAAACCTCAGTAGAAATTACAGAGATTTCACCTCCTAGACACCTTGCTTGAGTCAAGGGTCTGAGTCCAAGAAGACTGAGGGAACATCTGCTGATAAGGAACACCAGGCTTAACTGCTACAGAGATATTTTCTTGGGCATTCAACCTGTGAATGCAGAGGCAGTGAGCCAGGGAAGCTGCTGGCTGAAGGCCAGCATTTGCAGGAGGCAGAAGCATTTAGTTTGGGGTCCCAAGTCAGAGGGGAGATCTGAAGTGCAGCTAGAGGCATCATCCTCCAACCCCATGATTAGAAATGCTTACATTAACAGATCCTATTTTTTTTTAAAAAAATGAAACAGCAAAGAAGAACCCAACCATAGAAACTTACTATAGGAATAGGGAAGACTGGGATTCATCTTCACCAGAAGACACTGAAATAAAAAGATATTTTTCTACCCCAACGAGTAATATTAAATGTTTCCCTGCTCAGAGAGAATCCATAGAACTCAGAAAAGATTTAAAAATAAAATAAGAGACATTGAAGAAAAACTAATACACACATACATATATACATTAAACCATCCAAGAAAAATAAGAAGATTATGGAAAAAAGTTATTCAACTAGAACAGGAGATACAGAATCTTAAAGATGAGAATTGAATAAGGGCAAGTCAATGAAGCTATAAAAGACCAAGAAATAGTAAAACAATATAAAGAATTAAAAAATAGAACAGAATATGAAACATCTTATTAAAAACAAAACAGATCTAGAGAACAGATCCAGAAGAGAAAATATAAGAATAAATTGACTACCTGAAAGTTGCGACCAAAAAAAGAACCTTTACACAATAATGCAAGAAATAATCCAAGAAAATTATTCGGGAGTGATAGAACATGAGGGAAAAGTAGAACAGAAAAAAAAAAAAAATCACCAATCACCACTTCAGTGAGTTCCTTTATGGAAAACACATGGGAATATCATTGCCAAATTTCAAAACTCTCAGATCAAAGAGAAAATTTTGCAAAAAAAAACAAAAAAATTTTTTTTGAATATGCTAGAGCTACAATTAGAATTGTACAGGATTCAGCAGCAGCCACAATAAAAGATTGCAGGTCTTAGAATCAGTTATACTGGCAATCAAAAGAATTAGGTCTATGGCCAAAAAATATCATATCCAGCAAAAGTATCCATAATATTGATTGAAAAAAATGGACATTGAATGAACTTGCAAATTTTCAGGTCTTTCAAACAAACTAGAACTCAATAGAAAATTTTAGCATATAAAAAACAATATCCTAGGATTAATTTCAAGGAAATTAACATGGACAATTTGTTTTTTACATAAAAATGTATATCATATATTTAAGATTGACATCAGTAATTGAATTGCTCAAGAGAACAATTTATACAAGTGAGGTTCAGAGGAAGAATAGACACTGGGGCATTAGAGGGTGGGAAGAGGGCTCATAGTCCTGAAAACCTTCTCACATTGGAAATGGGTTAAATAGGCAACACTACATTCTAAAAGAAACTTTAAAATTACATGGAAGTCAAGGAGACAATTCTCTTATTGTGGGTAACATGATTCTCTTAATTCCACACAAAAATGTAAAGATCCTTACTTTTAAGTTTCCAATGGGGCAACTAGGTGGCACAATAAATACAGCATCAGATTTGGAGACAGGAAGATGTGAGATCAAATCTAACTTCAGATATGTACAAATTGTGTGACCTTAGATAAATCATTTGAGCTCTGTCTCAATTTCCCCATCTGTAAACTGGGAGTAATAATAACATTTACCTTCCAGGAATACTGTGAGGGTCAAATGAGATAATAATTGTAAAGCACTTAGCACAGTTTCTGACAGACTTTATGATTATACTTAGGTCCTTTAGTTATCCCTATTTTATTAAATATGATCCTATGAAAAATACAATATTCTTATGTTTTGCTTGGTTTAAATTTAATTTAATATCTTTAACATGATTAGATACTCATAGTATCTCAAAGTACTTTTTAAAGTTTACATCTTAGAGAAATACTTTACAATCTGTTAATATTCCACAGTGCAAGATTGTATAACTAAGAAGCTTTAGAAGTGATACCATGTCTCCTGATTCCTAAAAAATTATTCAATATATAACTATTTCTCATTGATTCTGAAGACTACTTATAATTTTAGGACACTAACAAGAGAATCAGTACAATCCATTCTAACTCAGTGAATAAGAAAATAGCATACACTCCTTCTGTATGTTGTTGATTGGAAAGAATGAAAACTTATAAGCCACAAATGCATCAACCACAGTTGAATTTCAATTCAGCATGGCTAAGGGACAGCAATTATCATGGAAATGAAATCCTTTTCATAATAAAAAAATATTGTTTTAGGAAAAGCTTCAAACTCCTCCTTTATATAAAATATATAAAGTATAAAGAAAGATTACTTTCTTTTCTTTGCTTATCTCTATCCACAGTAGCAGAACTAGTTAATATTTAAAAGGTAGAAAAAGACAGAGGAAAATCAAAGGATCTATATAATTTACACACCAGATAAATAGTCTCTGTATAAGCATAAATTGTTTGTTCTATTTTGGGTGCTATTTAATATCTGCTGATTTTGTAGAATATATATCCTTTTTCTTAATAGCTTGGTGTGATGAAACAACTATATAATAGTTTGACAATTACACAATTCTATTCAAATGCATTTTGAAGTATTCCATTTTTCTTAAAAGCATAGGCAATTTGATAAGCAAAAAATTGCAACTACAGGATCAAGAGGGTTGAACTCTTAAGTAATGTGATACAAATAAATTTTTTTTTACAAAAGTTGGTTTCAAAAACTAAGATTGCAGAAGACATTGAAGAGAGATACTAGAAAAACTGTCTTCCATTTGAAAAAAAAAACATCATCAAGCATTTTACACAGATTTAGTAATGTGGTGCAGCTTACTGCTTAAGTGTATATATGAAGTTGGTAATGACAGTTCAGTCAGCTAAAATGAAATAAAAAAAAAAAAACTACATAGAACCATTTTATAGAAAGCCTTGATAATCAGAATCAGGAGTTTATACTTCATTTGGCAGGTGATGATTTATCATATTTTAGCTTTTGCTTATTGTTGGAATGGTCATTAATGTATCTTCTGCTGTCATCTGCAAAGAAGCACACAATCATTTTTTTTAATAGAACAATAATATTCCATTACTTTCATATACCATATCTAATCCAGCCATTTCCCAATTGATGGGCATCTATTCATTTTCCAACTCTTTGCCACCACAAAAAAAAAACAAAAACAAAACAAAAAAAAAAAAAAAAAAACAACTATTACAAATATTTTTGCACATGTGGGTCCTATTTCTTTTTTTATGATGTCTTTGGGATACAGGCCCAGTAGAGACATTACTAGATCGAAGGGTATACACAGTTTGATAGCTCTTTGATCATAGTAACATACTGCTCTCCAGAATGGTTGAATCAGTTCACAACTCCACCAACAATGTATTAGTGTCCCAGTTTTCTCACATTCTCTTCAACATTTATCATTATCTTTTACTGTCATTTTAGTTGATTTGAGAGGTGAGAAGTGGAACCTCAGAGTTATTTTAATTTCCATTTTTTTAATCAATAGTAATTTAGAACAATTATTCATTTAACTAGAAATTGCTTTTATTTCTTTGTATGAAAAATTGTCTATTCATATCTTTTGGTCATTTATCATTTAGGGAATGGTTTGTGTTCTTATAAATTGAATCAATTTTCTATATATTTTAGAAATGAAACCTTTATCAGAATCACTGGCTGTAAAGTTTTCTCTCACCTTTCTGCTTCACTTCTAATCTTAACTGTATTGGTTTTGCTTGGCCAAAATCTTTTTAATTTAGTGTAATCAAAATTATCGGTTTTGCATTTTATAATGTTCTCTAGTTCTTTGGCCATACATTCCTCCTTTCTCCACATATCCAAGAGGTAGACTATCCCTTTTTCTCCTAATTTGCTTATAATTTCACCTTTTATATCTAAATCATAAACCCATTTTAATCTTATCTTGACATAGGGTGTTAGATGTTGGCCAGTGTTTAGTTTCTGACATAAAATTTTCCAGTTTTCCTAGCATTTTTTTGTCAAACAATGAGTTCTTATCTGAGAAGGTAGAGTTTTGGGATTTACCAAACATCAGATTACTGTAGTCATTGACTATTGTGTCTTGTAAACCTAAATTATTCCACTGATCCATTACTCTATTTCTTAGCCAGTATCAAATGATTTTGAAGATCTTTAGTTTATGATATAGTTTTAGGTCTGGTATAGCTAAGCCACTTTCCTTTACATTTTTCCCTACCTTTTCTTTTGAAATTCCAGATGAATTTTGTTATTATTTTTTTTATCTCTAATAAGTAATTTCTTGGAAGTTTGATTGGTATGGCATTGAATAAGCAGATTACTTTAGGGACAATTACCGTTTTTCTAATATCAGCTCAGCCTTCCCATGAGCACTTGATATTCTTCCAGTTGTTTAGATCTAACTTTATTTGTGTAAAAAGTATTTTGTAATTGTTTTTATATAATTCCTGGCTTTGAGTTGGCAGGTAGACTTCCAAATATTTTATATTATTTACAGTTATTTTAAATGGGATTTCTTTATTTTTTTATCTCTTGCTGCTGGCTTTTGTTGGTAACAGAAAACTGTTAATAATTTATGTGGATTTATTTTATATCCTGCAATTTCGCTAAAGTTGTTAATTGTTTTTTAGTAATTTTTTTTAGCTGATTCTCTAGGATTTTCTACATATACTATCATATTTGAGGCCCAGGACTGAACATAACATCATAATACTCCAGATTTGGTCTGACCAAGTTTAGTACAGTGGGACTATATAGTAGTAGTAAAATAAGAACCCTTGTTCTAGTCTCTATAATCTATTTTATTGAAGTATGATTATTTTTTTTCTTTCATGTGACACTAACCATATCTTCACTCACTTGTACTTGTGAATGCACAGATTATAAACATACACACATATTTATATTGTATGTGTATACATAAAACCTTAGTGTAAGATTTTACATTTATTTCTATTGAATTTCATCTTAACACATTTAGCTCATCATTTGAGTCTGTTGAGAATTTTTAGAGTTCTGAATTTATCTTTTAACATGTTAGTTATTCCTCCAAAATTTTTATCATCTCAGAGTTTAATAAGTGTACTTTCCATTGATTAAAAAATGTTACCTAGTATGACTCTGTATTATCTACCTGAGAAATTCTACAGGTACCAGATTTTTCCTCTTAAAAAGCAAAATTGCTTTTTTTTTTTCCTTTTTAGTTTAGTTCAGGATTAAACCACGACTATGTGTGGGCCTTCTTAGTATGTATGAAAGAGGGAGAGTCATGTAAGTCCTTCCTAGATTCAATATTAATCAAAGTTATAAAATAGATGCTAATAATTCTTAGATACCTCCATTGAATTACTCAACTAACGCAGAGTTAAAAACTAGGTATTTATGGATAGTTTGTCCCAGACTTTTTTAGGGTGGGTGGGAAATAGTAAATATCCCTGTCTAAAAGCTAAGCATTTGCCTTGTTTGTAATCAATAGAAAACCAGCTAGGGTTGATGAACAACAGTGCTAGAAAAATTCCTAAATTCAGAGGGAAAAAGTAATCAGTTACTCTAAGTATTCAACTTGTCTGTTAAAGTGGGAGCTGGGTGAGTAAACTCAGAGGAACTACATTACAGACACTACATTAACATCTTTTAAATTTTATAATGAGCCATTAATGACTGGTTTATGGGTCTGGTCATTCAATTAGTTCCAAAATCATCTAGATATACATTTTTTCCCATGTCTCTCCATTTTTATACAAAGATAGCATAAAAGACTTTTTTTCCCACAATTTCTTGGTTAAAGTCTAAGTGAACTATATCTACGAATTTTTCTGGTCTATTGGGAAAATAACTCTGTCCAAAAAGAGTAGTATGATTGGACAGATATGATTTGCTCCTAATGGAACTTCTTTTTTTTCCTATTCTATTTCAAGCTGTTCAGAAATCATCCACTTTATAAAATGCTCTAAATTTTGTCAGGAAACAAAATAAAACTTACAAATCTATAACTAGCAGACTCTTCTTTCTTGCATTAAAAAAACGAGACAAGATATTTGCCTTCTCTAGGCCTATATGACATTTTCAAAGCCAGTGGTTTAGCTCAGGGCTTCTTAAACTTTTTTCATTCACAACTCCTTTTCACTTGTGAAATTTTCAAGTGACCCCAGGTATGTAGGTGTATGAAAGAGGTATACAAATCAAACATTTATTGGTAATAAATCACAATTTTGTGATCCCCTCCACATTTAGTTATTAGACCCCAAATGAGGTTTTGACTAATAGTTTAAGAAGCTGGGGTTTTACTAATAAAAATTCTTACTATGAGTCTGAATGTAGTTCACCTTGGCTTAGTAAATTGAATCAAACAAAGTAGTCTTCTTTTCTATTTTTTAATGTAAACAAATTATTTACATGGTGTCTCCTTCATTAGAATACGGCTTCTTTGAGGTCAAGAATTCATTTTGTATTTCTTTGCATCCTTCACCTTTTGCTCAATATGTGGTAAGTAATAAGTCTTAATAAACCCTTCTTGACTAATTCATCATATGACCTGGATTTCCACCCTTTATGTCTTTTAGGTCTTTTAATTTTTTTTTTTTTAATTTTCATGTCAAGGATAATTCTCCTTTCTTAAGAACAAAGGCAGAAAATAAGCTGGAATAATTCCACAAATATTCACTAAATATACACTACATCCAAGACACCATGCTAGGTATTGATGATAGAAAGATAAAAGCAAAACAGTGGTCTTTTTCTAATATACCTTTTTTTAAATTACCTTCTTTTACTTTTAATCAATCAATAAGCACTTATCAAGTGCCCATTATATGCCAGGCATCATCCTAAATACTAGGGATAAAATGACAAAGAACAAGAATCCTTCTCAAGGAGCTTACATTCAGCATCAATTCACCTATTCTGAATTTTAGTTTTCCTCTCTGATTATTATCTTGACTGTCTGTTCTCATAGACCCATGCCAAGAGTAGTATTCATTCTTCATTACCTTCCTGGCTTCCTATACAGGTTAGGTTACTGGATTTTTTTTTTTTTCTCTTTTTTTGACTTAGCAATGGGGCTAAGTGACTTCTCCAGGGTCACACAACTAGTAAGTGTCAAAAGTCCGAGGTCATATTTGAACGCATGTTCTCCTGCCTCCAGGGCATGTTCTCCTGCCTTCATTCACTGGTCCAGCTAGTTACCCCTGGTTGTTGGGTTTTCTAAGCCTCCACCAAAACAATTTCTTAGATTGCTTTTTTCTGCCCTCTGAGACATGAGATCTCTATTAAAGCAAGAATGTATCAGACACTGCTGTTAGCAGAATAAAATTCCTAGCAGATGTGTGCATAATTGAAGTCCCCAATCACTATTATATCTTCCCTCTTTGCCAGCTCTTTAAAATTTGTTTCAGGAAAATGTCCATATCATCTCTTTGTTTCAAATGTTTTTATTTTTTTCCCCTTTAAACCAAATCCTGTCCACCATTCATTTCCCAGCAGATTTCTAGGAACAATTCCATGAACTTTCTTTGATCTAATCCTTTTCAACAACTTTTTAAAAATGGCTAATCCCTTCTCTGTAGATGTAAGTTTGGTTGTAGTGGAGCATTTTGAGAAATCTTGATTTAGAAAATTAGCTCTAGTTACACTCACAAAAAAATCTGTACTCCTAAATGGTAGCACAATAATTTGGTTTATAGATTTGAGATATTTCATCAGTACTTGAAGGTTGAAATTTTCAAGAGAAGTTGGTAACATGTTGTTTTTTTTTTTCTATTTGTTGCAATATCAATATATGCAATGACCTAAATAAAACCTAGCTTGATATGTAATCATCAAACTCTTAAAATTATTTTTATTTTATCAATATCTTAATTTTATGTTCATACTATATAACATAATTTTCTGTATTAATTTGCTTGAAATGAAAATTTTGTACTCATAATATTTGTTTAATTCAATACTTTATTGGTTGGAAGGATTGTTTTTGCTTTTTAATGAATCATATTACCGTATACTTTCCATTTCAATTTTTATTATGAAAACATAAGTTCTAATGAAAATAATTCATTTCTTGAACTTATGTTCCTTTGTATCATTCCAAAACAGAGCAATTTTGTTTTGTAAAATGGAGGGAAAATTTCCCAGAAAAAAAACCTAAAAATTCTTCTTTTCATATTTGTTTTCACAAGGAAATATCATATTAAAAGCCAAATTTTCCCAATACCTAAAAATAGAATTTTATTATTCTATCTCTTTGAAAGTGTCCCATGGTCAGTGAATATAAACCTGTTTTTTTTCTTCCTTTGCAAAATAGAAACAATAAAACTCAATGCTTTACTAGAAAATAAACACCAACCCTTTGTATATACAGGGGAAAATATTCTAATCTTATTTCTAAATGCTACATAGTTGATGCTATGAATTCAGTTAAGAAATCTCAGAATCATAGCCTCATAGAATTATAAGTTAATAACTCTAGACTTAGAAAGGTCCTCAGAATCAATCCTGTTCAGACTTCTTCATTAAAAGTTGAGGGAAAAGAGGTAAGTCAAGTGTTAAGAGTCTGAAGGTATCAGACTCAAGGGTTATTGCATCTAAATTTTATCTAAATAATAATATGCAGGACAGTATCTTTGACAAGTTGTCATTTAATGTTTGCTTTTAGAGCTCCAAAAAGCCCCAGGGGGTGGTGGAGGTGGTGGTAGTGGTTATAGTGGTGGTGGAGGGAGAACCCCACCATAGTGCTCTAATTGTTCATTTTTTCCTAAAAGTGAAAAATTTTAATATGCAAGTCTACATTTTCTATCTTGTTGCTTCTTATTGTGCCTGAGATAGCCGAATCACAACTCTCGTCCTTCTTCCAGATGACAGCACTTCTATTACATGAAAAATTGCTATTACCCTCTCCTGTCTTCTCTTCTCTGCATGAAACATAACCCAGTTTCTTCAAATGAATCTCATATGGCATTATGTCCCATCCTCATCCTGGTAGCTATTCTCTGTTTATATTCCTGTTTTTCAAAGTTCTTTCACAAATATTTCCCTCAGGACAGAATACTGTAGTGACTGATAGCTACTAAAACATTGTGTTAAATATTTCAGTTTAAGTGGGACATTTTTTGGTCATGGTTTGCTCAGGATATATGTTTATCAATGTAATTTCAGTCAAATGGTAAAATAATTTTTGTGACTCTTATTTTCCATAGTTAAAATTATTTTCCAGAATATTAAAAAAACCAAAAACACCAGCAATATATTATGCAGATCCTTTCACAACTCTACCAAAGTAGGCTTTTTTCAATTTTTTTTTTTTTTTAATTTTGTGATTTGACTAGGAAAAAGGAAAGTGAAATGATTTCTGCTTTTGCTTTGGACACTGTGCTTCTATTTTGTTCTTCTAAATCACATTAGTTTTTTTTTTTTTTTTTCTTTTTTGGTTTTCTAATTTTGCGATAATATTTAACTTGCAGCATAATAGATCTAATGATTATATTCACAGAAACTATTGTCTCAATATGATAACTGACCCCTAAATTTCATTTTAAAATATAAAACTGAATTTAAAATTCCAAGTGTGGGGTTTTATATATTTCTCCAATTAAACTAAACTTTCAGGTGTAGTTAAAATTTCTAGATTCTTAACATGCTTGGGGATTCTTATTTTATTAGCTTTTTTCCCTAGCTTTGTATCTGATAAGTTTGCCATTGTTTATTCAAAGTTATTTACAAAAATGTTGAATGTTCCAGAATCAAAGTAGATTCCACTATAGTCAATTTTCCACTCGGTACCAAAATGACTTTCTGAAAGTATGAGTCTATTAATGTCTCACTCCTATCTCAATAAGCTCCAGGGACATCCTATCTATTGGAGGATCAAATATAAAGTCCTCAGCTTTACATGTGAAACTTCTAATACCCCAACTTCCTATATTTTTAGTCATTTTCTTCACTCACTTTCATATAGTCTACAATCCAGCTGTACTGGCCTCTCTGCTTTATCTTATGAATTCTGTTCTTTCACCCATATGTATGCGTGGGAGCATAGCCCAGTGATCTCTTCCTCTTATTTTTTCTGGCATCCTTTAAATCTCAGCATAAATCTTACGTTCTGCAGAAAACCTTTCCTAGAGTCCATCAAACTACTAGATTACCTTTTATGCATACAATCCACCACATATTCATACACACAAATAAACATGTATGTATGTGTACATATACATCACACACAAATATAATATGCATGTGTGTGTATATAGATAGATATTTATATGTTATCTCTATTAGAATATCAGTTCTTGAGGACAGGAATTGTTTTTGCCTTTTTGTGTGTGTGTATTCTTAGGGCTTGCATAGAAAACACGTAAAATATTTCATTTTATTGTTAATTAATTTTTACTTTAATTTTTTTTGTTTAAGTTTTTATTGAAGTTTTTGTTTTTTGTATTCTCCTGGTATCCCTCCAGTTCCCTATCCCAGAAATCCATCATATATCCACAATAAATGGTAGTTCTAAAGGCAAACAAAAAAGAGGAAAAAAATCAGCATGAATTCATCAATACACTGAAAATGAAATGGCTGCTATAACATGGTGATAAATACTTCAGCTTTAATAGGCCATGCTTATTTTTTTAAGATCTCTTTAGAACATATGCCTACCAATAGAATTTCAGTCGAACGATAAAGTCACTCTTTGTTTTACATAATAATAAGTTATATTCTAGCATATATAAAAATAAACCTATATATATACATTGTGTATTATGTATGTAGATATATGTATGTCTATTGAAAATATATGTACACGTATATGTAAACGCATCCATATATTTTACCAATTTATAGCTTTGTCAGCAACGAAGTATTATACTTATCCTTTTACAATATATCCAAAATTGAATTTTCCTAATTTTTAAATTTTGTTAACTTTGTCAATATGCTGAATATGAGATAATATGTCAGGGTTACTGACATTGTACTTTAACTACTCTACTTTAACTACTTAGCTACTTCAAAGAGATACCTTAAAGATTTCTATAATTATATTTGAGAAGCTAGCCTGTACAATAACAAATAGTATCATATTCATAGCTGCTCCTTCGCCTATGCCTTGAAGACAGGCAGATCCTTTTCTAAGAGTAAGAGTTCCTGAACTTCTACAACTTTCCCTTTTTACAAAGTCTGTAACTATGATGGCAATGCTCTATCTTACCTATATAGAATATTTGACAGTGTCTCAAATCCCTCTTCACATGTCTTCTCCGAGGGCATGTGAATGAATATATAAATTAAATTCTAGGAACAATTCTGCATTTCTGAAGACAGACGTGCAAATTAAAGTAAAAAATTAAATTGGATTCTATAAAAAACATCGAAAATGAGAATGGAGTTCCAGAACTTAATCAGATATGAGCTGATATTTAGCTTGGAGACAGATTCTAACAATCATTTCTATGGAAGTATCAGATTGTAAAAGAAGGTCAGCTCAAAAACTGAATATTGGTCTAGATACTAAGACAGAAGCAGGACTTAGAACAATACATACTTGGTGTAATATTATTCTGCTGAAAATATTATGACATGATCTTATGTTCAAATTTCATGTATAATCATTTTTCTACCACAACAGACTGAGAAATTAACTGATTGATGAATATTTCAAGATTATGTTTATGAAGAGAAATGCCAATATATTACTTCCCAACTGTTAAGAGAATGATTTGTTTGCATATACCTCATTTCCCTCAGATTAATTTCTTCACAGAGTTGTAGCACACCTCCCCCCCCACACACACACCCCTGACAAACTAAAAAGTAGGCAAACCTTGCTTCCCACTCTTATTCATTCTTTCTAAATGTCTTTGCTAATGCCCGCTGCCCTACTTAATTCTTCCTTCCTGTCTTTCCCTGAAATTACAAGTACTTCCTTAATTATTTTCCTTATACTTTCCACCCTTTCCCTCTCTTCACTGACCTTCTTGAGTAGTTTATATTATTCATTTTCTATTCACAAACTAACACAATTTTTAAAAAATTACAAATATGAAATCCCCACCCATTGTCTGGTCATTGTGTAGTTTTAGGCTTCTCTTATCTCACAGAGAGCATTGAAGTGGGGGTTGGTGTGTGTGTGTGGAAAAAACAAAACAAAACAAAACCAAAAAACTAGTAGATCTCTGACCAGAAGTATAAATCCCCAGTTGGTTTGGAATAATTCAGGGGGAAGTGATGCTGAGAAAAGAGGCAAGGAAAAGATGAGAGGACCCTGGCTCTGGTGAACAAGCTCCAGCGGATGCAGGGCCTAAAGACTGACAGAACAAAATCCCACTGAGTATAAGCAAAGAGGCTTTCCTCATGGTCAGCCAATAAATTCTTTTTGTTTGTGAAAGATGTATCCCATCTGACATAAGGTTGCCATTTAAGCTCCATCTGTCAAGGCTAACGAGTAAATGGGATTTTCTTTCACTTTGTTTTTATTATTTTGTAGTTTTGAGACCACACCTAGGGCAAATATCTGAATATGCCAAGAAAAACAAAAGGACTTGGTAAAAGGATTTAAAAACATGTAACACTCATTTATATTTGATTTTTGAAAATAATACATAAAAAAAACCTAGACATAGTATTTCATATTTCTACTCTTCAGAGAACCCAGTCCTATATACAACTTTTATCTGTCCAAATTCTATATTATAAAAAAAGAACAATCCAGTTGCTTAATTGAGAAAATATATCCTTCCCTGATGCTTGTTAGGAAACATTCAGACTACTGTTGCACATCATATAAAAAGACCTAATGGACAAAACATGCAGTTTGAAACTGTGCTTTCCATATGGCTTAGCACAGTTGCACATTTTTCCATTGCAGTTATCAGTTTATTTGGTGAGTTTAAATTTAATAGTTTACTTAACATTGCCCTTTAAAAAAAAAAAATCAAAGACTTTTAGGAATCAATTGATCCTTTCCAAGCTATCAGAGCTTTGCTTCAAACTTGGGGAAAATTAAGAACAAGAGTATACAAATGAATGATGCAAAAACAAGAAGTTTTTAAAACAAAAGCAAAACTCTCTCATATGTAAACTCATTAAAATTGTAAGAAGATATTTATAGTATGTGTGTGTATTTATTTATATAGTTTGGTTTTGATTTTTCTAGAGAACGGTATATAGAAGTATTTTTATATATGCATCTATATGTATATATGTATCTAAAATCTGAAATCTGTAAGCAGATATCTGTAGTTATTTAACTTGACATAAGACTATTTGATTTATGCCAACATCACCAAATTCTGCAATAATTAAACTCACCTTCATAAGGTTAAGTAATACAGTCCAAAGTATGGTAGAATCAGAGAGCCCGAGTTCATAATCATATTCTTGTCACTTTACCACCTCTGTGATCTTGGACAAAACACCAACATCCCTGTGACTATATATTCCTCATTTATATTATGAGGAGGTTAAACTCGATGGCCTTTGATGTTCCTCATGATGCTACAATTATATGATTTTTAAATGTTTCTGGTTAGGAAAACTAGTAAGACATATGAATCAATGTACCTAATTCTGGGAATAGCCACACCTGAACTTGCATACACACCTTGACTCCACACATTTTGAGTCATTAAATACTTTCTGTTCAGAATTAGAATCCTATCAAAGTATGAGTAAATATGAAAAAAATGTGAGTTAAAATTAGCAGGATGCTTTTTTTTTTGATTCTCAAAAAGGATCTGTTTTAGTTTGTTAGGGAGATTTTTTTTCTCCATCTGCCTTTTTTAATGTTATCCTTCTGTTTCATATTTTCTTTCTATGTATTTCATTCATCATCCCCTTTCATGTCTATCCCCTTTTATGTCTTGATGTTAGTGCCTACAAATGCTTGAGTGTCTTTCAAGAACTTTTTAATTTAGGGATAAGGAATAAGGTGCTATCTTTTTTTCCTTGTTTATCTGCTCTGAGTACCTTAGTTCCTAACTTTCTACATCATTATTGAAGTTTTTCTATAGACTGGAATCTTGTCTTAGATACATATTCAGGTTTGTATTTTCTCTTCTTCTATTTTGGGGAATATGTTATGTTTGTTGGGGTTCAGGACATTGTGTTAATTCTTCTCCTTAGTCAAGCATTCCATAAATATTTATTAAGTGCTTACAACTTGTCAGGTACTGACCTAATATAAGCAGAAAGAAAATCCCAGTCTTTTCTAAATGGGACCTAAAAGAGGTGAAGTCCAAAGTATAGCCTGGAGAGAAAAATCAGCCTGAAGGGAAAACAAGTTGCAGGTGGGGGTTAATCCTCCTTAATCCCTATATTCCATACTTCCTTCACACAAGTGGGAATTCTGGTGACAGATTATTTGAGCAATCTGTATAGTTGCTCTGTTCTATCAGTTTTTACTATGTAAAACAAATCCCTTTATTTCTGGTGTCTCAGTTTCTTCATCCCTTCTTTTCATTCCCTACTTTATTGGATTTCCATGAAAGAAGCTCTTTGGAAAAAAACAAAGCATTATTTAAATATGAGCTATAATGATGATCTGAAATGATCACAGAGGAAACAAAGTTGTTTTTTTTTTGTTTGTTTGTTTGTTTGTTTTTCTGTTTGTTTCTACTCCCCCACCCCCTTAGGTCTAGCCCTTCAGTGGGCTGAATTAGAGTAGCTGTATCTTCTGTCTTTAGCATAGACCCATAGGATCACAGATGTAAGTTTAAAAGTACATTACTTTCTATAGTTCCTTATAGTCTTTATAATCCCTAGTCCAATCTTCTTATTATCTGCATAGTCCCTTATAGCCTTATACTCTCTAGTCCAATATCCAAGCCTCATAGTTGAGGAACTATTGCTTAAGAGAGTTTAGGATACTTTCTGGCCAAGACCCACCTTGCTCTCGTTTGGGTCCTGATTAGCTCAGAGTGAATGTGACTAGCAATTGTTCCTGTTTGGGCCAGAAACCCAGAGGGTCTTTCCTTTGAAGATTTTTTTTTTTTTTCCTACCTAGATTTTTAAAAAAGCCATTCTGTGCCTCATTTCTTACCTATCCTTGGGCATTGTCACAATCAAACTGACACTTGTTAAAGACTTTAGTTTAAAAAGGGGAAGGTTTCTCACTACTTCCAGGGCCATGTCGTCATACTGATCTGTATTTATCCACTGGATACAGAATGCTGGAGACTTTGCATAACTCACCCTCACTTAAAGCAAATTCATTTGCAAGTCACTGCATGGCCTCCCAGTTGCTTTCAAGAACAAAGGACAAACAACACCACACATATAAGGCACTTAGCACATAGCCTGGTGATTAATGAATATTTTTTACCTTCTTCCTTTCCAAGGTTACTTTCACATAGCTTGTAACTATCTAAAGGGTGTTTGAATAACCCTAGTTTTTCAAGACTTCAGTCATCCTGATTTATTTCTTGTTACTAGACGCAGACAGCTTTGGAGGAGAGGTTGAAACTGGTGACTTTGCACAGCCCTCCCACACTTAAATGCAATTCCTATACAAGTCAAGACATCCACCTCCAGATCATTGGTCCCCCTTTGAGAAGGAAGGGTAAACAACAACTTGTGAGTATTATAGCAGCTGCCCCACTGGGACTCAACCTGTCAATTATAGTTGGACAACAGCTCCTCCTTCCCACTCTCCCTCTCTTCCTTCCTTCCTTCCTTCCTTCCTTCCTTCCTTCCTTCCTTCCTTCCTTCCTTCCTTCCTTCCTTCCTTCCTTCCTTCCTTCCTTCCTTCCTTCCTTCCTTCCTTCCTTCCTTCCTTCCTTCCTTCCTTCCTTCCTTCCTTCCTTCCTTCCTTCCTTCCTTCCTTCCTTCCTTCCTTCTTTCCTTCCTTCCTTCCTTCCTTCCTTCCTTCCTTCCTTCCTTCCTTCCTTCCTTCCTTCCTTCCTTCCTTCCTTCCTTCCTTCCTTCCTTCCTTCCTTCCTTCCTTCCTTCCTTCCTTCCTTCCTTCCTTCCTTCCTTCCTTCCCTACTTCATAATTCTCAGTGTCATAACTCAGTTAAACAGGAGGTGAACTATGCCCACAGACTACTCTTGCCTTATGCCTGGGTGAGAGAAGAGAATCCAAAAGAAGAAACTTAAGCTCAGTTAGAATCATGAAAACAATCATCTGATCTAGTTTATACCTGTATGAGAATTTCTTTCCATTGGAGATACCATCCCCTCATATTATCTTCCAGCATGTCTTATCATATAAACTCTTAGATAAGACTGACTATACTCATTGCTTCTGCTTTCTCTTCTCTGATTCACTTAAGCCTTTGCAATCTGACTTCTGTCCTCATGAATCAGAAACTAGGTGTGGAAACAGCAGATGCAAAATGAATTAGGGGCAGGGATTTTATTCCTGATTCTGTTTCTGAGCACCTATGCAAATTGTCAGAACCTCAGTTTCCTCATCTATAAAATGAGAGAGATGAATTACATAATCTAAAAGCCCACTCCTAACTGTAAAAACCTGTTATATTAATTTATTGTGAAAAGATTCTTATAAATCCATTGTCTATTTGCCATCATTCAACCCTTGGGAAAATGGGGTGATTTGAAAAAATAAGAGGAGACTGTAGGAAAAGGAGTGAAACTTTTATTCAAAGCTTTCAGCTCCTACAGAATAGGAGGAAAAGTTTGAATGTACTTTTTATAAATTTAAACATTCCCCCCCCCAAAAAAAATCAAATCTTAGGTATAGTCTTTGGTAGACTATCTCACAGACAACCAAAACATCACTGTCATCTATAGACTAAAGTGGCAAATAAAACAGTAGAATTCTGCTCTGGAAGACATTTTTACTATCAACTTGACTATTTTGGTAAAGACCTCATTCTTTGTAAGCAAGCTGAAAACCATGTTGCATTTTTTAAAAGGAAAATGCTGGAAAATCCCTGTCTTCTCATTCTATTATACAATTGTCTCTGAGGAATTACTGCTTCCAAGCTTCTTTCCTTCCACTAAAAAAAATAAATAAATAAATAAATAAAAAATCTGTGTTTCCAATTATTTGCCTCCAGATGTGCTAGCTTGCTCACTTCCAAGTTGAAATTTTCTGTGTGATTCTTTCCTAAGTTTCAAGTCTTTCTAGATCTATTTCTATTAGTTCTGTCTTCACTATGGTTTAGGACATTTCCTATGGAATTCTAATCCTGTTCCCTAGATCATTTTGGAGTACAATTTCACATTGCAGAAAAGTTGCAAAATCCTGGGAGCTGAAGGGCATGGATTTTAGGTAGTTTTAAAAATATTTATTTATTTATTTATTTTTTTTTTTTAAATTTTTCTGAGGCTGGGGTTAAGTGACTTTCCCAGGGTCACACAGCTAAAAGTGTTAAGTGTCTGAGATCAGATTGAACTCAGGTCCTCCTGAATTCAGGGCTTGTGCTCTATCCACAGCGCCACCTAGCGGCCCCCTTATTTTTTATTTTAATTTATTTTATTTTTTGCTAAGGTATTAAATGTTTGAGGTTGGATTTGAATTGAGGTCCTCCTGACTTTAGGCCCATCCACTGGGGCACCTAGCTGCCCCTAGATTTTTTTTTTTTTTTTTAATCACTGCTGTTTTATTTTTCAGCTTCTGGGACACTAGTCCTTCCAAACAAACCTAGAACCACCAATATGAGTAATGACAAAACATAATAGATTTAGAACTAGAAGGGAGGTTAAAGGTCATCAAACCAAATGTCTTCATTTTATATATAATGAAACAAACCCCAAAAGGTAAAGTGATTTGAGAAAAGGTATACAAGTTGTAAATCTCAACAGAACTCAGTTCTTGACTCCAAATACACCATTCATTCTAATGAATCATGATATATAGTTCCTCTGGTATTCTGTTTGGGAAAGATTCTTTAATTTGTTTAAATTTTTTAAAAAATCAAATTAAAATTTTCTTCAACTTCCTTTTATAAAATTTTGTTCAGTTATGTCTTGCTCTTCATGACAACATTTGGGTTTTCTTGGCAAAAATAATGGAGTGGTTTGCTATTTCCTTCTCTAGTTCATTTACAAATTAGGAAACTGAGGCAAACAGGGTTAAGCAACTTACCCATTATACAGCTAGTAAGTGTCAAAGGCTGGATTTGAACTCAGGTCTTCTTGATTCTAAGCCAAGAATTCTATTTCTTGAGCCACTTAACTTTACCCATCTTTACAAACTAGTTAAAATGATTTGAGCTTTGAAGAAATGTGTGCGTATTTTCCCATAGTAAAACACAAGAGTATCAATTTTGTAACTACCATGTTTTCTTTATTTATCTTACTTTGGGGTTCTTGAAAATGCCTTATCCAATTTTGTGTTTCTTGTGATTAAAAAAAAAATCATCTTATTTAGTGAGGATTCATGGTGATTCATAGTGAGGGAAGAATGGATTCTGTGAGAGTATGAAGACAAAGTTAACAAAGGGAAAAAAAGAATGATTAATTGAATGAATGAATGAATGAATGGATGGATGAATGGATGATTTATTTATTTATTTACTAAGTGCCTTCTTTGTGCCAAACAATGTGCTAAATTCTGAGATAAAAACTTAGAAAGTACCTACCCTTAAATAGCATATATTCTAATAGGAACAGAATATACAGCTAGGGACCAACAATCAGGCAAAAATCAATACAATCTTTCTAAAGGATTTGGTAACACTGATTTGTGACCTGACTCATCCTTACTCTGTTGCTAAACTTGATATTGAATCACTTATGTCCTCTGAGCCTCAGTGACTTTTTCTTTAAAAGGAAGAGTTGGGGGCGCAGTGGATAGAGCACCAGCCTTGATTTCAGGAGGACTCGAGTTTAAATCTGGTCTCAGACACTTAACATTTCCTAGATGTGTGACCCTGGGCAAGTCACTTAACCCCAGCCTCAGGGGGGGAAAAAAAAAAAAAAAAGGAAGAGTTGGGATAGGTGAGCTCTGTTTTCAGTTTTTGATCAGCTAAATGTACATTGGATAGAGTGCCAGATCTGGAGACAGGAGGACTCATCCTTCTGAATTCAAATCAGTCCTCAGATATTTTCTAGCTATATGAACCTGGGTAAGTCATTTAACACTGTTTCCCTGCATTTTTCATCTATAAAATGACTTGGTGCAGGAAATAGCAGCCACTTCAATATTATTGCCAAGAAAAACCCCAAAAGGGTTAAAAGAGTCAGGTATAACTGAACAAAACATAATTTTTAGGTTTATGATTCTATTTATCTGGAAAGACAGAGGAACTTTAGGGACTGAATCAATCCATAATGATGTTTGTTTTAAATTTTTTAAATAAATTATTGGTAAAACAGAGAGGGGACATAAATTTAAATTACCCTTGTTGAATTAAATTTAGAGAGGTTAAATTGATATGTTCAACATAGTTTTCCAAGGAGTATAAAGTTATCAATAGTAAAATAAAGGAAAGAAGAATTGTTTATCCACCACATATATGATTGGAATAATGTAAATAGTAAAGATTAGTTAGAAATACACTTTCAAATCCATAATCTCAGCAAATAAAATTACTATAAACTTTGGAACTAAATTTTATTATTGTACAGTTACATTTTGCTATTTTTTTTATCTATTTAAAATATGTCATTTTGTTTTGGAAACCACCAAGTGTCATCTGTATATCCAGTGACATTTCCAGGAAGCAGTTATATTTTAAAATTTCACCCAACATTAACATTTAAAATCTAGTGAACAATTTTCTCATAAGCAGTATGATGTGTGGAAAGAGAATTTTGATTGAAGTCATAAGACCTGGGTACATATGCTAATTCTCACACTGAATTTTGTATTACTTGGATAAGTCACATGATCTCTGAAAATAGACAATACAATATGCTATATTATTTTGCATTACTATCTATTATATGACATGATATGATGAATTCATCTTGGCAATTAAAATCTTCCACGATGTAAGGAATCTAGGTGACTCAGTAGATAGAAAGTGGTCCTACTTTTTAGGGTGAGAAAGACAAGTTCAGATCTGGCCTCAGATACTTAATAGCTTTATCCTGGATAAGGGATTTAACTGTCCTGTGACTTAGTCTATTTCCTCTAATATAAAATAAGGTCATAATAATACCCCCCTAACCTGGTTGTGTGAAGATCCATAAGTTATCATATGTAAAAGGCCTCGTAAATTCCACAGTTAAAAATAAGAATCTTGCTTGCCTATCTACTTTTATTTCATATTATTCTCTCACACACTTTTTCTATTTCCACCAAACTGTCCTGCTAGCTGTCCCCCATCTATGAGATTCCATTTCTTCCCACAAGCATTTATTTGCCTAGGAATGACAGTTAACACGAGGAATGCAATCCCCCTTCACCAGTGAATTGCAGGCTCCCTCACTTCTTTTCAGTGTACAGCCTAGATGCCATCTCCTTCAGGAAAAGGTTATTTTTAAATTTTTATCTCTCCAGGTATGAGCATTCTTCTCCTGTTTAATTTCCTTTGTGTATAATTAGCATTTATTTTTATGTGTACATAGTCGAAACTTCCAGTAAAATATAAGCTTTTTCAAATCAAGGTCTATCTTCCTTTTTTTTTTCCACATTCCCATCACTTGCATTGACTAGTATAAGCAGTAAATAAATGTTTGTTAAATTGAAAATATATTTTTATTTTGTACACACAAATACACATATACATATACACTATATATATATATATATATATATATATATATATATATATATATATGGAGAGAGAGAGAGAGAGAGAGAGAGAGAGAGAGAGAGAGAGAGAGAGAGAGAGAGAGAGAGAGAGAGAGAGAGAGAGAGAAGGAGGAAGAGGAGAGAGAAGAGAGGGAGGGAAGAAAAAAAGGGAGAGAGAGGAAGGAGGGAGGGAGAGAAGAAGAGACAGACACATTTACACAGAGCGACAGAGACAGAGATGGATTCAGAGATAATAAATAATAAGAGCTCCTGGAAGAAGATAGCATGCTAGAATGGAAGGTCTGGTGACCTAGGAATTAGAAGCCTTAGGTTTTATTCTGAGCTCTATGTATAATAGCTATGTGGTTTTGGTTTAATTATGTAATCTCTTTAAGTTTCCATTTCCAAGAAGATTAGAGTATCAGATCTCTAGTCATCTTTCTAGCTCTAAAATCTTATGAAAGCTACTCTTTCTGAGTTAATTTTAGAGCTTTATTTAGTTGGATTATAGTTATACAAGTTTATTTTTCCTGTATAATGGTCACAGATATATATATTTTTACCATATCTTATAAATATAAAAAATCTTGGGATTAAAAAAAACACTCTAAACATTCTTTCACTTACTTTTACTATATATGATACAAAGAGAAAAAAAAAAAAGAGGTGAAAACTTCTCTGAAAAGATCCAGATAAACCATAAGAACATCTTTACACCTGGGTGGTGTTGCCTCAAAAGAAGTCAAAGAATGCTGTAAACACTGCCCAAATACAATTTATAAAAATCTGTGTCAAAGAACAGGTGTTACTGTTGAAGAGATGAATTCTCTACCTCTTCAGCCCACACTCATAAATTTTGAACTCATAGGCCTCTAAATCAAATGTACAGGGTCCATGCAGATTTATGTGTCCTTTATTACTTTCCTCTGGGAAAAAGAAAAGGCAGATCATACATCCACATCTTGCCAGCTGTTGTAAAACCATAGACACCAAGACATAGAAATGGTCTGGATGCCAGGCCTCTTGGTGGCTTTTCATTGTACAGATGTTCCAGCACCTGGCTGTTGATGGCCACTATTTTACAGCACTTTTTGCTCTAAGTTGGGGGTTTGGCCATAGCACTAGCATTCCAACTCCAGATGGCTGTTATTACCACATAATTATTTTTAAATCTGATTTTTCTTTCAAATAATTTACTGTTCTCAAATGTCACCTCCCTGCACAATACTGCTGAGATCAAACCATCTTGGTTCTGGGTCTACAGTTAAGTTAGTACAAGAGCGACCTACTTTATAGTGACTGACAGGTCCTTGAGTAAGCTTATATATTGGAGTGTCTATGTGTATGTATATATACATGTTAAATCAACATTAAAATTATATTAAACAATAAATCTTTTGCTAGATTAATCTGACAAGTATTTTATATTTTAATTACAAATTATTATCTTGGCTATTTTAAAAGAAAAAAGAAAGAAAGGAAGAAAGGGAAGAAAGAAGGAAGGAAGGAAAGGTGGGAGGAAGGGAGGAAGGAAGGAAGAGAGGAAGCAAGGAAGGAAGGAAGCAATGAAAGGAGGGAGGGAGGGAAAATTAATGGAAAGGAATGGGGAAAAGAAAATTTAGAAATTTAGAAAATATAGGAAAATTATTTTGGAGAAGAGTACATAATGAAAAAAGTTGAGGAAGCTATCATATACTGAATTACAGAGTAGAGATAAAGATCTCTATATTATGTCATCACACACACATCATATCACAAGTATAGTATCCCTGTACATACATATATACAGATATATGTGCATAAATATGCATTGATGTGCTGTTTGTCTTTACATGTTTTCTAATCAAGTTTGCTAATTGTTTTGGAGAGTTTGTGTGTATGTGCATATGTGTGTGGGTGTAATTACGTATATATGTAGAAGGATAGGGGGTGAGTCTAAATTTGTGATTTCATTAGTGCAAAGAATACCTATTATGGAAAATCTCTCAACCAATGCAACTTCACTTTAATATATTCTTTGAGGGGCAGCTAGATGGTGGATAAAAAACCAGGAAGACGAGTTCAAATCTGATCTCAGACATTTAACACTTCCTAGCTGTATGACTCTGGGCAAGTCACTTAGCCCCAATTGCCTCAGCAAAAACAAATAAACATTCTTCAAATGCATGGGACATTAAGAGGTTAAGTGATTTGCTTTTGGTCATATAATTAGTATAAAATAGAAGCAAGATTCTAATCCTAGTCTTCCTGACTACAAATCTGGCATTCTAACCACATACTATGCTGCCTCTTGCCATCACTATATCCTATTATGTTATGCAACTGAGATTTTGGCTTTAAGGACTTGGGAAAGAGATGAATTTCCAATTCAATGTGATTTATTTCATTATCTTTAACAAAATAATCAGACTATTATGTTTAATTTTCATTCTTCAGCAGGATGCTGTTGATGCTGACTTTAATTTAGATGCTTTATTTTAAAGGCTATTTTTAAAATAGTTTTGTAAACTAGGACAACTGAGCCCATCTATGTAACAGTGCATTTTCTGATGCATACCACCGAAAACAGGACTACTGTTTAGAATAATCTTCATTTTTAAAAATCCAGTAAGAACTACTTCTTGATGATATTCTTTGAATAGATAAAAAATCAGGAGACTTGGGCTCTTTTCCTGGTGGCAATATGTATTTATTTTGTGACCTCAGGACAATAATGCCTATCTCAAGTTAATTCTTTGGCTTGGTCATCAGACCAACATGATTCACTTTAATTATTCTTTTAATATTTGAGAACTGTTGTATTTTAAGATCCTTTAATAATCATAATATATCTTCACCATCCCATTAAAATGTTTTTACAGATTACAGATTTTACAGATTCACTTTTCATGCAACTACATTATAGGCATTAGTGGAGGAGGTAGAAAAATTCCATTTTTGAGGTTGGTGATTTTCCAGAAAGCTAATTCATAGGTATGGATGAACCTGAAACCACAACTAAAACTTCATGGAATCGAGATTTATAGGACCCAAATAAGTTTGTTCATTGTTTGGGGGGAACTTGTATGTGTGTTAATGCCCATAAGCATTTGTTTATAGGTATATATGTATATACATGCATAGGCATATACATATGCATATTATTATGTATTATGCATCTGCATGTGTGCAAATTTACTCAGTAGCCCAGTGTAATGGCCCTAAGAAATACATTTCCTCAGGCAATGTGCCTTTTGTCAACAAATCATAGTCTCTACTCACATTTATCTTGCTCTGCTTCAAGTCCTTCACTTTCTGTGTCACTTGGTAAAATCCATGGTTGATGAACAAGCTGCAAATTCTTTAAAGAATCCTCCTGTGAGAAAGTGAATTCATATTAGATACAAATGTACAGGCGGACCAATTGTGCATATGGGTGAATAGGTTGCATGAGCCAAACACTCCATGCTTTACTTTCACATCACTCTGGGTTGTTTTCCTCTTTGAGTTTATCTTTTAATGAAATTTAAAGCCTTACTATAGGGATTAAAATATTCTATGTGCATTTCCTGAATTAATATTTTATGTCCTTCTTGTTACTCACTGTAGAAGTGTAATAGTGCTAATTCCATAAAGAAACTCCCTTATAAATGAGTTCCATGTTTCTGTTTTAGAAACAGCCAGAATGAATTCTTTTTTTTTTCCAATTCACTAAATATTTTTGAGCCCCTATTAATGTATCAAGTGCAATAGAGGAATATAAAGTCATAGAAAAAAAATACACTATTTTCAAGGAGTTGGAAAATTTAGAAATTTAGAAAATATAGGAAAATTATTTTTATGGTTTTACAATGGAATCTTGTATAGCCTTTTTGGAAAAGAGTACACTCAATGGAGAAAAAACTTTATATTGGGGACCAGTAGGTTTTGGTAAATAGGTTTGATAGAGTCAGATTATATAAGGTAATGATGTCAAGGGGTTCAGGAAAATCTGAGCAAAAGTTCAATTTTTCACATTCAGTGAATCTGTTTGTGTTAGATCATTATGAGCTCTTCTCTATCTTGGAGCTCAAAATGTCCATGATTATGTTATTCCAGGGCATGAGAATCTGTAGAATAAAAGAAAGAATGACTAGGGAAAGATGTGAGATGTTTTCAGCTGTGCATGTCTTTTAGTACATCCAGTACCTTATGGATTATTTTCTTAATTAATTCTTCTTCTGGCTGTGCTTCTGACTGACCAAATTTTGCTGTTATGATTCAGCTGTCTTCTCACTCGGAACATCCCTCTGCTCCTCTGGCTCCCTTCTGCTATGAGTTCTCTTGGGGGCCTTCATTTGGAAGTTGAACACAGGCTAGTCAAATGAATACCCCAGAATCTCTTCTTTATTCTATAAGCCTGGACTTCCATCTCTGACTAGCACTCCATATACTCTAGGGATTGTGATTGGTCACACATTCACCATAATAACCTCAGCTCAGACGTGCCCCAATGCTTCTTCCCAACAATATTCATGTCAGAGTCCTACTTCCCAACCACTGTTTCCCATGGAACTCCAAATCTACCCTGAGCCCCTAGTCATCTGTTTGGTGAACCTGACTCAGATCTACCATAGTGCCACGCCCTCATATTTTCTACTTCTTGTTTTAACCATGTTGACTAACACAAGCCATCCTGGCCACCTCACCCCCACCCCAAATGTGTTGTCTTCCCCAATTAGAATGCTCTTTAAGTGCAGAGTTATTCTTGCTTTTTGTACCTAATATTTCCATTGTCTTAAATATAGTAATTGCTTAAATGCTTTTGCATTTGTTCATTCAAAGAATTTCATAGGTAATTTGTTCTAGCCCAAATCTAAATATATTTCTCTTCCTCTAAATTATCCATCAGACATAAATAATGATAAGTTCCCACAATAAATTGAATTCCTGCTAGATACCAAAGAAACACATGACATAACCTCCTTCTTCAGGAAATTATAATCTTGACATTTGACCTAATGTTTATTTTCATGTTTCTGATTTTTTTTTTTACTCTGTTTAATTCATAATTTAGGACACTTAATAGAAATGTGTCAGATGTTCCTTCCAATATACTTTTACACTAATGCTGTGTATCATTGTGGTAGATGAATAAAAGGGTGAAGAAGAACCTTGATTTTGAAAGTAATTTTTTTTTTTTGTAAATAAAAATAAAATCACTTTCACTTGTTATGACTTTCAAGAATAGAATATTTGAAGTTTTGTTTTGTTTTGGTTTTTGTTTCTTTGTTATTCTGTGCATTTTCTCTTTGATGAAATCAAACTTAAACCTTCTTGGGAATAGATAGGTTTGAAGTGATCATGAAAACAAAATTTTACATAAAAGATAAATCATTGTGAGCTATTTAGCCTTTGAACTTAAACACTAAGGCTTTCTTGTACCAGAAAAGACATAACATAAATCTGTTCTATGCCTCTTCTTATCCTAACTAAAGATATTAGGCAATAGTAGAGATTTTTTTCCAGCTGCAATGGCTTTGCTCCTAAAGAGATAAGCAACATTCAGCTTTTCTCTGTTTTGTAGTGGGTTACATAAAGTACAAAAGGAAATATTAAATGTCTGAAATCTGTAGGCTGGGAAGGATTTTTCTGAGCATTGAATTATTGGTTTTAAAAACATGATGAAACTCTTTCTATTGATAATTTTTAAATATTTTACTTCAATTCACCCTTGAACAGAACAAGTAATACAACACACCTGCTTGTGCTCACCATGCCAACAGGCGGGACTGCATGTGTGCAACAACTCAGATCAGCGGACAACTTGTAATTCTTTGTGATAGGGGTCATAGAGCTAAAATTGTGAACATTTTTAAAAAACTTAACAGCTGACATGTTAATCTTTGCTAACTTACTAAAAAATTGTTCTGGGACAGTCTTAAGCTGTGAAAGATTATAAACGTAAACTTTCAAAGACTTTTGGCTGATATTCCCATGGATTTCTTTTAAAGAGGATACTATTAATAAGAACAAAAAAAAAGTTTAAAAAAAAAAGAATCAGTATCAATATAGTACTTTAATGTATATAAAGTACCTTAGCCATAGACTTTGGCAACACTAAATATTATTTCAAATAAACCTCACAAAAACCCATAGAGAGGGACAACAGGTACTATTAGCCCAGTTTTAAAGATAGGGAAACTGGGGCTCAGTGTGGATAAACACATTGTCTATGGTCACACAGCTAGAAAATGTCAGAGGTAGACTTTAAAGCCAGTCCTTATTGACTGAAGGTCTAGCACTCAATTCACTGTAGTTCATTAGACTTTTTTCCTTAATCACTGTGAATTACAGTTAATGAAAATCATATGAGTGATTTATATTCCCGAGTCAGCACATTATTCTACTCTCCAATAATGTCTGTGTTTTTTGTTGTTTTAATGTTGGCATTTGTCAATCCTCATAGAGAGTTAATTCACAGGCTTTAAATACAATCAAGCAGGCATTTGTATCACCAAAGAAGTTGAAGATGACTTTCTTTCCTAAAATTTTTGCACTTGAATAGTTTATATCTAGCAAAACTAATTGTAGCTACCTATTTCTGTTTTAATTCTAATTATGACAATGATCTTCTTGAAAACTACAAGGGATCTCAACTGCTAAATCTGATAATTTTGTCTCAAGTCTTCTATATTTTTGTCCACTCTTTTCTTCTAGATACTCTTTCTTTCCTTTGTTTTCCAGAACACTATTGTCTCTTGGTTCTCCTAATTAGTTGACATCACTCCCTTTCAAAACCATTTTCTGCCCCCTTTTTGGGGTATGTCCCAAACTTCTTTTCTGGGTCTTTTATCTCTTCATGTGCTCCTCTGGAAATCCCATCAGCTACCATGAGTGCAGTGATCATTTTCCTGAAGATTACTCCCAAATTCCTATATCCATCTATAATATCTATGCTGAACAACAGTTCAAACATCATGGGGATTCATCACTAACTTTTGTTGCAGATACAGATTCATCTGGATGTTTTGCCAAGATCTCAAATTCAACATGTACCCCTCCTTCAAACTCCCCCATTTCTGTTGAGATTCCTACCATCATTTCTGTCAGCCAAATACACAATGGGAATGAACTTAACTTTTTCCCTTTCCTCATATTCAATCACTTGTCAAGACTTACTGATTCTCTCTTCACAACATTTTGTTATCCATACATTTCTCTCCACTTTGACTTATATGGTTACTGCCTTTATTGAGGTTCTCATCACTTCCTGGAATTTTCTAAAAGTTTTTTAATTGATTTCCCAGCATTTAGTTTTTATCCTCTCCAACTTATATTGCACACAGCTGCCACAGCAATCTATCTTCTAAAGGCATAGGCCTATATGGGTTACTCCCCTATTGCACTGAGATAGGATTTTTGATTGAGAATTTATGGAAAGACGGGATAAACAAACTGATTCTTTCTAATTTTTAAGTATTATGTTACTTATTGCCTGAACATAGACAACTGAACTGTCAACAACTGATCAATCAAAAAATGACTACCTGAAACAGGGCTAACTATTAAAACCTCTGAATTTGTTCTACTTACCTATGTAATTCTTCAGTTACATACTCAAGGGGTAGTCTGAATAAAAGGGACCATTGTCTTTAGTCTCTGAAATTTTGGTCCAAACTGATGCAAGAGATTCTCCTATAGATAAATTTAGTGTGTCTTTATCAAAACTTCTCTGATAGAAATATGATCTTATCACTATTCAGAAAAAATTTTTTTTTGCTATGACATTATACTTCTCACTTCCCTAGTATTCCTAAAATTAAAAAAAAAAAATTGAGCTAGACCTGCCAGGGCAAAACATACTCAGACATCTTCAGTAGCTTGTTATTTCCCAGAGGACAACAACAACAACAACAACAATAATAATAATAATAACAATAACAATAAGAATAATAAAACTCCTTTACATTGAGGGCCCTTCACAATTTGTCTTACTGTTACTTTTTCAGCCTTTGTTTATAATATGAATTTTTACATTCTAGCCAAACTGGAACAAACTTGTCCCAAATCTGCCATTTCCCCAAACTCACACTTTTCCATCCTACTTCTGTGTATTTACATATGCCATTCTTCATATACTTGGGGAATAGAACCTTCTTACCTTAACCACAAGGAACTTCACTTTCTTTTAAAGGTAGTTTTTGGTTCTATGTCTGTAAAGCCTTCTCTGATCTCCAGACTGATATATTTGTTTATTTTTTCCCTCTTTACTCAATTTATCTTGTACTATACAAAAGAAAGAGTTGTTCCTCCCTCACACAAACCAAATTATAAAAAGGGGACAGATAAGGAGGCATTAAACTAATTGTAAAAAATGCATCCAATACAAATAGTACACCTTAGTGAGGTACAAATGAAACCTCTATGAAATGCAAATGAATCCCTTCAGTGAATCAGAAAGTAAGGTCATAGGATAAAGAATGACATCACATGACACTGGGTGACTTTTAAAAGTAAACTCAATGAATACAGGAGATGAACTCTAAGAGGAAGAGTAGAAAATACTTGAATTTATAGAGAAATAACTTATAGAAATCTTGTGAAACTAGGAAAACAAATCAAGCAAAGGAAAACTCCACAAAGAATTGGACCATTTGGGACACTGAGTACATCTAGACAAAAACTATTCTGCTGAAAGACTTTTGGACAAAAGACCCTCAAGATAGTAATCCTATCTATACACTTGATCGTTTTCATGGGATCTGAAACCTTTCCATCTGGTTAGTGGAGAAGTCTATTTACCTTTCTTTGTTTTTCTTTATAAACAGTATAAACCATCCACATTTTCTCATCATTATTAAGAACACAGTTGGGAGAAGGTAACTGAGGGGCAAATGTCCCCAGAGAAAAGATAAGAGATAAATCTAAAAGTTGAGGTAGTTTATAAAATACTGTCTCTCTGAATAAGGGCTCAGGTTAGCATAAAGAAGAAAGAAAATGAAAGTGTTTATTCTGTAAAACCTATGTGAGCAAAGAGATAATAGTAGTCAATACAGGCAGTTAGGAAGTGTTGGAAAAACCTGATCAATACCCCCACCTCATCACTGCTATACTTAAATGTGTACATGTTGTATTTCCCATCTAATAAAATTTAAGTTCCTTAAGGGCAAAAACTTTCATTTTTTAATTTTTTAATCCAATGCAGATAGTATATCCATAATGCGTAATATAATGTCTTGCATGTAATAGTTGCTTACATTTATTAAGATTTGCTTTTTTAATATCTTAACATTTCAAGATGGATATCAGATTAATGGGACAAAGATGATAAATCTCCACTTGTATTTAATATAACATAAACAAATCACAGGAGCAAAATTTAGAAATAGAAAATGACTTTAAGAGATCATCTAATCTAATAACTTTAAAAATGAGAAAACTAAGATCTATGGAACTTAAATGGTTTGCTTGGATCCTATAGCTACTAAATAGCTTGAATTCAAACAGAGCTACTCTGAATTCCTATCTGTCCCTTCACATTCTGCATTTTCCTAGAATAAACAAGGTAGGAAAACAAATAAGGCTTTAAAATAAATCTAAGACCTTCTGGCTCAAATTACCTAGACTCCCATCTTTTTGATTAAGTGATTCTTAATAGAACAAACATTTTTTAGAAGCAAACTAGTATACTAAACCTCATTAGGCTGAGTGTTTTTACATAATACTTCTGTAATCTAAGGCCAGTGCTATCCAGCCTTCTAGAATTTTTTAATTCAGTCTAACAATCATGTATTAAGTAATTGCTGTATATATATCATTTTTTTAGGCAATGGGAGAGACAAATGATTTAGATGACATAGGGTCTCTGCCCTTATGACAGAATCCTATAATGGGATATTCCATTTATACAAAAACTTTTTCTTTTAAACTAGAATCATGACTTCATCAGAATGGGAAGATTTGAGTGAGGAACTTTCTCTACAAGGACAACAGATTAGCATCTGTTCTGCAACTTAGAATTTTAGAGATTTGTCTTACAACAAATAACTCATACTTCAGGAATCCATGATTTCATAATAACCACCGATACAGATTACAACCTCTACAACATTTAGCAATTCAGTTTTCATAATTTGCTATGGCTATAAAAGTAATCTACCATCTGGTGACCAGTCTTCTGATGTTGAACTTCTCTGTACTTGTCTAGGCAGGACTTCCAGTAATAGACATATATAATCCATCATTACACTTATAAGGAGGTTTTGTAGTAATGTAGGACTTTCCAGACCTTTCATTCCACTGGAAAGCAAAAGAAGAAAATTCTTCACAGAAGGCAGGATTGATCAAGAGTGTTGAAAGATGCCTAAAGTTCAAAGAGGATGAAGGCTAAAAAGGGCATTAATTAATAAGGAAGTAACTGGCATAATTTAAGGCAGGAATTTCAGAGGTAGGAGAAGAAACTAGATTTGATGGGGCTGAAGAAGTTATACACTGTTTTTTTTTTTCTTGACATTTGACAATGAAGGAGAGGAGATAGAATGGTAACTAAATAGGATAGAAGAAACTTTTCTTTATATCCCCATGTCTAGTACATGGAAGATGCTTAATAAGTACTAGCTAGCTGACTAATAGGAATATTTGTAAACAAATGGGAAAGATTTAGTAGAAAACAAGTTAAGAATGAAGGTGTAGGAGAGGCAGGTGGGAAGCAGTATATGTTAAGAGTTAGATTTATGTACTGAAACAGTTGGCAAAGGATGGATCAAGGGTACACATCAAAGGAATTCAATAAACAGATAACTTTTCCTAAGGCAAAAAGAAAAGCAGGAAAAATGTGTGGAGATATGAGGAGTTTTGGAGGATGAATTCATGACAATTCCTTTTAGATGGTCTCATTCATTTTAGTTAAGTAAGAGGTTATTATCTGGCCTAAACATAGAAGGTGGGCTTATGGGCACAAGCTTGCGAAGAAATAAAAACTTTTTTGAATTTTTAGGAATGAAAAATGAAATTTTGAAGAATAAACAATTACTCAAAATAAATTTAGCACTTAAAACATTTACTACAGTATTTAGCATTTTATTACTTGTTTTCCTATTTATGTCCTAAACTTATAAATACATTAAAAATTAAAACCTTTTAGTAATATTTCTGTAGCAAAGTCACATTTGATATGACCATATATATCCATTTGCAGACAGACAGGCCCTGATTGCAATCAGCTCCTTCCCAAGCTCTTCTCTGTCTTCACTATCAACCAAGAAAATATAAGGTAATAATCGATCATAAGATCACAGAATCATAACTTTAAAATTTGAAGGGTCCTTATAGACTATTACATCTCATTTCCTCTTTTTATTAATCAGGTGAATGAGGCACAGAGAAATTAAATCACTTGCCAGAGTTACACAGTTACTAAGTATATATTAAATGTTCTCTGTAAAATTGGATAATATTTGTTTTGCCCTGCCCTACTTATCTCCCAAAGCTTTTAAGAAACTCAAATTGAAAACTGTGAAGCAATATATAAATACATTATTATTATTACACAAAGTACATATGCAATCAGTTTGAAGTGAATTGTTATGAAAAATTAAAGCTTTTTTTTCTGACAATAGTGGTATTTTTTAAAAGCCCTGATGAGCAGATTGGTGGCTCAGGGGATAGAGTGCCAGACCTGGAGTCAGGAATTCAAATATAGCCTTAGATGTGTCTTTCCTCCATTTTCATTCTCATCTTTTCTACTAAATCTTTCCCATTTGCTAACAGATATGCCATAGTCAGCCATTTAGCTAACTTTTATTAAGCATTTTTTTATATGCTAGACACTATACTAAGAACTGAGGATACAAAGAAAGTTTTTTGTTTGTTTGTTTGGTTTTTTTTTTTTCTATCTGTATGCCCTGGGTAAGTCACTTAACCCCACTTCCTCCATCTCCCCTAAAAAAAAAGCATTGATGATGGGACTAGAAGCCATGGGTGAACTGTTTTTTACAGTCATCAAATCACAACTTTTCTAAGTTTCAGTTTCCTCATGGGCATAGAAATACTTATATTTCTTATATGTAATATATCTATAAGATAACATCTACATACCTTAGAAAATTCAAATTATCTAAGTGTGTAAATCCCCTTGTAAACTTAAAACACTATATAATAGCTAGCAAGTATAGTGCAATATATGAGCCAACTCCAACTTGTATTTAAGTTTGTTCTTTATCTTCCTCTTGGCATTGATTTAAGTTTAAATAGAAATACTTGATTTCATGTGATTACAATTTCTTTATGTGAGAATAAATTATGAAGGAGAGACTTTGATCTGAATGGAATTGTCCATTGTAGCAGGAATAGGAAGAAAAGAATGAAAATATACGCACTACAGCTTGTTGTTTTGTGCTGTTAGCACAATGACATGAAACACATTCAATAAGTGCTTATTGATTGACTGCTTGAGTTGTGTGTACTAAATAAAAACAAATGTTTACAAAGTCAGTTTTAGTGAAAACTGGCATAACCCAAAGGGGGAAAAACACTTTATTTTTAGGCTGATTTTCATAGCATGAGAGAAGACAACTAGAGTGAATAAAGCCAAAAGACACAAAGGGAAAAAGGCAGGCCAACAAGGCCTCTGTGGTTTATGACCGCCACTGCCACAACAGACTTTGAGATATGTGTACGTAATACTGAAAGTATTCATATTTGTAGACAGGAAATAGGGTATTCCAAATTCATTCATTATAACTTGTTTATAGTTTTGTTTTCAAGGATTATCATTTGTTAACTCAATTACTGACAACAGTGAAATTATGTAAAAATATTGGGTGAGTCCAAAGATTGAGAGAAGAAAAAAGTGCTTTGACTCATTCCCACATACTTGGGAAATTTAAGCATGTTAGCTTGCTGAAATGACTACAGAATTCATCCCCGTTCCTCCCCATAACAAATAATTATAATAAAAAATTAAAACAAAAACAAAACTCTAATCATTTTGCTAAGAGCTAATCATTATTCTTTTACATTTCACCAAACTTTGTATTAGGCTGTGACTTATTTAATCAGTTTTGTCCAAGTACTATACAAGGGAATCCTTATTTAATTTCAAAAGAAAAGGATTCTTTTGAAAAAAAAATCCATCATAACATGATACAGGATGGTGAGATATGGAAGGATGCTCAGCCATTACATTCAGAATTCTAGGAGTGGGATTAATTTTCTCCTAAAAGGGCTAGAAGTTTGACTAGCATTTATTCTTTAAAACAAACAAACAAACAAACAACACATGTACTTAATCAATTCTTCCATATTAAGAAGGCAATTAATCTAAAGAAAAACGGCCATATTCATTCTCTCTCTCTCTCTCTCTCTCTCTCTCTCTCTCTCTCTCTCTCTCTCTCTCTCTCTCTCTCTCTCTCTCTCTCTCTCTCTCTCTCCTCTTTCCCTCCCTGCCTGCATCTCTGTTTCTGTGTGTGTGTGTGTGTGTGTGTGTGTGTGTGTCTCTCTCTTCCTCCTTTTCTCCATATTTTTTTAATTGCAGCGGGATGTGCTGTTTGCCAGGGAGCAGCTAGATGGCACAAAGAATAGAGTATAAGCCCTGGAGTCAGGAGGACCTAAATTCAAATCTGACCTCAGACATTTATGAGCTATATGATCCTGGATCTCAAAGAGAACTTAACATATTTGCACCTCCATGTAAGCAAACACTATACTTCTTCAATCTTCTCCTAACTTTCTATACCAAATTAATATCAGTTCTCCTGCCCTATCTAGCTTTTCCTGCTTCGAACTTCTGTTTTCTCTTTTTGTTTTAGTTTAACTTAAGCCTTTTTGTATATTCTCTTTCTTTCATTGCAAGCTCTAATCTCCATCTTATTTTTACAAAGGCATTGAAAGAATAATGGGGAATTTTTTCTTCTAATTCTTGCTAAATTCAACATTGATCATGCAATTCCCAAAGAAGCAACATTCAGGAAAAGAATAACCAGTCCTCATAACAATAAGTGAGAGAGTTTTGACACAACTAGTTTTTCCTGAGAAAGTGTTAGGAAAAGAAAACAACCACTAAGAATTCTATCTAGCCAGACAGAGAAGTCCTATTACACACTCCTCACTTCTCCAAAAAAGTTTCTTGATTTATAGCCCCTCAAAGGTCATGTAAAGACATTTTCTCTGACTTCCAACCCAACATCCAATTAAGTCAGATAATTGAAGTAGGGTAGGGATAGTAAGTAGGTAGTGGAATAGTCCAACTATAACAATTTTTGAATATCTTGTAGCCCTAAAATTATTTATTATAGACACTCATACAATAATTGGAGGAAGGAAGGAAGGAAGGAAGGAAGGAAGGAAGGAAGGAAGGAAGGAAGGAAGGAAGGAAGGAAGGAAGGAAGGAAGGAAGGAAGGAAGGAAGGAAGGAAGGAAGGAAGGAAGGAAGGAAGGAAGGAAGGAAGGAAGTGAGGGAGGGAGGGAGGGAGGGAGGGAGGAAGGAAAAGAGGGAAGAAAGAAGGGAAAGAGGGAAGGAGGGAGGGAAGGAAGGAATGGAGGGAGGAAGATCCCATTATGTGATTAGGATTCTGGTTATTAACATGATTAGTACTGAGAATAGTTACAATACACATTACAGGGATGATTTAATGCAGAGGGGATTTCCATTATGGAAAATGAAGTCTATTGCTTTTGCATGTCTTCTGGCAACTGATAATGCTTTTGATAAGATGAGTATTATTTATAACATGTTGGCAGTGGAGGCAAACATTAAGTCAATGGACAATTAATAGAAACTGGTTTCAGGCTGCCTTACATTTGTATTAAAACTCACGTCTTCCATGAAGTTTTTCAGTGAGAGTCCCCTACTGGAGGCTTCTCCCTAAAGGCAAACAGGAAGAGAAGTTGAAAGAAAAGTCAAGATGCTGATTGGAAAATGAAGAGTAACAAATTGGGAGGGGGTGTGTGTGGAGGATCAAGGAATAATTCCATCTCTTCAAAACTTCCTCACTTCCTCAGCTGGTACACATCTGTGTTATGATAGCAGTAAGGTAATTTAGTATTCTCTCTTACTCTGAAACAAATGTTAACTCCTTCCATGATCATTGAACATCATGTGGGGGAAGAGTGGTTCTCATATTCTAATTTACACTTATGAGGGAGTACCTAAACTTTAAGATTTTAATAAAAGATTTTTCAGACTAATCTTATAAACATAAGGATCAGATTTTGTAAATAAAACACTATTAATTCAATGATTAGATCAGTTATTTTGTCACATATTATCTAAACTTAAACATTTTAAAGAAACAAAATGTGATATAAGCCCATTTTCGGATAAATTTAAATAGTAGATACTCCTAAAAGTTAACATAGGGATCTCTTTTAAAAATCACATCACCATTTCTCTAATATATATCTTGGTCTTAATTTCAATGTTATGCTTTAACTAATAAAAATAGTAAAACTTTTGAATTGTGTATGTTTAGATAGTAAAACCTTAAACAAAAAGTTATATTTTTTGACTGAGACATTAGTTTATTTAAAATGTCATGCAATAAAATATCTGCTAATTAGCTATTTCCAATAACAGGTCTCATTTCTATAGTTAATGAGGAGCTACATGACCCTGAGGATAGAGTAATGGGTTTGAAATCTGGAGGATTTATCTTGCTGAATTTACAAGTGGTCTCAGAGACTTACTAGCTGTGTGACTATAGGTAAATCACCTAACACTGTTGAACCAACCTTCCCTATCTGTAAAATGAGCTAGATAAGGAAATTGCAAACCACTATTGTATCTTTGCCAAGAAAATCCAAAATGAGATCAAGAAAAGTCAGAAACAACTGAAAAATTACTGCAGAAATATTTCAAAAAAATAATAATTTCTGTTTAAGTAGTTTCTTTGGTTATTTTTTTCAATTATCTTTACTTTTTATTTTTAATTTTTATGGTATGGCCTGTGATTTCATTGACACAAGTATCTCCCAATGAGGAAAGAAACACTCTTAGTGTATCTTGAGCACTAGCTCTATTGTTTTCTAGTGTTTAAAGAGTTGCTTGGAAAAGTAAGGTTAAGTAAGTCAATCAGTCAGTTACTTTTGGTCAACTAACATTTATTAGTGACTATCCTAGTGTCCTACAGTTGATATATATATATATATATATATATATATATATATATATATATATATCTATATATATATTGGTCAGGGCTTGAACAAAATGCTTCCTGGCATTGTCAGTGTTGAGAACTAGGTAAGGGGTACCTAAATGAAATTAGGTTTAATTGAGGTCTAGTGGTAGATTTGGGGTATAGGGAATCAAATAGAGCTCCCCTGCAACCCCTTTGGATTTGGTGCAAGGATACAAAGTTAAATTAGGTCTAGTAGTGAAGCAAGAGTCCTCTGTAAAGGAATTTACAGACCCAAAAACCTAGATTGATAAAAGAGGTTTATTATGGGGTTTGGAAGTAAGGTTTAGTTAGTAAAGTTAAAGGTACAGATAAAGGGCACCAGAACCACAGTTCCAGTGGGCAGAAATCCTTGACATGGCCAGTGTAAGGATGCCATGTTTGGGTCCTCTGCAAAGATTGGACTCCAGTTTGGCTTTTTTTATAATAGGGGGTGCTTTGGACAATCTGAAGGGGCTCTTGGGTGGAGTCCCAGGTTGGCTTCAGGCTTGAGTTTCAGCCAGGGTTAGAATTTGAATAGAATTCAAATGGGTTTTTAGATGAGGATGAAACTGTTTGTGCTTAGGGTGGAGTCCCTTCCCTGAGGCAGAGTCCAAGGAGGTTTTAAGAGTTTTGGGGTTTCCTATTTCTAGCCATATGAAAAGATGCTCCAAGTCATTAGTAATCAGAGAAAAGCATATTAAGACAACTCTGAGATTGGCTAGAATGACAGGGAAAGATAATGCAGAATGTTGGAGGGGATGTGGGAAAACAGGGACACTGATACATTGTTGGTGGAATTGTGAATACATCCAGCCATTCTGGAGAATGATTTGGAACTATGCTCAAAAAGTTATCAAACTGTGCACACCCTTTGATCCAGCCATTTGCTACTGGGCTTATACCCTAAAGAGATCTTGAAGAAGGGCAAGGGACCTGTATGTGCAAGAATGTTTGTGGCAGCCCTCTTTGTAGTGGCCAGAAACTGGAAACTGAGTGGATGCCCATCAATTGGAGAATGGATGAATAAATTGTGGTATATGAATATTATGGAATATCATTGTTCTGTAAGAAACAGGATGATTTCAGAAAGGCTTGGAGAGACTTAAATGAACTGATGCTGAGTGAAATGAGCAGGACCAAGAGATCGTTGTATACTTCAACAGCAATACTGTATGATGATCAATTCTGATGGATATGGCCATCTTCAACAATGAGATGAACCAAATCAGTTCCAATAGAGCAGTAATGAACTGAACCAGCTACACTCAGCAAAAGAACTCTGGGAGAAGACTATGAACCACTACATAGAATTCCCAATACTCCTATTTTTGTCTGCCTGCATTTTGGATTTCCTTCACAGGCTAATGGTACACTATTTCAAAATCCAATTCTTTTTGTGCAACAAAATGACTGTTTGGACATGTATACATATATTGTATTTAATTTATACGTTAACATATTTAACATGTATTGGTCAACCTGCCATCTGGGGGAGGGAGGAAGAGGGGAAAATTAGAACAAAAGGTTTGGCGATTGGCAGTGCTGTAAAATTACCCATGCATATATCTGGTAAATAAAAACTATTTTAAAAAAAGAGTTTGGGAGTTTTCTCATCAACAGTGGACATCTGAGAAAAAATACTTAGTGTTTTGCATGTATGATTTAAGTGGATGCTTATAACCCAAGGGACATAGATTATTAGCCCCATTTGATAAATGAGGATCAGAAAAAATAAATGATTTTGTTGTGATATTAGAAAAATTGCTTCTAAGAATACATTTACCTTTAAATAAATCTTGTGTGTTTTTGTATGTGTATGTGAAAGAAAGAAATTGTGTGCATGAGAGCAGTAGTTTCTCAAAATTAAAGTAATAATTAAAGGATCCTTTAAAAAAAACAAAAAACAAAACAAAACAAAAGTTAGAAGCCATGGAATCTAACTACTGATTAAGTAGTATCATCTTTCCAAGTTTTATGGTCTTTATTAGATAGGGGGAAAAGAATATATTATAGGTGTCATGTTTCTGAGCATTTCCTGCTTACAGGATAATTTTTAATAAGGTGTCAAAAAGGACAATGTATTTGCATTAATTTCAACTAAAACCTAGATTGCTCTGAAAATTCAGATCCTAAAAATTTCTAATGGTGTGTAATTTTTTAAACTACAAAACAAGAAGCATCTTCTCCCCCCCCCAAAAAAAGATAAAACTTACTTCAGATAAACTGCTTCTCAGAGTTGTACTTGTTATCTTGTCTCCACTTATTGGAACAACTAGCCCAGAAGGAGTGCCTAGAGCTCTCCCAATTTGGCTCTTAGACGGGACAGACTTGCTTCTTTGAATATTAATAATCCTTTCATTCTTTCCTTGGTTGCTAGGGGTAAGAGGTCGGGACAACAAGCTGTTTGGAGTTACAGGTCTGCTTCCTGGAACTGTCAATGTCTGAGGCCTGTTTGTCTGAGCTATGAGAAGATGGGGCCTACTATTTGAGATACTGGAGACCCGTACTCGGCTGTCAACTAGAGGGGGTGATTTGTTTCCCTGGAGCTTGAGTTGAATGATTTTCCCTGTTTGGCTGGGTTCTGAAGGTCTTATGCTAAAGCTTGGTGATGACTGAAGATTTCCTTGAAGGTCAGATGCAACTGAAATATTATGCAAACTGCTTGGTCTTTTTGCAAGTCTTCCTTCTTCCCATAATGCAAGATCCTTTTCAATATCTATTCCAGAAAAAAAAGAAAAAGTATCATCTTTTTAAAAAGCTACACAGATTGTCATACATAATTTTTTTTAATTAAGTGGCAAAGATGAATACACAGAATACAATAAAATTTTCACAAGTGATAAAATATGGAGGAAATGAAGGTTTCATAGAAAATAATAAAGACTTTGAAGAGGAGCCAAATAGACAAAGAAAATCATCAGAAGTCAAGATTTTAGATCCCAAAGAATGTGGTTATATGTGAGCTAAAGCTATTTTTGTAACAGTTTTGTTTATTCATCTCTTATATGGGGATAGCAACGTGTTTTTATTGTTCATGCTGAGTATTTAGAAAGAAATTGATTTTCAAAATATAAAATCCTAAAATTAAATCCCAAATTCAAATTATTAGTTTAATTTTTCTGAAACAAAGAAGTGGAACAAGTAGTATTTTGTTAATTTCATTGATATGGATATGTATATATATATATATACATATATATATATATATATATATATATGTATATATATATATATATATATATATGCGCAAATGCCCTTTGAAAACAGGCCTGGTAGTTAAGAAATATGTCTTTCTTTTTGTTAGATTTAAAACATTTTAAAAAGTACTCAAAATGTGATTTTACTTATTACTAAGTAAATCTTCATAATAGTCATAATTTTTTAAAACAAGTTAAATGTGTATTTCAAAATACAGTGTAAACTTTCTCAGAAGAAGACAGCGGTGAATCTAAATATATCAGGCAATCCATAATGATCATGAATACATAAGCAAACTTCACATAAAATCTCACTTGATGTAAATACATATCCATCCAACCATTTAAAAATGCTTTATTTTACAATGTTCTAAGCAAATAGGAAAAATTGTCTTATTTCATCTATTATTAAGACAACTGTTCTGCAATGGATTTAGATAATCAATGTAGTATGATAAAATAGCTCTAACTCTGGTATCAGTGGACTTATGTTACATTTTGTATAAATCACTTTATCTCCCTAGCCTCAGTTTCCTCATCTGTAAAATAAATGGGCTGAAACACACAGTCACTGGGGCTCTTTATAGATCTAAATCTAAATCACTTTTTGACCTTCAGTTTCCTCATCTGTAAAACAGGAAATAATACCTAAAATACTAAACTTGAGAGGAAGTGAGTGTTATAAAGGAAGGAGCATTGAATTTGGAATCTTAGCTCTGTCAAATACTATCACTGTGACCATAGGGCAGTCACTTGATCTCAATGACCTGTAATTTCCTTTCTTGGAAAATAAGGGACTTAGTGATTTATGAGATGACTTCCATCAATAAATATAAGAACCTATATTCATTTGTGTTAGAGGGCTAACTTTGGAATTTGTCAGATCTAAATTGAAGTCTTGCCTTTATCCCATATTAGGTTTGTGCTTACTGACAAGTCACTCTACTTATCAGTACTTAAGGCAAGTCAGATAAAAGTTATATATGATTTAACCATTTTTAGAAGAGATTTCCACTGTGTATATAACTGAACACTACTTAAATCACAGGAATAGTGAAAAACCACAAATCTGCCATGTTTGTTTGTTTGTTTTTCATTTTATTTTAAAGATTAATTTTCAAAATATGAAATAATAATGATAATTGGCATATATATGTTTACATATGCTTTAACATTTGTAAAACTTTATGAACATTATAATTATAGGTACTTTAATCCTCATAAAATATTTGAAAAATATTTCAGATATTTTATATCCATTTTACTAATTATGATATTAAAGTTCAGTATTCCCCCTCCCCCAGGCAATTGGGGTCACACAGCTAGGAAGTATTAAGTGTCTGAGGTCAAATTTGAACTCAAGTCCTCCTGACTTCTCCGATGGTGCTCTATCCGCTGTTCTACCTAGCGGACCTAACATTCAGTATCTTGTGAAGTATATAGGAAGTATCAGAAGCAAGTTTAAAACCTAAGATGCTATATATATATATATATATATATATATATATATATATATATATATATATATATGTATATATATATATATATATATATATATATACACATATGTTATTATTTTTATTGAGTTATTGACACAGACTCTCAATATTTTGAATCTGTTCAGATTTGGGAAATAATGTTATTATTTTATTTTTTAATAAAGGAGACAATCTCAATGATATTCATGGTCATTTCTTATATCAAGTCATAAGTTTCAGCAGTTTGCCTCTGGGGTTCAGGGGAAACACTTAATTGGGGTAAATCATATTAGTAATATTCAGCTTAAAAGACTTCTACTCAGAAGAACAGATTCCAAATGGCTAGTTATATCTCCAAGGATGTCATCTCTAACCTTTCATTGATCCAAATCTTTTGCTGCTTCAAAAAGGATAATTATTGGGTATATAGCTAGAAAGTCAGTTAGAGATATATCATGGTGTTTTGATTTAATCTTAAACTAATTTAATTGAAACACTGACCTTATAAAATCAGTGGACAACTTTGATTTTATCTTTTGAGATAATTATGCCTTTATATTCACTTCCATTAAGCTTTTAAAAAATCAATATCCATCACTTTGGAATTTGTAAAATACCTGTCTACAGTCTCTAAGGTTAGTGAATAAAAATTTGAACTTCATAATTTAAACCAAACATACAATGTATTCTTTTAAAATTAAATTAACCTGTGTCTTTGCAAAATGACTCTAGAACCAGGGGTCACTGACTTTCTGAACTATGACTCAGAAGAGAGTACACAGGAAAGCTGATAAGCAATGCCCATATCTAATAAAAGTTTAATGTTATATCATATTCTCGAAGCATGTTTCCTTAATTTTAAAAAAGTGATTGATTTTACAGATAAGTAATATTTCTAGTCATTTCATTTCTCTGCATGTAAGGAAACAGCTTTCTACTCCAAATTCATGGACACAAATAGATTTCTTATTTGTTTCTCCTAACATATGTCTCTGATTTTCTTTGGGCAACAATTCTGCCTTTTTATTTTTTATTTTTTTTGAAGGTCCACTTTCTTATTTCAGATACCCTTGTATAACTGGACATACTAAATAGTTATAACATTTTTCAACCTATGCCTAAGAATTTTTTGTCTATGTCTACTAAATGGAAGTAAAATGTAAGCAACAAAGTGGTATATATAAAGTATATATATGTGTGTATACATACATATATATATATATGTGTGTGTGTGTGTATACATATATATATATGCATTCTATTTAAACATCAAAAGGAATTCTTATCTCACATAATATTTACAATTTGTTTTTACAGACAAATTTCTTATTTTTTAAAGTAATTGCAAAATGATTGAGAGAAAATTCAAATGCAAGTTAATATTTATTCAAAAACAGCTAAATTGAGAGAATTAATATTTTGAGTGAACTGGCTTTTCAAATGTTTGAAAAATATGTAATAAACAATATGCCATTAGGAAAAAGGCAAATTTCAGAGGAAGGAATTATGTGTAGGTTTCATTAGCATTTAAAAAAATAGGAATATCACCCATACACACACACACACAGATAAATCAGAAACTGGGAGGGAAAAATCTAAGAATTTAAGTGAACTTATACTATTACAATATTAAACTTTGGAAAATTGTCTTATAGTTTGTAGGACAATGTTGAAAAGGTGGCTTTATTTCCTATAGACATATTTGTTAACTATCATTATTCTTATATGTGCTTCTGTCCCTGAAAGAATGATTTATATTTTAGGATTGACTTTGAAACAAATATGGAATAAATACTAGATAACAACTGTTAGGCAGACATGAAAAGCTCAGAAATAAGAACAAATAATTACTTGTTTTTAATGCAAATTTTTACAAATACTTTTATCCCTACTAAAAAATTCATTCATTTAAGTTTTATTATAAAAAGGCTGTTATTTTAATCTAAACTTAGGATCTTTTCCAGCATGTAAAATAGAGTTTATATATAGTTGATATTAATAAATTTGTGTCTCCTTCATACAAATAATGTTAATTTAAAAAATAGATACTTAAAAGTCTGTTGCTATGGTGTTAAAGTACTACAGACAAGAAATACTTAAGAGACCTAGAATGTACCCTTCTCACCAAAAAAAAAAAAAAAAAAACAACCTAAAACCGAAATTAAGTACAAGTACACATCTATTCATGTTTTGAGAATATAGTTCAATCAGTAAATCCAGATGTTTCTGAACATATACATTGTCTATCTGATATATCAAAACTAGACAAGTAAATAATAAATCTAGAAGAAGAAGATAAAAAGTCTATTAGTTTATTCTGGACTTTTATTTGTTCTCTCTTTATTCCATGGCATTTTTATTAGTGGATGAAATAGAAATGGATACTTTAAATGAGAACCTTAAGAAACAACTTCAGGATAAGTGAAAGGTTGTCTGGTGATGATCTGGAAGATCTACCAGGCCCCAAAATCAAAAGAAATGAGAAAGAAGTCTGTGACAGGCTAAGATATGAAGAGTTACAGGTGGAAAGAGACAGGATATTGAAAATAATGACAAGAATCATTAACTCTAAATTAAAGTTGATGGGTCATCAGCACAAAACATAGAAAAAGAGAATGTTGTAAATACGAACATAAATAAAGGAGTTTTGCAAGTTTTGAATCAATAGGAAGGTAAAAAGACAGGAAGAGGACCAAAGGAAAAGAGGGAACAATTTACATAATGAAATTAGAAAAGTTATACATTAAAAAGAGATCAAAGAAAAATCAACAAAGGAAAAAATAGTATATATTAACAAAGGGGAAAAAAACCCATGGAAACAGAGGGAAAAAAAAGAAGAAATCAAAAATCATACCAAAACTATGAGTTGGGTAATAGAAAGGAAAGTGTAGATGAACAAAAATAGAAACAACAACAACAAAAAAAAATAGATCTGAGTCTGAATTAAAGAGGAAAAATGAGAAAGTCAGCTCCCATTAACATGAAAGGATTGAGGAGGAGGTAATGTTAGCTCATTCAAAAGTGATGTCTTCAGTTACACAAATAAATAGAAATGAAGGTTAGAAAAGTGAGGGGGGGGAGGAAGAGGGAGAGAGAGAGAGAGAGAGAGAGAGAGAGAGAGAGAGAGAGAGAGAGAGAGAGAGAGAGAGAGAGAGAGAGAGAAATTAAAGACAAGTATTCAATAAGACACATAATTTATTTTACAATGTCATGATGGGAAAAATGTGGTAAAATTTAAAAGTGAAATGAAAATCATTGTGGACAAAGAGCCTATGTGGAGAAACCTCCTTGCAGCAAAGTATCACTAAATTTGTTTTCTCTTAAGTACATGGTATGCCAATCTCAAATAACCTTGAATTTAGTTCTTCAGTTATACTGACAGATTCACTAATTCTGAGGTCACCCTAAAGGATAGATATTGTATCATAATAACAGATTGAAACAAAAGAAAACACTTGTTGCAATTACAGTGGGAATTAGCCCAAGGGACTGTGGTTCTTTAGAGCTCAAAACTGTAAATACAAATTCTTGCTTGTAAGCGAATTTTTAAAAGACCAGAGAAAAATTAAAGTATTTATTTCCCCACACACATATAGGCAGATTGTGTGTATATAAATTATATATATATATATATATTTATATATATACATATATTTATATATATATGTATATATATATGTATATACACACACACACACACACACACACACACACACACACACACATAAACCTTTTCTACTTTCTCTACCAAAGTGGTCTAAAGAGATTGTTTTTTCCTCCATTTTTGTGAAGGACTCAGCTTCTATTAAGTATATATCTATTTTAAGTTCTTAAAAAATAACTAGTGAACCTTGAGGAACAAAGCTTTTTGGGGGGCTGGCATCTTGAAAAAGACCAAACCGCATCATATTAAGTAAGAATAAATATTCCATTCTCCTGAAGGTCTGCCCATTTTAAGAACCACACTCAAAGCAAACATCTTTTGAGATCTTGACATGACTGAACATTAGAGTTTATTACCCTTTTTCTGCATGTGTTTGCATTTTGAGAAAACAGTCAGGATCAAGAAGCAGGAGAGGCCAAAAAATATTTCCATCCAGGCCTGTGAAACTAAATGCCAACATTTTCATCAGAAAAAATAATTCTTATGAGCCCAATTTTGCACACTCTTGAGGTTCAGAAGATTGAGATAAACATTTGAAAACTTTGATTTTTCTTCTATACTAAATGTAAGACCCAAATCTTTTTTTATACTGCATCATTGCTAAGTCTTATTACATTTCACACTCACCAGATTATCTCCCAAATTTAACTTTGATTCATCTCAATTTGTTGTCATTTAGCTCAGTGTAACAATCTAATATACTATTTCCTGGCTTTTCATGTAACTAGAAAGGCAATCTTATTTTCAAAGTTGCAAGGCTTCTCATTAGTACTGGACCTCCCATATACAAAATTCCATTTGAAGTCCATAGGAGGTTTGTGCCAGGCTAATTGAAGCCTCTGTCATCCATGGCTTAGTATCACGCTGATGGTCTGTTCTTTCTCATTAGGCTTGCAGAGTATGAGTCTGACTCTTCCTTTTTCTCTCAAAACAGGAGTTGACTAGCCATCATCTGAGACTGACTTTTTTTTTTTTTTTCCTCAGCTCCCATTAACAGGTCCAGTATCACATGGCTAATATTTGAAATTAGATTTAACCTGTTGCTCTAAACTTGCATCCTGAACTGGCATTGCTTCAATTATGGGTAACACTAAAGCTATTATACACACACACACACACACACACACACACACACACATATATATATATATATATATATATATATACTCCTTCATGGACTGATAGACAACTAGGTGATGATGTAGTGGATCTTGAAGTCCAAAAGAGATCCTTCAAAGTTCAAATCTGATCTCATGCACTAATTAGTTGTATGACCCTAAGCAAGTGCTTAACACTTTTTACCTCAATTCTTCAATATATTATGAGAAGGAATTGTAAAACCACTCCAGTACTCTTTTCAAGAAAACCCTAAATGGGGACAGGAAGAATCAGATAGAAATGAATGACACCTTTTGTTCTTCCTCCTATGTGAGGTACCTAGATAGCTGTGGATAAGGCACCAAATTATAATAAATTATAATAAAGGCAAAGGCATGATCCTTGGGTGGAGGAAGATTAAATTATAATAAAGCAAGTTATGAAGCAGAATTTAAAGAGTCAGCAGGGATAAGAAAGATTGTGTGTGTGTGTGTGTGTGTGTGTGTGTGTGTGTATGTGTTTGAGAGAGAGATACAGAGAAAAAGAGTATGTGTGTGTATGTATATATGCATATATCTACATAAATATATCTTTTCTTAACTGTAGCTTGCTTGGGGATGGTAGGGAATGTAAAAGGGAACAAATAATAAAGAAAATAAAGTGCAGAGCAGAGGACCAAAGGATAATTTACAAGGAAGTGAAGCAAAGATGGACACTTATGAATATAACTTCTACTAATATATATATATATATATATATATATATATATATATATATATATATATATATATATATATACTTTCATGATCTGGTTATTTATTGCTATATATTTTGAATTCTCCCTGATGTTCTGCTAGACACATGGCAATGTTCTTTTTTGTTTTGCTTTATTTTGGTTTGTATTCCTTTTCTATTTTTTTCTTTTTTTTCAAATAAAATACATTTTAAAAAAAGAAAGAAAAGTAATCTAACCATTTGCCTCAGTTTCCTTATCTGTAAATAACAAACCAATTATCTTCTCCAAGAAAACTCCAAATGGGATTACAAAGAGTCAGCTATGACTGCGGTGATTGAATAATAGCAACATGAACTGATACGGCTGGAGTATTATGTTCTATTCTGAGTTGCACTTTTTTTTTTCTATAACCATTGACAGGATCAGCTTGATAATAACTAGAAAAAGATAAGAAGATAAGTCTATGCCATATTCAAATCATTTGAAAAACTGGGAAAGGTTTCATGTAGAGGAGAATGAATTAGATATTGGCTGTCTTCAAGTAATTGAAGGGCTGTTGTGGGACAAGATTTGATTCATTGGACTTGATCTTATGAGACAATCATTAAATATAGTGGAAAGAAGTTGCTGAAAGGCAGATGGAAAAGAAAAAGTCTTATACTAAGATCTATCCCAAGTGCAATAGACAAGTCTAGGAAGTAGAAAAGCTCCCTCAGAGGGTTTCAAGCAGAGACTGGGAGGAAGTGGGAGGAAGGTAGAGAAAAAAGTGGCTTCTACTGCTGAAGCTTGGGAGGAGTTAACATCTTCTACAGAGGGGCTTGAGAAGTCACCGAGATCCCTTTTTTCAATTTGGACAAAAATTTACTAAGGACCTATTGGGTGAAATGGGCTATTAGGTGGCACAGTGTATACTTCTGGGCCTGGAGATAAGAGTCATCTTTTTGAGTTCAAATCTGTTCTCAGACACATACTAACCATGTGACTGTGAGCAAATAACTTCACCCTGTTTGCCTCAGTTTCCTCATCCTTAAAATGAGTTGGAGGAAAAAAAATGGAAAACCAATCCCAGTTTCTTTACAAAGAAAACCTCAATGACATCATGAAAAGTTGGACATGACCAAACAATAACAAGAAAATGTTATTATAAAACTGCAACATTTCAAGAACATTTTACTCCATTTACTTGCTTTTTTCTCCCTATAAAATCTTTATGAGAATTATATATATATATATATATATATATATATATATATATGCATATTTATATATATTTGCTGCGAGTATCTTAGAAAAAAATAAAAGGAGACAAACAACTGAGTTGGGCCAAAGATTTGCATCTTCATGGTCATCCAAGTAACTGAAAGATGTAGAGAATATAAGATCTTGAGGATCTGTTTGGGGACTTTTTAAAAAGGCTTTTAACTCAGAAGATTAAAAAGAATTCTCAAAAGCTCAACAAAGCGCTCCTCATATATTAATATCATACATGATTTCTAGGCAGATGGAATCACTAAGCATTGAGATTTCTCCAACAAGTGAAGCATAAAACAAGATGTATATTTGAAAAAGAGAGAGAGTTACTGTCATGGATGAATTCTTCAATAAGTCCAAATGGAAGACAATTATAGCAGGTGAGATATTCCAGTTTTTGTGCCTAATGATTATATCAAATCCAAAAATACCAGAGGGATTAATCAGTTATTCTTTCTTTTTAAAATTAGATTTTAGTGTTTTGTTTTCCCCAGTTTCATGCAAAACCAATTAACATTCATTTAAAAAGTTTTGAATTACAATTCTCTCCCTTCATCCCTCCCAACACTTGTCTTTGAGAAGGAGAGCAATTACATACAGGTTATAAGTGTACAATCACGAAAAAAAAAATCATAATAAGTTGTGAAATAAAACACAGATCAAAACAAACCAAACATATAAACAAACAAACAAACAAAAAACAAGAAATATACAGTTTAAAAAAAGTATTTTTCACATTATATTCAGATACCTTTTTCTGGGGATGGATAGCATATCTCATCATTAAGTTCTTCAGAGTTGTCTTGGATCGTTATATTATGAGAATATTATGAGAGCTGATGAGTATGAGAGTATTATGAGAGCTGATCATCTTATAAATCCTCAGTTTTTTATAGACATAAAGTCAATGAAAAAATCAAATTGATGAAGAATAACTATCTTTTAGCCTACGACATTAGTTCAATGGACTAAGCCCAACATTACATATAGCTTAGGGGAAAATTCCTTATCAAAATGAACTGGGATGTAAACTGAATTAAAGGTGGAGTTCTAAATTTGGGATACACAAAATTTTTAAGTGTTTTGATAACTGCACTTATCAAATTATTAATGAATTTGTTTATGTAATCTAGGCAGCTATGTGGCAAAGTGGAAAGAGTGCTAGGCCCAGAGTCAGGAAGACTGAATTCAAATATGACTCAGACACTTAATAGCTGTGTGGCATTGGGTATGTCATAACCTCCATCTTTCTCAGTTCACTCACTTATAAAATTGGGAAGATAAGAGCTTCTACCCTTCAGGGCTGTTGTGAGGCTTAAGTGAGATAATATTTGTAAAGCACTTAATACAGTACCTAGCACACAAGAGGCACACTTAACAAATGCTCATACTTTTCACTCTGCTCTATCCTGGTCTACTAGATATTTTAATGTAATTCTACAAATCAACATATATAATTAATAATTAACATTTAATTAATAACACTGTGATACTATGTATCATATTAATATTTTATTCACTTAAAAACATTCTGAGAGAGGGTCAATAGCTCCAGCTTTGTAAGGAATCCTGCATTTCTGCTACCATGAACATTTAAATAATAGTGAAGATCAACTAGAATCAATCTAAAATACATGGAATATACCATAGCTATCCCACTTCACATTTTTTTTTAAAGTCTAATCTCCTCTCACTTTGGTCTAAATCATTCACTGTCCTTTGACAGGTTACTTGGTTATAAAAACAAACAAGTCAAGTTATTCAATGGTGCTTTTCTAAAATTTCATTTAGACATGTAAAGCCTTATAATTTCAATCCTGAACATGTTTTCCCTGATTTTTCCATTAAAACTCAAAGAAAGGTACTATTCATTTTCCCCCATCAATTTCCCAAATATTCAATAAACCCATACATACCAGCAAGATGCTTCTCCATGCTCTGCAGTTCTTTTGCAGCTAAGGAATCTTTCAAGATTTTTAAACTTGGGGAATTCCCACTCTTGGTAGTCAGGTTAGCCAGGTCCCAGACTGGGGTGCACTGAAATAATGGGGAGAAACTCAAATAGATATGTAGATACAATACACTTGTGTTTTTCCAGTGTTTACATCTTTAACAGCAAAAAGAATAAGATCTCTGTAATTGTAACCCTTAGAACAGGAATAATGATTCTAATAATTTATTTTAAAGGCTTTTTAAAGCTTGGGAACAATTTCTTCTCAATAACACTAACCAATAAGCAGCATCCCTATTTTACAGTTGCAGAAACTGAGACACATAGAATTTAAGTGAATTACATAGTGGCAGAACCAGACATAAAGTTCAGGTCTCAAGTCCAAGTCCAGAAGTTATTTCCAATATAGCATGTGGTTACAGGAACATTCACATGCTCTTTCACTAAATAATCCCCAGATTCCTTTTCCCTTTGTCGAGCTTCCTTTCACTACTATTTATTTATATGCTCTTTTTTTTTTTTTTTTACTGAGACCTCCAAACTGTCCCAGTCAAAATCTATGGTTGCCAAAAGGCTGATATTGCTCCAAGGTAGGCCATAACACCACAAGACTCAGTCTCTACATTCACCAGTGGAATGAAGTAGCCTTTATCAATCAGAGAACTTGATCCTTATATTTTCCCATCTATCCAAATATGTCTACTTCATGATATTTCCTAAAATAGAGGCATTCAAAAACTGCTCATATACTTGCTCTACTCAACTCTACAAATACTGATTCACCATCCCTTTTCTTGTTCTTTCTTTCATCTTTCTGAATTTGGGAGAGGAAGATGGGGGGATATGTGCTTTTGTCTTTTTTTATCAGTCTCATCTGTCACTCTCTCTGCTTGTTTCTCTAACTCTCTTTGTGTAGTTTTTTCCTTATCACTCTGTCTGTCTCTATGCCTGTCTCTCTTCCCCCTTCCCTTTGTCTCTCTGCCTCTTTATCTCTCTCTTTGTCTCTATCTCTGTCTCTCTCTCTCTCATCTCCCCTCTCTCTTTCCCTCTCTGTCTATCTCTGTCTTCTCTCTCTTCCTCTCTCTCTCATTCTCTTTCTCTCTCTTTCTTCCCCTCCTCTTCTCTGTTTCTCCTTCCCCCTCATCCCCCCCCCTTATCATTTTTTGCCTCTCTCTTACCTTTCCACTTCACTGATGGTAATTAAAAATCATGTTCTATTATATATCTTTGATCATTATACCAAATTATGATTGCCACACCTAGAGACAAAATCTTTATAGTATAGAAAGTAAATAATAGTTATAAGCATCTATACCCCAACTTTTGGCTTTTTTGCATAGCTGTTGCCTTTTGTGAGTCTAACATGATTACTCAAAGAATATTGCTAAAAATTGGTTTTAAATTAGATGGCCATTTTTTTACTAAAACTCTTATTTTCATAAGGTAAATTTATAAATCTTGATTTCATTTTGTTTCGCAATACTGAAAAATACCCCCCCTCCCGAAGTCTCAGCAAATATCATTGGAATGGCATGATAGGAGTGTTTTGTTTTAGTTAATGATTAATACAAAGAAATACTTCAGGGTCACAGATATGTCTATGATGTCAGTAATAAGTAAAATATAATAATAGTAATAATGGCATTAACTATCATTTATATAGTGCCTATCATGTGAGGCCCTGTGCTTTATAAATGTAACATTTTATCATTCCAACAACCCTAGGAAATAAATGCTATTATTATCTCCATTTTACAGTTGATGAAACTAAGGCAAGTAGAGGTTCATTGACTTGCCCTGTGCCACTTAGTACCTACCAGTTTTTTTCTGTTATGGCTTCATATTTTTAATTCTTTTATTTATTTGGAAATGAAGTAGAAAAAAAAAGATTTCATGTGTAAGCAATCTGTTATCTAAAACGTGATTATTTTGGGTTAATAGAAAGGGACAATTTAATTAAAGCCCAATAGAAGCCTTACAGTAACTATTATAGGGATATTTTTTAGAGGAAAGTGAAAAATAAAATTAATTTGGAGGAACAAATTTATGTCAAAGGAAAAAATGAAAAAATGCAGAAGTAATAATACCAACTTATATTATAAAATAGTAATCACTAAAACCACATTTTCTTTCTTTTTATTTAGAATTTTTTTCCACAGTATATATGCATGAGTAATAATTTTTTAAATAATATTATCCCTTGTATTCATTTTTCCAAATTATCCCCCCCTCCCTTCACTCCCTCCCCCGATGACAGGTAATCCCATACATTTTACATGTGTTACAATATAATTTAGATACAATATATGTGTGTAAATACCATTTTCTTGTTGCACATTATTAGATTCCGAAGGTATAAGTAACCTGGCTAGATAGACAGTAGTGCTAACAATTTACATTCACTTCCCAGTGTTCCTTCTCTGGGTGTAGTTATTTCTGTCCATCATTGATCAACTGGAAGTGAGTTAGATATTAACTTTATGTTGAAGATATCCACTTCCATCAGAATACATCTTCATACAACATTGAAGTGTACAGCGATCTTCTGGTTCTATTCATTTCACTCAGCATCAGTTGATGTAAGTCTCTCCAAGCCTCTCTATATTCCTCCTGCTGGTCATTTCTTACAGAGCAATAATATTCCATAACCTTCATATACCATAATTTACTCAACCATTCTCCAATTGATGGACATCCATTCATCTTCCAGTAAAACCACATTTTCTTAAAAACAAATAAACAAAAAAAAATCCCCAGAAAAATAGATGAATGGAATAGATTAAAGCAAGAAGAGAGAGAACATGAAATGTAAAAAAAAAGTCAGTGTTTGAAAAGTCTGAAAATAAGATAATTTAAGTTTCAAAGAACTTCTAAAAAAGCTAGAAATATGGCCAAATTTAACTTAAAAAAAAAAAAAAAAACAACTAAAAGCATTAGTTATTCCCTTGTCAATTAGAAAGGAGAAGCAGTACACGCCCCAAAAGAACTGGAAGCCATCAGTGCAAAAAGGCCTTAAACTCCTTTAATCTTTGCTTCTGGCTTTTAGAATATAGTAGATTCAAAAGATCTCCACAAGTGAGGGTAGTTTTGAAGACAACACAAATTTGAAAGTTTGGGGCAATCTCAATGATGTTTTAATCATCTGGTTTCTTAAAATTAACAAAGATCTTCTTTGCATACTATTCCTTCCTGTCAGCATGTTCTTCCTGAAGACTACAGGTCAATCAATTATTACACCACAGGAACTGGCTTGATTTTAGTATGGTAATAGAGAAATCATAAATTAACCATCCATCCTTTGATTGACTAGCTTGTTTTTTTCATCACCCTTCTCTGTGCCTTTTTATGTACTGTCCCATGTGATTTGCATATTATGGACTCCTCATCATTTCTCAGTTTCCTTAGGTCCCTTTAAAAAAAAAGTCACTTTGCATAGGAGACTTTTTCTTATCCCATCCACATCTAGTAAATCTCTAAGATCAGATTTGAACTTAGGAAGATGAATCTTCCTCACTCCAGTCCAGGTACTCTTTCTACTGTACCATCTAGCTCTATTCATTTAGTTAATGCTTTATAGTTAAAATATAGTCTTTCCTCATAAAATTCTAATAGCCAGATATGAATCTTGTTTTCACAGATGAGAAGATTGAGGGTAAGGGAAGGGAAGTGACATGCCTGAAGTACTCTTAAGGTCTTCTAACTCTAGGTCCAATGTTCTTTCTTACTATTCTGGCCCTTGAGGGTATTAGTTAAAATAGGAATGTTAGGGGAGCAAATGTACCAAGCAAAATATGTTCAAAAAATTGTAACGGTAAATAAATATTCTGGTGAAAATCTTGACTAACTTGGAGAGTGTTGATTGATATGATTTTAAACAGAGTTCGTTTGTTTCTCTGTAAAAATCTGGAGCTTTCACATATGGGCATTTCTTCTAAAAGATGAAAGGCAACTGTTATTTAGTTAAACACATATGACAGAAGACTTAATATGTGATTTACACTTAGGATGATCAGATGCATACATACCAAGTGTACTTTTCATGAAGTGGAACATTTTTCCCATGACATAAAAAATTACCCTTTTATCACCACTGTGGAAATAGTGTAATTTATTTGCCCCAAATGGAATTATTCAAAGGCAGTACAAACCTTATTATATATTATACTTCAGTGGTTCAGTGGATCTGTGGCCTCATTAGTTTTGAGCATTAATCCCTAATCTCCAACCCAACATAATGTGAGACCTAGATCCTCAATTCAAGTCAATATACACTTATTAAGCACCTATCATGTGCCAGGCACTATTCTAAATGCTATGGAAACTAGCACAAAAAACTGATGTGTCTGCTCTCTAGGAATATAAAATTTACTGGCAGAAGGCATTACTCAGAAAGAAGCACAAAGGGACGATGATTGGGGAATGGGACACCCTTGGGGCATAATATTCTGGGAAGATGAAGTCATACAGAGTTGGAGATGGAGTTGGCCTGATAACTTGTTAGCTCTATAAAGAAAGATTTTAGGAGGAATTTAATACCCTTCTCTAATTCTGCTAATCAGATAGAAAAGGCAATTAAAAGTGAATTGAGAAAGTGTACCAAAAACCTGAGGAGATGAGCTTCTCCTAGGGAGAAGGCAAGTTAGGGGCTATGATACTTTGGTCTCTTTCTCTGCTTTTTCAATAAATACAATTCTTTTCTTTGTTTTTCTATAACTCCTTCATAGACAGTCTAAATACCATGCTGAAGGGCTTTTGATTTGAGAAATATTTGTATTTTGCATGAGTTACATATCATTTGGCATGACACATATTAGATTGAAATGCTTATTAGGTAAGGTAAAAATCTTCAATTAATTGTCAAGAAGGTCATTAATTTTATATTTAAAAGTTTCCTGTTTATGTCATATCAACTTTTTTGTTGTTATTGATTAAATAATAACTTTTAGGCCATGAGGAATGAAAATTACTAAATTGATTTGCTAGTTATTTGAGCTATTGAATTAAGGAAGATAAATTCTATAGAGGAAACATAATAGTCCAGGAATAACATTCCTCCTATTCTCCAGAAAGAGTTAAGATTTGGTTTGCTTATACTTAAATTTTGGTAAAATTTAATGAATGCTCAGAGGCACTTTGGATCATCTTTTACATTGTAATCCTTTTGAAATTAGTAAATTAGCAAACTCTATACTAAAATTGGAACAACATGGAGAAGATTAGCATAGTTCCAGTGTAAAGATGAAATGTGAATTTGTGAAGTGTTCCATTTTTATTAGAACATCATTATGAGAAATAATAAAAGGGATGCTTTCAGAGAAACATAAGAAAACTTGTAAGAACTGGTGCAATGCACAGTGAAAAGAAAGAATCAGGAAAACAATTTGTGCAATAGCATTGTAAAACCAAAGAACTTTGAAAGATTTTAGAACTTTGATAAATTAAATGTCCAAACGTGATGCTAGAGAATTCCAGATGAAGCATGCTACCCACATGTGGTATAAAGATGATAGATTCAGGGTGCAGATTGAGACATGTATATATATATATATAAAGGAAAAATGATTCCTTGTCTTCCAATGAAATGCTCAGTATCTAATTCTCGTTATAGACTATACTAGCATCTGCAGCAGCTAAGTCTGATGATCAGCTGGCCCTCAGAAGCTACTAGCCTGACCCATCCTAGTAGTTAATTGACCCAGAAACCCAGACAATTTGCACTATAAGAAGGGAACAACTTGTCCATTGACTATGGTCTACCCACAAATAAATTTGATGAAGGGAATGTTTTATAGTCATCACTTTAAGTATGAATCCATTTTCCCCAGACACTGAATAAATAGGGGACAAGCTGTTTACTCTTGGTTTGGGGTTGTTGTACTTCAGTTCTTATTATATACTTTTCAGTAATTAAACTTTTATAAAAGTTGATTGATGTAAATTTGCTAAATGACATTTGATTGTTATAAACTTAGGACTGATATTAGGAGTGCATGCTGAAAGGAAATTTACAAACTGTAGTACTAGAAAATCCCCAAACTTTCAGCATTACCCTTACAATGCTGAAGGTAAAAATGGCTAGCTTCTCTCAGGGGGCCCAGTTTCCTAGTAAACCAAGTGGGGTTGCTATAGTGAGCCAAAGCTTATTTGAAGTTTTGAAGGGGAAAAAAAAACTCAACAGTGAAAGCTTTCTAGAAAAACAGATGGCATCACCAGATAATAGAATCTCCTTCCCTGGAGGTTTTTAAGCAAAGAGGGAATCCTTTTTCATTTATGGATTGAAATAAATGGCTAGTGAGATTTCTCACACCTCAACAGTTCTTTGACATGGTGAACTACATGTATTGGATGGCAAGAGGGAGACATTATGACAGTTCTTGTAAGGAAGCTCAAATATATCCTTGATAGAGTCTGTGATGAATAGACTTTTTCTTTTATTGTTTATTTTTTTAACTTTTAAAAAATTTTTATTTTTGTTATTTTCACATCTTGATATCTATAGCAATTTACTGAATATGAGCTGAAAAATTTCATTTTTCATGATATTCATTTTTGAATAAATTGTTCCTACCTCTTCTATTCCTAGAGCTTTCCCCTTGTAGCAAACAGAGGGGGAAGGGGATGGGAAGAAGAAGAGTAACAAAATTCTATATTCATAGAATTCCCAATACTATCTCTTCAATGAAGACAGGAAAATAAATTTTCTCATTTCTTCTCTGGAGTCAAAGTTTGCCATGATAACAGACTTTAGTTTTATTTTTAAATTTCAATTTGCAATTAGTATAGTCATTGTGAATAGAATTTTCCTATATGTTTGCTTAATTGTATCAGTTTGTATACATCACAATTTGTTTACCATTCCATGATAAAACATTAGTTTTCTCTCCAGTACTTTGCCATCAAAAAAAATTGCTGATATCAATATATGGGTGTACATGGTACCTTTCTCTTTGCTTTTGATCACCTTTGTGTATCTACCCATGAGATCTCTGAATTTAAAAATATAAATGTTTCAATCACATTTTCAACATTATTTCAAAGTGCTTCCCAAAAATGGTTGGACCAATTCAAAACTCCATTTGCAATTTCACAAGACACATCTCTCCAAATATCACAATATTTATCAAATTTTTGGATGTGAATTAAAAGCATAGTTGTTTGATTTGTATTTCTCTTTTTCATAAGTGAATTTGAATCAAGAATTGGTCTTGTAAGTTCATTTGCATAGAGAACATCTGGTTAGAATATTACTGATTGAAGGAAGTTGGTATGTTGCCTGCAACCTACAAACTAAGAAAGTTGCTTAGAATATTGAATGACTGAAGGATTTGAGTAGCCAGTAGTATCAGAAGCTAAAACTCTACCCAGGTTTTGGGGACAGTTTTCTATTATCACATGCTTTCTCTCTCAATCAATATTGTTAACAGTTTGTCACTCTTCTATTAAGAACTATTTCTTCATATTCTTGACCATTTTTTTTCCATTGAAAAGTGGCTTGGTCATATACTGAGTGTTCCAAAAGTCTAAATGCTGTTTTGAGTTTAAAATAATAATTGGACTCTGGAGATACCCTACATTTTTGATACTTTCCTAAGTAAGCATAAATAATTTAAAGCTGCTCTAAGACTTTTTGGGCACCATGACAGAATAGGTACAGATCCTTATCAATACATTTTATGTAATTTTTTGGCAAACAATGGTTTTCCTTCATATGCTAATTACATTGATTTTGTTAATGCAACGACTTTTCTATTTGATGTCATAGAAAGTAATGATTTTATATTCTATGACCTTTTTTAAATCATTTAATTGCTTAGGAATTCAACCTTTTGGCATGTGTGGGAAAATTATTTGTTCTGGTTCTCTCCATAAGTGCATGTTTCTGTGTGTGTGTATGTGTATGTGTGTGATCTGAATTTGATGTACTTGATGTTCAGCTGTTGAATCCATATGGGACCTATTTAGTTTAAATTTATGTAGTGAACCCCAATTTCTACCAGAAGGATTTCTAGTTTTTTCAATAGTTGTCAAACAGGGAGTTCTTCCATAAGTAGTTACATTCTGGGCTTTATTAAGTTGTGTATTATTGACTATCATGGTACTCAACACATATTTAGTTGCTGTTAAATTGTGGCTGAAAAAATAAATGAATGAATGAAAGAAAGAAAGAGAAAAAAATCACAGGATGGAGAATCTGGAAGGAATCTTAGAAATCAGCTTATACTATTCCTGACTTAATAGATAAAGACAATGGGGTCTAAAAATGATAATTGACTCAGTCAAAGTTACACAACTAGCAAATTAACAGAGCCAGGATTCTCCTCCAAGTGTTCAAACCTCCTCCTCGTACCTCATTCTTTATCACAAATATTTGAGTTCTCATAAGGTAATACTTTTCTTTGTCCTCTTCTGTGATATAGTCCAAAGAAAAAATATCAAAAGTAGGTTTAAATTCAGAAACAGGAAGAATTATTATGCTTTAAGGAACCTATACAACATATTTTTAAATTGGCCTAGGAATGTCTAGATTATTTTCATGGATGTCAGAGTGCACTGGAGAGGGCAAAAGAAGGGGATAAATGTCAAAAGCCATTTATATGAAAGGATTTAAAGATATCTATCCCCCCCCCCCCAAAAGAGAACAGACTAAATGGCGGCATAATTCTATATTAACTCCCTACAAGTCCATGATTCTCACTGTCAATAGTAGAAACAGAAGGCTTAGTATAATGGTTGTGAAACACATTTTAAAATTTTTCCTTTTTCTACATTGCACCTGCTACCAACCCATTCCCATTTCTAGAACCTTCTTCACCAGAGTGTTAATTACTCTATAAATGTAAAAATAAACACTCTTCTCTAACTAGGAAATAAAGCTCTTATGTCTAGGCTGAATTCCAAATGAAAAGTAAATGTTACTTTCCTAAAATTTCAACCTGTGAGATTTTCTTGAAGGATGCTGGGCAAAACCATCTTTAAATTAATAAATATGCACCTATGTGGATATAGTATGTCCTCAGATCCTCAAGGCCTATTTTTTACTTTTTTACAGGTCATAGGGTCATTGACTCATAGATTTAGAGCTAGAAGGGGTTTTAGAAACTACTAAATCCAATTGCTATTTTATAGACTTTATAGATGTAAAATGACTTGCCCATGGTAACACAGAATTAATAAATATATGGAATTTGAATCCATATCTTCTAGAACTCTACCTATTATGTCATGTTGGGTTATACAACCTGCTGGGAAGCAGATTTGTGTCTTGACAAATCCAGTAATTATGTTAGCAGCTTGGTGTTTTGGAAAATCCATTGGCACTGAAATAATTTAATTTGAGTTCAGATTGTGGATCTGATTCTAATAGTTTAATGACCAGCATATAAAATCTCTCTAAGCCTCAAAGTATTTATATGTAAAATAGGACAAATAATACTTATTCTAGTCTAAGTTATGGATTGTTGAAGAGAAAGAACTTTGGAACCTTAGTTGGCATCAAGAGAAAAAAAGGACATAGAGAAAATTAATTTCCCCACATAACTTCAGCAAATATCTGAAAATGGCTCCATAAAAACCAATAGTAAAGAAATTAGAAAAAAAGTTAAACTCTCCTACTTAGGTTAGAATTATGCAAAACAAAAAAAGGTAGACTGAAGATTGAAGAGTGGTGGGGATATCAGATTAGAGAAGTTGTATTCAGGTACATGGAGAATTGGGAAATTCAAAAAAAGGCTATTGTTAAAGAAATAGCACAAAGACTTTTGATGGGTGAAGGGGATATCTCAAAATTTAAAACTACATATTTTTTTCCCATAGGTAATTCACCATCTATTTCTATTTTCACTTTACCTTCTAGTTCTAAAATATTTGGGCCAGGTTTTTCATAAATTCTTGGGGGAGGTAAGGGTTAATATTTTTGATTTGATGATGGTTTTCATAAATTCCAGGAATTCTTAATTTAACTCTGTTTGGACTATTTTATAGGTATGTTTGTTTAATGTGTTTTTTTTTGACATAACTCTTCATTTTCTTCTATTATTTTTTAAATCCTTTGCCTTTATTTTTAGTAGTTTGTGATTACCTGCAATTTTCCTGGAAAAAAAAAAAAAAAAGACCAACGCAACTTTTATGAACAGCCTTCAATCCATGTAGCGCCTGAATTTGGGCACTACAAGCCAATATTAGGTTCAATAGGTAAATGCCTGAAGAGAAATGTCAGCTCTGACCTGTCAGTATACAGGAGACAGATAAGACACTTCCCCAGTAGGTAAGGGAACATAAAGAAAAAGCCCACAAGCACTTGGAGTGAATTGAGGATGCAAAACCAGAAGTCAGCTCAGTAGGTGGTTTTGAGAATCAGCAAAGAGATGATAATTGAATTCATAGCTGACAAAATCATTGGTTGAAGTATGGAGAAAAGAAGAAAAGTGCGATTTTCACAGTGAGTGAGCATGATTTGAACAAAGGAAACCTCCAGCACATAGATTGAACCAGGATTCCTTCTAAAGAGGGGAATATCACGGGGAAAAGAGAGGGAGAAAGTGTCAAAGGATGTAAATGGTCAAAATAGATGAAGAATGACAATAATCCATTAAATTTGACAATTAAATCATTTGGTAATTTAATAGAGAGTAGTTTCAATTGATTATGGTAATAGATGGTATGGACCTCAAAATTGGAGAGGTTAATGCATAATTGTGGCAGGGGGAAAACTTTAAAGTGAAATGAGTAACATGGAATTTACTAGGCATATGTTGTAAGTCATTTATTGAATGTATTATTTTTATGTTGTATAATATGTTGTATATATGTATGTTAAATATCACATGTACATAATACAAATATGTAATGATTACAATATAATAAATATTGCATATTAATTTGTGCAATCTAAAATATATGAAATGTGATAGAATATAGCATACTACATACTATATAGCATACTTATCTGATATATAATTTATTAAACTGTAGTATGTGATTATGTATTTTAAAATAATATATAACATTAAATGTATATAACATAATATAATTAGTATATAACTATAATCATTTAAAATAATAATTATATATAATAGACATTACATATAATATGATGGTTGCTATATATAGTTACTTTTGGTCATGCATACTATGTGTAATATATTACCTATTACTTATATAACATAATGCATAATTTATTACATATATATTTATATCTTAGCTATATTAATATAATAAAACCTTATCTAACAATATATTGTTATTATTTGATATATAGTTTTATTTGACAAACATTATAATTGTAAAATATGATTATATTTTATGATTTATATGTTATATTACGTATAGTAAAAGTAAGATTCTGCTGATACATGTATAGATATATTATATATATGTAATATATATATATATAATAAATCAATAACATAACACAAAATAAATATAATGCATTTATAATAAATCCATGAATAAATAATTGTGATAAATGACATGCAATATGATATAATGACATATGATTGATAAATATCATATTGTGAATGTGAATGTTAATATTGTGAATAACGTGAATATTTAAAATTCATTAAATATTATACCTACATAATTGATGGCATCCATGCTAAGTGGCAGGATGCATTATGATCAAATATATCATCAATTACTATTATATATCAATAATAACATAATAGGGGGTAGCTAGTTGGTGCAATGTCTAAGAAGACCAGCCCTGAAGTCAGGAGGACTTGAGGACTTGAGTTCAAATCTGGTCTCAGACCCTGGGCAAGTCACTTAAGTCCAATTGCACCAGCAAAAATAAATAAACAAATAAATAAATAAATGACATAATAATTTATCAATGACACGTGACATGTTTAATAAGTGACAAATTATGCATACATGGTAAATTAACTGCTGTGATATATATATATATATATATATATATATATGTACACACACACACATATATTCTTGAATTTTACCTTTTAGTCTCAGAGAATATCAGTTCCGTTCATAGAAGACGGCATTTTTAGAAGGGGCCATTCTGGATCCTTATTTGCATCCTGAGACATGGATTGTACTATTTTACAAGCCTGGTTTTCTAGATTTCTGATATCTTTCCTCCTCACAAACTGACTCTCAGGCCTACATAATCAACTCAGTTAAGAACTCATTCACAACTTTTGGGGACTTTATGAAGTAGTTTGGTGAAGAATGGTATTAGTGACCCCATCCCCCCTCCAAAAGATTTGGTTACTATACTAAAACTTTGAATCACTCAGCTAATGATTTCTGTAAGGTATGAATATTTTGGGGGATCATTTGAGAGAAATTTGTCATCTTTAGGTTGTTCTTGTTCTTCCTATTGCATTCAAAATCATCAAACAACCTGAACAGCAGGTTGACGAGTCAATTTCAAGCCAAGAAAGAAGGCTGTTGCTTCATTTTATTTGATTTTGGCTGTATTTCTAACTACAGTTTCTATGTCATCTTAGGCAACCTTCCTAACTCAATTTCCTTAGATATAAAATAATAATTTATATTAGTTTATCTCTAAGATCTCATTTAACTCAAACTTCTAAAATTCTACTAAACCCACGTTGTAAAGAGCTAATAATTCTCCCGAGTTTCTTATTTTGTTCTTAAGAGTAAATAAAAATAAGCATTTATTAATCAATTTACTATATTCCAGACACTATGCTAACCAACATAAGAAAATTTAATTTCTCAAGGAATCATCTTTCTAATGGCAGAAGGTAGCACATAATAGGGATCTAAAAAGAGGAGGAAGGTAGTGGGCTTGGGGAAGTGGCAAAGCAGTTCAGTTGTTTGAGCTAGAAATAAGCATAATTGCTATGGCTTCTTTCTCAAATGAATTTAGGAGAGGGTAAAGGAAAATTCACTGAAGAAAAGAGGTGATATGAGAGTGAGTATGGAGACCCTGAGCTAATTAGAAGATTCAAGGGTGAGATTGGATTCCCTTTGCCATTCATTTATTCTGTTCAGTAGCTTCCTAAAGATGAGATAAAGTGGGTTGGGAAATTTCCATGAAGATATAGCATAAAATGAGTTTCCAGGCTGAACTGAATAAATTTTTCTATCCCAATTCCTACTGTAATGCCTGGTAACTAGTATTGTTAAATTTGGTTTTGATTCAGAGAGGTGATTCAGACCAGTTCCAATAGTCTTGTGATAGAGAGAGCCATCTGTACCCTGAGAGAGGATATGGAGACTGGATGTGGATCACAACATAGTATTTTCACTTTTTATTGTTGTTATTTGTTTGCATTTTGTTTCTCATTTTTTCCCCTTTTTGATCTGATTTTTCTTGTGTAACATGATAATTGTGGAAATATGTATAGGAGAACTGCACATGTTTAACATATATTGGATTACATGCTACCTAGGGGATGGTATGGAGGAAAGGAAGGGAGAAAAAATTGAGAACACAAGGTTTTGCAAGGGTAAATGTTGAAAACTATCTAAGCATATGTTTTGAAAGTAAAAAAAAAACTTTTAAAATGTTTGTTGATTAATTGATCAATGATTCCTTTCCACTAAGAAAAAATTCAGAACTTAAAGATCACCTCCACAGACCACTGGGAAAACTATTTATTTGGCATTTAGCCATGGCCAACTGGCTTTCAATAATGCTCACTACTATTTAGGGAATTAAATCAGTCAACAAACATTTATTATACATTACTATATGCCAGGGAATTAAATTACCTGTCTAGGCCTATAACTATATTACAAGAGGAGAAAGAGGCCCCTAGGCAACCTTTATTCCAATATTAATTCCTATATGGAAGATCTTTACCTTTCTGAGGTTTGTTTTTTTTTTTTTTTTGGTTGGTTTGTTTATTTCTATTATGGCTATAGACACCCTATAGCAATTCTGTTGCTTGTTAGTTTTGTTGCCAAAAAGTTGTTTAGTCATTTTGACTAGTTAGCATCTTTGAAGGGAGGTGAGGTCTACTAGAATAGAAACTAATACTTAGAGAAAAACAATAACTTCCTAAAGCCACTTAGTGCTACTAAGCAGCAAAGGTCAGTACTGAACATGTGGTCTAATTCTACAATACTTAATCCAGAGGGCAGGATCTCAAACTAAAAGAGAGAAAACCTTTCTGAAGATAAATATGGGAAGGAAGATTAAAAAGGGAATTTTCTCCCTTCTTTTCTTCTAAAGAAATTTGCCTAACAGTCATGCATCACGGCTTCATGATCCATGAAAGCAGCATTATCTATCTTGGAAGTCTCTCATATATGCTGCTCTGAGCTGTGGAGCTGATTGCAATACACAAAAATCTAGCTTCTATTCCAAAATCCTTTATTTTGCATTTTAAAATCTCTTTTTTCCTCTTTTCCTATAAGTTTCCAATTGTGAATTTGGAGAAATGATGACTTCATGCTTCAAAAAATGAATTTGAAATATATTTTAAACTGCTTGCTATATTAAAGAAAAATGACCTAATATCTATGTTCCACAATGAGAGAGGCCACCAAAAATTATGTCCCACTTAAATATGAATCTTGCAAATATTTTCATCTTCCTTCTAGGTTATACATTTTCAAGGCTTCAGAAACAAACAGATCTCAATGTCCCATTCATTTATTAAATTTTAAGTAACCATTTAAAAAAAATTAATGCAATTATCCCATGGACAGCCAAATTACAAAAGTAAATGTATTTCAGCTGCTGTGAGACATCCATGAATGATTGGACCCATGGTGTAAATACTTCTGTATTCTCCTTCTTCCATGGGGGGTGAACTAATGAACACCGTGACAAGATCTGGCTTGGAAAATCACTTTGCAGAGGGTGATAGAAAGCAGGTTCTCAAAAGCAAAGTTCTATAATGTGGTCTTTGCATTTTTGAGTTTCTTACAACTCCCTTTTAGGTCTTTATGCAAATAGCAAAACTTCAACTAAGCTAGATATTAATGAACTGTGACAACTTTTCAGAATCTAGATTTACTCAGGGATCTATGTAAATTTGGGTGAGTTGAGTTTATTTAATGTCTTCTTTGACATCAAGATTTCAACCTTTACCTGCTGATTTATGTTTTTTTTTTTCCCCTCCAGTTTCTTAAAGAAGGCAAAAGGAATTTTACACCTCAATATTATAAAGAAATCCCTGAAAGAACATCCTTGTTTGTTTCACTCATGGGAATCCCTGTTTTCTCTTTTCCTATTCCTGACAAGGTAGTAGGATCTCTTTGCCAAATTCTAAGTTCATCTATTTGTCAGGGTTTTAAAGCCCCTCCTTCCTTCTTTCCCCTAATATCTTTATTTATGCCATCAATTTATCTTTGAATTCTTTACTCATTTCACTTATTCAACTTAATTTTGATATAAGAAAAAATTTTTAAAAGAAAATTAAAGATCAACATCTTGATCTTTACCTGAACTAGTGCCTCAAATTGGAAGAAAATTTGTTAGTCAAACGCAAAATTTTAGCTATAGAACAAAAAGTGGACCATGCTCAGAATAGTAGAGATTTGTTTTCAAATGTTTTCATCACAGATTCTAGCAGTATTTAAAATCTTGGCACAAATGATTGTCTACTTATTTACTGCTTTCCAGTTTCTTGTCAATATGGATCTTAGTCAAAGTACTATGAGACGATGCCAATATAAATATATATATATATATAAATCTGAGAAAAAAATCAACAATATAGAGACTCTTATTACAACTAAAATCACTTTAATATATCTGGGACTAAATCACCAAAAATGAAACAAAAGAAAATCCAAAGGAAAAAAAAAAACAAACAACCTTATTTGTAAACATTATTCAGAGGATAGCGCCTAATTAAACTTCATATAACTTTATTAAATAATTTCTAATGCAGCATCATTAAAATTTAACTGAAGATTCTTGGTCACTCTTATTCTTTTCCCATCCTTTAGTATTTTATAAATGAAGATATAACTATTAACAGTTCAGTTCCTATTTCTTTTTTCTAAAGTTATGTCTTATATAAGAATCTATTTCTCCTATTTCTAGATATAGATTGAAGTTAGAGACTTAGTTTGGTGCTTTCTGGACCTTTGTTTTTAGAATGTTCTTGTTCCCTATAAATTAGGTTATGTTGACACAGAAAGGAGGGGAGCATCTTTACAAACTTATGAATATTTAACTCCAGACTCCAAATACCATTTCAAGTCCTGGTAATTTTAGAGATATGCCTCAGGTACTGAGAGATTAAGTGAATTGCCCATATTCGCATAGCCAGTGTGTGTAATATAAGTGTTCTTAACCTTTTTTGTGTATCATGACTCCTTTAGAAGTCTGATAAAATCTATGGACCCTTTCTCAGAATAAATTTTTAAAATGCATAAGAAAAAATAAATACAATTACAAAGAAAAACAATTATGCTAAAATATAGTTATAAAATAATTTAAAAGAAATCATTCACAGATTTCCTAAAAAGGGGTCCATATTCTTTAGGTTAAAAAACCTTTTTGATAGACAAAGAGCCTGACAAAGGTTTTCCTGATTTTCTGGCCAGTATTCTATATCCCCTACTAGACTGTCTCTCCCACAAATATAAATGATGCATTTACATAGGAAGTAGTGCTCACTTGCCTCACTACAAAGACATGTCTTCAACATTGAAATGCAATATCAAGAGAACAGGATGTTTGTAACAATATTTGAAGCATTGCTTTATTAACTTGACTTTCAATATGTGGGGATCTCAGGCTCCATGAGAGTTGACATTTTTATCCCGGACATCCTGACAGGGACACCATGAAGTTTTAATTCAAGATGCAAAGGAATCTCATTTATTTGATTGGAGAATAAAAAGGAGTGGTCAATGACATATCCACCCTTCTCCAAGAGTGATGACCACTAGTGACAACTATTGTTGTACTTCCCATCCTACAGGATCTGAGGAGGCTCTTGTAGCAATGTCCCTAGTTCTCTGCCAGCTGGTGCACATACTTCTCTCTGGCTGTGTCTCTCCAAATTTGCATTTCTTGGAGAGATTGGAAGTTGGGGAACATCAGGTATTACTTCTACCCTCCCTTTCTTAAAGGGGGGGTTGAGAAAGAAATAGGAGTTGTGATGCAAACTCCATTTATAATGAAGTATCAGAAATCTTAGCCATTTCATTGAATAATTCCATTTTTAAGGTAATTAATAGTAATAAACATGGTAAGAACTCAATAATTACAATGTGGAAAGAGAACAAACCTTGACGTACCTAGTTATCAGAAAATCAGTGAAAAGTTATTTACTGCTTTCCACTTTCTTGTCAATATGGATCTTAGTCAAAGTACTATGAGATGATGCCAATATATATCGTACAGTGGAAAGATGAAAGACTACATAGTTTTCAGAATTGGATTCAAGTCCTATCTCTGATAGATTACATTGGACAAGTTCTTTAACTTCTCTGGACCTCAGTTCACTAATCTGAAAAATGATTTAGTTGAATTAGATAGCCTTATCTATAGTTCTAATGCTACAGCAAAAACAAAACAAAGCACCTTTTTTGATAACTACTATGATGAAATTATTTGATCCCTGATCTATGCAGTACTAATATTTAATAATACTTATCATATAAGATATAAATATTTTGGACCACAGGCCTAAAGTTTTTTAAAGCATTTTCATTTTTGAAACATTATTAGCAAATACATACTTCAAATAAATCCTGACATCTCAGCTAAGTAAGAATACTAGGATTTGGGTCTCCAGTCTTCTTTTACAAGATGTTATATAACCTTTCTAGATAATGTTTTTTTGTAGAGTCCTTTGCACAGCATGTATGTTTCTATTAAGATTTCCCAAGTACTTAATCTTTCAACTTCCATAGGCTTTTCAGGCACAGAAGGTTAGTTAGTCCACTCAGTTCTTAAATTAATCTAAAAATAATAATCCTCCTCAAAGCTTTGTTGCTGTATTGGCAGTCATCTCTAATCCCTACCTCCAACATTAGGAAAAGGTTCTACTTGAAATGCCATGTAATTGAAATTACAAGCTTTGGGCTCTGTATGGCAGCCAGCCAGCATGCTTAAACCAGCTTTTAGGAAGCATGTATTGAGCTGATAACCACCATATTGCAATGTGGGATGAATTATAGCTAGTGTACCTATTTATTCAAGCCTAAACCAGACTTCAACGTAATCTGTATTCTTTAAAAGAGTGAGTCCCACAATAGATTACCTTCCCCAGATTCTCTCTTTAGTAACAATGTTTTGAAATCCCTTTTGAGAAAAAGGGACTTGCATATAGTTGAATCATTACAAGGACAAGACATGCTATGTCATTGATGTTGAATATTTTATATTTGTCTCCTGAAAACCAGTGCATCTCATTCAAATAGGTATTTTACAAGTCAATCACTCTTTGGCAAATGATTTTGCTTCTAGTAGCTTATGAAGTCTGTCTATTGAGAAGTACAATTGTCATAGTCTACACTAGTGTAGGCACAATCCACATGAACGGAATCATGGTTCTTTGAAAGTATTGAACCTTCCTAGAATGACCTATTCTTGTTATCCCACTCAATAAGCTTTTATTAATTGCTTGCTAAGTACAAGGTACCTTGTTACTTAAATGCTGAAAATACAAAGCTAAGGACAAAACTCATCTCCTTTTTCCCTTAGATCACTTCTTCTCTTCATCCTCTGTTCTATTCACTCTGGACATATCAGGGATCAAACTATAATCAAATATGTCAGTACATACCTAGAATATTTCAAGAAATAGAGTATTAGGTCTCCAAAAAAATTGAACTATTTATTCTGCTTGCCTATTGTGTTTTCAAAGGAATTTGGGATTTTCAGTGAACAATAAGTGGTTTTGTTTACATAGATGCTGTGCAATTATTTAAAGCACTTTCCTTTAAAGGAGTCATTGGTTTCTACATGTATATATACAACTAGTCATCAGAAGACATGGGGTGCAAATAACTTGCTCCATCACTGTGGCAAGACATTTCCATTTTTGGATCTCCTTGCTCCATCTGTAAAATGCTAGTGAAATTTTCCATACTGTTATTGTAGCTCTAAGACAGTGTTCTGACATCCATTACTAAATCTAGATACTAGATTATCAAAAGTGGTCTAAAGACTTTTGCTATTTATTAAACATATGCTTTCTAAAACTGAATTTCAGAATGTAGATAAAATTCCCCATTAAATATTACACAGAGCAAAATCCAGCTTGGTGTAGGAGGAGGTGAAAAGCAGCATAGTGGGAAGTGTTGTATTTGAAGTCAAAAGACCTACTTTTGAATACTGGTTCTACCCTTCTACCTGTGTGACCAGGAGCAAATCATTCAACCCCTTAGAATCTTAATTTCCAGATAAGTAAAAGAAATGGATTAGTTGATCTTTAAAAATCTGTTTATCTTTAATTCTGGGATATATATTTAATATATTCAAAATGGACCTGAAAATTTTTTTCCATTATGTTATTAGACTATTTGGTCAATGAAGAAAAAAGCAAGGTCCAAAATGCAAAATATGTGTTAAATCTATACTTACTCAACAAGATAGATCATGGTTATTCATTTCATTTAGTGCATTGTTCATTCAGGGAAATAACAGAAGTATATATGAATTATAAATATTGTTGCCATATTTTTGTTTCTTCCTTTTCATTTCTATTGCCATTATCAAATGCCAAATATTCCATACTTCATGCTTGAATTACTGAAACCTATCTAGTGTCATTGCTTCTTCTAAGACCTGTGCCATCCAATCTGTCAAACTATCATGCCATTTGTACACTAAATAGCATCCCTTTTGACCATGAAGAAGAATCTAAACATCTAAGCCTGTTGAGCCTACTTCCAAATATTTCCCACTATTTTAACTAAGCTATTCCTCTTAGTTTCTTAAAGAGATTGTGCTCATTCTGAATCTACCTTCTCCAGTATTGTTTTCCTTCTAGAAAGGATTTTTACCTCTCTGCTGTTTTATCAAACCCTATACACAACATCTAATATAAGTCTTGATCCCTGCAAGAACTTTCTGGATTGTTCTGGCCCACAGTTATGTCTTAATTATGACCTGAACTCCTGAACTCCACATATCACTTTGCATTGCTAATTGACTGTTTCCTGAATTTTATTGTCAGATTTTGAACGTTTTGAGGTCAGAGTCAAGTTTTATACTTGTTGTTCTCCATCTGAGTCTTATTGCAGTGCCTTGTATCTAGCAGGCATTTAACAAATATTGATTTATTTAATAAGATGAAATGCCAACCAACAGGACAATTTTACTACATACTAATGCCTTTATAAAATTATTAGCACATAGGATTGAACCTGAAATTTCATTCATGTAAGGATCTCACTAGAGAGAAATATCCTGCTACCAATTTGCTTTGTCACCTTCCTTGCCACTTAGAATTTTAAAGAATTACTTAAGAGCCCTAAATAATTAAATACCATTTCTGTGTCTGAAAGGGAGAATTTGAACCCAGATCTTCCTGCCTTCTAGGCCACCCTTTCTCTATATGTTACTATATGCTGCTAATTAAAGAGTTTACTTAACTTAAAAGAGATTCTTACCTCAAAATGGCACTCTAATTACTGGAGTATCTGATTATCAAGTAAGACTGTCCTAAGAATCATTAAAAAAAGTCACAAAAGTATAAATCATTATAAAAATTTAGGCCGTTCTAATCCTATGTCCTCATTTTATAGATAAAGAAACTGACTCTCAAACAGGTAAGACAACTTGCCCAAATCTCCTAATTCCTTGCTGGAATTCTTACTGAAGAACTTGAATGAGAAAATCAAGGAAAGGATTAACTGTCGTGATAACATTTTTTTTTATTGTTTTATTTTTTCTAATAATACATGTATATTAACTTTTTAAATACACAATTTTTTATGAATCAAGTTGGGAGAGAAAAATCAAAACAAAAGGGAAAATGGAAGGAAGGAAGGAAGGAAGGAAGGAAGGAAGGAAGGAAGGAAGGAAGGAAGGAAGGAAGGAAGGAAAAAAGGAAGGAAGGAAGGAAGGAAGGAAGGAAGGAAGGAAGGAAGGAAGGAAGGAAGGAAGGAAGGAAGGAAGGGAAGGAGGGAGGGAGGGAGGAATCTGATTAGGTAAAAAAGAAGATTCTTTGCTGCAATTGCTACCTAACCTTAATCACTGTATGGGTGAAGCCTCAGTCAAACTGAGACATCTTGAAGACCTTGTTTAAAAAGGCCAAGGTCTCTCATTGCATTCAGAGCCATCTCTAGTCATCCTGATCTCTGTCTGGCCACTGGACTCAGATTGTTCTGGAGGGGATAGTGAGGCAGGTTACCTTGCCAAGTCTTCCCTCACTTAAATCCAATTCACCTGCATGCCATGATATCACCTCCCTGATGTCATGGTATCACCTCCCTGATGTCATGGTATCCCCTCCTTGATGTCATGGTATCACCTCCCTGATGTCAGGGTATCCCCTCCTTCATGTCATGGTATCATCTCCTTGATGTCATGGTATCTCCTCCCTGATGTCATGGTATCACCTCCCTGATGTCATGGTTCTCTTTGAGAACAAAGGACAAACAACAATGATACTATCAATTGCTTTGTCTTCTCTGCATATTCAGTATACATGTACAAATGTACTTGTCTTCTCATTAGCAAGTAAGCTCTTTGTGAGTAGGGATTGACTTTTTCTTTATATTTGCATCACCTAGCATAGTGCCTGGCACATAGTAGATGATTAACACTGATTTTTTGTTTTGTTTTGTTTTCTTGGTTTACTTTCTACTTTATAAGCTAAATAGTAATCTAAAAATGAAATAAACGGAGGACAAAAAGAATGTAGAATAGCCATGCTTTCTACTTATCTTCCCTGCTCTCTTTATCCTTTAGAGCAATGGCTACCAACTTTTTCTTGTTTTAATGTTCTCCCTCTGCCCATCCTTCCCTCCTTATTTCTTTAGAGATTTTGGAGGCTACACATTTCATGGCACATATGTAGTGTGGTCTATTTAACCCATTCCTGATGTAAAGAGGTTATCAGAACTATATTCCCTCCTTCCTCCTCTGATGCCTCTGTCTCTTCTTCCTCTGTACCTCATTTGTAAGATATAATTACTATTTTTACCTTAACTTTGCCTCAATCTTTCTTTTGAGGTACCTTATTGCTGATGTCAATTTTAAACATATGGTATATATTTCCACATTTAAAAAAAACAGTTTTTCCACATTAAGTTACTTAAAACTGATCTTTGGTATTGGCTCTTATATGTAAAATTTTCTATTGCGTTTAGGCTTGGTTGATAGAATGTTCTGAAAATCTGCAAGTTTGTTGACTGTCCATTTTTCTTATTCAATAATATGGATAATTTTGCTGGATATGATATTTGTGGCCACTGACCTAATTCTTTTGATAGTTGGTATATATGATTATAGGACCTGCTGTATATGATTGTAGAACTACTGATAAGTCTTGTACAATTATAATTGTAGCTCCAACATATATTTAAATTACTCATTACTTGTTTCTTGTAAAATTTTCTTTTTGATCTAAGGCTTTCAAAATTTAGCAATAGTATTCCTATATGTTTTTCACAAATGATCTCTTTGAAGTGGTAATTGGTGGATTTTTTTCTATTTCTACTTTCTCCTCATGTTCTATCACTCTAGGATGATTTTCTTAGATTATTATTTTTTGTATTATTGTGTCAAGGTTCTTTTTTTTTGCCCTGTCTCAAAGATGATGATTTTATACAACTCTGTTGCACTCAAATTCAATTTACCCACAAGTCAAGACATGAGAAAGAATGAAGGACCACAATCAACAATAGCAACAACTTTGTAATTTGACTCTTACTGACACTAATAAATCACTCCAATCATGATTGCCATTATTTTGGTTGGTTATTGAATTTTTTCTTGAAGAGAACCAAAATGGCATCACTATGTGAGAGTCAATTTGCAATTTGCTCAAATATGACTGATCAGACAAAAATGAGCTCAGAATGCTAAACCACAGATTGGGGAGAGCATATGAACATTTGAGATGGATTCTCTAACTTGGTGCAACTCAAGTTTCTTTTGATTTAATTCAATTCTGCTTTGCTCATAGAGGACAATGCCTTCTTTACTGAGGGCATACCATGCTGGGTGGTTTTGTGCTAATATCTTCCATGTCATATAATTAATTCCAAAGTTCTTAAGAGAGATTTTCAGCCTGTCCTTTTATACTTTTTTTGAGCACAACATGAGCACTTGCCCTGAGTTCTCTATAAAATAGTCTTTTTGGCGAGCGTACATTTGACATTTGAACAATGAATTGACTTTCTATAATAAACTTTGATCATTCCTACAGAAAGTAATAGAATTTGAATGCTTGTCAGTTTAGTTTGAGAAGAGATTTTAGTGTGTGGTATCTTATCCTGACTGGTGATCTTAAGAATCTTCCTTAAAAATTCAAATGGAAGTAATTGGGAGACTGTGTAGGTTTCATAGGAATACAATAATGAGGTCAGCACAACAGCTCTGCATGTAGATCTTCAGTGTGCTAGTCACTCAGCCTAATACCTCTCTTCTCCCAAATTTTCTTCTGAAGCTTCCCAAACACTGAGCTAGCTCTGGCAATGCATGTGTTAAATTCATCATCAATGTGGACATCTCAGGAAAGTATACAGCCAGGCTAAGTGAGCTTATCCACAGCATTCAAAGATTCTCTAACAGTTCCACTGATGGTGCTGGTTGATGGTGTACCTGTGTTTTCTTGATGTTAATTGTTAAGCCAAAATTAGCACAAGTTGCAGAGAATCAGTCTATACTTCATATAGCTTTGGAAGCTGCATTGATAGTGCTCAATCATCTACAAATGGGAATGCACCAACACTCCTTTCACTTTAGTCTTGGCTTGTAGTCTTTTCAAGTTGAAGAATTTACCATCAGTGTAGTAGCTGAAAGTCAGGGTGATTTTAGAAGGGCCAAGAGAAGAGCTAATATGGTGTTTTCTGTCCAACAATTCAAGGAGAAATGCCAGGAGCAGAACAGATGACTGTACACAACATTTGCTGATCTGACCAAAATCTTTTACATGAGGTACACATGGAAAATTATGCCAAAATTTGATTATTCAGAAAAAAGTTCATCAATATTATGTCACTTTTCTGATATCATACTTACCTGGGTTCTAGATGATGGACAAAATATTCAAGGTTTCTTAGTTACCAATGGAGCAAAACAGTGCTATATGGTTGCTTCCATGCTTTTTAGCAAGTTGGTTTCTTGTCATAACATTACATCAAAGTCAGCTATTGCATTGATGGCCACTACACTAAGCATCAGCTCAAATACTCAAATCAGAATGGTATTCTACTTAACTCACCTCGCACTCTTAACTCTACTCTCAAAACACTTTATGCATGTATTCCAAAGTTAACATCTTTATGTACCTATTCCATTCTACTTCTAAATAGCATCCTGAACACATTTTACACATTGAAGTAATTGATAACTTCAATCAACATCTTCATTTGACAATTCTCCATGAGGCTCAATCCACCCCTCCATATCATTCTCATTCACTTTTAGCTCCATTTTTTTGTGCTAATTTTACAAACTCGTTACTACTTCAAAAGCTTCATTTTTCTCAAATCCAACACTGGAATGAATTATGGACATTCTATTTCCCAACTCTATTCATATATGTTTTTATTACACTTTCCAATGTCTTAATAATATTCTGGATTGTATGACAAATATTATAACATTTCCTAAAATCTTTCACTGTCAAGTTCTTATCTATATAAAGAGCTACAATTAACTGGGCAAATGACATACATTATGCCTTAAAATTTATAATCATTCCATTATCCATAGGTTGTAACAATGAGATAGTGTTGGAGGGATGGCAGACAAATTTTATGTTTTCATCAAAATCAACCAGGTGGGGAGGGTGACTTGGGGCATTTCCTAAAATAATCTTGAATCTTGAAAGGAATGCTATTATCATTACAAAACTACTTGATTTCAGGAATGAAACAGTGCATAAACCATTGTTCAAAGATATCCATGCCTCAGTGTTAGCCAAATAATGCACAGATAGTCTTGCTATGCAGATTCCTTTTAAAGATCTGATTTTCTGAGTGGTACACAAGAACTGGTTTAAATTTGCAAGCTCCACATGCATTTCCTCCAAGTAGAAGAGCATCTCAATTTTTTCAAGTTTTATACCCCTGCATAGTTTCCCTCCCCCTCCACTGAGATATAGGTTTAAGATGACATTATTTGATAAAATAGTGCAGTTTCATCTATATTAAGATTTCTGCTAAATAAGGCCCTTCATCTATTTTTTTTTCATGCACTCTGGGAATGTCTTTGCTGTTTCATTAACTGCACTAGCAAGATAGCCAAATCTATTAAAAATTGCACATACAAGATGAATCACTTTTCCCCTCATAGGCACATTTACCACCACCCATGGTGAAAATATAAGGATCACTACTGAACAGGGGAAGAGACACAGAATCAGTCACTATCTATAGACACAATGGAACTGAGTTAGAGACACTTCTTAGCTTCTACCACCATTCAAATGCCTGCTTCATATAGAGTATTACCCTACTTATGCTTTGCCTAAGGAATTTTTAAATTGTTTTTTAATGCATGTATTATATAAAATATCAATTTACTTACAGTGGATCTGTGAATCATTTTGTATAGAGAACTACTTTCTGGTTGAGAAAATTCTTTTTTTATCAATATAGATATTCACATATTCTACATTTTATGAATTCAGATAATTGTAAAACATTGAGAAGTCCTGATTACTCCAATGTCACACAGCTAACCTGTATCAGAGACACCTTGAATCCTGGTCTTCCTGAATGGTATGGTTTGGTTTGGTTTACTTGGTTTGGTTTAATTTTGTTTCCTTCTTTCCTTTCTTCCTTTCTTCCTTCCTTTCTCTCTTCCTTTCTCCCTTCCTCCTTTCCCTCCCCCTTTTCTTCTTCCCTCCCTTCCTTCCTCCCTTCCTTCCATGATTTTTCCCTTTTCTTTTGACCAGCAGAAAGATGTCCATATTGAAACCAGTTCAAGCTGCCTTTCTAAGAACTCATCCAGTTTCTAATTTATAAGGCCAATACTATAGATTTATAGGCTAAAAAATTGAGTTTGCCTCTCTCATTTTATATATAAAGGAACTGACAAGTAACTTGCACAACATCACACAAGTACTAAGTAGCAGGGTGAGGATTTTAATTTTCTCTTTTCCAAAAGCTAATTCTCTTTCCATTCTACTATAGCACTTTTATGTCATGTCTTTTAAAAATATTGAGATGTGAGGGCAGTAAGAAATATGGGAGATGAATTAAAACATATAAAACTCTTTCTTTGAAATTCATTATATAGTCTTTACTCTTTAAGCTCAAGAGACAGCTATGTGGCACAATGAATAGAACACTGGGCCTGGAATCTGGAAGAGTCATCTTGAATTCAAATCTAACTATGTAATCTTGGGCAAGTCACTTTATCCTTTTTGCCTCAGTTTCCTACTCTATAAAATGAGACGTAGAAGGAAAAAGCAAACTACTCCAGTATCTTTGCCAAGAAAACCTCAAGTGGGGAATGGTGAAGATTTAGACACTAAGAAGATTTAACAACAACAAATACAGTCTTAAATACTACCTCCTACATGAGGGCCTGATATCTTCTAATTCCCATGTCAAATGAGATAAGATGTAAAGAGCCTTACAAATTTAAAATGAAATAGAAATGATAACCATTACTGTTTTATTTTATTCATGTTATTTCCTGCAATCGAATTTAAGATTCATGAAAGAAAGGTTTATATTTTTGGTCTTTTTCCATCTTTTTGTCTATTTGATTTTTGTGTTTCTTATTCTACCATCTAGTTCAATATCCCCGATACATCAAACAGTTTACCAAGCTTGCTGATTGATTCACAATTAATTTGGCTCACCTCATCCAGACTTACTGTTCTTATGACCATTATACTGATTTCTAAACACACACACACACAAAGTCAGGTTAGAATCTGTTTAACTCATGGTAGATAGGACATCAAAAGTCCAGTAGTTCTATGTGTGAACACCCAAGCTGGGCCTGAAAACTTACAAACCACAGACAAAATAAATGTATCAAAACTTGGCTTTGAAGTTTACATAAAAATGATTTATAAAGTTTTCTTGCTTTCTTTGATGTCAAGCCTGAAAAAAAAGATCACTGGTCGGAGAGAAATAGAAAACATCAGTCCTCTGTTGTCTAGCAGGAAACCAGCCAGGCGCGGAATATGGAGGCTTTCCTAGAAATGGCAGGGGTGTTGTTGAACATGAGGTCATACACTACAACTAATTCCATTCACCAGAAGCAGCCTCCCAGGGCATAATATGAATTATTGGACACTCCTGTGACAGACTAGAAAGCTGCCAGATTTCACTTTTTTTTAAAGCTTTAAATTTAAAATGAGTTGGGTAAATTGTGATGCTCATTAAAATGAAAGTGATAGCATTGGCTAGGATCATGCCTTGAGAACAGGAAAGTTCCCCATGGCTTTTTGACAATTGCCCTCTTTTCTCCATCACAGAACTCCTTGTAGTTCCTGTCCATTGACAATCAGGTTAGTTCAAATTTCAATTTCAAGTAAACAAGCTTTTATTAAACATCTACTATACACAATAAGCTATGCTAGGATATAAAGGCAAAAATGAAAAGAGACCCCAAGTGATATAGTAGAGTCAGGTAGACCTGAGTTCAAAACCAGCTTCAAACTAGCTCTGTCTGATTCCTCAACTGTAAAGTGGGTATCATAATAGCACCTATCTTCCAGGATTATTGTAAGGATCAAATGAGACCACATTTATAGCTGAGACACATTTATAAAACACTTAGCAAACTGCCCAACACATAGTTGGTGTTTAATAAATGCTAGCCTTCTGTCTTCAAAGAGTTTTTGCTATACTGATTGTAAATACCATGTACACAAATGAGTAAACACAAAACATACTGAAAGGAAATACAACGGAATTAAGAAAAGCCTTATACAGGAGATAGCACTTTAGTGAAACATCCATAGAGCAATAAGGATTCAGGAAATGGAAGTGAGGAGGGAGCACATGACCAGTTGGGAGAGCTCCTGTGCTAGTGTAAAGGGAATTTCCTTATTGATAATGAACTGGATTAGGAAATGGCAAACCACTCTAGTATCTTTGCCAAGAAAACCCTAAATTGAGTCACAAAAATCAGATGTGACCGAACAACTAAAAACAGGAAGCTACTGAAGCTTTTTGTGAGTGATAGTGACGAGGTCATATTTTTAATTCAAGACTATAGATCTGGGAAGAGAGGGAGGAAACATTGATTTGATATGGGAGTATAGACAGATTGCTAAACAGATTAATGGGAGCACAGCAGGTAAGTGGCTTAACCCTGACTGTCTTACAATTAAAAATAAATCAATAAATAAACTAATGAATGAATGATTTAAAATAGATTAATGAAAAATAAAACCATCAATAGTTTCTAGAAAGCTGTAGTTCTACAACATTTTATGATTAAAGAATAAATCTATAATTATATAAAACTTGCCATTGAAAAATTTACTTCATCAAGTTACAGGTGATTTGATAATGTTTTTAAAAAATATATCTATTTATCTTGGGGTTATACATTCATTTTTTACATGTTTCCATGTGAGTCAGTTTGGGAGATAAAAATCATAACAAGAGAAAAACCACAAGATAATGATTTGATGATTTTTTATTTAGTGTAACTGAATACCTTACACTTGTATGTGACAAAACAGGAAGATTTTTTTAAAGTCTTAAATATTTTAAAAGCCTTTAGTATAAATTTTTCTTATTGAAATTATCAATCTGAAAGTCAGCAAATTATTACACAACATAAAAATTTCAATATATATACCTTTATCTATGTAGAGAAAGGTAAAAACATGTACTAGGGGCAGCTCGATGGCATAGTGGATAGAGCACCAACCCTGAAATCAGGAGGACCTGAGTTCAAATCTGGTCTTAGACACTTAACACTTCCTAATTGAAGTCATTTAATGTCAAATGCCTCAGCAAAAAAAAAAAAAAAAAAAAGAAAGAAAGAGAGAGAGAAATGTTCTAAAAACATATAGTAACAGAAAACTAAGTTTAATTAGGGGAGTGCTAACAATCTGAATTGATAAGTTATCTGATTAATACACTTTTAAAATGCAATTTTAAACATAATCATGCAATAAAAATAATAAAAATATATAATAGAATATTTATTATTATTATATTTAGTAGGCATCATACCAAAATGTGTGGGATACAACCAAAGCAGTAATAAGGGGAAGTTTTATATATCTAGAGGCCTACTTGCATAAAATAGAGAAAGAGAAGGTCAATGAATTGGGCTTACAATTAAAAATGCTAGAAAAGGAACAAATTAAAAAACCCCAGACATACACGAAACTTGAAATTCAAAAAATAAAAGGTGAGATTAATAAAACTGAAAGTAAAAAAAAAAAAAAAAACTATTGAATTAATTAATAAAACTAAGAGTTTGTTCTATAAAAAAACCAACAAAATAGACAAACCCTTAGTAAATCTGATTTTAAAAAAAGGAAAGAGGAAAAGCAAATTGATAGTCTTAAAAATGAAAAGGGAGAACTCACCACTAATGAAGAGGAAATTAGAACAATAGTCAGGAGCTACTTTGCCCAACTTTATGCCAATAAATTTGATAACTTAAATGAAATGGAAGAATACCTTCAAAAATATAGCTTGCCCAGATTAATAGAGGAAGAAGTAAATAGTCTTAATAGTCCCATTTCAGAAAATGAAATAGAACAAGCTATTAACCAACTCCCTAAGAAGAAATCCCCAGGACCAGATGGATTTACATGTGAATTCTACCAAACATTTAAAGAACAACTAACTCCAATGCTATATCAACTATTTGAAAAAATAGGGATTGAAGGAGTCCTACCAAATTCCTTTTATGACACAGACATGGTACTGATACCTAAACCAAGTAGGCTGAAAACAAAGAAAGAAAATTATAGACCAATATCCCTAATGAATATTGATGCTAAAATCTTAAATAAAATATTAGCAAAAAGACTATAGAAAATCATCCCCAGAATAATACACTATGATCAAGTGGAATTTATACCAGGAATTCAGGGCTGGTTCAATATTAGGAAAACTATTAGCATAATCGACCATATCAAGAACCAAATTAACAAAAGCCATATGATCATCTCAATAGATGCAGAAAAAGCATTTGATAAAACCCAACATCCATTCCTACTAAAAACACTGGAGAGTATAGGAATAAATGGACTATTCCTTAAAATAATAAGGAGCATATATTTAAGACTGTCAGTAAGCATAATATGTAATGGCAATAAACTGGAACCCCAGTAAGATCAGGAGTGAAACAAGGTTGCCCACTATCACCATTACTATTCAATATTGTACTAATAATGCTAGCCTCGGCAATAAGAGCCAAGAAAGAGATTCAGGGAATTAGAGTAGGTAATGAGGAAATCAAACTATCACTCTTTGCAGATGACATGATGGTATACTTAGAGAATCCCAAAGACTCTGCCAAAAAGCTATTAGAAATAATTCAGAATTTTAGCAAAGTTGCAGGATACAAAATAAATCCACATAAATCCTCAGCATTTTTATATATTACCAACACAATCCAACAGCAAGAGATACAAAGAGAAATCCCATTCAAAATAACTGTCAATATTATAAAATATTTGGGAATATATAACAAAGGAAAGTCAGGAATTATATGAGCAAAATTACAAAACACTTGCCACAAAAATAAAGTCAGATTTAAATAATTGGAAAGACATTAAGTGCTCTTGGATAGGGCAAGCGAATATAATCAAGATGACAATACTCCCTAAACTAATCTATTTATTTAGTGGTATAGAATTCAGACTCCCAAGAAACTATTTTAATGACCTAGAAAAAATAACAATAAAATATGGAGAATTTCAAGGGAAGTAATGAAAAAAAAATCAAATAAAGGTGGACTAGCTGTACCTGATCTAGAACTATATTATAAAGCAGCAGTCACCAAAACCATTTGATATTGGCTAAGAAATAACTAGTTGATCAGTGGAATAGGTTAGGTTCACAGGACAAGATAGTCAATAAAAATAGCAATCTAGTGTTTGATAAACCCAAAGATCCCAACTTTGGGGATAAGAATTCATTATTTGACAAAAACTGCTGGGAAAACTGGAAATTAATATGACCCACATTTAACATCACATACTAAGATAAGATCAAAATTGGTCCATGATTTAGGCATATAGAACGAGATCATAAATAAATTAGAGGAACATAGGATAATTTACCTCTCAGACTTGTGAAGGAGGAAGGAATTTGTGACCAAAGGAGAACTAGAGATCATTATTGATCACAAAATAGAAAATTTTGATTACATCAAATTAAGAAGCTTTTGTACAAACAAAACTAATGCAAACAAGATTAGAAGGGAAGTAACAAATTGGGAAAACATTTTTACAGTTAAAGGTTCTGATGAAGGCCTCATCTCCAAAATATACAGAGAATTGACTTTAATTTATAAGAAATCAAGCCATTCTCCAATTGATAAATGGTCAAAGGATATGAACAGACAATTTTCAGATGATGAAATTAAAACTATTTCCACTCATATGAAAGAGTGTTCCAAATCACTATTGATCAGAGAGATGACAGGAACAAATAATGATGAATATTGGAGGGGCTGCGGAAAAACTGGGACACTGATGCTCCAAACATTCTGGAGAGCAATCTGGAATTTTGCCCCAAAAGTTGTCAAAATGTGCATACCCTTTGACCCGGCAGTGTTACTACTGGACTTATATCCTAAGGAAACACTAAAGAAGGGAAAGGGACCTGTATGTGCCAAAATGTTTGTGGCAGCCCTTTTTGTAGTGTCTAGAAACTGGAAAATGAACGGATGCCCATCAATTGGAGAATGGTTTGGTAAATTATGGTATATGAATGTTATGGAATATTATTGTTCTGTAAGAAATGACCAACAGGACGAATACAGAGAGGCTTGGAGAGACTTACATCAACTGATACTGAGTGAAATGAGCAGAACTAGGACATCATTATACACTTCAACAACAATACTATATAATGATGTATTCTGATGGAATTGGATATCTTCAACATAGAGAAGAGCTAATCCAATTCCAATTGATCAATGATGGACAGAATCAGCTATACCCAGAGAAGGAACACTGGGAAATGGATGTAAACTGTTAGCATTTTTTTGTTTTTCTCCCCAGGTTATTTTTACCTTCAGAATCCAATTCTTCCTTTGCAACAACAACAACAACAACAAAATTCGGTTCTGCACATAAAGATTGTACCTAGGATATACTATAGCATATTTAATATATATGGAATACCTGCAATCTAGAGGAGGGGGTGGAAGGAAGGAGGGGAAAAATTCAGAACTGAAGGTTGTACAATGGATAATGTTGTAAAAAAATTACCTATGCATATGTACTGTCAAAAAGTGTTATTAGTAAAAAATAAATTTAAAAAAAGAAATTCATGCTATTGAAATAGTAAAGTACTTCAGTGTAACAGATTAGATATCCCAAATATCAGTTAAAATAATTTTTGACAGCCTCCTAAAAAAGAAGCTGGGGAAGAGGAGGAGAGGAGACAGAAATGCATTACTTAATAAATTTACTCAAGAAAACTGCTGAGGAATTTGCACTTGTAGCAATTTTTATAGTATATTGTGTAGGGAATATATATATTAAAAAGGCTAAAAAAATGAAAAAAGTGTGTGTGCAGGTAAAGAACACTAATAAAGATGGAAGAATGTAGAATTAAGTAATCATCTCAATTAATAATGTTTTTTCCCAATTCAACAAAGAGGAAAATTATTAGCGAAAAGAAATGTACCTGATTGCATTAAGATGTTTCAAATTTATATAATCAAATCAATAAAATTAAAATAGTAAATAACTGATGGATAGGAAAATCTACACCAATATAATAGATTTAAAAATATGTCATCTAAAATATAAAAAAGGAGGGAGAATTCAGATTAAAGGAAATGTGACAAAGTTGGGGAGAAGATTTTATTTTTATTTCAATGAGCTTTGTAGCAGGAGCCACAGTGCAGTAAAGCATAATTCCAGATTCCTCTAATAAGGGATCAATTAACCAGATTTTGGTCCTAATCCCTTGCACATAACTGTACTAGACCCTAGGACACTCAAACAAATGATACCAAAAAGGAAAGACTCACAAACATAAAAAATATTTATAGCAATACTTTTTGTTGGAACAAAAAGTACAACAAATTAAATATCAATTGATTGGGGAATAGCTGAATATAAATATCAGAAATAAAACATTTTTTAATGTCATCTGGTAACATCTTATTTAAACTATTTTTCTTATTTGCTGTTGTTCATTCATTTCAATTGTGTTTGACTCTTCATGACTCCATTGGAATTTTCTTGGCAAAGATATTGGAGTGGTTTGCCATTTTCTTCTCCAATTCATCTTATTGATAAGAAAACTGAGGCAAACAGAATAAAGTGACTTACTCAGAATCATATAGCTAGTAAGAATTTACTAGCCAGATTTGAATTCAGGAAAATGAGTCTTCTGGAATCCAGACGAGACATTCTCTCTATTATACCACCTTACTACCCCACTTATTTTTGCTAACCAAATACTAAATTCACTTTTATTTACCATACTCTAAGTACATACTAAAGCTATCAAGAAGCAAATGAATTGTTAAAAACCATAATTTTAAATCCAGAAACCACTTAAATGTTGGGTTCATAGGGCAAGGTTCCAATGACTTTGCCATGTTTTTGACTACAAGGGTTAGTTTTGTTCAGCTGATCATCAAAGAATAGAAGTAGGAACATAGGATGGAATTTGTAGGAAGGCAGATTTCAGCTTAATCTAAGGAATTAAATTTTTTCAATTAACAATTCAATTTCTTCAAAAATTAGATGGATTTTCTTGGGTGACAGAAGTCTTCCCTTACATATAACTTATGTTCTTATAATAGAGATCAGTAATTTCATTTTATTTAGGTACTTGTTCTACTGACACATAATATGGGATTATTTAAAACTCTTAATTTAGTAATTTAGAAGCTAAGAAAATTATTTTAGTATTTTTTTACATTTTGATTTAGCTTACAAAAGCTACAAAGCACACACACACAAAGATAAATAAACCTCTTTTTTTGGGACATGTTTTCTCAAATGTCTTTCCTTTTTTTTTCAATTGATTTGGTATGTTGAAATAAATCACATTCAGTCAACATAATGTTGGGAATATATTATTCTTTTTTTTTCTGTTTGCTTTAGCCAGCACATTCCAGAGTCTCTGACTTTATATCTGACTACTTTTTTTTTTTACAATGGACAAAGTGATCTCAGTTGGATAAATGTGGTTGTAAGGTGAAAGGAAGTTCACAAGTGTTTAAGGTTCTGTATGATGAAATTTTATAGGCAACCATTTTACATAATTTACTTATTTATTTTGCATAGTTTGTGAAATTTGAAATTTGTGAAATATCTTCATAAAGGTCATTAAACAGGATCACAGATCAGAATTAGAAGAGAACTCTCATGGTTAATTAGTTCAATAATTCCATTTTATAGCCAATGTAATATAATTACTAAGTTGAAGAGACTTGATTTGAACTCAGCTCTTTTAACTTGAATTCTGGTGGTTTTTAGCAGATCACTCTGCCTTGGTAAATCTCATTCAAACATTTTATATGAATTTATCCCCACAAAATAGTTGATTAATGAAATCAATATATGCTGTATATTTTCTACTAGCTAAAGCAATATGAGATTTTCCCCACCCTCCTTCCCTTTTTTCCTTTTCCCCTCCCTCTTTTCCTCCCTCCCTCTGTTCTTACCTTCTTCTTTCCCTCCCTTTCTCCCTCCCTCTCTTCTTTCCTTCCTTCCTTCTTCCCTCTTCTTTCTTTCTTCCTCTAATTTGCCCCATTTCTCTTTCTCTCTCTCATTCTTTAAAATATATGTGATCTGGGATTTGGAAATAGTTTATTTTTCCCTATTCCCTCTTTAAATATATCATTACAAATAATAAGGTCAATATCCACTAAGTATCATAATAGCTAAAATTTATGAGGCAAATAAGATTGGTTATTTTTTTTAACAAAGAACATGGAAACATTTTAACAAAAGAGATCCTCAAACACTTAGCAGGAGCAGCACATGGAGATACCTATTTCTGGCAGGACATTGTGTCTAGAAGTCCATTGTCTTTTTTACTTGGCAATACATATTGGTTATTCCCTTTATTATCTAATATTCAAAAGAACATTATCACAATTTACTAATAGAAAGATAAATACATTTTATACAGATGCCAAAAAGATTATGATTTGTTATTTTTTTTAAAATCCATTATATTAAAATGTCTCATAAACAATTATCTTTTTTTTTTCAACTTAGAGATAGGGCTATTAAGCTGAATATGAGGTTAGGCTATTATTTTAAAAATCTTACCCAATTCATAGTAAAAAATAAACATGCAAAAACTTGTAGAAATATTTCCATCTTTAATGTAATACATATCGACAGACCAGAAATATCAAATGGAAAACCACATGGATTTGAGTTTCTGTAGATAACTAGCTTTCTGTAGCAGTTGAGTCTCTGAGGTTTCCTTGACTTTCTGGGTTGCAAAGTTATAAAAGCCAAGCATAATTCCACAGGCCAGATGGAAAAATCAATAGCAAAGACCTTTAATGTTTGAGGAAAAATTTTATTAGTCACTTTTTTCTCCAGCAGGGCAATTCATTGCTAACAATTAGCTGCCAGCAATTTGTCAACACGATCTTTGAAGATAAAAAATTCATTGTTGGTCTATTATTGCTCTTTGGCAAGACAATAATGAGCATTCACAAAATTCTGTTTTGATTAATTACATTTTTATTACAAGAAAACAAGTTAAGTTACTTTTATTCTTAACACCATGAACATGATTTTCCTTCCTTTTTGTGCTGTTATTTGTAGATTTATAAAAGTAAAATTGCAACTTTTAAATTATTCATTTTTAGGGTTATTTGTATGACAGAACTTTAAATTTATCTTTGTGTATTTGTTGGCTTTAAAAAAAATCTATTAAATGACCAGCAGGAGGAATACAGAGAGGCTTGGAGAGACTTAAATCAACTGTTGCTGAGTGAAATGAGCAGAACCAGAAGATCACTATACACTTCAACAACAATACTGTATGAGGATATATTCTGATGGAAGTGGAAATCTTCAACATAAAGAAGATCCAACTCACTTCCACTTGATCAATGATGGACAGAAATAACTATATCCAGAGAAGGAACACTGGGAAGCGAATGTAAATTGTTGGCACTACTGTCTATCTACCCAGGTTACTTATACCTTCGGAAGCTAATAATTAATGTGCAACAAGAAAAAGGTATTTACACACATATATTGTATCTAGGTTATATTGTAACACATGTAAAATGTATGGGATTACCTGCCATGGGTGGGGGAGGGAGTGGAAGGAGGGAGGGGATAATTTGGAAAAATGAATTAAAAAAAAATCTATTTACAGAAGGTCGAAATTCTTAGGAACTCAATTTCAATGTAGTCCAACTCATACCTGAAAATGAATTATCTCTACAACACATTTGAGAAGTGGTCATCCAAACTCTAATAAAAGGCCTTCAATGAGTGGGAACACATTAAATTATATACTGAGCTCATTCATTGTACTAGATAGTATTAATACTTAGGTCTTCCTTATAGGAAGTCTAAATTTTATCTTTCATAATTTCTATACAATCTCTTCTAGAGCCAAGCAGAACAATTTTAATTCCTCTTCTACATTATCGCTTTATAGATTGTGCTTAAATATGAAATCACAACTTCGAAAGAAGCCCGAATTTAGATGAGGCTATTAAGTTAGACCTATTTGTCTTGCGAGCACTAAACTTTGTAATGTGATAAATACGTTGGGTGATGAGATAGAAGACAAGAAGACAGAAACCACATTGCAACATCAAGAATTCCAATACCAAATCAGTTATGAAATCATGGTACACTAAAAACTTTATGAAAACTGTCTGGAAATTAAATTATGATTGTCTATATCAATTGACTTCAAATGTTTCCTTTACAAGTCAGATGACTTGCTGAAGCAAACAAGCCAGGCAAAGTTTCTACAAGTTCCAAGTCCAAGGATCTTTTATTCTAAAACTATCTTATTGGTTAATACATGCCACTAAAAGAAGCATTTAATATTTTTGAATATACAAAAATTAAAAGAAATAGAATTCACAGAATACAGGATTAGATAGGGCAGTATATACATTTATTGGGACCAAATATTAAAGACATCAAATCACTTTAAAAAACAAATAAACCAAACCAAACTAAACAAACAAAATCCTATAATTCTAAGAAAAGAGATTAAGCATAAGGGTCCAAGAGTTAACACTGAAAAATATATTTTAAGGCTCATTTTAAAATATCTTCTTAGTTTTGTTATTAAAAAGTTATGATTTAATTTAATCCATTAAGTGTAGTAATTTTTGTAAATATCTTCCCTAATATATTATATCATGACATAATTTCCAGGCAAAGTCTGAGAAAGGATAGGAAGAAGTGCTCCACAGAGACATCAGGTGTTTAGTCTGCAAATCTTTTGTGGATTTCTGACGGGAGAAAAGTAAAATAAAATGCATCTTAGCAAACCTACATATTATGAAACTTCATATAACTTCAAGAGATTTCAAATTCTCAAAGCTCTAAGCAGTCGATATTTATTGTGTACAGTGGAATTCTTTTTTTATGTATTTCCCTACATCTCACTGAGACTGATTCTAAGAGGATTTCAATGAACTAGTTACCAATCAGCTAGGGAACAGAAACCATAACCAAATACTGCTGCTGTCTTAACTGACTACATGTCCACAGTAAAATCTGCCTATGGAAGGGAATTTACAGAAACTAGTTCATTCAATCCACCTAATACTTTGGAAAATTAGAAAATAATTTATTAAGGAGCAAAATCTTTTCCACTCTAAATGCCTAGAGTTGAGAGCCAATTCTTCATGCTATATCTACCTTTCAGAGAGAAAAAAAAATGTTTCTTTCTAGAGTCCTGCACAGATGGCCTTTTAAAAAAAGATGTACATTTTTTCTTATCCCTATTTGCATTGTAATTAATATCACATCTGCATTTGACCTGGACTTATGAGTTTTTTCTCATAAATTGGGAACAAGGGAAAATGTGGGAAGTATGAAAAATTGCAATCCCAGAAAATCAGACTTGTAGACACACCATTAGAAGATAGAAACCATGAGAAACAGGATGTTATGATACCGCAGCAGGCAATCAAAAATGAATTATTTGTTAAGTAGCAGTTTTACCTTCTCTAAATGTATAACCTCTGATTTGGCATTTTTTAGAGCTCTAAGTCTACTGGAAACCCTCACTGAATGATGTAGACAAACAAGTTTCAGGAAATATAGGCTTTCCAGTTTGTCCCATGTAATGAAAGGGAGACAGGGATGGCAAGGCATTTGACATTCCAGTCTTCAAAATCATAGTAATAAATACTGTGATAGGAATCATCCAACAGGCCCTGAAGACAGCACTCCTTTCAGAGTCACATCAGGAGCCTAGATCAGCTCAGTATCTAGCCTCTACTATCAAGGGACTAAGAGAATGAGAGGTAAGACAGCCATTACCGGACTAGGGCCTCTGAGGAATCACTTTTACATAATAAGAAATAGAGACAGACCTCCAGCACATAGTAGACAAGATGACTGACTGACAGGGGCAAAGACCTGAGTTGTACCATCAGAGATCTATGAAGAAGCCTAGGCCACTGCAGATGACAAATCCTTGCCTCAGAGATCTCATCTATAACTTCAATGGCATAAGCATCCAAGCTATAGTCTGAGGGTCAAGTCAAGATGGCAGAGTAAGGCTAGGAATCTGCTCATGGTCCCAGTTTCTCTTGAAAATGAAACCAAACTGCTGAACAGAGTCTGACAGAATGAAACCACTCTCCAGATCAAGACAGACTAGAAAAACTTCAAGGAAGGTCATCTCACTAGGGAGAAAAGGATGTTCGGGCTAGCTCAGATAGACTCTGGGAAAGCCAGTGAGAGGGTCTTAATCACAAAAAATTAGTATCTAAAAACCTCAGTCTAGGTGCAGTAGAAGAGCAAATCTGTAGGGCAGTTTCCAGTCCAAGCTCAGAAGGCAAATTCTGGGAAACAAAGCATTTCCTGGAAAGAGCAGGCAAAGCTAAATCTGCAAATACAGGGATGCTGGGCTCAAATCTAAGGCTCAGATTTGTACAAGAAGTTTGGGACAGTGACCCTTTTACCCCAGGAACAATGCTCAACTGTAAAAGTAAATAAAGAGGAAATACCAAAAGAAAAGGAAAGAAAATGGACAAGAAATAGAAAGGAACCTTGACCATAGAAAGCTAATATGATGATAGGGCAGAGGACAAAATGTCCACAGAAAAAATCTCAAAGCAAGACATCAATTGGTCTCAAGCCCAAAGAGGTTTCTTGGATGTGATATATATATATATATATATATATATATATATATATATATATATATATATATATATATATATATATGTTAGAAAATCTAGATATGAGAGACCTCTGGAGAAAATTGAATAGGGACAGAAAGAAATATATCTTTTTTTCTCAGCAGTACCTGGCACCTTCACAAAAACTGACCATATAATTAAGGCATAAAAAACTCACAATCAAGTGCAGAAAGGCAGAAATAGTAAATACTTCCTTTTCAGACCACAATACAATGAAAATTAGGTTCAATAAAGGCACAGAGAAAAACAGACTAAAAACCAATTGGAAATAAAATAATCTAATTTGAAAAAATGAGTGGTTCAAACAACAAATCACAGAAACAATTCATAATTTCATCCAAGAGAATGACAATAATGAGACAATATACCTATGTGATGCAGCCAAAGCAGTTCCTAGGAGAAATTTTATATCTCCAAATAGCAACATTAATAAAATAGAGAAAGAGGAGACCAGTGAATTAGGTATGCAGCTGAAAAAGCTAGAAACAAAACAAATTAAAACCTCAATTAAATACCGAATTAGAAATTTTGAAACTTGAAGGATTGATTACTAAAATAGAAACTAAGAAAACTATTGAACTAATAAATAAAACTAAGATTTGGTTTTATGCAAAAACAAAACACCAAAATAGATAAACTTTTTGTTAATTTGACCAGAAAAAGGAAAGAAAGAAACCAAAATCACCAGCATCAAAAATGAAAAGAGTGAACTTACCACCAATGAAAAAGAAAGTAAAGCAATAACTAGGAGCTATTTTGCCCAATGTATGGCAGCATTTACAAAAATATAAAATTTGTGAAAATATAAGTTGCTCAGGTTAATAGAAGAGGCAATAAATTACTTAAACAGACCTATTTTAGAAAAAGAAATTGAAGAAGCCATAAATAAACTCCCTAAGGAAAAATCTCCAGGTTTAGATGGATCCACAAGTGAATTCTACCAAACATTTAAAGAACAATTAATTCTAATACTATGTAAGCTATTTGGAAAAATAGGTAAAAGAATACTGCCAAATTCCTTCTATGACACAAATATGGCACTGATCCTTAAACCAAGAAGGGCTAAAACATGGAAAGAAAATTATAGACCAATCTCCCTGCTCAATATTAATGTAGTTTTTAAACAAAATATTAGCAAAAAGATTACAGTAACTCTTCAGCAGAATAATACATTATGATCATGTAGAATTTATACTAGGAATACAGAGATTATTCAATATCAGGAAAACTATTACCATCATTGACCATACCAATTAAAATAAAAAAAAAAAAACAGAAATCATATGATAATCTCAACAGATGCAGAAAAAACTTTTGACAAAATACAGTCCCTATTCTTATTAAAGACACTAGAGAGTATAGAATAAGTGGAGCTTTCTTTAAAATAATAAGCACTATCTAAAAATCTACAGCAAGCATTATTTGTAATAGAGGGAAGCTGGATGCATTCCCAATAATATCAGAGGTAAAACAAGAATGCCCATGATCACCATTGTTATTCAACATTGTACTAGAAAGCTCAGCTTTAGCAATAAGAAAAGAAAAAGATATTAAAAGAATTAGAATAAGGAATGAGGAAATAAAACTATCACTCTTTGCCAATGATATGATGATATGATAATACTTAGAGAATCTTAGAAAATCATCCAAAAACCTACTGGAAATAATTCACAACTTTAGCAAAGTTGCAGGATATAAAATAATCCCACACAAATCACCAGCATTTCTATATATTACTGTCAAAACCCATCAGCAAGATATAGAAAGAAAAATTTCATTTAAAATAACCATAGACAAAATAAACTACTTGGGAGTCTACCTGCCAAGAGATACCCAAGAACTATATGAACACAATTAGAAAAAACTTCTTACACACAAAAAAGTCAGATCTAAACAACTGGGAAAATATCAATTGCTCATGGGTAGGCCAACCTAATATGATAAAAATGATAATTCCGCCTAAATTGGTCTACTTATTCAATGTCATACAAATCAAATTGTAAAAATAATTATCTTATAGAACTAGAAGATTCATCTGGAAGAACAAAAGGTCAGGAATATCAAGAGAATTCATGAAAAAGAATCGGAAGGATGGTGGCTTAGACGTCTCAAACCTAAAACTACATTATAAAATAGCAGTCATCAAAACCATTTGGTACTGGCTAAGAAATAAGAGTGGTAAATTAGTGGAATAGATTAGATACATGCAACATAATAGTCAAGACCTATAGTAATCTAGGATTTGATAACCCCCCCAGTCTCCAAATTCTAGAATAAGAACCATTTCATAAAAATTACTAAGACAATTGGAAAATAACATATCAGAAATTCAGCACAGAACTACATCTCATATCCTATATCAAAATAAAAGTTAAAATGAGTAAATGATTTTGACATAAAGAAATACCATAAACAAATTCAGAGAACAAGGGATGTTATTTTTCAGATCTCTGAAGAAGGGAGGAATTTATGATCAAAGAAGAACGAGAGAACATTCTGAAAGGTAAAATGGACAACTTTGATTAAATTTAAAAAGATTTTGCAAAAGCAAAACCAACAGAACCAAAATTAAAAGGGAAATACAAATCTGGGAAAAATTTTATAGCCAACATTTCTGATAAAGGTCTCATTTCTAAAATATATAAAGAATATATAAAAATATATAAAGAACTTGAATAAGAATACAAGTCATTTCCCAATTGATAAATGGTCAAAGGATATGAACAGACAATTTTCAGATGACAAAATTAAAGCCATCTATAGTTATAGGAAAAAAATGCTTTAAATCACTATTGAGACTGAATGTAAATGAACACATGCTAAGTTCACTTATTTTTTCTGTTTTTTAATCTCTTCCATTGTTTTTCCCTTTTGTTCTGATTTTTCCCTTCCAACATGATTCATAAAGTAATGTTTATTAAAAATAAGTGAATTTACTAGAATAAAATTTTTTTAAAAATCCAGTCTACAGAGGGCTCAATCAGAATCATGGTTTTTTCATCACAAAAAAGTGTGAGGAGTAAAATAGGGAAGAGATGTAGGTATGGGAGGAAAATAACCTTGGCACATAGTTCTAATCTAATAACTAAAAGTAGAGACATAATAAATTTAATTCTCAATACAATGCATGACTACTATGGATTAAAAGAATCCCAAGAAGTAAAACTAAAATAAAGTAATTACACAAATATAAGCAGTCTTAGAAAAAAATGCCTTGGTCTTTTGGACTAGATAGAAAAAGAATGAAGCTAGAGATTTTGAAAAAAAAAAAGAATTTAAATATATTGAAATGGAAAATGTAAAAAAATTGAATAATTTAGAAGGTAGAATACTTTACCCATGAAGTGAATTCCCTAAAAATATAATAAAGTCAACAGAATTCAGTGATTTCAAGAGATGGTAAAGGAGGTTAGGACAAAGTCCAGAAAAAATAATTGGCCTGAAAAATTGAGTGAAGAAAAATAGCATTCTAAAAAACCTTAAACTTCCTAAAAACAATGATCCCTTCATCCCCCACCCCTCCAAAATCTTCAAAACAAAAACAAAACCTTTTTCATTTCTATATTTCCTGAAATAATAAAAGAAAATGTCATAGATCTGTAAGTAGCATAAGGCAAAGTGATTCACTGACTTATTGCCCAAAGAAGCTACAAACTGAAAACACTTATGAATGTTTTGATAAAAGTCCATGGTTCACAAGATAAAAGAAAAAATTTTGCAAGCATCCAGAAAGAAAGTATTCACCTACCAAGGATCAGATAAGTATCAGAATCCTATAAGTCTCTGATGCAACAATATTTTTAAAAAGAAAATATTATGTTATAATAATAATAATAAAACTGAAATGGCTCACAATAAAAAAATATGACCCTGGAAAAATGAGGAAGAATAGATATTTAATAGAATAATACTTTTTAAAATTTAATGTAATTAAAGTTGTCCACTTTGTCTTTCCTGATCTCTAGTTCTTCTTTGGTCATAAATTCCTCCCTTCTCCAAAGATCTGATAATTAAGTTATCACTTTTTTTTTCAATTTGTTTATGGTATCATCCTTTATGCCCAAATCATATATTCCATTTTGACCTTGTACTTTCAAGGCTACTTGGATGAAAAGCCTTGAAGTAAGAAGTTTCGAAATGGAAACAGACAAAGAAATCCAGAAAGCAAAGAACTGGATGGCAAGTGGATTATTGCTTGGATAATGTGTCAGCTAATTATAGTAGATAGATGGAATGGACTCAGTTTACTGAGGAAACTATGACAAAAGAAATTCATTCAGAGAAATCTGAGAATATGAACCAATGGAGAGAAAAGTTCACAAAAATATGATACTTAATATAACAATAATATAAAGGAAAACAATTTTGAAAGATTTAAAAACTCTGGTAAATACATTAATATTATTTCAGAATATTAGTAATGAAGTATATTTTTAATTTCCTGAAGAAGTGACAAAGCAGAGGTATAGAATGACTTTTTTTCCCTGATGTAATCATCCTATATACTTGTTTGTGTTTGACTATGCTGTTATTCGTTTGTTTCAGTTGTATCTGATTTTTAGGGTTTTCTTGGCAATAATACTAGAATGGTTTGCCATTTCTGAGGACAGATTTGAAATGAGAAAGATGAATATTCCTGACTTCAGGATAGGTATTCTCTCTAGCTGCCTTGCTTGATGTACTTATTTATTATGATTGAGATTTTTAAAACATATTTCTCTTCCCTACACACTCAGTAGATATAAGTTCCTTAAGGGCAAGAATTACTATTTGCTTTTATATTTATCAACACTTAGCACAAGATGTGAAACAAACTGTTTAATAAGACTTTGTTGATTGACTTATTATGAGGGCAGAGGGATGGGGGAGAATGGTGGATAGTGATAACAATTTAAAAAAATGTTGAGAAGAACTTAGGCTTCATTCCTACACTGTATATTCTTATGATCCTATGGACTTTGTCAACATCTTTTAGCTCTCTTCTTAGCCTAGAAGTTTTCTCTTTCCTTGTGGACTCCTCATTATAGAACATTCCTACATTCCTGTGACTTTCTTCTCTCATTGGTGAGTTTCTCCTGAAACCTCCATCTTGGGGGAGGACTCAAGCCAATCATTTTTAATTTTTTTCTTGGTTCCACTTCTGACTCTCTGGTCTTCACCAATATGGTACTGTTATTAGCTAACTTCCTCCCCTCACTCACCTTTCAACTCTTTTAAACTATCACTTCTTTTTCTGCCAAACAAGCTCATTGGAATAACATCCATTCATCTTTAAAATCCTATAAGCTTCCAACAATATGATATGCTGCTCTAATAGGTACCTAGGAAATAAAGAACATTTAGTTAATGAAAATAAACCACTTCATTACTTTGGGAAATTGGATATGGGTCCAACATTAGAGTCAAATCCTGCTTTAGTGTTCAAATACTGTTTTTGACACATCTTGGCTATATGATTATAGATAAGTTATTTAAATTTGCAGTGCCCTCAGTGATTCTCCAAGACACTAAATAACTGAAGGGTTGCTAATTTATAACTCACAGACTTTCAATATTAGGTATTCTCTACATCAATAGATTCACTTGATATGGAACAACAGCATCAACAGAAATCAAAACAAAAAAAAATAATGCACCAGAAGATATAAATTATATTGTTAAATTTATTAGATGAAGTAAGTTTTTATCAATCAACAAAAAATGATACTGGGACAATTTCAGGAAAATATCTTTAAAGTCATAATAATTGAATGATTGATTCTAAAAGATGGTAATAGGACTAACTTAGAAGTCAACTAACTGATCCTGTCTTATTTGGGCCAAATGACTAAAAGTATTTCACTTGAAATTAAAATGAAATAGAATTGTTCAAAAGAGAAAATACCAAAAATGATTAAAAGTATTTTGGCAATATAAATCTGCATGTTCAAGGCAAAATATTTTGAGGTGAATTAGCTAACAATGAATTTATCCTACTCCCCTATGAGGAAGCATGATTTCATTTTGGTCCATTCACAATACCTAGAATATAGTAAGTACTTAATAATTTTTTATTTATTAATTGAGTTTAGTAGCACCAAACTCATCCCACTGCTTGACCTATTTTCACTTTTTTAACTGCATATATATAATCTATATGCCCATATTGGTGAATGAGTATAATATCATTAGATATATATTTACTTATGTGTATGTATAGATACATACATGTACACATACAGACCCACAAGTATTTTGAATAGGTCAAAAATTAAAATAATACTGGCTTACATAATTTATCTTTAGTCAATTCAATTCAAAATATTTTGCTTTGAGTGATATGCCAAGTACATCATCGAACAGCTTTTAGATATTTTGGTCTCAACTTTTTTGAATAATTTTATTATATTTTTGTTTCAGGTGAAGTCCTTTTAAAAATATGTATGTATATAGGTACATTTGTGTGTATAAAATAAAAGTACACATAATAGTATAATTTAAAAATATCTTTGTATATATACTTTCTATATTCTTAGTCTATTGTCCCTCTACAATTTCTCTTTGAATTCTATAATTCAATAAAATAATTCAACAAACACTTATTTACCACTGAACACATTACTGAGAATTCAAACACACACACACAAAAAATCTCTGCTATAAAAGAGCTTACATTCTACAGGGTGATACAACATATACTTTTTCATGTCACATATTACCCAAACAAAAAATTACCCTTTTTTCTCAATTTAATACCACATTTGAAAAGTATACTTCTAAAATTATATGTCATTTTTATTCTTCTGAATTGTGTTAGGAGACTGCTCAAATGTAATGGAAAGAATACTAAGTTTGGTCCTGGAAGAAATAGGTCCAAGTTTCAGATCTGCTGATTATTAGCTCTTTCATCTCAAACAATTCATTTTAGTTCTCTAAGCTTAAATTTCTTTTATTTATAAATGGGAGTAGAAACACTTGACTTGTCTTTCATTCTTCAGAGAGTTGTTTTGAGAGTCCAATGAGATAATGAATGGGATACCCTGTATAAATTCTAAATGAGATAATGGATATGAAGCACTGAATGAATTTTAAAGCAGTTTACTAGTTTTGTTGTTCAGTCATTTTTCAGTCCTGTCTGATTCTTTGTAAACTCCATTTGGAGTTTTCTTGGAAAAGGTACCAGATTCACTGCTATTTCCTTCTCCAGCTTATTTGACAAATGAGAAAATTGAGGTAAACAGGATTAAGTAATTTACCCAGGATCACATAGCTAGCAAGTATCTGAGGCTGGATTTGAACTCAAGAAGATGTTTTTCCTGACCCTAAGGCTGGTACTCTATCCACTGATAGAATGGATAGCTCCCCAAGCATATATAAATATCATCTATCTGGATAAATATCGCTAGTGCTAGTGCAAAGAGGAAGGGTGTCTAATCTATGTAATTGCCACACTTACTAGATGGTTAAGTGCAATACAAAAGGGGAGGTTTTGGATCCTCCCTTCAAACCACCTTATTCCCCCAATTTTGACCTTCATTTGGGAAGTTTATTAAGAAATAGGAGTTAATAAAGTAAGATTATAGGAATTTTAACCTGCTTCTGTAACTCTAAACAAAAGTCTAGATGTCACTTCAGAAATTTTGAAATGTGTTCCATAATCATAGATTTCAGATATTTGAAGGACAATTGAATAGAAATAGAAGAGCTAGATGAATTCTACTTGTCCTCAGAGGGAAGAAAAAAGATAATTTCTGGAAATTACAAGATGATAGATTTCAGTTCAATTAAAAGGATTCCCTAAAATCTAGAACTATCCCCAAATTAAATGGCCTGATTCATTAGGTAATAAGTTGACACCCAGTAGTATTTAAGAAGAGTTTGGAAAACTACTTTAGGTGGAAAGTATAAATGTGCCTTGATTGGTCTTCAAGTAGGAAATTAGATGACCTCTAAGTCCTTTCTACAGCTAAGCTTTCATAATAGCCTGAAAGGTTGAGAATCATTACTTACGTATTCAAGAAAATGAAGTCACAAGTATTGTCTTCTGCTTGCAATAAATTGTTAGTCTTTGTGTTGTTGTTGTATTGCTGTTATTCACTTTTTATTAAAAGAATTTATATTCAATATAACTTTAATATTTAGTCTGCTGGGGAGCCAAGGAAAAATTCCAGAACACAAGACTGCAGGGATGTTAAAAGACAAGGGAGTGCCAAAATCAAGGACTTGCTTATTCTCAAATTTCTAAATATTGAAATCTTGAAAGACTTTTAATTATTTCATTTATAACAAACACACATATATGCAGGAAAAAAGTTTCAAAAACAAGTTAAGCCAATGAGGAAAATGTCCCAGACAGTCACCCACTCACTAATATCTGATAGTCAACGTGGAAACTTAGCAAATAGAGACAGCATGTGTTGGAAACCATACTAAATGATTTTCAGCATTTGTAGCATGTTTATATTTTTGCAGAACATGACTCAAAGTTTGCTTTGAAGTTTTTTTTTCTCTTTACTGCATTGAAAGCAAAAAAGAAAAAAAAAGTCTTGTTCAAATTCAGCATTGAGATTTAGATAAAGCAACCACTTTCCCTCTTAACTTTCCAATTTAGTGTCCCATGGAGTAGTAGAACAGCATGCTGGAAGGATTCCATATCTGTCAAAGTAATCTCTGTAACCCAAGGAAAACAAATCACTAATCCAAGTTAAGTTTCCAAGTGAAAGCAGTTACCACCTGGAAATAGCTGGACTCAGGGTTCTGATGATAAATTCATTGGAGTATTTTAAAAAATACAGATTATAAAAGCCTTGTGGATGGAAATTAATGGAATGATCAATTTGATATCTAATTGTGAAAACACAATTTCATAACATATAATTAGAGAACAAGTCTGGGAGGACTTTTGGGGGGAAAAAAGCAATGATTAATGCTATTGCTTAAAATGTACTAGGGTCTAGAACAGGCTTTTGTAACATGTCATTAGAAACATCTTTTGCCAGGTCAATATTAAAAAATATATATATTTTGGGATGTATGATGACTTTTTTTAATCAGTTCTAATTTTATCTCCTGTGCTTTCATTGACCCACCTTGTTTACAAAAACAAAATGCAGGGATTTGTTTAGCAGGGCTTTAAAATTAGAGGAAGAGGAAGAAAACTGGCTATATAAGCCTTCTCAACAAGAGAGTATGAAATTATATCAGTTACAGAAAAGGGAGAATATTAGAAAAGAAGAATGCACAGGAGAAAATATTCAAAAGAGAGCCATGGTTATACACCTACATTAATACCCACACTCATACATCTAAAAAACCACACACCACAAACATAAACACATACACTTACATATATGTACGTGTGTACACATATGTATATACACGTGTGTATCTACATAAACACACATATATGCTATTGCACATGGTATAAATAAGAAAAGTTTAATTAGCACCATTCAATACATTATTATTAGCACATTCAATACATTTATTACCCTCTTTGGGTATTTGATGGGCCCCTTGGATAGTCTGATCAATCCTTTGGATTCAGTTTCCAGAAAAATATTTGTTGCTTATGTTCATCATCGAAGAAGATTTAAAATTTCAGTTATAAAATAGTGAAAAAGAATTGTGTTTTTCTTCATACAAGTACATGGATCTCTCAAATTCCTTCGCATACCTCTTGGGTGTAAATGGATTCAAGTTAAAAAATAATTACACTAATAAAAGCAAAAATACTATTAATCCCTTTGTAATAGCTGATACAGAGTGGGATGAAATTCAAGACTTTGAAGTTTTGGGAATGATTTTACATAAAAATAAAGTTGTAGGAGGCAGTTGGAAATGTTTTCCCTTTTCTTTCATTTTTCTTGAAGTTAACATTCTTTGATATAAATATAATTAAGATGCTGAGCCTCTGCACACAAGGAGTTTAAAATCTAGTGAAAAAGAATGACTAATTGTCTTTAAAAAAAGTTGTCTCAAAATATATAATATTATGTCTTGAACCATATATATTTTCAATTTTCTTTTATTTTAACTGAGCCCTTCTTGTAGTAATATGTAATCAAATCATTCTATTCTATTCATTCTAGCATTTAAAGAATAATGTTTAGTTTTCTACTTAGTCCATATTATTCTTTATATAGACAGAGATTAATTGAAATACTTACAGGTCCTATTATTTGAGAAGCACTTTCAAATTCATCATCCTCCATTGTTTCAGTTGGACATAAAGAATCTGTTTCTATAAGAAGAAATCAATAAAATATGTTCATAATTAATTATAATAACTATAGTCATAATTTATAAAGATAATTAGCTTGCTAGTAAATACGGTCTTGTCACTTTGGAGGATATTAAATCAACCATAGCAACTTGTTGAAGAATTATGGTAAAATTACATGGATAATTTGAGGCTAAAGCTTGCATTAATTTCACCCTCCAAAGTCTGAGTCTAATGTCTTATAGTAGAGTGGAAAAGACCCTCATTTTTTAAAGTATCTGTGATTGTTGAGAATCCATTGTGAGGTCTCAATTTTGTTCTTTGAGAACAAAGAGAGTAATGGATCTGGTATTTGAAGACCAGGCTAACAAAATTAGGAAAATCTTACTCCTCACAGACTGACCAGTGAGTGGAGTATATTTTCTTTCAGAAACATTAGCCAAAAATCATTATCCTCATCAAACTTCCTATGCTGAAGGAGGAATTAAATTGGGAGTGGAGAGTAGAACACAAGAGAAAAGAATGAGATGTTAAAGGGTGACTTCAGATTGCCTCTTAAAGACAATTTTGAAATGACTAATAAATCTACTGAATTGAACTTTTAGAAGTGCTGAAAGAAATTATTTAAAAAAATCCTGGGAACTATGACTTGACTTGAAGTATAGTGAACCATATCAGTTTTTAAAAAAATTATACAAGGACAGCAAAACTATAAAGAAAAAAAATTTCAATGATTTAAAAACTGATCAAAGCATCGATGTTTCCAGAGCTCCCATAGTAAACTATGTTACCTACCCTCTGACAAAGAAGTAATGGGCTCTACTTTTAGAGACATATTTTAGACACAGTTACTAATATGGATTTATTTTGCAAGATTGTTTTAATTTTTTTCAAGGTGTCTCTTCACCTTTCCCCCTTTGTCTTTAGATTATCAGTCTAATGGAGGTAGGGAGGAAGGTGAGTAAAGAATAGTATGTTGGCCATTAAAACATTTTTTAAAAGTACACAGAAAAAAACTTTTAAAAGTTTAGCATGAAGTTCAGACAAGCATAATAGTTTGAAAGTAACATATTGGATTTATTACATGCTTTTAAAAGAGCAAACTTCAAAATGGAGATTGATGATATCATTGGATTCTTTCTGTGATCTGCTCTCTGTATGGAAATGTTCTTTCAGTGTTTAAGATCACATTTTTAAATGTCATCTAAGGTATAGAGGTATTATGAAATTATTGATTTAAGTCTGGAAGGGACTTTAGATATCACTGAATCTGATCTCCTCATATGACAGAAGAGGAAACTGAAGTCCAGATATGTTAAGAGACTTGTCCAATCTTTTCTAGCTAATAAACAGCAATCAGATTTTGCACTAATGCAGGCTGTCTTTTCTATCTGAATTGATGAAAAAATTGCAACTGGTGAAATCAAAGATGCCTTAAAAGGTGAATTATTACATTAATTTAGTCAAAAGATAACAAGAAAAAATATATTTCTAAAAAAAATAATTAGGGTAAAATTTTAAGGGAAGGAATATGTAACTGAAATTAATCAAATAAATCAAGCTAAATAAATAAATCCCTTTCTCTTGTCTATACTAGACAACTAATTACCAGATCATGTTTATAATGTAAAAATATACACATATGTATTTTGTGCATAAGCATTTTGTCTTTATCTACATGTATATCCTTGTGTATTTCTGTTTTCTCATGTTAATTAGCCATTTTGTTTGGTCCCAGTTCTATAAGCTTTATTTTAAGAGAGGTGGAATGTGGCAGGACTTAGCAAAGAGTATTAGATATAAGTTCTAGCAAATATATACTTAATTACATTGAAAAATTCTAGAAGCTAATATACAGTTAGTATAGGGGATATCTTGTCTTTTTTAACTATAAGGAAAGCTTTAACAACTTTTAATTATTTTTTGCTAGGTCTTAGTTAGGTATCAGAGCCAGCTATGTCATGACCTTTTTCTTTTTTGTAAATATTCAGTTGGAGATGCTCTCAATAGGCTTTTAACTCTAAATTCTGAAGGCCAAAGCTAATTCAGTTGGTTAAAGGGGAGGGACCCAGAAGATAGTAAATTCTGTTGTGTGTCAATAATGCTAGGAAAGAAAACTGATCACTTTCCCACAAGAATCTATTCATAGGTTTGTTCCTGCAATACTCAGGAGGTGAGAGAAAGGAACACAAAGGATGGTAGATGGGAAAAAGGTTGACCTAGGGCAGGGGAATGTTGCATAAGGAAGGAAGCATGGAAGCAAAGGTCGAGGAATTTCCACCTGGTTATCTTTCTTTCACTTAGAAGTTAAAAACTCATCATTAACCTGACAGAATAACATACATCCTAGTGTCACTTCAGATGATGCTCTATCTTGCCTCCATCATTCCAGTTTACTATGTGGCCAAACCAGAGCATTAATCTGACATTTCCCCAAATACTTGTCTCTTCCATCTTTCCCTTAGAGAATATGGGGAAAAGATTCACTTACAGCAAAATGAAACCCAGCAAAAAGCTGAATAAGCCCACCAGAATAACCCAAGAGTATCATTCATATAAAGAGGGGGTGCAGGTAAAGGAGGTGGCCTAATCCTTCTGTGATCCCTATGTTAAAACTATTAAGTTTCCCAACAATGATTTAAATTTAAGATCCAAAGTTACTACAGTATAACTAGAAATAAAAATTGATTTCTAGTTAGTACATGATCCCAGGAAAACCAATTTATCTTTAGAGAATTATCAATGTTTTGAAGTTGTGTCCAAGTGAATGAGTGAAAAAAAATTATTAAGGACTTCTATGCACTAGGCAATATACTAAGTATTGTGATGCTTAAAAAGTTTGAGAAGTGTAATTACTGGGTAATTATTAATGGTATTTATAATTATTGATGATGTAAATAATGATATTAATGAGTTTTTATTAATAATATTAGCATTTTAGTAAAAAGAGGCTAGTGACACTCATGTATGCCAAAGACCATCACAGTGAGGGGCTGATAGTTTATACTCTTGAGAGTGGCAATCAATTCTGACTGGTTAACAAGTAACAAAAGAGTGGAAGGAAGGCAAGATGGTGGAGAAGACTCAGTTTCTTTTTGACCTTCTCCTATAACCCTCAGACTAATTAGCAAATCCAGCTTCTGAATTAGTTCTGGATGGCAAAATCCAAGAAGATTGGGAGTGCAACAAATTGCCAGCAGAACATAATTTTGAAGATCACTAGAAAAGGTATGTTTCAATTAGGCATGGAGGGAGGTGGGCCAAGTGCAAGCAGGCCAAGCACAGATGCAGAACACAGAGCAGAGGTCTGGGATGGTGGGAGTACCCCGCAGTCGAGAATATACAGGGAAGAATCTACAGCAGTGTTGGCTACTCTGCCCTGGTTGCAAGCCAGTAGATCGGCAAAGAAGTTATAAAAAAATCAAATACAAACACAAAAGGTAAATAGTAAAACTTAAAATGCCAAAATCTTACAGGACTTGGCCACATCCACCCAGCAATAGCAGTGAGTCAGCATTAACTCAGCACAGCCACTAACACTTGTAGAGGAAACCTGGAAAACTTCCCCTTCACTAAAAGCAGAGCTTATTTTTTTTAATGAGTAAAAAAGCAAAGAGAATTCTGACCAAAGATAGTTTTTATGGTAAAAGAAGAAAACAGAATTCAAACCCTGAGGAGACTAAGAGCAGAACATCTTCAGATGAAGCCCAAAAGGTGATATAACAGGATCCCCATCACACAAGGCTCTCCTAGAAGAAATTGAAAAGAATTTAAAGAGATCTAGAAAAAAAATGGGGAAAGGAAATGAGAACTTTGGAAAAGGGTTTGGAAAAGGCATATGACTCATTAAAAGATAAGATTTAATAAAATGGAAAAAGAAAACAACTCCCAGAAAAACAGAATTTGTGAAATGGAAAAAGAAAATAACGCCTTAAAAAAAACAGAATTTGTGAAATGGAAAAAAAAATCCATAGAACAAAACAACTCATATAAAAATTCAGTTGGACAAATACAAAAAGAAGCAAAAAAAAAAGTAAATGAAGAAAATAATTCACTAAAATTCAGAACTGAACAAATGGAAATGAATGATTCAGTGAGACAAGAATCAGTCAAGCAAAACCAAAAAAATGAAAAAATAGAAAAAAGTATAATACCTAATTGGGAAAACAACTGACCTGGAAAATAGCTTTAGGAGAGAAAATCTAAGGTTTATTGGACTCTCCAAAAACCATGATGAAAAAAAGATACTAGACACTATTTTTCAGGAAATCATCAAAGAGAACTGCCCAGATTTAATAGAATCAGAAGGTAAAATAACCATTGAAAGAATTGAAGGAAGACTTCCTGAAAGACAGCCCCAAATTAAAATTCCAAGAAATATCATGGCTAAATTTTAGAACTATCAGACCAAGGAAAAAAAAATATTACAAGTAACCAGAAAGAAACAATGAACTATTGAGGAGCCACAATAAGGATTACCTAGGACCTAGCAGCTTCCACTTTAAAGGGTCAAAGGGTCTGGAATCTGATATTCTGAAAGGTAAAGGAGCTTGGAATGCAGCCAAGAATAAATTACTCAAATAAATTGAGGATTTTCTTTCAGGGAAAAAGATAAGCATTCAATGAAACAGGTGAATTCCATTTATTTCTGAATAAAAGACCAGACCTAAATAAAAAATTTGACTTCCAAATATAGAACTCAAGAGAAGTATAAAAAGGTAAAAAGAAAAGAACTCTAGAGAACTATATTTCTATTATGGGTATACATAGACTGTGTATGTATAATTTGATTTTACTGTTATAATATAAAAAAGAGACTAGAAATGGAAAAGGGATTGTAACAGAAAAAAGAGGTAAATGGAGGTAAAATGAGGAAAATTACATGTCAGGAAAAGGCAAAGAAAACCTATCATATTTGAGAGAAAGAAGGGAGAGTAATAAATATTGTGTGAATCTTACTCTCATAAGATTTGATTTAAAGAAAGAATATTAGACATAGTTGGTTTCACAAAGAAACTTCTTTTACCTTACAGAAAAATGGAAGGAGAAAGGGGAAAAGGAAAGGGTCAGGTTAAATAGAAGAGAAAACAGAAATAACAGGGGAAAGGTATATGAAAGAGGGGGAGTTTCTAAAGGGGGAGAACTGCTTCATGCAAGTAGTGCTCATAAGCAAAATACTGTGGAGGAGGGAAAGGGAAAAAGAAAAGAGAAAAGCATAATTTGGGGTTAATAAGATGGCAGGAAATACAGAATTAGTAGTTTAACCATAAATGTGAATGGGGTGAACTCTCTCATAAAGCATAAGCAGTTAGCAGACTAGATTAAAAGCCAGAATCCTACAATATGTTATTTATGAGAAATATTGTTTACATTTAAAGCAGAGTGATACATATAGAGTAAAGATAAAAGGCTGGAGCAAAATCTATTATACTTCAAGTGAAATAAAAACAGTAGAGATAGTCATCCTGAACTCAGATCAAGCAAAAGCAAAAATTGTTGAAACAAGAAATAGACAGCAAAACTATAATAGTGGGAGATCTCAACCTTGCTCTCCAGAACTAGACAAATCAAACCACAAAGTAAATAAGAAAGAAGTTAAAGAGGTAAATAGAATACTAGAAAAGTTAGGGATGGTAGAACTTTGGAGAAAATTAAATGAAGACAGAAAGAAATAGAAAATGTTCATGGAATTTTTACAAAAATGGACCATATATTAGGACATAAAGACCTCAAAATCAAATGCAGAAAGGCAGAAATAGCATTTCTTTTCAGATCACAATGCAGTAAAATTTACTTTTCATAAAAGTTCATGGGGAAAAGACCAAAAAGTAATTGGAAACTAAATAATCTTATCCTAAAGAATGAATGGGTGAAACAGCAAATCATAGACACAATAAATAATTTCATTCAAGAGAATGACAATAATGAGACATTATACCAAAATTTGTGGCATGCAGCCAAAGCAGTAATAAGAGGAAATTTTATCTCTAGATGCTTACTTGCATAAAATAGAGAAAGAGAAGATCAATGAATTGAGCTTTCAACTCAAAAAAAAAAGTTAGAAAAAGAACAAATTAAAAAAAAAAAACCAATTAAACACCAAACTTGAAATTCTAAAAATAAAAAGAGAGATTAAAAAAAATTGAAACTAAAAAAAAACCTATTGAATTAATAAATAAAACTAAGAGTTGGTTTTATGGGAAAAAAAACAACAACAAACTAGATAAACCCTTAGTTAATTTGATTATAAAAAGGAAAGAAAAAAATCAAATTGTTAGTCTCAAAAATGAAAAGAGAGAAATTTCCACCAATGAAAAGGAAATTGGAGCATTAAGTAGGAGTTATTTTACCGAACTTTGTCAATAAATTTAATAACCTAAGCTGTAAAGGGCCAGAACTTTGGAGAAATATACTTGAAACAAGAATACTTACAATAAGGTGTTAACTCAGTGGAACTGATGAGATGATGTTTCTTTAGTATACATATATTTAGTACTCAGCATGGTGATATAATGGTTCTCGAGTTCATATATATCAGTATGCTGTAATGATGTAATTCTAATAGGATATTTAAGGGCTGAGAGGATTGGAAATGAGACATTTCATCTTTGACCATCCTCTTGGTGGCTCTCCTAACTTCTGCACTCCCCTACTAAGATCAAGACTGGGTCAGACTGTGACAGACACAGACTATAAAGGAGACAGACTGTGAAGGAGACAATTAAGAATCTAACTGACTCTCTTTGTGGTGATGATCGTGAGACCAGGATCTGTTTGGAGGACCTCCAGAAAGCTAGACAGGACATTACACTAAGCAAAATGGAGTAATACCTACAAAAATATAGATTACCTAGATCAACAGAAGAGGAAATAAATTACTTAAACAGACTTTTTTTTTCTTAGTAAAAGAAATAGAGAATATTAACTCCCTAAGAAAAAATTCCCCAGGATCAGGTGGATTTACATGTGAATTCTACCAAACATTATAGGAACAATTAACTCCAATACTATATGAACTATTTGAAAAAAAGTAGGGAATGAAGGACTCCTACCTAATTCCTTTTATGACACAGACATGTTATTGATACCTAAACCAAGTAGGATGAAAACAGAGAAAGAAAATTATAGACCAATCTCCCTAATGAATATTGATGCAAAAATCTTAAATAAAATATTGGCAAAGAGATTACAGAAAATCATCCTCAGCATAATATAATATAACCAAATAGGATTTATACCAGGAATACAGGGCTGGTTCAATATTAGGAAAACTATAAGTATAATTGACTTTATTAATAATCACATTAACAGAAACTATTTAATTATCTCAATAGTTGCAAAAAAAAAGCATTTGGTAAAATCCAACACCCATTCCTATTAAAAACACTAGAAAATATAGGAACAAATGGACTTTTCCTTAAAATAGTTAGGAGCATCTATTTAAAACCATCAGCAAACAGCATATATAATAGGGAACTGGAATCATTTCCAATAAGATCAGGGGTGAAACAAGGTTGCCCACTATCACCATTAGTATTCAATATTGTATTAGAAATGCTAGCTTTGTCAATAAGAGAAAGAAAAGAGATTAAAGGAATTAGAGTGGTTAATAAGGAAACCAAATTATCACTCTTTGCAGATGATATGAGGGTATACTTAGAGAGTCCTAGATAATCAACTAAAAAACCATTAGAAATAATCCACAACTTTAGCAAAATTCCAGGATACAAAATAAATCCACACAAATCCTCAGCATTTTTATACTTCACTAACAAAACCCAATAGCAAGAGTTACAAAGGAAAATTCCATTTTAAAAAAACTGTAGATAGTATAAAATATCTGGGAATCTATATGCCAAGGGAAAATCAGGAGCTATATGAGCAAAACTACAAAACACTTTTCACACAAATGAAGTCATACCTAAACAATTGGAAAACTATTAATATATATACATATATTGTAACATATTTAACATGTATAGTACTACCTGCCATTTAGGGGAGGAGATGGGGGGAAAGGGGATAATTCGGAACAGAAGGTTTTGCAAGGGTTAATGTTGAAAAATTACCCATGCATATGTTTTGTAAATAAAAAGCTTTAATAAAAAAGTAACAAAAAATGAATATCACAGTGATTGACTGGACCTATTTTAATGAATTTTCAGTCTTGGATAATCTATTCAAAGAATTTATCCCCAACCAAACCCAAGTAAGTTAGGTAGCAATACCCAGAATGAGGAAAATGGTAATCCCATTTTCTGTCAGCTCTGTCCTTGAGACATTAGACAAAGAAGTAATTAAAAGAAAAATTTCTGGGATCTCCCAAATTTTAATAAGTGACTGAATATGACAGAGAATTAATAATTTTTCTCAGTGTGGAGAACATAAATAAGTTAGTAGTACTTGATCTCAAGGAATTTACATTCTAATGGAGGAATAAAACACATGTTTGGAAAGCTTAAGTGGAGAGCTGAGATAGAATGTAACATGCCAGTATTGAAACAGCCAGAAGTTGGCATGCTGGTCCAGATTCCAGGCAGGATAAGGAGGACAACTCTTTGGATATGTAAACAAACTTCCTTAGAGGATAATGAAAGACACAGAAACATTGTGGACCTAAAAGCAGCCACTAATTAAGAAAGTGTTAAAACTCAAAATTTACTATATATTCGATACCAACAATCAATCACAACCCCTACATTAAATATTGGACAATGAAGCCTCCTATCAGAGCCCCATGTAGCCAAGAAAAGAGTCCATGTTCTGGTTGGAAGGGGATGAGGATGATAATTTAATTCATTCCCCCAGTAATAAAATAAATATTTAAAAGTTAGAGTGAATTTTAATAATAAAACACAATAATAACAATAACAATATAGGGAGCATAGAATTTATAATCAGGCATATAATTCTTTGTGATAGCCAGTAAAGGGATAGTAATACATCCAGGGGAAGCATTTGATGTGAAGAGGAAGACTTCTCAAAGGTGAAACATCTAACAATGAAATACCAATGTATTGTTTGATTTAACTTGACTTTTGAGACTTAAATCAAGCATGAAGCAAATCAGAATGAATGTTTCAAGAGCATGACTTTGGGAAGAACCTAGGATTTCAAGTCAGAAGACATCCGTTCATATTTTGAATATACCATTCACTAATCCAATGGTCTTATTCTCTATGATTATGTGTCCTTCGGCAACTAGAACTTTACATTTCTGCATCAGGAGAAGCACAGTGTTCAGTATTAGAGAAATACCTTGCCTAGTTCAGACAACATCTGGGATAGTATATTTAATTTTTTGAGTTACATTTTAGGAGGGGCATTAACAACAAAAGTGAAACATTTTGAGACTCTGCCACTTGAGGACTTTTTGAATTGGGGATCTTCATCTTGGAAAAGAGAAGATGTAAGAGTACACATTTTAGAGTTAGAGTTTAGGGAGACTTAAGAGTGGTGCAATGTCTTTAAGTATCTAAAGTTAATGGACTTTTTCCATTTGGTCTCAGGGGATAAAATTAACAACAGTTATGGGAAATTGTAAAGAAGTATACTTAGGCTTGAAATAAGTACAAGTTTTCTCAACAAGAGACGATTCCAAACAATAAATGTACTATCTAAATGGATAGTGGACTTCACTTCCTTCAGAAATTAAAGCAAAAACTAGATGCCCATTTGTTAAGTAGATTGACAAGGATATAAATGAGTGCTAGATATTGTCAGGAATGTCAGGCTAAAATATCACTTCTGTGCCTGTTAAAACTAAACCAGTTACTCAATGTATTATCCTACAAAATGAGGATGACAATACTTATAAAATCTTTCCTAGAGTCACACAAATAGTAAGTGTCTGGAGCTGATTTGAAGTAATTTTTCCTGACTTTAGGCCCAGCTCTCTATGTACTGCAAAGAGACAGACAAGCTATTCAAAGAGATAAACAAAATGTCCAAAAAGTCTTGGAGTTTTAAGCAGAGGTGTTAAACACAAAACCCACAATACTTCTAAGTGGGGCCCTAACCAGAATCACATGTAATCAGGAAATATATAACAAAATAAATAAAACCTGGATAACAGTACATTTTAAAACTAAATCATCATGTGGACTGCAGAGATCTTTAGTTAAGGATTAGTGCTCTCCATTTCTATTTGAATTTGACAGTACTGCTTTAAACTATTTAAGATTAACAGATTTACTAGCTGTAGCAGACCTAAAACTGTATTATAAAGCAGTGGTCATCAAAAACATTTGGTATTGGCTAAGAAATAGAATAGTTGATTAGGGGAATAGCTTAGACTCACAAGAAACAAGAGTCAATGAGCACAGTAATCTAGTGCTTGATAAACCCAAAAACTCCAGTTTCTGGGATAAAAACTCACTATTTGGCAAAAATTGCTGGGAAAATTGGAAAATAGTATGTCAGAATCTAGGCATTGACCAATATCTAATATTCTATACCAAGATAAGATCAAAATGGGTTCATGACTTAGACATAAAAGTAATAATATAAGTAAATAGGAGAGCAAGAGATAGTCTACCTCTCAAATCTCTGGAGAAGGAAGGAATTTATGTCCAAAGAAGAACTACAGAACATTATAAAATTCAAAATGGGTAACTTTGATTTTATTAAATTAAAAAGGCTTTAAAAAAAAACAAAACCAATGCAGCCAACATTAAAAGGGAAGCAGAAAATTAGGAATTTTTTTTTAACATTCAATGGGTTCTGATAAAGGCCTTATTTCTAAAATATATAGAAAAATTGATTCAAATTTATAAGAATACAAGATATTCTCTAACTAATGAATGGTCAAAGAATATGAACAGATAATTTTCAGAGAAAAGAATTAAAACCATTTCTATTCATATGAAAAAACATTCTAAATCACTATTGATTAGAGAAATGCAAATTAAGACAATTCAGAGATACCACCTCTGAATTTGACTAAAATGTAAAGAAAAGATAATGATAAATGTTGAAGGGAATATGGGGGAAATGGGACACTAATACATTCTTGGTAGAGTTGTGAACTGATTCAACCATTCTGGAAAACAGTTTGGAACTATGCCCAAAGAGCTATCAAACTGTACCTTTTGATTCAGCAGTGTCTCTACTGGATCTGTATATCAAAGAGATCACAAAAATGGGAAAAGAATCTGTGTGCAAAAATGTTTGTAGTAGTCCTTTTTATAGTGGCAAGAAATTGGAAACTTGATTGGATGTCCATCAGTTGGAGAATGAATAAGTTATGAATTTTATAAGTATATGAATGTTATGGAATATTATATTATGCCACTAGTTCAACCCAAAATATTGACAGAAGATGTAAATGACTTCGTTCTGGAAAGTTGACTTAAGAACTTTCCTATATAAGCATAATTTATTTATGTTTTTTTTTTAATTAACAAATGTATATTGTAGATTTGCAAATAAATGCTTTTCCACTGAGAAGCCTATGTAGGACCATCATTTTAGAGTTGTAAACTACTATAGAGGTTATCTAGTCTAATCCCTTCATTCTAAAAATAAAGAAACTGAACTTGGAGAAATTAAATAATATAACTAATAAGCATTGAGCATAAAATTTCTAGTCAGAAAGATATGAGTTCAAATCTGGTCTCAGACAATTTCTCCATTCATTGGTTTCGTCATTTATGAAATAGGCAAAAAATAATAAAATCTTTCTTACTGGATTTTTGCAACGGTCAAATGATTTATTATATATAAGGCATCTCTTTAAAACTTAAAGTAACATTAAAATGCTAGCTATCCTTATTGTTCCTACTGCTGTTAATAACAGCAATAATAATAATTTCAACTCTTCTTCTCCAATTCTAATGTTAATGCTTTTTCTACTATGCAGTACCAATTCTTAAAATAAAAGGATATGTCATTTAATCTCAATAGTATGGCAACAACATTGCCCACTCTATTTCACCTAAATCTGTTATTCTAAGGAAAAATCCTTTTTACCACCCTTTATAAAATATATCTTTATACAAGAACTCATAATTCCCATATTTAAAGCTTACACTCAAAAATTCATGTGCTGATGCATTTTTAACCAGCTATTTATTTTCCATGTCCTCCTTTCTTCTCCCAATCCCTTGTCTTTCTCTCAGTAGCTCTGATGAAAACATCACCTATACCCCCAAGCCTTTCTGTTTCCTGCCTAAGAGTGTATAATCCTTCTTAATGCTTTCTTGATTCTTTCTGACAGTATCATTTGTGTTCACTTAAAGCACCAAAAATATGTAGTATTCATTCAGTTCAACAAATCTTGGAAGCATTAAGTCCAAATACAGGTCTAAGGAAGATAGAAGCCCTATCTTCTACTTGCTCCTTCTTTCTTTATTCTTTGCTGAATAATCTCTCATCTGATTAATTTATAAATTGAATTTACACCATGATACCTTGGAGGACAAGGAGTTGATAATTAGCAGAGGTTCCAGGTCCCCCTTCCTGAGCGCAAAGTATTCTAGAATCTTTCCACTTTCCTTTTTTCTATATATCACATATTCTAACCATATCCTTTGGGTATGGTATTTAATGAATACTACTTAGATTTGAATAGCCATACTATATTAAATGTATTTAGTGAAAATGAAGTAATCTTTCAAAATGCACATTTGTTTAATTTATTTTAATCAAGGGGAACTAAATGGTATAGTAGATATGGTCCTGGAGTTAGGAAGACACTTTCAAATTTAGCCTCAGATTCCATCTTAATTTTATGATCCTTGGCAAGTCATTTAGCATCTCAAATAGCAATGATTATACTAATACCTCCCTCCCAAGGTTATTTTGAGAATTAAATGATAAATTAAATATAAAGATCTTTGCACCTCTTAAAGCAGTATAATTATAATGCTAATTATAATTGTTTTTATTAGAAATTGGATTTGATGTTGCTTTCATTGTATACTTTTGTGTTTGTGTTTCCAGTGGGTTCTGGTTAGCTTAGTTTGGGAAAATATTGCTAATATCCCTATGTTTCTCCTGTCTGGCCATAAAGTATTTAATGAAGAAAGCTTTGCATTTTAAAGGTATTCTGATTATGTAGTAGTCTAAGATCTGAGACCTTATATTTAACTATCATTTGACATCTCCTACCAGCTTTTCATACAATAAAGAGGAAATTTTCTACCATCTATAAAGTGTATTAATTTGTGCCTTTTACTTGTCTTTAATAACTACCAAAGAAGAAAGCTGAAAAAATGTATCTAATTGTGGAGATTAGTTCAAATAGCACTGCTTTGGAAATAGTAAATTATATCACTGCACACCTTCATCCACTCATACCCCAATGTGTTGTTGTTGTTGCTGTTGTTGTTGTTATTATTATTATTATTACAAACACAGGATACATAGTTTTTTCATTTATACAACTAGGTGGTACAGAGATTAGAGCAATAGGCCTGAAGTAAAAAACACCTCAATTCAGATGTGGCCTCTGACACTTACTAATACTGTGATTTTGGATAAGTCATTTAAACTCTATCTATTTTAGTTCCTCATCTGTAAAATGGGGATAATAATAGAACCTATCTCAGGATTATTGTATGGAAAAATGGGATAAACTTATAAGGTATTTTGCAAAATATACATTGTCATATAATGTTTGCTATGATTTTAAGTTCACATACAATACTATATTTTAAGGATCTTTGATGTTGTTGTGATCTTGATAATCACTCCCCTCAACCACTCTCCTGTGAGTTAATAGATAGTATTCTGGAGTTTCTAATACTCCAAATGTAATACCCAATTACGATTCTTTGCATGATTCTTTCTTAACTTAATCAAGCTGATTCGCTGATGATATGATTAAAATTTGACTTTTTTCACCAATACCTAAAGATTTTCTAGTATTTAAGTACCTCCTAACCATATGCCTCTTCATATATAGCCTCCAAGAAATCTGGAAAAATATTATATGATGTAATATCAGAAGAATTAAAATAAATAAAATGTGCTTTCTCTATACAATTGAAAAATGGAATTCTATTTAGTAAATTTTGATTATGATGAGTGATATTGATAGCAGTATGGTCCTACCTACTTTGTGAATCATCTATATCTTGGGTTTTATTAAAACAGAGACTGTCTATATATGGTTAATTATATATATTTATGTATATATATATATGTATATACATATATATACTATATTCACTCCAATATATACATAGGAAAAATATATTATAGATCATCCTTTTTTTTCTCTTAAGGCTGGACTTAAATCACCTTCTTATTTCTGACTTCCAATATAGAAAGCGCATTTTGTTTCCACATCACCTAAGAAAACTTTAAATTGGTTACAAAAAACTCATGTGGTATCTAGTCCCCAATGAAATTATAGTAAAAAAAATCTTAAGTACACAAAAATTTCAGACCACTGAGGCAATAAAAACCATTTGATTCTGAAGTTGTTTTGAAATTGAAAAAAAATAGATTTATTTCCCCTTAATCCATTCACGTAACATAGATTTATTAAACTGTGTGCAAGGCACTGTGGGGTATACAAAGGTAAATAAAATACTGCCCTCAAGGAGCTTACAATCTCCAGGAAAGACAAGACAAATATATAAACAACTATATTATCAGGCATGTTATGATAAGCACCACAAGAAAGGTACAAACAGAAATGATAAATGAAATTTTCAGGAAGTAGAAAACCATATGGACTTGTGGATATTTGAAAAATTTTTCATAAAAGGTAGTATTTGCTCTGATTCTTGTAGAATGGGTAGGATTATTTTAGGTGGAGACAGATGGGAGGTGAAAGGGTCTCCAGAGAGGATGTTTTAAGCAAAGCTGTGGGAATAACAAAAAAAAAAAAAAAAAGTGTTAGGGAGAATTAAAGTACCGGATATTATATTAGCCTAATTTGGTTGAAATCTGAAATGATTATAAAAGATATAAGATTGGAAAGATGGGCTGTGATCAGGATAAGTAGGGCCTTAAATATTTAGTTTGTGGCAATGAAAGGTAACAAGATGAGCATTTCAAAAATGTACCTAGCAGAAGTGTATGGTGCCTTTACTCTCTCTCTTTCTTGTCTTCATTGCATATTGAAATGTTCATTGATAGTTATTAGATTCATTATAAAAAAAATTAAAGAGAATGAATGAATTTAAATAATTTAAATTAAGCCAGTAGTTTTCAACTCATGGGACATGGACTTGGGGGGGAAGTAGAGTCATTATAAAGGTTACATGAATGTGTATCCCATGCAAATTCATAAATAAGTATATAGTAATTTTGTAGCCTGAAAAATATTTCACACATATAGGTATTGCTATTTTAAAAAAATATGCAGATACTTTTTGTTGTTGTCATAGGGAAGGGGAAGAAGGAATATTTATGACTTCAGTATAGGGAACTTCTGATAAGGGCCTCTGATTTTCAATTTACAATCTTACACTGTAGTCTGAGGTGATGAGAGATTAAGAAAATTGCCTAAAACAATACATCAATTATGTATTAGACACAGACTTAAAGACAGATCTTCTTATAAAGGAGATCAGCTCTCTAATCTAATATGCTATACTTTCAATTGCTGATTTGACTAATACAATAGAGATTCAATTACAAGTTTTACAATATTCACAGTGGCTTCTTGTCATTATTTATTTGTTCAATCAATAGTTTCTTTTTAAAATAGCCAATGAAATCTTTTGATATTTAAAATGTTTATTATGCTCAAAAGGGAAATTTTGACTGAAGTTGGCAAGAGATGGATAATTTTGGAATAGAGGAATCACATGATAGAATTGTGATTGAAGATTAGTTTGACAGCACCATATGGGAGGGAAGAGCAAGGGCAGAGACTCAAAATGAGGATATTATTATAATAGTCTAGCTCTGATTTAATATGAATAATGGGTCTCACTTTTTTGTATTTTAAATGGATGGAGAAAGAGAGAGAGAATTTGGAACTGAAAATAAAAATTAAAAAAAAATAGTCTAGGTCTGAGGTAATGAAGTAACATAGTGGCTATGGTAATAGAAGAAAACAAGCTTAAGAGGCACTGGAGAAATAGAATGGACAGGTTTCAGTACTTAATTAGCTGAAACAAGAAAGTTAAATGGAAATAAAATATTGGAACTGATTTGGGGACAGGATGTGAATATGATGAGTTTGGTTAGGGACTTACTGAATTTGAGATTTTGTCCCAAAGTCCAGATAGAAATAAAAGTCTTAGAAATCCTTTAGGTAGTACCTATTGATATAATTTTGAGAATTTTCTACATAGAAAGGACAGTTCAAGTGAAAGAATAATACCATCCACAAATTCCCTATCTGTTAAATGAAGGGGTTTACAAAATAGCCTCTAAAGTTCCTTCTCTCTCAAGAATTGTGATATTAGAAAATGTAAAGAGTGAAAAGGGGCAAGGACAGAAATTTGGAGGGTGCCTACATTAGACAGATAGTAGTAGGAAGAAGATCCAGTGATGGAGATGAAGTCAGAGACAGAGACAGACAGGCAGGCATACAGACTGTCACACACACACACACACAGAGAGAGAGAGAGAGAGAGAGAGAGAGAGAGAGAGAGAGAGAGAGAGAGAGAGAGAGAGAGAGACAGAGAGAGAGAGAGAGACAGAGAGAGACAGAGAGAGACAGAGAGAGAGAGAGACAGAGAGAGACAGAGACAGAGAGAGAGAGGAGGGGGGAAGGAGAGGGAGAGGGAGAGAGGGAATTTCAAAAATCAGAGGAAAAACTTTCAAGAAATATTGGATTGGTCAACAAAATAATCTTGCAGAGAGAAATCAGAGGAAAAATATTCAAAATTAATTTGGCACTATAGAACTCTTTAATGACCATTGAAACATTAACAAGAAAAAAACTCTTTCATTTTTTTCTTTAAAATTCTCTGCAGATATTCCTATGCTCTGTTTTTTCCACTGCTTAATAAATTCCTTCATGTATATTCTCCCCAATTAAAATGCATCAGTCCTTGTCATTAGTTATTAAGGGCAGAAATGTATGACTAGATCATTCATAAAGAAGAAAGTTCTCTAAGTGCACATACTACTGATGGTGATTTAACAGGATTATGTTCAAAAGAACTGATAACCTTCTTGAGTATCAAGATTAGGACATTGACTACAGGGAACTTAGGATAGACTAATACAGCATTTCAAGGTGCTAAATTTACAACTAGAGTAGAGATAAAAAGTCAGGATCAACAGCTTTGAAAACTAGGTTGAATACTGGGAATATTCATGAAGCAAATGTCCTTATGCCAGTGATGCCTCTCCTTTTTCTCTCTTTTTTTGAGCTCTCTTCTGCTTTGGCCCAAAGGGCTACTAGGTGAGGGGGGAAGTATCTGAGAGATGTGGTACCTCCTCCCCTCCATGCCCTGCCAAGAAAAAAAGCACTAGTTAGGATCAACACTAAGCAAATGTGTTTATTTCCCCTTAAGGCAGGGAATATAGCCAATGAAGCAGCAAATTCCTATAGCTATAATAAAAAGGATCCCCTCTTTTCCCCCCCTTTTTTTTCTCTTTGAATTATCAGGAACAATACTTTTCTGGACTAAGCAATCCAGGCAATCATATTAAAGGATTTCTGGTAACTTAGTTACATCATATCAATCTTGCAACTTGGACAAATCACTTTTTTTTGAACCTCAATTTTCTCCTATAAATGAAAGGTCTGGGCTAGGTTACTTCTATGGTAACTACTACCAAACAAACTATGAATAAACACAAAAGAAGAGCTCTGGGTTTGATGTCAAAGGACCAGGCGTATTTTTTTACTCTGATACTTACTACCTGTATTGTTATTGTTTAGATATGTCCAACTCTTTGTGACTTCATTTTGGGATTTTTTTTTTTCAAAGACACTGGAGCACGTTGCCATTTCCTTGTCAGCTTGTTTTACAATGAGGAAACTGAAGCAAACGGGGGTAGTGGCTTGTCTAAGGTCACACAGCTAGTAAGTATCTGAGACTGTATTTGAAATTACGGAGATGTTTTTCTGATTCCTAGTCCAGGGTTCTATGCATTGTGCCACTTATCTGTCCTACTTCCTGTTTAACTGTGAACAAATTACTTGATTTAAGTTTCCACACAGGTAAAATAAGATCTTTGAATGAATTTATCAAACCCTTTGGGAAGAGAAAATTTAGCCCAATTTTATTTCTATCTATCAGATGATTCTTCTTATTAAAGAAGCATATCAAAGAGTCACATTACTGGTCCACGAGTCAAAGAAACTTGGATCTACTTCCTAGATTTCCATCTATGTCACAATGGGGAAATTTTTTCAACTTTCTGGACCTCAGGGTCCTCATCTATAAAGTGACCAGATACTTTTTAGGCTACCTATACACTTTCACATTCCAATGGTTTAATTTCATATATCTTTCCATTTGGCCTAGAAACTCGGACTTCTTTATACAATAATTCATATGCAATTTCAAATGCTAGCAACAGGAAGATACAACTATGTGGTACCATCTATCTGTTACCTCTTAATAATTTGTACCCTATCAGCTATGAGAGGATAGGTACACTAATGTATTGTAGGTAGAGATGTGAAATGGTCCAACCAATCTGGAAAACAATTTGGAATTATCAAAATGTGACTAAAATCCACAGGTTTTGTACCTGAGATATTATTGCTTTTATGTAGAACTGAAAAATGGTCAAAGATGAATAGGAAGGTGATAAAACAAATACTAAGTAATGGAGACTATGTGGGTGCCTAAAAGATGGAGAATGGCTAAATAATCTGAGGTATATGAAAATAAAGAAAAGTGGGTAAGTTCTAAGATGAGAAGAATATAAGAAATGCAGAGAATTATGGAGAGACATGAACTAATACAAAGTAAAGTAAACTAAACCAGGAAAATAACATAAATATATGTAATTGTAACTCTCTCTCTGACTCTCCTTTTCTCCCTCTATCTTCTACTCTCTTCTCCCTTCTCTGTTTCTCTCTCTCTCTCTCTCTCTCTCTCTCTCTCTCTCTCTCTCTCTCTCTCTCTCTCTCTCTCTCTCTCTCTCTTTCTCTCTCTCTCTCTCTCTCTTTCTCTCTCTCTTTTTCTCTCTATATATAAATAGATAAAGATATAGATAGATAGATATAGATATAAACTCAATATGTATGTACTATATAAATGACCATAACGATGAAAATGAAGAGAAGTTAAAAAAAAAAACAAAAAAAACACCTAAATGCCATGCAATTATAATGACCAAGGATTACCTCAAAGAGATAAGAAGATTCACCTTCCTTATTTTATTTGAGATGGAAGACTAGGGTTATGGAATGTTACATAAGCTGTTGTAGATGGTTAACTATTTTTCTTAATTTTTTGCTTTTTCCATAATACAGAAGATGGCTCACTATGTAAGAGAAGTGGAGAAAGGTATACTTGAAAATGCTGTATCACATATACTATTGAAGTGTTTATTTTCATCCAGTTTCTTTTCCATTTAAATCTAATGTTTGATGTGGTGGATTTATTATCATTCAGTTGTTCTGACATGGCTGATGCTATGGTCCAAAGGACCATAGCATATACTCCTCACGGAGTTTAACTTGGCAAAGATACTGGAGTTGTTTGCCTTTTCATTTTCCTTTGGATTAAGGCAAACCAAGGTTGAGTGACTTGTCCAGAGTCACCTAGCTAGGAAGTGTCTGAATTCAGATCTTCCAGACCCCGGGTTCAGCACTCCATGTACTAGTATTTCTCAAAGATTTAAAGTTATAGAGAAGGTGCTGACCTGCATAAGTAGAAGAATCTTTTCTCTACCATCTCATAAATGCTAACTAGTCTCCTTTATTGCTAGTGCTTTCCCTTGGATATTACCTCCCAAGTACTCTATATGTATTTTATATATGAAGAGTCATTTATATGTGACTATCCACAGTAGATAATGAATTACTTGAAGGCTAAAGACAGTGTTTTTGCATTTTGGGGATATGTGCCAGGCACATATCAAATCCCTAATAAATATCCCTTGACTTAGTAGCAATTTTTGCCACCACCCGATCTTTTGCTTTATTAAATTAGATCTATAAAATGAAACATTTATGCCATTTGAATCATCAACATTGCTTTTACTTTGCAGTATTCAAATGCAAGTTCATATTTTGTTTTTATTTGAGATGAGCAAAGAAGATCCAAAAAGTTTTTAAATGTTATCAGCCATAATGACTCAACCATCTCAGAAAACAACAACAACAACAACAACAACAACAACAACAACAACAACAACAACAACAAATGTTGAATTGGAATATTGTATTTTGGATTTTCTTGCCTTTAGTAACTAACACTTGGAAAAATGGTACTAAAGAAGATATTGATTATCAAAAAATAAAAATCACTAAGAGCAATATGAATTTTATTGTATATACTTCAGTTGTCAGTTATGTGATTTCTAAACTTGTCAAAGGGAGTATAAAAAAAAAGGCAAATGAATTTGAATACAGAGCATCTGGGCCCAAAGTATGACTTTGCAACTTCAGTAGTTGTGTGACTGGGGACAAGTCATTTTATCTTATTTTCATCATCTAAAAATGTAAATCAAATGAAAATTTATGATCCTATAATGAGTGAGCAGTACTACAAGGAATATATGATGGCATTCAAATGGATTTGCAATAATCTCATCTATGTAGATGTTTTTTTGTAGCCATGAAAATCCCCACCCCACCCACTTGACATTCCTCATTTTCTTCTGAAATCACAAATATACCAGAAGGTCAAATAGTTTGTTTCTTGGTTATCCTTTAAGATTGCCCCATGACCAGTCCATCACTTTGTATGGCATATACTTTTGATGATATGCTTTACTCTGATTTTTCTTTGTAGTCCTAAACTTTTATGTTACAGTCTACTAAAACCTATCAGGTACCTTCCCATTGCCCTTTAAGCAATATTAACTTTAAATTCTTCAGAGAACAATATTTCATAATTTACAACATTAGGGATTTTAGAGGGAAAATATAGGTATTAAACAAATGGGCTCAAATTGCCCATTGGTTTTTCTAATATATATATATATATATATATATATATATATATATATATATATATATATATATATATATATATATAGAGAGAGAGAGAGAGAGAGAGAGAGAGAGAGAGAGAGAGAGAGAGAGAGAGAGGCAGAGACAGAGAGACAGAGAGTGACACAGAGACACAGAGAGAGCCAGAGAGAGAGAGAGAGAGAGAGAGAGAGAGAGAGAGAGAGAGAGAGAGAGAGAGAGAGAATGAACTATACAGGTTGTTCTTTTAAAAATATGTGATAATTTGGGAAATGGGAATTTTTTTAATTTCTTTTTTTTCCTTCTCTATAGATGTTTTGACCAGACTCTTCTGAATTCTTACATATTTCTTTCAAGAATCATTAAAATATTCAGAGTTTTGATACAATCAACATAATACTATCCACAAGTAAGAAATCAGGAGGACCTTAGCATCCACAGGGATTCCTTTCTTAACTATCTTTCTGTTCTGTATCTCCTTTATCATATTGGTAAATATCTTGGATAAACACATATCTTTCATAGTCCCTGCCTGCTATTTAAATGTTCAGAGGCATACACACATAGACACATATATGCACTTGACATATACACATACAGTATATATTTGTGGTTCCACTATGAAATATTGATTATGAAAGGCTTCCTGTTCCCCACTGATTCTATCACCAAGGAAGTACTTGATATAGATGATAATATAGATAAATATATGATAGATATGTATATAATATATAAAGAGACAGATGAAATAAATGTTTATGTAGATGATTCTCATGAACATTTTATATAAACAGAAAAGTAGACACAGAGATTAAGAGTTTGGGATGCTCTCTAATTATTGATGTATTTTAAGAATTTTCCACCCCTTGTGACCTTTTCCTCTTCTTTAGACACCTCGATTTTGAATCAATCTTTTAATAATATATAAACAATTGTGTCATCTCAAGTACAGATATTTACTACATATATTTGATCAAATCTATCTGTGGTTTTCCTTCTCCATTGGCATATTTAGTGCTTTGATTCTAAAGTCTTTGTGTTATAGTTATACTATCTTAAATGGTGAAAAAAAGAATAAAACCTTTGCAAATCTCTTCCATTTTTATTCTTTTTCTTGTTCCCTGACAACTTCATTCTTAGATGTCCTTTCAGTTACATTGTTTAGATTATACTCTCTATTGTTTTTCTCTATTTTGTGAAGTAATACTTATTCTTACAAATTTATCATTTTTATAAGTTTTTACAAATTAGTTAGTATTGCTTTGGGCCACCATGAGTTTAAATCTTAATATAGAGACAACTTCAAAAAATCCTATCCATATTATCCATAGTGCTTACTCAAAAGCACTTTCATTTGACTTCTTTGCCAAGAAAACTATGACTCAGTAACTTATTTATGACCTCAAAAAGTTTATTATACAGTTTGGTGATAGAAAAACAATTTATGTAGTAATGAACAACTAAATATTAAACTGATTATGGCTATTGCAGCATAAATGACCTCTACCTATCAGAAAAGAAAACAAAATCCACTATGTTTTCACTTATCTTGTCCAGGAATCCCAGAGCTTCTTTATAGAATTCACTCTTTGATAATCTCTCCCATTTTCCCTCCCTTCATACTAAACATCTCTTACCCTTTTTTCTTAAGAAAGGACTATCACTACTATTTTTAAACTATCAAAACTATTTAAAATATTAGGAATAATAAAGAGGAGAAAAAGTTGATGTAGGCTTTGAAATGTGGGTAGACATTGGATAGTAGTCAGGAAGTAGTCAGGGAGTACTGAGAGAGAACATTCTAATCAAGAAGGAAAATGTGTGTGGACAGTCTATGTGTGTGGAGAATCCTCCCAACACAGGTATAGAAGGAACCAAAATGTATTTCTTTTGCTGAAGATATTAGTAAAGCAAAGTCTGAAATTCAATTTTTCAAAAATCTGTGATTTCATGGGCACAAGTACTCTTTCCATCAACCTACATCATAGGTCTACCACTTTATGGCAAATGGTCTTCCAAGAATTACTGTTGCCAAAAAAAATCTGCTGCAGACTCTTCCTTACATAACAAATACACAATCCATCATCAAGCCTGTCTAACTGGGCAGGCCTTAGTAGAATTGTATCCTGTTGGTTCAATCTTGGAGGGCACAGGGCACCTCTAACCATTAACAAAGCATCAAAGCAGAATTTATGAGGAAGGAAGCTTGCATTAGGCTACAAAAACATAGCTGACAAACTCAGTATAAGTATAAAAGTATCCAGGATGGAGATTGCAAAATAACTTCCCCAGAACTGAAAATGAATCTTAGTTGCCAATTTAAAAATGTTTACTTTTAATAGCCTTAATGTTTGCAGTATTACAAAAATCTTACCGAAGTACACAAATAAGAGTCAGGTAAGCAACAAAGAGAAAGGTGTCAAAAGTAGGAAAATCCACTTCGTTCCTTAAATTGACAATAGCTTTTTAAACACTATGTTCAATATAATACTAAGTGGTATATTATTCATACCACTACATTCATGCCAGATGGATCTGGCTTGAAGATGATGTTTCTATTTATTTGATGCCTAATACATGAATAACAAGAAACAATAACAATACCATTGAACTAATAGTGCCTCAAAGTTTTCAAAACTCTATACATACATAAGTTCATTTAAGCCTCTTGGGAATCCTTTTATATAAGTGCTACAAGCATTATCACCCCCTTATAGAGATCAAGAAACTGAGGCTCAGAAAGGTTGCAATTTGCTTGTGGTTCCACATCTCCAAAGTGTCAGAGATGAAATTTAAACCCTGTTCTTTGTGATTCCAGTTCTTCTTGATACTCTATCCAGGAAGTATTCTACACTTCTGTTTACTTTAGATATATCATAATACTTCTAATTAGATCTTATCCCTCCAGAATGCTCTCCCAGAATCCAACTTGAGGTAGTTTTTCTCTTCTGTTCTTTTTCTTTATCCCTCCTCAAAGCGCAAACTATTGGTAGTTTCGTGACTAATGAGGAGGAGAGATTGGTGATTCGAGTTGATAAACTGAGCAAAGGTAGAGAAGGACATTTTAAGGGAGAACACTTTCTTCCTTACCTTGAATAAAGCTAATAATTTTAATAAATATGCATTCTCACTTTAAAACTCACCTACAGAGTCTGGGACTGCTTCCTCAGGCGAATGAAGTAACTGTGAAACTTCTTCTGTCCCTTCTGCCAGATTATCACCTTGCAACCTAAATAATGAAAAACCATTATGAAAATATGGCAAAAAAAGATAAAGATATAACTTTAAATACTTAGATGAGATGCTTCAAATTAGTCATCTTCATATCATCATTATTTACACTCTAAAAAGACTTTTACATAGATCTCATATGATTTTTGTATCAATTGTCTAACTTTGGTGGTCCTAGTGTTATTCCCATTTGATAGGCAAGAAAACTGAGGTTCAAAAATGCTGATTGATTTTTCCATGTCATAGAGTTAGTAAGTGATGGACTCAAAAGTGGAACTCAGATCTGATTAAATCCTCTGCACTTTCAACTATTCTCTATTTGTTAAAACATGTATAAATAAACTCTTTCCTATGAAAATAAATCCTATGAATGCACTTCTACCATCTTTGTAAGATTTGTTAAGACCTGGGCCTTTGTACACTTTTTTTTTACTCTAGATTTGACTTTGTGATTCCATGCAAAGATGTTGGATATTACCAATTATGGAGAGAATGAGAATCCTTCCAGCAAAACAAATTTAAGATATCATATCTAATTTTGAATAGAGTGTTTCTCAACAGATGAGCCAATGTCTATCAATAGTAAGCAAGCAAGTCAGTGGATTTCTCCTACAATCTCCATTTTTAAACTGAGTTTGCTTTTGCTGACTGCTAACAGGCTCAATACACATCCAAAAAGTGTCCCAGAAAATCCTCAATAGACCATCAGGATGAAAAAGGATGAAGCTTAACAAAGACTGTTCATAATCCATTTTTTACTTTTGTTTTGACTTGCATTTAAGAGAGCAACAGTTTTCTGAAAATCAAAAACTAGATAAATCCAAATTGTTCCTTAAAGCATTCTCCAAGTATTTGTACTCAAGTATATGTATACCTCAACTTGGTAATTCTTATTTTGAATAAGGGATCAAACTTCAGCATCAAATAAGATAATAATGAAAATATGCTTTACAATAATAAATCCACATTATGGTAATCATTCAAATGTACTGGAGTTCTCTACATATTAGTTTTTCAGGTAATAAGCATTGTTCTTTCCCACTAAAATAAAGATTAATTCCTCACACATATTTATCACATACATACACATGAATGTTTAGCCAGTGGTATGAAAGGAATTTAACAGAAGTGATCAAATTTCTTAAGTATTTCTATCAAGGATACCATTGAATTAAAAATGGAGATGTTGCCCAAAATGAAAATTTATTATTTAGATGTGTCAATTTAATCTAAGTCTCAAATATTAGATCATAGAAAAATGCTGACAAGTAAAAGACCTTCTATAAATCAGACATTCATTTGCAAAGAACATTTATACTGTTTTTTAATGGATGAGAATTATAAGTTACAAGTGTTGGACAACATCCAAACATCAATTTGCTTTCTTTTAAGTTTACCCACCCCAAAAAATCTTTTTCTAATGTCTCATCTTCTTCTTAAATTCATTTTCCTACCTTGCCAGATCCAACAAATTTTTGACTTGACATGTAGAGGGTACTTTTAAGTTATGAAGTATACATATCCCAATATATTCAGTTTATATATATATATATATATATATATATATATATATATATATACATATATATATATTTATATACATATATGTATATATGTATAATTGTATTATATCTCCAACACAATTCTATCCAGGAGATTTTATAAGCATTTTTAAGTATACTTTTGTTGATGCAGAGGTTTTGCAAATAATTCTAAAACAGATGAGCAGCTAATTGGCAGCACAGTGAATAAAACACTGAGCCTGGAGTCAGAACAAACTAAGTTCAAATCCGATCTTAAACATTTACTATCTGTGTGACTGTGGGCAAGTCACTTTTTCCCTATTTGTATCAGTTTCTTTATCTATAAAATGTTAAGTGGATCAAAGGATGTAATAATAGTAAAGCATCCCTTGTTCATGATAAAGTTATTATTTTAATGTTAGCTATTAGATGTAGGTAGGTTTAGATTACTAATGATGATCCAAAGATATTAACTACCCAACTGTATTTCATAAATATTCCTTTAATGGGGATCATCATGCGTCCTGGACCTGGTATTAACCTTATAGACTTAAAGGAATTTGATTTTTATCAACTCTCCTAAGATCTGGATGTGTGTGATCAGATTCTGGAAGATTGTTCCACACTAAGCAGGCTCTCTAACCAAGAGACTGTTAATGAACCAAACTGTCAATAATATGCTGATATTCTTGCCAATGAGAAATGTAACTGCCAAGTAGACTAAAGGCACAGGTCAGTTAGTGCATGCTTTTCCCAGGAAAAGTAAACTTGGTAAACAAAGCCAAAAATCAGTTTTTTGATGAGTAAAGGGGGGGAAAAAAGCATGGTAAAAGGAAATAGAAGTTACTGTCATCTATTGTTAACAATCTGATATACCTTTCTTCTCTAGAATAAAATATGAGAATCAGAATTATCAGAACACTTGTGGATCAGGCAGAATATTTATTCCCTTCCTTAGATAGACATAGAGAAATATGGAAAAGTTCTTAATTACTTGATTGTTAAAATTGTCTTGACCATAAAATTGTTTCCTTTTTAATCTTATTTTTCTCTGAATTTAAAAGTATCATTCAGGTTCTAACAGAATGTCACAGGGTCCATGACACAAAAAGAATAGGTTTGAACTTACTCTATTACCCTAGGTAAAAGAAAGCCATTTAAGTTGTGTGTGTGTATGTGTGTGTGTGTATACATATATATGTATATATGTGTGTGTGTGTATATATATATATATATATATATATATATATATATATATATATAAACTCTAGAATGATCGTTTTATACTATAAATATTTTATTTCTAATTTTAAAATTCTTCAAATTACTAATAATCTTCATTAAAAGACCATTGTCTCCCAGTTGAAATTTAAAGCTCTATTTGTTGACAATCAAAGTGCTCCATAATCTGGATATGGGTTTTTTCTAGCCTTAACTTTTATCATTCCTTTCCATACAATCACTCTCAATTACAACCTAAGGGAAAATTCCCTGCTTTGGACATTAGAAGGCCTTGGTTTAAGCCTTGAACCTGATAATGAGTATCAGTGTGACTTTAGCTAAATTTCTCAACCTCACTAAAATTCCTTCATATTTAAAATGGGAATAACATTTATGCTACTTAGTCTATGTCTCAAGGTTGATGTGAAAAACAAATGAGAAATTTTAAATTGAGTACTGTGAAACTTGAAAAAGCTCTATAGAAATGCCTTTTATTGTTCTTCTGCTACATGAATCCTCTAATAGTACCACAAAGACATCTGCCAAGGTTGCTTTGTGCTTTCCTGCCCACATAGGAAATTTATCTTACTTGAATTCCCTCCTTGCTTCTTTCAGCCTATTTAAATCTTTAAAAGTTGTGATGAAATTCCCCTTTCTGTTAAATGTTATCTGACTATACCAAATGGAAGTAATTTATCCTTTCTCTGACCTCCTTATCATTTTGGTTCATATTTCCTATCTAGAAAGAATCTTTTACTGTCTGGAATTGTTAGACTAGAGATCGCAACTAGTGATCACAACTACTTGATATTGGGGATGACTCATATAATACTAAAAATAATAACACTAACAAATATTTTTAAGATTGCAAAATCTTAAACAGAAATAATTATATTTAGTACAATTACATTATAATTATATTTATGTTATAAATATATTTTATGTTAAAATTATAGTTAGTATTATAATTATATTTAGTGCTGTATTTAATACTCCATGCTATTTTTCCCTTTCAAAATATTTAATTAGCTGCCTATTGTCATGATAATTAATTTTATTTTAGCCAATGTAATAGTTTCTTTTTGTCCAGTCAGTTTTCAGTTATGTCTGACTCTTTGTAACTCTATCTGAAGTTTTCTTGGCAAATTTACGGGAGGAGTCTGCCATTTCCTTTCCCAGCTATTTTACAGATAATTTTAAGCTCATTTTACACTAGTAAGTTTCTGAAGTCAGATTTGAACTCAGAAAGCTGATGTTTTCTTATTCTAACACCCTGAATTCCATATACTGTATCATCAAGCTACCATAATGATGTCCTCAATCTGTATTATTCTCTCATTCAAGCTTTGGGGAATTTAGATCAAATGAAAAATGAGTAGCAAGTCAGTATAGCTCAAAGCTCTCAAGTGGGAACATAGCTAGCTCTTAGGCCTATGAAAGGAATGTTTGTCTCTCTGATGTACAAAGTGCACTTATTTCTCACATATCTTTCACACCTATATTATGATAGTTGAGCCCAGCAACAACTGTATAAGAGTTGTTGCTATTAGTACCAATTAAAATTGATAATTAACCAATTAAATTACTAAAAATTATCTTACTGAGTTAGAAAAAATAATAGCAAAGTATATTGGGAACAACAAAATGACAGGAACTTCAAAGAAACTGGGGAGAGGGAATGTAAAGGAAGTAAATTCAGCAGTATCAAGCCTAAAATAAGGTAAGAGCATTGTTGAATTATAAAATAGATAATTTTCAATTATTTTAAATTAGAATTTCTAGAATGAATAAAACCCATATAAGTCAAGAATATAAGGAACTCAGAAAATTGGGGGAAACCATTTATAGACAACCTCTCAGATAGAGTATGATTGAGTTGAAATAGTACAGGAATAGGGAATGATGAAATGTTTGATTTGGAAAAACATGGAAAGACTTGGACTTATGAAGGTAAATACTATCTATCTTCAGGGAAATAGATGACAAAGAATAATATGGTCTTACATATATGTGTATGTGTCCCTGTTTATATAAGTGTATGCTTATCGATATTTATGTATGTGTATATGTATATTTATATGCATATATAGTATATATATGTGTGTTTTTGTATTTAAGTGTAATTTTTTGGAAAATTTATCAATAAATAAAATATATATATATATATATATATATATATGTATATATATATATTTTTTTTTTTTTTTAAAGAAAGGGTCCCAGGATCATCTGGTCAGTATATGCCAGGTCTTGTACTTGAAACTAGTATTTCTTGACTCCAAGGTTAACTGCCTTTCTACTAAGTCAAACCCCTTTGCACTTTATCATATATTTCTGTGACAAGTGGAAAGTTTTACAAATATGTAATCTGAAACATATCTTGACTTAATTGACTAAACATATACTTAAACTAAATTCAATATAGTCATTTGAAGTTTTTTGGGGTTTTTGGTTTTTTGGGTTTTTTGTTTGTTTGTTTGTTTGTTTTGTTTTGTTTGTTTTTTGGCAGACATTTTTATAAACTGGGTGCCTGATTGTGTGTCAAACAGGGATTAAAAAAAACAAAACACAAAAAAATCCCCATCAAATTAAAAGTTACAATTTTTTCCCTGAAACTTAAATAGAGTATGTGGAGTAACACCATCCATCACACAGAGGAACATTCTTATCTACAACTTGGAAATCTCTCGTACTCTCAAAAAAAAATAACCTTCTTAACATTAACTTATAAAATATAATGATTGATTCTAAGGGGAAAAATATAAAAACAAGTTCTTTCCTGTTAAAAATTTTCTCTTAACTTCCTATCTTCTGAAAGAAAGATATGGTCTCCCAAAGTATTAGAGACACATCAAATTCATAGCTGACTTGTGTATACATGATTGCAGAAATGTAGCTGCTTGTAGGTGGTCTCTTATCAACGGTTAATTACTTTTCTGGCAAGGGCTTGAAATTTTTCACAAACGTAATCTAAGTAAAACACATATGGAAAACCTATCGGCTTTGTTTAGGTCTCTTCTATTTTCCATCAATCATAACATAAAAATTTCATCACAAAATAAGACAGAGGAGGTGGTATTAGCTGTCAATAGGGAATTACCATTACCACACTTTGAGGTCTCTAATCCAAGTTGTACAGGTATATGTAGCCATTCATTCAAACAGCTTGAGCAGATTATGAGGTTAATAAACAGTCATCCTGAGTATAGTCCAGTCTCTCTGCAATTTGTTGCAGCCATGAGAGAAAGAGAAAATGTGAACTGCTTGAATATTATTGCTCTTAATAAAAATGAAGGAAAATCTGCTAAACCAAAAAGATTTCTGTTGGAATCATCCCTCAGGAAAGTAAATGTCTAAGTAAAAGTCTTCGACTGAGCAAGGGCAATATCTGTAAAGGACATATAGCTCATAGTTCTGAAGCTGGCCAATACTATTGCTTCTCCCCCAGCCTCAAGAAAAAAAGAAAAAAAAACAAAAACTGGAACAATTCTCAACTTTTTATGACAGCAATTTTATAGATTCTTGGGATGTCCTTTCTAAGTTATTTACTCCATCTTTCAAGACTTGCCTGAATATTCACTTCATATCAAAGTCATCTGGATACATGTATTGAACAACTATTGCTATGGTTTCCCCAAGCCCTATCATAGTATAGTGAATTGAGGACTAGACTCAAAGTCAAAAGAATCTTGGCTGCATTGGTTTGTTTGGGCAAAACCTTTTAAATTTAATGTAATCAAAATTATCCATTTTGCATTTCATAATATTCTCTAGTTCTTCTTTGACCATAAATTCCTCCCTTATCCACAGATCTGAGATGCAGACTATTCCTTGTTCTACTAATTTGCTAAGGGAGATGTATTGTAGAAAAGGGGCACATTGAGTAAGGGAGACCAAGAGTATTACACTAGTTCTGGCGTATAAAGTTCATGGCCTGAAAACTGATAATTATGTGATTAAAGAAAAGGGGGAAGGTGAGAAAAAAATGTTATAGAGGAAAGAATAAGATTTAGCAACTAATTAGAATTTTTTCCCCCTGAGATGTAAGGGATCATTCAGCTGTAGCACACTCCTCCTTCCAGCTCTGTACTTATTATCTTTATGAACTATGGCTTGGGGCCTGGAGGACCTGTGTTGGATCCTGATTCTGATTTATACTATGTAGACAGAAGTCAGAAGCCTTCTTATTAACACTTTAAGCAGAATTAGTCATTTGACACCAAATCCATGCAATGACTGAGTTATTACACCAACAAAGTTTTCTTTTAAACATTGCTATTTTTTTATTGTGGTAATTAAGAGTCCTTTAAGTGCCAATCTGAATATAAGTCTCTTGGGGGGGTCCTGAAGGATTGTTTCTTTAATGTAGTGTTTTATTTTACAATAAAAACAAAGACAGTTCTCAATTAGGGACACATGACTCCAGCTCACTAAAGTTAGTAGTCTCAGAGCCATACCTCTTTAAGCCTAAAAAGGTTAAAACACTTTTAAATGTGGCCATCACATTCCTTAATTGAAAAGAACAGCTAAGAAAAAAACCCGGGAGAGAGGAGAGAGTGAAAGGGAAGTGACTTTATGAGCCAGTTTCTAACATGCAAAGAAAAAAAAAAAAAAAAAAAAGCCTTCTGGATTAAGAAGGTCATGTGTCATGGAACAGGTCTTCTTAAACTTTTTCCACTCATGACCCCTTTTTACTAGATAAATTTTTACACAATTCTTTCTGTAATCTGAATAGAGATGTTTTTGGCAGTATTTATGAATGAATAGTGCAAAATGCACATATTGTGTGTTCAGAACAAATTTTTCAGTGAAGTCCCGAGATGCAACATGAACAAACTCTGTTAGAAATACCTAGGATTCGTTATGCATTTGATTTTATATTAATTTTAGTCCTTGGGACCAGAAATCTTTTACTATTGTCAAATTTTCATGACTTCTATATTCATATGGGGTTGCAACCCACAGTTTAAGAAATTTTGTTATAGAGATGCAGGAAATTATTAACTATAACCTGAAATTGTCTATTTCCTCAATTTCACTTTATTCTTTCACTTAACTATAGATTTATGGACATACATTACAGAGATAAGTAGTGAGTAAATAGAGTTAGGCTCTATGCTTTTGAAAAGCAGACTGGTGATAGAGAGGAGTAACAGACTACAAGTCAGAAGATCTGGGTTCAAATTCACAAATATGAAGAGGATTCACAAATACTCTGAGGATAGAAAAAAAAAAAAGAAAAGAAAAGAAAAGAAAAAAATCTTACAACTAGACATTCAGCTTTTACTTAAATTCTTCCTCCAATAGGAAGAAAAAACATGACTTCCAAGGCAGCTTATTGTATTTTGGACATTTTTAGGTGTTAGTGAGTTTGTTTGTTCCCTTAATTTCCCCTGCTTTTAGCTGAATTTGTGTCTTTGCAACTTTTGCCTGTTTCTTCTAGTTTGGCTTTCTGTAGAAAACAGAACTTACAATATTGGTTCTCTTCTAATCTATTTCTTATTAGTTTCCTTTGCTAGTTTCATTTTTTCTGGAGCCCAATCCATACATTTCCCATGGTCCTGTCCTGATTTATCTTCTCTTCTCTCTATATATCAGGTTAAGTTAGCATTTCATTGTAAATGGCTCTCAAATGTATATAGAGAGCTATAAGCTTTCTCATTAATTCCAGTCACATATTCCCAACTATACACTGGTCAACACTACCTGCCTGTTCTTTAGGCCTCTTAATCACGGAACTAATTTTTCTCCAAATCCATCATTCTTCAAATTTCCCCCATTTCATTTAAAGGTATTATCTTCCTCAAAATCAGCTATATTTGCAATGTAAGTGATCCATCATTCTTTTTTTCTCCACTTCACATATAGTCCGGTTGCCAAATGTTTTTGAGCCAACTTCAACAATGTATCTTGCATACATTATCCTTTTCTCATTCACTTAGCCCCTACTTATTTTAGACTTCCATCTCTTCCTATCTAGACTATTGGAGGAGACTCCTAATTGTTCTCCAAGATTTCAAACTCTTCATCCTTCAATTGATCTTCCATAGAACTACCAAAATGATATTTTAAAATATATATCTGACCACATCATTCACTTGATTCAAAAATTCTTAATAGTTCCTTATTGCTGTTAGGACAAAGATTCATAGTCCACGAATTAGGAAACTGAATAGATTTCAATGAAATCATAAACTTGGATGGGTGGGAAAATGTTTATATTTATATATTTTCACCCATCTGAGTTCATGATTTATATTTGTATATGTATGGCATATATGGGCATGTTCCAAAATAATTCATTTACTTTGTAATATGCATTTTTTGCATGCATTTGTAATTACAATGTTGAAAAGGGGTCCATAGACATCACCACATCGTTGAAGAAGTCTATGGTACACAGAAAAAAAAAAAAGTTAAGAATCACTGCTTTAGGATGAAATACAAAATCCTTAGCCCTCCACTCAAATACTTCAGTTTGGCTCCCATCTTCCTTTCCACTCATTTAACATATATACTTCATAAACTCTGTATTTGTCAGACTCGTTTAGTGGCTACAACCTGAACATAATATTTCATTTTATCTCTCCATGCCATTGTACAAGTTTGGGCCCATATTTGGAATTGATTTTCTACTTACTTTCATCTATTTTATTCTAGTATTCTAGTATTTAAGTAAATATTTTTAAAGTAAATATCTTATCTGTCATACATTACATGCAAGCTTTTCTTATATGTAGCTGGCATTCTCTTCCTTGTAAAATTATTTAGTATTTATTTTCTTAAGTATATATCATATCCCCCTTTCACACCATAAAATGTAAAGATTATTTCATTTTTGTTTTGTATCCCCACACATAACATAATAGCTGTCCTATAACAAATATTTAATAAATGGCTGTTGAATTCAATTGATACAAATAATATCTAACAAAAAACACCATAAAACAAGCAAAGTACTTCATAAAATCTGTCTTATTTGACCCTTAAAAAACCTTTTGAAACAAATGTTATCTCAATTTTACAAATGAAAAAAAAAAAACTAGAACTGAGAGAAGTAAATGACTTGTATAGAGTCATATAGCATCAAAAATAGCATTTGACAATATTTCTTGAATGACAATCTGTGTCTCTACTTTACTATTCTGTAGAAAGTATAGGTGGAGTTTATTACATTATACAGAAGAGGAAATTGAGATTAATGGGTTAAATGATTTGTTCTGAAGGTTCAAAGCCCATATGTCAACCCACGTCACCAAGTAAGCACACATTATGTTGATTTTTCTCAAATAATGAAACTTTTAGAGTTTCACAACAATATTATCAAGAGAAAGAGACATTATCTACCTATAATAAGGGTTAACCCTCTTCTCTCAACCATCCCTTCTTTTTCCTTCTAATTTTAATGTGGTCTTTAGGTTACAAAAGAGTAAAAATAATGATGATAAATGATAACAATGATAGATGACATTTATGAGGGTTGCAATAATTTAGAAGGACTGTACACAAAAAGGTGTAATTATGCAAAAAAAGTTTCATTTTCAATAGCACATCCCTATGAATATATATTCAGTAAATGCATCACTGAGAAGCAATGTCATTCTAATTTTATAGTAGTTCTGTAGAGACTTCAGAATTTTAGAAATAGTCTACCAGGTCTATGTCTTCTCTAAGTTTACTTTATCCCTAATAGAGTTTTATATAAAAAAAAAAAACACAAAAATGCTTAATATATGACAGCAGGAGTAACCAAATGTAAAGAGTTCTGCTGATTATCTCTCAGTAGTTATATTGAAATTCACTGATAAGAAATCTAATGACCTGGAAAATGAGCTTTGTTTAAGAAAGGTCAACTATATGAAGTTCCTTGAAAGGTTATGATGAGCGAGACAGCACATTCTTTTGAGGATGGATCATAAAAATTCTGAAACATGACAATTGTGAAAATAAATTTGTTGCAGCATCATTAGTGAGACCAATTAAACATGAAGCCTTTAGAATGATTCTTTTAGAAAATAGAAGAGAAGTCTAAAATGAACAATTGATTTTAAATAACTTTTGGGGTAACATGAATAGCATTTTGTTAAATATTAACTATTAACTATTAAATATTAACTTCTATGTAAGTTATTCTTACATTTGTCTAATGACCTCTGAAGATGCTTTTGCTACTTCTTATGAGGTAAGATTTCATTTCCGCAATCCTATCTTCAATTCTAAAACTTCCTTGCCCTCCAATGTATTTAGGCAGAATCTGAACCCCACTCTCCTGCAGAAGGTTTTGGCTGTATAATTGTTTTAGTTTGTGTTTGTTTATGACACTTTTGGTAAGAACAAGCTACTATTACATATTTTATTGTTTTAAAATATTTTTCTTTTAGTGGCAGATTTTGAATTTTGGGTTGATTATACATGGGTTGTGTTTTTTTTTTTTTTTCTTCTTCTTCTTCTTCAACTAAAGTTACAGAATTTTGAAAAATATAAAAGTTTTTCACATATAATGAGAGAAAATAGGTTTACAGGAATAAAATATCTGGCAGTACGAAGTACACACACACACACACACACACACACACACACACACACACGCACACACACACCCTCTGAAGCTGAAGCTATTTTATACCAAAACAAGGTACAGAGGTTCATTACCTGGGTTTGCAACTGTCTTTTTTTTTTTTTTTAACATTCTGATAACTGTGTTTTTATATAATTGGTTTATTTTATAATGCTTTACATTCTATTTTATACATTTAAGACCATTACTCTAGGAAGAGGTCCATAAGCATTACCAAAATGCCAAAGGGGCCAAACTACAAAACAAATTAATAGGACTGGTTCTAAAGCTTTGGCCACTGATTGCTTTCTGTCATGCATGACTTTAAACTGATAGGAAATTTCAGAGAGGGCAAAAAGAATTATGATATTTGGGCTCCATTTCTACAGAGGATGACTTAAAATATGGTATTTTCTTAAAATAAGTATGTCATATTGATATAGCTAACAAATTGCACTATAATGATCCAGATTGCATATGTTATATATGCATAAGGAGAAGATAAATTCCCTCCAATTTCTAAATTTTCACTAATAAATGATGAATGTATATCATTTGTTGATCTGGGTCCAAATGGGAGTTTAATTACTATAATAGTTCATTGGAATTAACTGAAATTGCTTTGAAATTCTACAGCACTATGAAATTCAGAATTCTCAGCATATTAATTAAGCAGTTTGTAGATACAGTATTATTAGACAAGCATATTCCTTTCATATTTTGTTTTCTTTCCTCAGATAAGCTATCTTATCTTATATAGGAAAAAAATAAGGACAGGAACTTAGACTGAGCTCAGTCAAAAAAAATTTACAATAAATTTCTACTACCAACAGTATTTATTAAACCCAATTTTTCTGCTATCTTCTGAACTTTATTGTAAAATTTTGATATATATTAAGTACATACTCTGTGTAAGATACTTTCTTAAACACTTGCAACAAAGATGAAGATGGTATTCCAACCTATAAGAAGCTAACCAAAGATAAATTGAATACTTATGGGGAATCTTAATGATTTCTATATCTTTTTTGAAGAAGCTGTTTCATTCATGATAAATTATGACAATGATAGTTGACATTTTTGTGGACTGCAATGATTTAAAAGGAATATACATAAAAGGTATAATTATGCAAAAAAGTTTCTTCTCATTTCATATTAGATAGTACATCTGTATGAATTTACATTCAGTAAATACATCACTGAGAAGCAGTCTTATTCTAACTTTACACCAGTTCCATTGAGATTTTGGAATTTTGGCAATACCTTATAGAAGTCATGTATATATATAAAGAACTAGTTAAAGGCAAGAATAATTGTAAAATTTTGACATTTATGAAGCACCTACCCTATATAAGACACTTTTTTAAACCCTTGCAACCAAAATGAATACATTATTCCATTTTATAAAAAGCTACTCAAAAATAAATTGAATACTTATTGAAAATCTTAATGATTTCTCTATCTTTTTTGGATAGGATATAAAGAGCCAGTTAAAGGCAAGAAGACCAGAACTCAAGACTTACAGCTGATATGTAATTGCTGGGTGACCCTTGACAAGTCACAATATTTCTCAATGCCTCAGGCAAATCTCAAAAACTATAAATTGCAGAGAAAACACCAATCTACATTAGTAAAGGAATTGCTTCATCAAGAACTCTCTATAAATAACAATAACAAATATAGTCCCCAAATACATTTTTGAGTTCCCTCTTAAAAAAAAAAGTATGCTGAATTTTTATATACTGTAGAAAGATTCCCAGTGAATAAACTTTTCCTAATGGAATTATAGAGTTTATATTCTTAAGGGATTTGCCCAGGATTACCCAGCCATCATGTTTCAGCAGTAGGACTTGAACCCTCATCTTCCTAATTTAAAGGATAACTTTCTCTATCAAATCGAAGTCCCCCTCTTGTGGGATTTACTGGTAGAAATTATGGTAGTGTCCAGAACAAGGGACATGATAAAATGACTATTTCAGATACAGAATTTCAGAGTAATTAAACACCTTAGATACCACTTAGTCTAATCTGTACTGAAGCAAGAAGTATTGTGTCCAGTTTTGGGTACCATATTGTTGGGATGATGTTGCCAAATTGATGAAGGTAACCAGCATTGCTGAGGTAATGCTTGGAAATTCTTTTGTTATACTGTTCAAAGATAATTATTGAAAGAATGATCATTTCTTTCAAATATTAATAACCAATTATTGAATTAGGACTAAGGTTTTTCCTCTTTCTATTTCCTCATTCAGAAATCACCACTTCTTGGTTATCTATTAATCTTTGAAGTACAGGGCTGATAATGAGATGAAATATTGGGGTGAGATCCATCATAAAGTAATGTTTAGGTTTGATTAAAAAGCAAAGAGATTTTGGTCCAGATGAATCCTGGCCCTTTGGCTGTAGTCAGATAGGTCTGAATGGAAGTGAATTCCCTCTTTTGTCTAGATTGCTTTAGAGGAGGGTAGTCTGGACAGAAATAAGTTTCTTTTTGCTTTTTTTTTTTTTTTTCCCCAAGACTGAGTGATCACAGTCAGGTTCCTTATCCTTTTATCAGAATAATACTACTTCTCATCATAATATTCATTTTCTCATTAATTGTTAGCCAATCCAAGTTGCCATCTATTGTAAATGCCCATTTTCACAGTTGAGCAAAGTGAGGCAGATAGGATAAGTGACCAAAGGTTACATAACTAATCAATCATAAAGTAAAAGTAAAGTAAACTTACTTCTCTAAAATTTCCCATTTTTCTTAAAAATTTAATATGAAGAAAATCCCTTCTACCATCTCTTTCCTCAGACCTCCTAAATATGACTGTCTCCTTGAATGTTGATTTGGATAATTTTAAAGTGTTTGTTCATGTTTTTTATTGGTATTTATTTTCAAGCTATGGCTTGAGTGGGGGTGGAGGAAAGAGTCACACAGTGACACATATTGGATCTTACAAAACTGCACCACTCCATTCAACTTTTTCATGAATTAATTCTACATTTAAAAATAAACAAATTGTCATTGGTCACTTGGGACTCTGTCCAGATGGTGGAAGAAAGGGGAAGTGGAGCAAATGAAATGAAGAAGGAAGAATGAAAGGGTCAGTCAGCAAGAAAAAAAGCATACTCAACCTCCTATGGGTATTGGGGAGGATACTTAGCATTCATGTAAGATCTTCCTCTTAAAGAGTCACTTTTAAAAATATTCTATGAACCACAAAATAGCCCTGAAAGGTTAGCAGAGCACTGCTGGTTATGTTTGCCTCTTCTTTTTATCTAGCACTCATATTTAATGCAAGCTCACAGGCCTTCTTAGCCAGACATGCTGGCTTAAGACAAAAGCTATCTGAGCAATTTGCAATTCTTGTAATTATGTCTGGGATTTGAATTGGAGAATCCTTCACAAATACCCATGATTTTTTTTTTTTTAATTGAACATGTGTTGCTTCCCTCTCCTCCCCCCTCTCCCAGTTATCCACCCCACATGTACTCTCTCTTTTCCATTTGAAAGTGCTGAAAAGATTTGGAGTCATTAGATTGTGACTTTTCACAGCAATAACTCTTTGAAAACTGTTGGAACATAGTTTCGTTACCCCAAACCCCTAATGCTTAGATTTAGTTCCAGACAGATTAAGTTTCCAAATACGGAATTTTTACTTCTCTCCATGTTTTTTTCCTTAGAAGCTTCATGGTGCCTTTTTTCATCCCTTTCTCAGTGTCACTTTTTTTGCTAGCATCATCCCTATAGAATTAGCAAAGCAAAACAAGAGAGTTAAGGCTTCCCTCCTTCAGTCCTCTTTCTCCAGGCACCTTACAAATAGACTGTTGCTAGAGAAATAGATCAATTCTCCCTGCTAAGTCATGATTGGTTCTTTGTTTCTCTTTTCTCTAATAGATTCCAAGCTCCTTACTACCTAAGACCATCTGCCTAACAGGGCTCCATTCTTAAAATAACAGCCTGCATGAACGATTCTTTCAAAACAATTTCAATAGAGGAGCTGCTAAGCTGACATGATGCCTCAATCTTTAAAAGATCATCTTAAATAAAGCCCAGGCTCACAAAGCAATATTCCAGAAAGATAGTAATTGCAAGCATTTAAAAAAAAAGAAAAGAAAAGAAAAGAAATCAATGAAATGAGTCGGCAGCATATTGGTGCTGAGGATTATATTATTTAATAATTTGTCAATGAGCACAGATTGTCTTTCAATAACATCTAGGAATAAAAATATAGTCTCACTTCTCTAAGATTCATCTTGAATTCATCTCTCTCTCTCTTTATATATATATATATATATATATATATATATATATATATATATATATATATATATATATATATGTTTACAATTGGACCCTTCAAAAAAGCTTCCAAGTAACTGAAATCAGTGTTAACTATCAATAGTTGATGTTGGCAGTGCAATGGCCTTGGCACCATACTACAATGAAACTGGAAGATATTTAACTGATATACACTTCCTTCCCAGTACAGCTACACAAACCCTTTTTCATAAAAAGGAAAGCAAAAATCTCAATGGAAATTTTGATGGTTTCCTGCTTAATTTAAAAACAATAATTAAAAGTCACATTAAAAAAGTTTTAGAAAAAAACAGGAGTCTATTGTAGTAACTCCTATGGCTTCAGGAAACTAAAACATTCTTCTTTGCCTTCTTAATTTTTGAAATTACTAAAAATGAGGACACTGCATTTCAAAGAAATTTAATTCAATGAATTTTTATCAAGTAACTTATTACGTACTGAGCCCAGAGTTTCAGGTGCTAGTGAAAGAACTAGTTCATAGTCTCCACAGTACAGCTCCTATTTGATTTGCTGCAGACAAAGCCAGAAACATTTATAAATGGGTGTTAAGTTCAAGGTTTCTGAACAGCCAAATCAGAAATGGGTACAATACTCAGAGGGAGCAATATATAAAAATGAACCAACTCTATCTGTTGACAGTGTCCCTTTACTTTGTTTTTATTACTGTTATCAATAATGCTCTGATTCTCCCTTATCTACTGACTCTGATATAGTTAAGTCTCATTTTCCCTTTGATTCCTGAGAGAATACATTTTCCTTTAAAAAAAAAAAAAAGAGAAACAAAAACATGACAAAAATAATAAAACTACCATTTATATAATGCTTATTATGAGTGAAGTGCATGATAAATATTTTATACTTATTATCTCATTTCATCTTCCTGACAGTTTTGGAAAGTAAGTGCTATTATTTTTATCTTTATTTTTACAGTTGAGGAAACTGGGGCAAGGAGTAGTTAAGTGACTTGGCCAGTGTTACAGAGCTAGTAAGTATCCGAAGTCTGATTTAATATCAAATCTTCCTGCCTCCAAGCTTAGCACTCTATCTACTGTACCATATAATGCCCCACAAAAAGGTAAAAATAAAGCCTAGAGATTATAGAATTGATGAGTTATACAACATAAGCAGCTTATATTTACATAGCCCTTATTTAATCAGATCTGGGTAGCATATTTTCCAGGGTACTTAGTCTTTGAATCTAACTAATGAATATTTAAGTCAGTGGCCATTTCATGTGACTGACCTTTGTGTATTTTTTTTCTAGAAGACTATATCTAAATTTAAAGGCACCCTCCTTCTGCTTCAAAGACCTTGAGATCCTTCTGGAATATTCTCTTAGGTGCCGGCTTTGAACACATAAGGTAGGAAGATTAACTTTGTAAGTTCTCTAGATTTATATCATCAGTTTACAAGGTTATATATTCCTTAAAGGGAAAAGCCAAATGTGTCACCTAGCCTTTGTGTCAACCCCACACCTAGCACCTAACACAGTACTCTATATTTGGCAAAAATTTAAAATTGCCATTCTAAATAAATGCTTCATATCATTCCAGATCAGATGCTATTCCATTCACTTCACTATTCACAAGTAGATGAACTCTGAAAAGTTTCACTCCCAAGCCTCTTACAACATTATGATAATATTCACATGGTAGAGCAGTTTAAATTTCCATCAGCAATTAGAGACACATCAGTTCATCACAGGCTTAATTACAAAAGTAGCGGGCAGAACTTTAATTCTGACTCCATTTTTACCTCTTATGGAAACCTCTTATCAGAGAAGATATTTAACAGTCTTCAACCTTCCTTCTGATTAAGTCTCAAATTCTACCAGAAATAGCTAATCATTTCACATCCAATGATTATTTCTTATATTAAGAGATGTCTTGTAAGAGATATTCTTGTCTTCCCTAAAGGCAATTTCTAGGAGCTTGTGATAGTGATTTGTCTCTATGACTTGGCTAAAGAGAGGCAATATGGTTTCATAGGGTTGAATTATGAATCTTTACACCCAATGGACTTATTCAATACTGGCTCTCTACAGGGGGGAATAAAAATAGCAAAGCAAACTCATTAAAAAAAAACTAGAGAAGTTAGCAAGGAAGATATTAATATTAGAAGATTATAAACTATCTAAAATATTATGACAAACTGAATCAATCAGAAAGTCTAGGAGGCAAATCTCCTTAACTACATCATTTCCTAATTTGTGAATCATGTATAAACTATGACTTCAATTCAGGTTTCAAAATGATGCTTTGCACTCAATTTCAGTTTCAAGTAATCAAAAAAAAATACAAAAAAACAAAAACAAAAAAAACCCAGAAACCTTGGAAATAAATATTTATATAAAATTAGTTTCAATCCTTGTTTATTTACATTGAAGAAGCTACTTCTTTGTACTCAATTAATAGAGAAACAGATTGAGACTTTCTAGATGTTCTCTAAGACTCCATGTTTGGAAATACCCTTTCTTCTCTTCATTTCTGACTGGAAAAAATTCTCTTCTTTCAAGTGTCAGCTCAGGCAGTTTCTACTTATGGAATCTTCTCTGACTCACCACTTACTGTTAAAAATAAACCATCCATCAACTTTTCCTAGACTAATAAGAGTATATCTCTCTGGATATATCCTTTGGCCTTCTATCACTCACTTCCTGATTTGCATTTGTATTTGCAATTTGTATTTACTTTTGCACATGTCAAAAATCTCTCTCTCCTTTAGAAAGCTCCTTGGAGCTAAAGACCGAGAATTCTTTCTAATTATGATCCTACAACTCTCACCCTTTTGCTTAAATATAGCCCAGGTTAAATATAGCTCCTATAAAGCATCATTTTTTATGCAAATGATTCCCAGATCTTTAAAATCAGCTGTCATTTATTTCATCACCTCCACTTCCACATATCCAGATGCCCACTGGAAATTTCTCTTGGATCTCCCATCAGCATCACAAATTCAAAATGTCTAAAAGAGAACTTCCTAAACCCATCCCTCTACCCAACTTCCGTCTTCTACAAGACTCTACAATTTTTTTCAATTATCTAGTCTCAGTTATCATTAACTCCCTACTCTTACTTTAATTCTAATCAATTCCTTTTTTTTTTCCCCTCTGTCTACCTCCTCAACATTTTATTTATTCCTCCCTTTTCTCTATCTGTACTTTATCTTCACTACTTCAATCCCTTTCACTTATGGTCTGGACCATTTTAATAGTCTATTCATTGGTGTTTTTACCTCCAGTCTTTCTTCTCTCTAGCCATTATACACACAATTAATATTTTTCTGAATCCTGAGTCATTCCTCTACTGAAGACGCTGCAATGCTTCTTCATTATCCTTGGGATAAAATATAAACTTCACCGCTATTTAAATCTTTTCACAATCTGCCTTCAGACTATTTTCAGGCTGCTTACAAATTACTTTTTAGTGTATGCTACACTGTACTCAAATTGATTTATTTGTTGTTCTTTATGCATAAAATTCCATCTTCCACTCCTTGTCTTTGCATGAATTGTCCCCCATATCTAGAACGCTATACTTCTTCTCTTCTACCTCTTGAAACCCTTATGTCCCTTCAAGGATCAGAACAAATGCCAACTCCTTCAAGAGGCTTTTTATTATTCAGCCAGTTGTTAACACCGCTCCCATACTTGTATTTCTGGAGAAGCTTATATAATGGTTTTATTTATATATCATGTTATACTCCTTTTTCTCAACTTAGATACTCTAATTTCCTTCAGTAATAAGACTATTTTGTCTTTGTGTTTCTATTTCTAGAACTTAACACAGTTCATGGCATGTTATGGGATATTTTATAAATGCCAATTTTTAAACATTTTGGCAGTCCTGGTTCTTAGCATAATTGGTTAGTTGGCACTTAATAAATCAATTAAATTCAATGATTTTTTTCCCAATGAGTCAGTATTTAGACTTCAATTTTACGGCCATCGTTTTCATGGAGATAATTCCCCTTCTTGCCAATTGAGGTTTGTAAGGGTCAGCTCCTTCAGTGCACCAGGAAGTAAACAAGCAATTAATTTTTGAGATCCCCAGATGTGATTTGCTGTGAGCAAAAGAGAGTCCACCTCATGGGTGGGAACTCTGGACTGAGAGTTGCATCATTAACGGGAGGTGTCTCCTTCTCTGATTGGCTGTGCATGTGATGTCATAGACCCTATTTAAGCAGTTGGAAGGAGAAAGTTGCTCTCTTTGACCTGGTGTTCACCTGGCAGTTAGCAGGAGGTCACTGAGATTGCATCATTAATGGGAGGTGTCTCCTTCTCTGATTGGCTGTGCATGTGATGTCATAGACCCTATTTAAGCAGTTGGAAGGAGAAAGTTGCTCTCTTTGACCTGGTGTTCACCTGGCAGTTAGCAGGAGGTCAGGGGCAGGATTTGAATGCATGAATAAAAGACCTTGAGCTTGCACATGGCAGTTCTTTAGTGCACTACCGGGTATTTAAACCATTATTCCTATGAAATAATGGCCAGAGATCTCTGAAAACCTCAGACAGAGGCAAGCTTGGTAAACTTGTTTTAAGCACTGCAAAAGATAGTGACTAGAGATTTCTCTGAGGTCCTGGGATTAGGAGAGACTGGCAATAGTGAATGCAGAGTGGTACAAGAGTGTTTGCAAATGTAGTGAATGCCTAGAATTAAGTATTTACAGAGGTTAAGTTGTAATTGATAAAAATAGAGCTTTAAGGATCATGTTCTTAATTCTTTAGAAACTTTTTTTCTAATAAACCATTTAAAAGTATATTAGTAATAGTGTTCCCTTTTAGATATGAATTCTAGTGTGGGTTTGAGGAATCAAATGGATGTAATATATATGGAAAATAGGAGTTCTTCAAGCTATAACATACTAAAACACTTACTAAGATTTGGCTTTCTAAGTTATCTGTCTACCCAATAAAATAATGATGTTCTTTCTGAGATCAATATAGATTTTTAATTTACACACGTTTAAATATAAGGCCTATTCAGTTTTTAAACAATTTTCTTGGTCTTTTTCTGAAGTTCATTTCTATGCTTTCTTTTTATATTTTTACTCTTAAAATTTTCTCTTTTAAATCAATTTTGTTTCTTCACTGTGAGTCCTTCAATGTCTTTCCTCCCTCTCTCCAACCAACTTTCTTACCAATCCATACAAAGATGGTTTTTTTTAAAAAAATTCAATCTTTCTTCAAACACTGCTATTCTTGAATCATCTGTTCTTTAGGTAGGACAAAGACATGGTTCTGATCAGCAACTAGGGTAGGAGGTAACCTTTGGCAAATTACTTAATACATCTGGGCCCTCAGCCCCCAGCCACTCCAAAGTGTAGTCTAGTCCTTCAATGGGGCACGACAAGCAGAGCCATGCAGAAAGGTCCTATCACTCTCTTAGAGCCCACATTCCTCCACTTCTCCCCTCTTCCATTATAACTCATCATATTTTATAAAACTATTAAAATTGATACCTAAAGTTTTAAACACTAACAAGAAAGCCCTTCCAAGCACTGGAATTTCTCCCTATTTATCCCAAATGTTTCTCAATCTATAAAGAGATGATTGCAAAAACAGGCTTTCATTACTAAGTGTTTTATTCTTGGGATATTCCTAAAATAATACTTTGAGGTATACACATTTCTCTACAAACCCAGCTTACACAAGGACAAGGTGACTAGATTTGTTTGTAAGACTGATGTATTATGTATGTGTGTGTTTATTGTTCATACTGTAAACTGGGACTGTTTATAATTTAAAACCTCACAGAGCCTGGGAGGCAAGTCTTGAGGTAGAAAGCGTCATGTCATATGGAAGAGAAATGGAAGTTTGTCACTAATTTTCTACTTAAGTAATTCAATGTGTTAGTGACAAAAGTTAAGCTGGCTGTTTTGAAGAAAATAATTGTATTTATTTAAATCCTCTGGCTCCAAATGATACCCATGCTTGTTTCAATTCTCTAGTGTCAAAGTAGAACTGAATTTTATGAAGATTTAACTAATGAAATTTTCATTAAGCTTTCTGTCTTCCAGACCATATTGATTTACTTAACTGAAAACTTATACTGCTTTTAGTGTTTTGTCTTCCCTTTCTCTGCCTGAGTCTGGAAGTCTGTTTTGACCAACATCAAATATCTCTACAAATTTCTTAGTCCCATAATCTCTCTCTTTTGCTAAGAAAAATCCAAATGAAATCACAAAAAAGTCAGATTTTATTGAAACAATTGAACAGCAACACACACACACACACACACACACACAGACCTCTTCAATAAACTTAATCATTTTCTCACTTGTTCATACTTATTTGTGAATGTAGAAAACAGTATTTTGTTTTTCTCTTTTTTATGCTCAGAACATTGTCAGCACTTAATAGATCTTTGCTAAATATAATTTATCTGTGAAATCTGGAAAGATTTGTATTATTAATTCATTGCTTAGTGTGAATCTAAGTCTATATGTTATCTCCCCTGGGGTTTTCTGTTTTCTGAAACTTTCTCCTCAGAGAAGTCTCAATTTTTTTCTTTATTATAATAGTTTCATGCATTTTAAAGATGAAGAAATGTGGCTTGTAGAATTCTAGCTCAGAATTACATTGTTAGCTATGAGATAGAAGGAAGAATGAGATGCCATGCCTGACATGAAGCCAGAGCGGGAGAGATAAGAGAGCAGATTTGAAATGGACAACAAAGAGGGACCACAAAAACTAAGAAACGATTGAGGGTTTGGAGCGAAGGAAAGAAAAAATTCACCTGTTTCATCATTTGTCCTAAAGCCAGTGGGAGCTCTGCCCCAGAAGATAGATGAAAGCTATAATTGGTATTGTTCTCAGCAATGTGGGGATCCATGACAATTGCAACAGACTTGGGATGGAAAATGCCATCCACATCCAGAAAGAGAACTATGCAGGATGAATATGGATTCAAGCATATTATTTTTGCCTCTTTTTGCTTTTTGCTTGCTTTTCCGTTCTCATTTTTTCCCCTTTGGGTCTCATTTTTCTTGCACAACATGACAAGTATGCAAATATGTTTAGAAGTATTGAACATATATAACTTATATCAGATTGCTTACTATTTGGGGGAGAGTGTGGATAAAGAAGGGAGGTAGAAAACATTTGGAATGAAAAATCTTACAAAAAATGAATGTTGAAAATTATCTTTACATGTATTTGGAAAAAGAAAATACCATTAAAGAAAAACAAAACTTTCACTTGGATAATTTTGTGCTCAGTATGCCTTGTCTTGAGGTGGCATTTGTAAAGCATTGCCTTTATCCCATTCAATCTGATCACCAAATTAAAGCTTGAAGTCTTCAATATCTTTCTTGGAAAACTTTAAGAATTTTATACTTTTGGAGTTTTGATGACATGTTGATATTATGGGAGGAAGATTCCATGAGATGAACTAGCTGCTTGTTGGTTTAGGGTTATACCATATGCCTTGATTTAATTTATGTACTTTGAAGGATTAATAAAATGTTTTTATATGACTCATTTTTCATTTGGGAAGTCAGGACTTATTTCTATGTTAATGATAGATTTAAAATTAGGTAGAATCTCAGAGTGTTTAAAGTTCTTCCTGAAATAAATTGTTCTTTATTTTATTGTGTGATGGCAAATTTTTAACAGAGAATAGTTTTTCACGGGGTATCAAATACTGAAGAGTTTTAAGCCAAGTCTGTCTATGTATTTGTAGTATATGAATAAGCCATGAGTAAAGAGCTGAGTCAAAGGCTTTGTAATAATCAATAAAATCAGTATAAGGTTTTTTTTAAAGATATAATTACCATAACATTTTAGTCATCCAGTCTGCAATCTTTAAACCTTTAGGTTTAACATGTAATTAAACAACGCTTTATTTACATAATAGGAACTGAACCTGTGATTTCAGTGCAACTAATAGTCTGAGAGAATCGTCAAAATATGGCAGAGGAGATTTATGCCCAACATTTTCCTGGCTTCAGGGCCGTTTCTCCTTTCACTACATACACTGCCTCGGTAATACATACATGGTAGGCAATAAATACATACACACTGAGTTGTAACCAATTTTATTCTGCTTAGAATCAAAGAGTAATATAAGGAATGTTAGTGGCAAGCTCAACTCCCATCTAATCCAGGAATCTCTTCTACTGTATTCCTTTAGCAACAGGCACCCTAATCCATGACAAGATAATCCTAATTTGGTTTATCTGTTTATATTGACCTGAAGTCTGTCTTTTTGTAATTTCTACCCACTGAATTAGACCTGTCTGGCTTCTAACAACCACAGAGATAATTTTCTCCATTTTTCAAAAACTCACAATGTATACCCAATGTAAGTCATTTTTCACTCCTACAGATGTATTTTCCTGATCTATAAAATATAAAAATTGAACTAGATAATTGCTAAAGTCCTATTGAACTCTAATAAAATTGTATGATAATATGACATGTTTGGAAATAGCTATTATGTGTCCCATTGACTTTCTGCAGGTTAACATCTACACTAAAGTATATTTTCTTATATGTTAAAAGTAGGGGTAGTGCAATGGAGAGAATTCTGTGTATGAAATCAGGAACACTTCAAATCTGGATCAGACACTTAACAGCTGTGTGACCTTAGGCAAATAAATTAATCTTTGTTTGCCACCATTTCCTTAACTGGAAAATGGGAAGAATAATAGCACTTAGCTTCCAGGGTTGTTGAAAGGATCAAATTATATACAGCACCTGACATATAGTAAATGCTACATAAAATATATACATACACACATATAACACTTCTACACACACACACACCCCTTAAAAATAAGAGCATTTTAAATTTTCTGTTTTGATTAAAAGTAAAGTCAATTATCTTTTAAATTTTATTTCTCTAATCAAATAAAGCACTCTTGAAACTAAATACAGTGGACTCATAATAGACAACATAAAACAGCATCAACCCTTTTGTGCACAGTTTTATAGTATCCTGTATAATAAGACCAGATCCTGATGGTCTTATTAATGACTCTATCATTCCATGGAATTTCTGAGCTGTAGACAGCTCCTGCTGCTGGACTTACCCAATGGGAAAATCTGAATAGAAAAGGAAAAATCTATTTCCCAGGAGATAATGATTGAATTGTTGACATATATCTCCTGTTCTTTCATTTCTTTTCCAGAACCAAAACTAAAGTTTAAAAACAGGGAGGTCTTCATCTTAAAAGTGTTGGCTTTTTTTGAGGACTTTGTTTTTAGAGGACAAGTTAAAGGAAATGTCCTTTTGATACCGAGTGTGTATGTGCAAGGTGTAAAATGGAATGTTGCATTTGGATGCTCCCAAAATGATCTAAATATTCAGATTTTATTACTGTTTTCCCTTTGGACTGAAGGAGAATGAAATTTTAAGCAATGAATATATAGGATTTCTTTTCCTTTACTCATTTTCAATAATAGACACTAGAAGGAAAATCAATCAATTGCTTACTTTTCACCTTCTAAATGACTATTACAGCTTTTTTTTTTAAGCACTCATGTTTTTACAATTATATTTTATTCTTTTTAAAGGCAAAAGTAAAACTTTATACCAACTAGCAGCAAATACCTAAACACCAAATGCTCTAATCTTCCAGCCAATACATGACTATTATTTAGTCACAATAAAATCTGGAGAACAAATTGAAAAGAAAAGAAAAAAAAAAAAGTACTCCAAATCTCAAGACAAAATGAACATTTTTAAGAGGTGATTTTATTTTATTTTTTTAAATAGTTCCCATCCTGGACAGAAATGTCTTTTTAATTCATAACATGTCTTTAGATTTCTTAAATATGCTGTAATACAATTTACAATATTAAACATTCATGATGCAAATACAGTTATATTATGTTGTATTTCTACCAGCGATAAGTGTTCTCTTAACCATTATTAGTACCTTCCTAATTAATTGCCAGATCAATGATATTTTCTCAAATCCTGAATCTCTGAACTTCTTACATTATTTGACACTGCTGAACATCCTTAACCCATCTATGAGTTTCATTGGCTTCAATGTCACAACAAAAACTCTTCTGGTTTCTCCAAATTTTGTAAGGTCTCCTTTTTGGTCTCCACCAATACTCTTCCTCCCTTTCTAACACTAACATTAAGTACAAAGTGAGACAAAATCACAAAGTTTTCTTCTATATACTCTTTCCCTTGGTAAGTTCATCTATTTTCACTCTTCCATGTTAAGTTCTTACTAAGTGCTAATGAGATAATGAGATATTAGGTTCTTACTAAGTGCTAAGTCAGTACTTAACAATTCTCTAGTTCCAGACTTTAAAGGGAGTTTTACCCCTTGGAACTCCTGGGGAAGAGCTTGCATGCTTAGGAGGAGCAAGTTCATTGGTTGAAGTATTTTTTCCCAGAAGCCCCTAAGTTATTCCACGCCCATTCTCTGGGAGGATAAAAGAAGCAACATTGAGCAAGAGAGGGTCTCTACTCTAGCTCAGAGTGGGTGGCCGAGAGATTGAGTTGAGACAGCAGATCTCCTCCCAGAGAGCGATTGGCAGTCTCTGGAGACAACAGAACTTTACACTTCCATTTTTTCTTTGCTTCTCCTTTGCTATATGGACATGGGCCAGAATGAGGTGAGTCTTAAAGTACATAGAATATATAGCTTTAGGGGTCTTTTTCTATACTAACTTCAATCTTTATTACTCTCTATCAACTTTTATGACAGCTATAGTGACATAAAAGCTTAATAAGTAGCTGAAGTATTCACCTGTCATCTTTTTTGCAGACATTTTCCAATGTTTCATCTCTTTCCCTGATATTCCTCCAAAAAACACAAGTATCTTTTGGACTATATGAGAGTGTCTCAAGAGAACCTAGACTCAACACTTAAAAAATAAATGTAACAGAAAAAAATTTAGAACTGAGAAAGAGGAAATTGAATGATAAAGCTTCATTTCATATCCTAACTAACCTTAGGCAGGTCAACTAACAATTCTGAGTCTACAAAGATGAGGTTGAACCCTTCCAACTCTGAATCTATGATCCTATAATCTTTCCCATCTAATTTTTTCCTATTTCTGAGTTTCCAATGTCTGTCAATGACATTCTTATTATTGTGTCATTTTTACTCATAGTTTCAGAGTCATCTGCAATAACACATATTGAGTCATCAACTCTTATACATTCTCTTGTACAACATCTCCTGTTATTGTCTCATCATCATTTCCATTGTCACCATTCTATTTCAGGTCCGAATTACCTTTGCACTGTAACTGTTGTAATAAATCATCCTGCTTTTAGATGCTTCATTATACAGTCCATTGAAGAGTAAGCAAGATTAGTTTTTATAAGGTTCAGGTCTCACCATATCCCTTCATTAATTACAAATTTTCAAGGATTTTCTTTAGTTTATAGAAACTAGATTCTAGAGGCTATTTTTTATGATTTTCCCACAATTTGCCATCAATCTACTTTATCAGTTTTATTTCATACTCCTCTTCATCCATATTGTATACTCTGCCCTCTAATCAAATCCTCACAACAGTGTTCCTAGTCCTCTCTGAACAGGGCTGCTCACCCATCTTTGGTATCTACAACTCTCGCCTGTGGCTCCAAGAAACTATAGCATATTCAATGGTCACATCCCAATAAACTGTCTTGGCAGATGGGCTAAATAAGATTGAGATTAACTGATGAGCTTCAAACTCATCTGTGAGCTAGGGAGATTTTTACCTCAAGCATGTGAAGACTTTTCCCAATGGACTAAATAGATGAGAACAATTTATTCCAGTGAATCAATGGCCATGAAGTGCTTAGGGCTTGGTCAGGAAATGAATATGACAAGGTTTTCCATTGTATCCTGGGCCATTGCCAGTCATCTTGATACTGGACTTGGATGACTAAGGAAGAGAGAGTGAGGCCGGCAATGTTACCCAACTCTACCTTACTTAAATCCACCTGATATATGTCAACATCATCTGTGATGTAATTGGTCTTCTGAAAACAAAAGGTGAACAAGCCCCTGTGTGTCTTATGTATATCGCTAAAGTTCTATTTTCTCACTTTGCACTGCCACATGTGCCTAGAACTTCTTCCCTTCTCTAACTTGGCCTATGATAGGTTAGGGAAGAGAAGTGGTCATCTTTGAATCAGGAAAACCTGAGTCGAAACTATGCTTTAGACATGGTAGCAATGTGACCATGGACAAGTCTCATAATATCTTTCTATCCCCAAAATTAAAATAATGATGGTAACTATCTTGCAAGGTTGTTGTGGGAACTAAATAAGATTAGATAGATAGACAGACACACACACATAGATAGATAGATAGATAGATAGATAGATAGATAGATAGATAGATAGAAAGACAGACAGATATGGTACTTGGCAGGCCACAAAGCCATATATCAACTACTTATTATTAATATTTCCTTCAAGGTCCCACTCCAATGCTATTTTTCCTTTAAGGAGTTTTTTGGGCCCTCTATTTGGAAATAATCTCTCCTTTATCTGATCTCATAGAACTTTGTATTTCTCTTTTTAAAATTAAATTGTTTGTTTTGTTTAGTTTTATTTCCAGCATTTAACACAATGCTTAGCATTTAATTTGGGCTTAATAATAAAATGTTACTTGAATTGTATATTTAGTTCATTGTTTTCATTAAAATTTAAGGATTTTAATGGCAAAATGAATTAGATTTTGCTTTACTATCTATCTCCCACAAGTATCAGTGAACATATTATTCATTTTCAATGATAATTGTTTGTGTAATGCAAGAATAAAAGAAGTATATGAGTAAAAAAAATATGTTTTTTTTTGTCCTTGTAGTTTATATAACTCATTCCTACACACCCCATCAATCCCATTTCTATGCCAGTTATCCACAGAAAACCGCTGTGATGCATCTATCTCATTGGCAGCATCTAAAGCTCTTTTGGCTAATTGTTACTTTCCTAGCATCCTGCCCCCAGTCACATCAGTGCCATCTGTCATTGAGTCAAGAACATAATTGTCTGATATGCTATAGATAGAAACAATTATACAAACATGTAGCTCTTCATTTATTGTTGCTGATAATGAAAATAATAAGACAATATTCATATTGGTATCTTTTGTTTTGTAGTTTGCTTATAGAATTCTTGCTGACATTTAGTGGTAGATATACTTTGCAAATAATTCCCAAAGAATTACAATAAAATCAACCACAGATTTGTCACGTTTCAATTCATCAACATTGCAAAAAAAAAAAAAAAAAAAAAAAAAAAAAAAAAAAACGTGTCCTCAGAGCAATGATGAAAGGACCTCTGGGGAATAATGTCTAAGCAATGTAATCTGACAAGCCAGGAAACTCTGTCAGCAGAGAAGGGTAGCAAGATTTCACTGTACCCTTTCTGTGACTTCACTGTTTCATGGAACTTCTTGGAACTTCCTGTAAGGAAAATGGTCTCTATTGATGAGAAGTCTGTCAGTGATAGCCTTAGGCAGTTTCCCAGAATACTATGACTTTAAGTGACTTGCCCTTCCTTTCAAGAAGTCAGTAGAGTGTGAGGCAAGACTTGAACCTTGGTCTATCGTCATCTATTACTAACTCTATATCACCTCTCTGACAGAAAATTTAGTCCAGGAATGTCAAAAATTGTATTCAACTTGTTGAATGAATGCCATTTAAAAGAAAAAGAAATATTGTTAAGCATTTATTATGTGTCAAGCACTGAAGATAGAAATAAACAACATGAAAAAGTAGAAATCTCTTGATAAATGATTTTTTTCCTATTCAAATTTTTAAACGTCCTATTCAACTTCTATGTCTGCAATATCAATATAGAGATTGATGTTATATAATGCTAGACAAAAAGAGATCTCAGAAACCCTACAGTCTAGTTTCCTCATTTTAGATCCATAGAGTTCTACTGGGTTTGTCCATAGTGTTATAGTTATTCAGCTAAAAAACAAGAACAGAAATGAGTTCTAGTCTCCTGACTAATTGAGAAGATTTGGGGTTACTTCTCAATAACATGCAAACATCAATACTGAATAATTAAATATGCAAAGAATGGGGTACTACATATTTGTTTCTTTTGGTTTACATTTCTATTGAGAAATATGTAATTGTTATTCCAGACTACTCTATTTCAATTCAGAGAGGCTCATATACTTAGAGTAACCACAGAGCAATGAATTTTTCAGTCACATTGATTTTCATAGGTTCATCTTCTAAGTTATGAAGCATCACAATCTTCATTTTGGAAAGAATAATCGCAATGATGAACTTACAAAATCTTGATGAAAGTACATTGATAATTTACCTTCAATGAACCACTTTCCACTGCTCGTATAGATGGCTTTGATTTTATTTATGTCCATCTGTAGTTAATTTTAAAAATGAGTTATTGAGGTGTCACATAACAGTGTCTAGATAAAGTCACTCAAAAGAGTGAACAAATAATTATGCAAAATTAATTTCTCCTTGGTCACAGTTTTTCTTCAGACTTAATGAGATCACTAAGCTGATTTTAGATTCTTTGAATCCATGACTGCAGGAATTAATGCTCCAAATCACAATGAATTATGTGAAGGTCATTTTACTAGATTGTGTTTTTTCTAGACCCTTCTAAATTCCAGATATTTTTGTTAGAGAGGAAATTATACAGTATGAAAAAAAAAGAAAAAATTCAAATATGTTTAATCCTGACTTTGAAGGTTAAACTTAATTCTTAAGATCCTAAAATATAAACTAGAAAAAAAAAACATTTATTTAGTTCTTGCATTAAAGATTAAGAATTGCTTTTCTTTTCCTTATTTATTTATAACTAACTGTATTGTGATTTAATATTTATTGTGCCAGCTACCTAATGGTATTTTTTAAACAGGGATAAGGACTGGCCCTCTTCCTTAAATAGTATGGAGAATCCCCCTGCCAAAGCATCTTTTTGGTAAATTATAGACTTATAAAGTTGTGTAGGGCAGTGATTCTCAAATTATTGTAAAGGGACTCTTGGGAATTCCTGAGATTGTTTTAAAGGATGAAGATAGGGGCGGGTAGATGGAGCAGTGTATAGATAAAGCACCAGCCCTAATGTCAGTAGGATCTGGATTTAAATATGGCCTCAGACACTTACTTACTAGCTGAGTGACCATAGGCAGGTCACTTAACCTCCACTGCCTCATCAAAAAGAAAAAAAGATGATATTAAAACTGTTGTCACAATAATATAAAAACATTTGAATTTCAAATATAGTAATTATTGATATATTACCCACATAAATGAAACTTCCTTGGTAGGATTTCTCAATAATTTTTGATGATGATATCAAAACTATTATCAAAATAATATGAAAACACTTGAACTTTTAATATAGTAATTGTTGATATATAATCCACATATATGAGAATTCCTTGGTAGGAGTTCTCAGTATTTTTTAATATATAAAAGGGTCCTGAACCAAAAAGCCTGAGCACTACTGAGATGTTTGATGACTTGTAAAGGATAACAGTATGTGATAGAAGTAGAATTTGAACCCAGGTCTTCCTGACTTCAGGCCTATTTTTCTACCCACAACTCTATGGTCCCTGGCAATAGTTTCATGAGGAAAAAGGATAATGATAGTTGTTAGAAGGATTATTTTTTTCCATGAGTATGGAGGTATCTCCCCTCTATAAATAAAATCATCAGAAATTCCTTGAAAGATATTCTCAAATGGTCAAATGAATCAGCGATGTCAATTATTTAGGAACTCCTTGATTGATTCAGATTACAATACATTTAATATCCTGTGCAACTATGAAGCCTGTCCTTCCATAATTTTGATATAAGGGATTGACTGAATGTCTAGAAGGATTTCTTATTTTCTTCTTACATTGTAAGGTTATTAGTGAAACATGAGGATTGTAATCCTGCTATCCATGTCTTTCAATCATAATTCTACACCAGCCCATAATTCTATACATCATACATTTCCTGGTGATATCTTCTAATGCTGTACTTTAGAGTTGCTCATTGACAATATGCAACTGTCTGCTCATACCTACTATGCTCATTTCTATGTACTCTGAATGATATTTATTTTAATTCTTTGGGGACTATTAGAGTCCTTATCTCACATTTATACATTAATATAAGTAAAATGATGATATTAAGAAGATGACAGGCCTTTCTTTCCATAAGAAGTTTAGGGACATACAGTAAGGTTTTTTTAGCTTGCTCCCTTCCCTTTCACTGTTCAGATCAGGGCCCAACTCATTGAAAGATACAATAAAAGAAATAACCATGGATAGCTACATTCTCATTATAAACCATGAGATGATAAGTGACACAGACCTGCGCACTTGTCAAAGTTCTGAGGGAGAAGACCCATGACAGAGACCAAATTGAATAAGATTTCTTAAATAATGTTTAGGCCATTCAAATGTTATTGCTTCTGCATATTATACTAGAAGAATAATGCCCTAGAACCTAACTAATTTTCGTAAAAGACGTTTGTAACTAATCAGAATTTTGCTTTATCATTCACACAGAAAAGATCAAAAGATTTAAGAATATTGTTAATCAGTATACATAGATACATATAGATATCTATAAATACACACACACATATAATCATTTTAAGTGGAAGAACTTTGAAGAAAAATAGGAGTAAAAATATCATTAAGGAAATTTATACTAGGAAAATAAAATGTGTTTGTTATATGGAAATATTGAGGTGTGTCAGACAACCCAAAAGAAGCCTCCAGGACATTGATGGCACCACTTCGGTGAACTTATGAGAAAACATGGACAAAAGTTGCACAAGATGGCAGGCATGAATTGGTTGTAATCTCCATTGCTGGAAGGAACTTTGAAATTAATGAGATCAGAGATCTATTTGAGCATAAATATATGTTTCTATATTCTTATTTTTTCATGGTAACATTATATTTCCTATATGTAACTCAGAACTATATGTTGGGTAGAGAATTTGCCTCTGGGTACCAAAATTTAAAAGACTGAAAATACACACAAGAGCCTTTAGGAGCAGCTTGATATTATTTCAGGGTATATTTTCACTCCCTTGCATATACCACTTAACATTTTACTCCTTGTATGCTATGCAAAAATTGCAGATATAACTACCAATTGCACAAAATGAAAAGTAGTTTATTTAGAAAATAGATCAACTAGGGGTCAGAAAACATTCCCTATTTAATGTGACTTCAATTATCTCCTTTATTCTTTATCTTCACAGGGACATAGGATTTAGAACTGGCAAATATCTTTTAGTTCAGGCATAAGAAAACTTTTTTTTTTTTTCTGTCAAGGGCCATTAGGATATTTATAACATCATTTCCAAATCATATAAAATTATCAATTTAAAAACTCAAGCAGTGGGAGGTAGTCATACCTAGCTGTCAGCTTATTATTGCCTGTGGTTGCCTTTGTGGGGCAGACCAAATGATTTGACAGTCTTATAAGGCCTACAGGCCAGACATTCTCCATCCTAATTTGTCCAAGGACTTTATTTTCAGTTGGGAAATAGAGACCAAAAAAAGTGAAATAACTTATATGTTATCAGATTCAGTATTTGACTTTAAACTTTTATGATTCTAAATCATGTTTTATCTACCACTCTGTAGATGGCTCCTCTTGATCAGTTACTAACTTAAGCTAATCTAATTCTAATAATAATAACAATAATAATAATAATAATAATAATAATAATAATAATAATAATAACATTTACATGGTAACAAGGTTTGCAAAGTCCTTTACAAATATTATATCATTCTCATACTACCTATAAATTCTATTATAATCCTCATTTTTGCTAAATAAGAAATGGAGGCAGACAAGAATTAAAGGATTTGCCTAGGGTCACACAGCTAATCAAATGCCTAAGAATGCATCTGATGAACTTAGATCATCCAGAAATCAGGTCAGCACCACTGTGCTACCAAGTGGTCTATTTCAAAGAGAAAGAAATAGATTTATAGAGGTTAAATAACTTGTACAATGACTTGTAGCAAATTAATGGCAAAGCTGAAAATATAACTCAGATTTCCTGACTCATGTTCTACTAGGAGAAAACTTTCCAAATCATCATGATGACTCTTAAGGATTGTTCCTAAATAATCTCATCAACTTATACTTATATACACATCAACTTATACATATATATATGTTTATATATATATATATATATACACACATATATATTTATATATATACACATATATATTTATATGCATATTGAGATATATATCAGATCAATCAAAAAATAAGTGAAGGTGAACAATTATATAATGTCCTATTTTCAATCAATTTCATCCTACAATGCATATCAAATAAAGTCCTGAGTAAATTTAAAAGAGATTTTAATATGTTTTTTAAAAATTCTTCATTACATTAAATGTCAGTTGAATAAATATAGCTATTAAATCAATGATGTCCAAAGAAAACTTGATCTACTAAAATGTAAACTTCAAAGAAAGGCCAAAGATATATACAAGTAGATACAAATAAATAGAATGTATATGTATGTATGCACAAATAGATATATATTGTAGCAGCACTTTTATAAGAGCAAAGAACTGGAAATTAAGCAGATGGTCATTGATTGAAGTAGGGGGTGGTGGCTACACAAAATGTACTACATGAAGTTATAAAAATATTCCTATAAACTACTATAGTAATTACTGTAAGAAATTAAAAATATGAAGAATAACAAGTTGCCTGGGAAGACTTAGATGAATAAACTAATGCAAAGTAAATTAAGCAGAACCAAGAAGACAAAATAACAATGACCATAGCCATTTAAAGGAAAACAGAAAGAAAAAGAAAGAAAAGCAAAGTTGATTGCAGTATAATTATAATGACTAAACTGAGCCTTGAAGAATGGCTGAGAAAATATACCTCTGTCCATTCTTTGAATACCCATTATACAAGAGTGTAATG